>NW_024530599.1:3100436-3700436 GCF_017590135.1 Pyrgilauda ruficollis
GCGGACGGAGCCGGGCGGCAACCGCGGGACGGGCCCCGGGCGGGGGAGCGCGGGGAGACTCCGCTCGGCCACTCCGTGCAGGAACGCGGCCCCGGCGCTGCCCCGCGGAGCCCCGGCGGACACGGGCCCGGCCGGCACAAGATGGCGGCGGCACCGGAGCCGCGGCCGCGCACACAAAGGGGCCGGGGCGGCTCCGCGCCCGCCCCGCCGCTGCCGCAGCGCTGCCCCCGCCCGGCGCGGGGCGCGCTGGGAGCCGCAGTCCGGCCGCGCCTACAGCTCCCGGCGGGCCCCGCGCCCTCACCCCACGGCCCGCCGCCAATCGCCGCGCCTGGGCCGAGGGCGGTGGGCACGGGCTGGGGCGGCGGGGCGGCCGCTGTGGCACCCTCAGTTAGAGCCGCTGTCGGACCCCGGGGCTCGCGCTCTGTGGGGCTGCGAGAGCCGCGCGATTGCTGTAAAATAAAACGGGCACTTGGCGTTTGTTTTAATTTCCCTTCGCTCGGACTGAAGTGATCTCACAATTAAGCACCGGGGCAGTTTGGGAAATGGCTTCTTTCCAGTGCCTGGACTCCAATGACGGCACCAGTAACTTTATTTCCCTGGAAACTCTTCCTCACCTGGTGCAACAGGCTGATGTTTAATCACACAATCAGTTGGAAAACACCTCAGATCATTGAGTCCAGCCTAGGACAGAACACCATGTTACCTAGACCAGAGCCCTGAGTGCCACATCCAGTGTCCCCTTAAACACCCCCAGGGACGGTGACTCCACCACCTCCGTGGACAGCCCATTCCAATATCTAATCACCCTTTCTGTGAAGAAACTCCTCGCGATATCCAACCTCCCCAGCACAGCCTGAGGCCGTCCCCTCTCCTCCTGTCCCTGTTCCCTGGAGCACAGCCCGACCCCCCGGCTGTCCCCTCCTGTCAGGAGCTCTGCAGAGCCACAAGGGCCCCCTGAGCCTCCTTTTCTCCAGGCTGAGCCCCTTCCCAGCCCCCTCAGCCTCTCCTGGGGCTCCAGACCCATCCCAGCTCCATTCCCTTCTCTAAACTCGCTCCAGCCCCTCAGAGTCCTTCCTGAGCTGAGGTGCCCTGCCCAGTGCCCGGCACAGGGGACAATCACTGCCCTGCTCCTGTAGGTCACACCATTCCTGGCACAGGCCGGGATGTCACTGCAGTGGCAGGATGTGGTGAGGTCTCCCACCTACTGCTCACAACCCTGGGCTTTCCAACAAGAATTCATAATGGTTTTTTCCACTTTCTCCTCTTTCCTTTGTGATAAAGTGCTACGTAATTATAGATCAGTTACTGTGACCTCGGACGAACCTAAAAGCTCTGGTCTGGGAAGAGGATTTGGGTATAATCTTTGTGTTGGAAGCTGAAGTTTCTTTGTGTCTGGAGTTTAGCTTTGGCAAAAGTCTCTTTTGAAATAACTGCTCACAAACCAAGGAAAGAGTAAATGCTTCCTGGGCACGAGGTTTACTCACAAACCTGTTGTGTAAGGACAGGAGCCTCGTCTTTTCACCCTCCATTCCCCCACTGATCCTAAACATGTAAAACCTGTAATGTATTTATTGTTCATTTTAATCCAGAATCTTACATTAAAAAGACGAAATTCTCATGTGAATGCCCTGTCCCATTTATCATGTTTCCTTTCTGAAATATCTGAATTTGGAAAACTTACTGTGAAGTCTTCTAAGTGTTCTTTTTTCATCCTTTAAAGGAAGTTCTCAGTGTATTAGCAAGGCTGCAGAACTTCTCTCTTTCTGTAAGCTACATGTAATTGTCGAAATTCCTGTGTGTTACTCTTAAAGTGAGGAAATTTTGGTGTGGTTTTGTGGTTTTTCACTGCAATGTAGTTTACTATTGAAACATTAAAAACAAGCATTTACATACATGTTAGGGAATACAAGAATTTAGCTGCTACCTGGAAGTTAACTTGCTCATAAATATACACAGTGATTGAAAAAGAGTCTTTAATTTCCTGCCTGTCACCAGACTGCAGTGTGGAATGTTTGGTGCAAAATGAGCTATCCGGTGTCTTGCAGACATCTCTGGTGGGGATGGGGAAAACAGATCTGCAGGGAGATTTTTTATTACCTTAATTCTGAGGCATTTTTTCCCAGCACTGACACTCTGACTGTTTCCTACACACCTTCTGACTCTAGAGGAAATGAAATACCATCCCTGGGAAGTGCTGGTAATAAATATATACATGCAGAAAAATAAGAAAAAACATAGTGTACAGCCTGACAGCTGTCTGATTCCTGCTGTCTTGGAACAGGCAGAGAAGTTCCTGACCCAGCCTTTCACTGAGGAAATCGTAACTCTCCCTTTCCAGCAATGCAGATTCGCTGACTGCTTTCCCAGCCTCGGACTCTGTCAGGGACAAAAATGCATATTTTGTGCATGGGCTTTAGAAGCAAGTTCTGAATTTTTATGCATTGAATGCCCACTTTACCTATTGTGTCAAGCAAACCCTCTTAACTCATCTCCCCATGTGAAAAATTGGAATAGATAAAGGCCTCTGTGATAATGAATGAGCTAAGGGCTGTTCAGTTAAAAACAAAGTCAGCAAATTTGAAGTTTTGGGGTTTTTTTTCACAATAAGCTGCAGTGTTTTATCTGAATGTCACAGCTAAGACAAAATATGTGAAATAAAACCTCAAAAAATGAAACTGAGATCAATGCTCAGCTATCTTTAGTCCATCTCAGAGCTGAGGTTTAGCTCAAACTGAAAGTTTAACACAGGTCTGTGAGAGGCTCAGTACGCTCATTAATTTTCAGAGCAATTGATTTATAAGTTATGAGCACTTTTAGATTTGAGTTATTTGTATGTCAGTCAACACATTGCTTGGAAAAGCCCCTAGGTAAGAATAAATAAATCTGAAAGTGAATATATGATCAGCTATATAAATACAAATGTGTGTATATAGAAATATATATATACACACACACACTTATATAACTACTGTCCTAAAGTACTATGCAGTATCTTTGGGTAATTAAACCAGATGAGAGGATTCTGTATGAATGATATACCTGAAGGCAAGGACTTTTTTAAAAAATCAGTTATTACTGGGGTGAAATGAAAATTGTTTCATTGCTATATAAGAAATTAATTTATTTATTGATGTGACCAACTTAGTCTGTGTCTTGGTCCCATAAATCATACTTTGGTGTTTACCTCAACATAGCAAATAAGAAAAATATTAAAACCCCCCATCCCCCAACAGTTCAATGAGTGCGTTACCAGGAGAAACTGGGGCAGGTTAAGAGATGCAAAATATGCTGGTGTGTAATTAAGGAAGTGTAAGCTGCTTTGTAAGAACTGCCTGTTGTGCCTGCTCTTATCACATGCTAGGTGAAAGCCTGATATTATCTCGTGTGCTGCAAAGTCCCCACCTAAATTACCTTGTGGTATTTGGTTCCTGTAACCTTGCTCTGCAAGAAGTGTCAAAGGCAGGGCTGAGGCTTTGCCTGTCGAGGTTTAACCCCAGTCAGCAGCCAAACCCCTCACAGCCACTCCCTCACTGCCCTGTCAGCAGGATTGGGAAGGGAACTGGAAGGGTAAAAACGAGAAAACTCTTGGAATGAGTTCAACTGGGAACGTAAAAGGTGTGCATGCAAGAAAAGCAAAGCAAGGAATGAATTCTGCTTCCCGTGGGTGGGTGGGTGTTCGGCCATCTCCAGGGAACCAGGGCTCCATCACATGTGACAGTGACTTGGGAAGATGAACACCATAACTCCGAACATCCCCCCTTCTTCCAGCAGAGGAGCTGGTTAGATGCTGCTGATGGAAGGTTAGCTGGAGGGCTGGACCTTTGAAAATGGCCTGATTCCTGTCAGTTTTCAGCTATCCCCTGAACAGTCATTTACCTGCTTTCCTCCCTCCCACACCTCAGAGGTAGGATGTGCACTTTTCCTCCCCAGATAAGACACAGCCTTGTAAAAAGTTATTTTTACAGAAAAGGAGTGCTCCCTGTGCCATGGGGACAAACCTCATAGACAATTCAGAGAAGGCACTGTCATCCCTAGACTACCTTGAGCATCACTGTACTTTGAAAGCTCAGAAGCCCCGGGAGAGGAGAAGGTCAAGAGATCACATATGAACAAGACACAAAGCTGTGCAAGTCTCACACCAGCTCTGTTCCTCGTGCTTCTGAGACTGCAGGGTGCCCCCTGCATCACGGGGAAGTGATGCTCCTCATACTGACAGCTACTGCTTGTACTGCCTGCATGCTCTGTTCCATGCCCGAGGAGTTTCTTGCTGCCTGCAGGGCTCTCGGAGGGTGAAGGTGCTTGGAGGAGCAGCTGTGCTTTCTTCACAGAGCAGAGGTGTCACAGGCTGTGGGGTGTGTGCCTGCCAGCTTGGAGACCCTGCTGGGTAATGCACTCTGCAGGCACGCAGTGCTTTTATCTCAGTGTGCATGAGCAGAAGAATTGGGGTAGAAAGAGCACAATCAGTTGTTATTCCATAAGGTGCTAGCATGGAAATAATCAACATCAACAGCAGCCGTGTGACACTGACGTCAGACCTCTGTCCTGAGGCTGCCACAGTCAATGGGCACAAACTGTCCCATATGCCAGCACATGGAGCTTTGTCCTGCTGCCAGGGATGGTGCTGACGAAGTGTTGGAGACCCCCAGGTCTCACATGCTCTCCTGGGGCTCAGCAGGGCTGTCCTGCTGCCAGTTCATGCAGTTTCCTGGGGCATAGCCATGGTGATCCCATGCCATGTTGTGGGGACACCAGGGACTCCTGTCGTCACAGGTGAGCAATGCTAAGAGGTTGGTGGCTCAGGATCAATAAAACCCGAGAAGTTATTATTTAAAACTTTCTAGAAAATCTGTGTATCCCATATCCCTGTGATGAGCAGCTGAGAACTCTGGGCTTGTCTGCTTTGGAGGGAGGGAGGCTGAGGGGTGACCTCACTCTCCTTCCTGTGAGGATGAGACATGGAGAAGGAAGTGCTGAGCTTTTCTCTCCAGGATCCAGACAGCAGGCATGGGAAAGATTCAGTGCTGCACCGGGAGATTTATACAGAACATCAGGGAGCATTTTTTGTGGAAAGCCTAGAACAGGCTTCCTGGAGAGGCAGTCATACCCCAGGCCTGGCAGTGCTTGAGGCATTTGGACAGTGCCCTCAACAACGGGCGGTGACTCTGTCAGCCCTGAGTTGCTCAAATGGCTGTTATGAGTCCCTTTCCACTGAAATATTCCGTCCCGTTCCATCCCCATCCCATCCTGTCCCGTTCCATCCCATTCCATTCCCATCCCATCCTGTCCCGTTCCATTCCCATCCCATCCTGTCCCGTTCCATCCCGTTCCATTCCCATCCCATCCTGTCCCGTTCCATCCCGTTCCATTCCCATCCTGTCCCGTTCCATCCCGTTCCATCCCCATCCCATCCGGGGCGGCACGGGCCGCCCTGCGGCGCCACCTGCTGGCAGACCCCGTTCACCTCCGCTGTCCTCGAAAGCTGCGGGGCCCGTTCTGAAACACATCTGGAAAACATCAGGAAACATCCTCAGCGCGCACACAGAACGATCCCGGACTGGCAGCCAGTGTGACTTCTCGCTGACCAAGGCATCGGGAGTACGCTGGGCTCGGCAGAGCTGCGCCAACTCCGCCTGTCCAGCCTGTGGAACCGCCTGGATGCCTGGTGTGAGCTGGAGCAGAACCTGGGAGGTAACTCCTAAAAGAGGTCACAGAGACCAGAAGTGACAGGACCCCAGAAAACAACGCAAACCCCGCAGCCAACTACCATGCAAGCAGCAGCTCCATCCAACTATTCTCTGCCGACTAGAGAGCACAAAGATAAAGGAACGTGGGACAGACGTTTCCAGCACTGTTTGCCTCGTACCACAGCTGGTAAGCGGTGCCTGGGGCAGTGCAAGCAGAAGCACAAACAGGAGCGCTGCATCCTCAGGCTGCAGTTCCTTGAGTGCCTGCTCAGAAACCCCCAGGCTCCACAGCCACAGCAATGCAAATAAACTGTTGAGCAAACCAGGGCAGCTGCTACCCAGACATTTTTGAACACTTCCCTGCTAGCTTTTTTAGTGGGCTCAGCTGGCTTTGCTTTAGGTGAAAATGCTGCCATCTACTACAATTATGTAATTAACCTTCATAGTTCAAACTTAATGATGCTCATTAAGGTTGAGTGTTTTTATTGGCTAACTGCTGCCACCAGTTTTGTATGGAACTGCAAAGGCAACTCTTAGGAGCCATAGTTTGAAGCATAATTAGCAATATGTGAGTGTTGCACAGGGGCATGGGTGTGGGATGGCAGAGGACTAGGTGGGAGCTTTATTTTATTCTGTGCTAAGGCTGGAATGCAATGAACAGCAGAAGTCTGTTGCTGCTGAGTCACTAATATCAAATAATAATTTACAGCGGTGTGGCAGAAGATTTGGAGTGCATGTGTGTCAGGACATCACAAGATCCCTTCCATCCACGGCTGGCTGTGACTTCCATTTCCTCAGCCCTGCCTCCTCCAGCTCCCTTCCCAGTATGTCTTCATTTATTCTAATTAATGAGTGTGGTTTTGTGCAGGTCTTTATCAAACAGTTTAAAAAATGTAGCAAATAAAGATTTTAATTAAAGAAAATGCCCAGGATCAAAAACTATGTGGCTTAATTTGCCTGTGCATGTAAGACTCCTAAAATACTAGGCTGTGATGCCACAAAAATTGGTAACTAGTGTACATACCACCTTTAAATACAGCTGATCTTTGACTTTGTCCAAGAGGAGTGTCTGTAGTTCCCCCATCATTTCCTGTGGACACTGATGGTTGGACTCAATACCTCGAATACACAGAGAAATAATCTACATCACAAGGTGTTACAATCTTCCATAACCCAACAATTTATTTAAACTTACATCACAATGAGAATCTAATAATAAAATACATCAGTTCACACCAGTCTGCATTGCCATTTTTAAAGGGTAAGCATCTTTCTTCACTTTATATTAAAATTTTCTGGAGGTAAAAACTACTGCATTGTACCCACAGTTTTTGAAATCGATTGTAACATTAGGCAAGGTACAAAGGAACTTTCAGAGCTAATTACACTTCAGTTAACCACACATTTTTGGCACATCTGAATGCTTTTTTATTTTCTTCTTAAAATAATTCTACAGCAAGTCAGAGAATCATGGACATAAAGCATCACTCTCCCGTGGCAAGTGTTGCCTAAAAGAATACAAAAATTGCATCATTTGGTTACAAAATAGATATTTTCTTAGTTCTTTATCCTGACATTTAACACTGAAGTGCCACGACAGAAAAAGGCCAGGAACAGGGCCGGCCTTGCTGAGTTGCTGCTGGTCCCTTTGCTGCAAGGCTTGGATTAAGTAAATCCCAGAGTGATGTGTTAACAAGATGTTGATGGCTTTTGCCTTGCCAGGCCTTTGCTTTCAGAGCACCCTGCAGCAGGTGTGAGGCCACCCGTAAATGTCACCCTGTTTGTCACAGTGCTGCTGCTCAAGTGACAGAGTGAGCACAGCTTTGGACAGGTTCAAGAGGGGCTGTGTTCCTCCAGGCCTTGGCAGTCCAGATTAAAAATCTGAGGCTGGTGAGCCACTGCTAGGCTGGGTTTCTTCTGCCTGACACCACAGCAGCTGCTTCTTTAGAAATTCAAATGTTTTTAAGCAGGAATGAAACATTAATGGTAGTAGAGTGCCTGGCACATATTTGTACAAGTGTTTGCAGTCACTCACATGAATTTTTAAAATGTGTGGGTTGTGGTTTAGGTGATTTTTGTCCTACATCACAAACCCCAGCTGCTATGAGCTGCTGATGTTATATTAAAAATAAAAAGCAGTCCACAGTACTTGCAACCAGGGTTAGTTTTTCCCTGGCTTTTGAGCTGTACTGTATCAATCAGAGTCTGGCACATTAAGTAGTGATTGTTTTATGTGTCACTGATTGCCAGCTCCATGTACTGATATTTATTTTGATGATTTTTTGAGATGCCTGTTAAATTGGTTATGTCCCTTCTGCTCACATTGTTCTGGTCATAACAGAGAAATATGAATGAACTGCTGCAGTTAAGGAGAGACTGACATAGCAGAAGAACAACAAGCATGTTACAGCGTTCTGGCTGTATTATAGCTAGATGGTCTCTCCGCTTTAGTGGGAAATAAACATTTCTACTTGTCATGGCAAGGTTACATTCTGTGCATTCTTCCAAAGCCCAAGTCAAAGCTGTCCCATTTTCTTGATTCAGTCATCCTTTGCTGAATCCCCTGATCTGAAAGCCTTTTGGTGAGACCAGTAAGCGTTCCCAGAAGGACTTTATGGCTGCTAGGAAGCATCTCTGACTACCTTCCTTAGAGACAGAGAACTTGAAGAAAGGATCATAATACTTACTCCATTAGAGAAAGAAAGAAATAATACAGGACACTGTATTAGAACTGTAATAGAACAGTTGTTGATGGGGAGGTTTGAAACTTACAGTAAGAGAAAATTCAAGGTATCCATGGTGCTCTTTGCATGTATGTCCTGACCCTGAAAGGCAGCCCTGTCAAAAACCCTTCAAAAATCAAACTCGCTCCCAATTTTTCCCTCACATCCACAGTGAGAATTCATCCCTGCATTGATTTCCAATTCCTACTCAGCAGTTGCTCTGAACACAGCTGAGGTGGGTGGGGGTCCTTGGGGAGGCAGGAGTGCAGGACACGGAGCGGGTGGAGGAGCTTTGGTGAGCAGGTCAGGCTGCACTGGGCAGAGCTGTGACACCTCTGCTGCAGGACAGGTGTCAGCTGAACACCTTCACATGGATTTAGTGCAACTTCTGCTCGCTTGGAAAGCCGTGGGGAGGCAGGCAGCTGCTCAGAGCCAGCAGCCACGGCCCAGCTCACACCCTGGCTCAAGTGACAGTGGCAGTAAAAGCTGATATGTTGCAGGTGCCTTCTGGCACCTGCGGTATTTTCATGCTCTTTACAACCTTTGCAAGTTAAAGTGTCAAGGTGTGATAAACTATGTAGCAGTGCATTCCTTACATTTCATATACAAAAAAGGGCTCAAGACTGGGAGCAAGAAGGCACAAACTTGGGAAATAACATAGCTGAGGAGTTTACACAAAAGTACTATGTCATTTATTAGGCATCACTTAGCACTTATTTCACATTTTTGCCCCCAAATTACCCAAAGCAACATAAATTTCTCCACTTCTTTCCCTTTGCACCCTTCTTTTGGATAAAGCTGCCTGTGCTCTATAGATACAGTTGCCGCAGAATATAACATGAACACAGATAAATACAACATACACAGCAAAAAATGTATTATAGTATTACAATAGTCAAATAATGTAATTAGCCTCAAGCTACGGCAGTGCCTGTGTGCTCCAGGGAACCAGTTCATGAACAGCAAGCGGGGCCACTGTACAGGAGCAAACCAGCGTCGGCAGTGTTGGGAAGAGAAGGGGCTGAGGAGGCTCTTCGGGTGCCTGGATGCAGTCAGTCATGGGGATCTGCTCACCTGGAACTCCCAGCCAGGGCCTCGGAGCTTTCTTCAGCCCAAATCAGTCTGGCAGTGGGTCCTTGGAACACCTTTACGTCTGTTCATTGTGCATACACATAAAGTCACCCCACATTTCTCCTGTTAGGCTATGTTTTCTTTATATATATAATTTTTTTTTAACCTTTTAGCTTTTGAATTTTTTTTCTTACAACTGTTAAAAAAGTTTCATGGTAAAAATAGCTCACTATATGATACATATACCCAAAGTGGTGCGATACTTTATATAATAAAAGATGAAAATAGTCACTTTCCATAATAAAAATAAGTTCTATTTTTTGCTTATTTTACAATATACTTAATAATTCTTTTCTTCTTCTTCACTCTGCAAGTAAATAGGTCCCGTTTCGATAACGCTTCTGAGTCGATTAAAGTGGCGAGAGACCGAAGGATGGCTTATAAGCACTTTGAGCAGCCGCACTCCACGTGTCTCTCCAGTTCTTCCGTGAAGGTGGAGCCATCCACGCACTGGAAGAAGTATTTCCTCCTCTTGCTGCGCAGGGGCACGCAGCACTGCCCGCCGCCGCAGCTGCCGCGGCACTCCAGGCGCGGCACCTTGGAGGCCGTGGCACACGAGGTGTAGCCCTGCTGCTTACGGACCACTTCTCGAATGATGTCTCCTTGGCAGAGGTTCTCTGCTGGGACAACAGAGGTGGAAAGGAGTCAAATATGTGGTAACTTGTGGCGGCAGCTCTCTGGCCACAGAGAGCAAAACAGAACTCTCCCAGTCATTGTGCTGGGGAAGGCTGTGAGATCAGCGAGAAGAATGAGAAACAATTCCTATCTTCACTTGCTGCACCTGGTGTTGTGCACATGTGGAATATGTTATGGAGATTTGTTTACCAAAGGGTGGTTTCTTAGGTGGCCCATGGTGATGGTGTTTAGACTGAAGGACCAATTGGGTCCACCTGTGTCCTGACTGTCTGTAAGGGCGATGGGTTTCTTAGTAAGTGTAGTATAATAAAGTGATGGAGCAGCCTTCTGAGAATCATGGAGTCAATGCTCATTATCACCCTGCTGGGACGCCCAGCTACGACTATTTTGCCAGATGCTATAGATGCATATTATAATATTGGCTTTTTGCAAATATTAAAATGGATTTTAAATGTGTAGTGTTAAAGTAACTTGGTTATAAAGATATAGGTTTTATTTCTGTTGTTAATTAAGCTTAGTGAAATAGCTGATATAAGTATGCTTGTGTTGAAACTCCTGCTTGGATGGATAACACCCACTGAACACAGGATGAGCACACCTGTACAGATCTGCCAGCCAGCAGCACTCACCGTCTGAAGACAGTGGCCAAGCTCCAAAAACTGGAGGTGATAAGAATGGACTAATATCACAGCCAAGGAATCTGCATGTTCTAATAAGGTGGATCGAAGGAGGAGCCAGGCTAAAGAATTCTTGGAACATGTAAACTACTTTGAGGAAAAGTTTACTATGCGTAAGGGTCTATGAATATGCAGCAGGCTGATGTAAGGGAAAAGGTGTTTAAGGGGTATCCCCAAGGATAACAGGGTGCTCTTGGCTGAGTGCCAAGATAAATCTGGCTGTAATAGCCTTTGCTCCGTGGTCCTTGTCCCCTATTGTCCTTTATTAAACTTTTTAAATTTTCACAGGTAAGGTGGATCGAAGGAGGAGCCAGGCTTCCAAGAATTCTTGGAACATGTAAACTACTTTGAGGAAAAGTTTACTATGCATAAGGGTCTATGAATATGCAGCAGGCTGATGTAAGGGAAAAGGTGTTTAAGGGGTATCCCCAAGGATAACAGGGTGCTCTTGGCTGAGTGCCAAGATAAATCTGGCTGTAATAGCCTTTGCTCCGTGGTCCTTGTCCCCTATTGTCCTTTATTAAACTTTTTAAATTTTCACAGGAGTGACCATGTTTTTCACACCGGATAGTCCCTGCACATCAGCGAGCGGCCCTGGGTTCACGACGTGATTCAAGACAAACAGATGGCGTGAGAAGAACCTTAATCTTTTACTGCTTTGCACCTGCCACCAAAACAGAGCATGTCTACACAAATGTGTAATATCCTGTGCAAGGCTGGGGCCAAGCAGGCCTGCTAGCTTTGATCAGGAGACTGGAAGTATTTTAATGAATGCTGAGTGTTGAGTCCTGCAACACTCCTGCAAAATAAGAATTAGTTTTACCATGTCTGCTTCTCTGGAGCAAAGGTCGGCCTGCTCTGTGTTGACACTAGTGGTCTGGGATACCTGAAGGTGTCTGTGCTGTTCTGCAGTCCCTGTGCAGCAGCCAGATACATTTTGGTGATGGGTATATAAAATTTAGAAAGTCTGTGGTTCATGCACAGGAAAGAGACAACCTAAATAAAAATAATATAATCCAGCTCCTTCCTTCTGGACAAGAACAAAAAAAGGCAGAAAGGATGCAGTTAAAACTCAGTGAGTTTCCAGGGAGTCTTTTCAGGTCAGGGCAGAAGAGTTGGGCCTCTGCCCTCGTAGGAAAGTCTAGCATGATCTGTGGGATTGCCCTGGAAACCTGCTGAAGCAGAAGAAGGAGAATATTTCATGCCACTTCAGGTGAGTGGTTCCTCCTTGTAAGACCTCCCTTCCCAGCAGTGCAAATAACTGATCCCTGCTTGCTGAGGGTAAACCTCACAACAAGCTCTTTAAACATCCCAAATCCTGAGAGCAGCAAACCTTGAGGATTCAGGAGACAGAGAATAAAACTCTTCACTCCATGTCCCTGTTTCTCTATGTGATAGCAGCCACCTACTGTTACGTGGTTCTGTTCTCCCTGTACTGCTCTGCAGAGGCTGGCTCAGCTTTATCTTCTATTTGCCATTCCTCCCCAAGTCTGAGGGGCAGGGAAGAGAGGAGTAAAGCAGGTGTAAATCAGGTGTAAAGCAGCAATGCAGCAGCACAGCCAAGCCTACCTCTGTCACAGAGCTCTCCGCTGTAGCCGGGGTCACATTCACAGTAGGGCTCCCCATGCTCCGAGACCTTGCACTGCCCGTGGCTGCATTTTAAAGTCCTGCAGGGGTTTGAGGAATTGTTCTTCTTGTCACAGAACATGCCCGTGTAGCCCTCCATGCACTTACAGGTGTAAGCAGCACCGGCCGCCGTGCACTTCCCATGCAGACACCTGGAGAAACAGAAGCATTTAGAGCTGGTCTTTGCTGGATGTGAAAATTCCTTTTTCCCAGAAATGTTGGATTTTGGCATTTCTGCCCATTTAATTCCAGGATACTAATCCAAAACCAGCAGCTCAGTGTCAAACACTCTGGAGAAAACTGTGTGAGTTTTCAGTGAATACTGGATAACGTTCAGAGAATACATTTAGAATTTGTGAACCTAAGTAGAAAACATTAGGCTCTCCCGTGAGCACAGACCAAGGCTTGGCACCCACATGAGACAGCTCACATTTACAGCAGCAGCACGTGGAACTAAGTGCCAACAATCAAGCTGCATGCCCAGGCTTCCTGAGCAGAGATACTGTACAAATAATATCAGGTGATGAAAACCAGTGTGATAAATGAAGGTGCTGGTGGCAAAGCTATGCACAGACTTATCAGCGGGCAGCTGTACTTGAGGGTTCCCTGGCTCCTGGGGCTTGCAGTGAGCTTTGCCATTTCTGAGGAACACCACAGGGTGGGGTGGTGATCCTGAGCAAGTTCTCTGACACTGTCCCCACTTCTGGGACAGGGGCAGACTTGACATGGACTGAGAACAGTGAGGAAAGCAACTCTCTCCAGCCAAGGAAAAACTTTGGCATAAAGTAACTTGTCATAAGCCCATGTCTCTTTTATTTCTATTTTCCTTCTAGTGCTTCAAAATTAATCCCTGTTTATGTTGAATTTTTGTACATTTAATTTTAAAGCTTTGAACTAAAAAGGACAGATTACAAGAGCAGTTTCAGTCAGCCCAGACATGCAAAATACTGTAATGAAGGGAGTCACAGTCTGTATAGAGCAGTATTTCCTGCCCCATGAACCAGAGGTTACCTGATCCTTACAGGTGCATTTCCTCAGTGAGATTAACCTGCGGGTGTTGGAGCAGACACCTGCCAGCAGGGCTCCACACTCCCCTGGATACACTGGGCAGGGCTTTAGGGAGCCAGCTCCAAAAGGCTGAAGTGATTCAGGAAAGGTGGGACAGTGTGTGAGCATTAAAAATACACACAGCTGCTTTCCTTAGCATGGGACTATGTTCATGATTGCCTCACCCTCCCTGGACTATGAGAGAAACAATCCCTCATCATGTAAACATCTGGAACTCCCTTATTTTTCTCTGTCCAACCACAACAGCTTTGTGTTGACATTGGAAATTCAAGGAAACATTTGGGTCTTCATACCTTTGGTTTGTAAACTGTCAGGTGCTTTTCAACACCTCCAGACTTCAGTACTTTGCAGAATTAGAACCAGAAGCAAGTTTAAAATGGTACCTTTGCCAGGTTAAATTTCTGAGAGTGATTATTCACTGCATCAATTTACCTGTCAAAACTACGTGCTCAGGAAAAGCGCCTTCCAAGACAGCAACTGAAGGAACTTCTAAAACAAAAGTACTTCCATCTGCTTATGAAACAATACTGAAATATGCAGCCTGCTGCTCTGCACGAGACTATTTCCTGTGTATTGGCCATAAGAAAGCTATTCATCCCGTGTTTCTGATGGAGATGTGGTTATTGAGCCTTTGAACTGTAAATACTTTACACTCATGCTCCCTTCACATGCAACACCACGCTATCCTTTAAACTTGCACTTTAAAGGGCTGTTTCAAAGTGTAATATTTAAGTCAGCTATTTGGGAAATTTAAAACTGCTCACACTGGAGTGCATAATGGTCTTCAGGGAGTAAGTTTGAAGACTGGGCTCAGTGCTGCAGAGAGAAAACCCCTGAAATGTGTACCTCCCCCTCACAGGCTGCTCTGCTCTGGATCCGTGCAGGCTCTCACCTCCTGGGGTTAAGCCATGCCCATTAACAGGAGGTTTTGTATTTTAATGTGTAGAGTCACAGCTGAAGGTATGACCTGCAGCATTAACACCTGAGCTCCTGCAGGACCACGAGCTCCTTTGGCGAGTCAGCAACATCTGAACAAGAAGTGGAAATTGAGAGCTGCCACAGATGCAGACTCACAACTGTCAATAACCTTGTGTGGGGACCCAGCATCTCCAAAACCAGTCAGATGTGGTTTTGCAAGATGAAATGCGAAATATGCATTAGCTGTAAAGATTTTGCTCTCCAGTCAGCATTTGTTTGAGCTTACTTGTGGTTAAGACATGGATCTCCAATTTCCTGGTCACACAGAGGGCCCATCCAGCCTGGGTGACATTCACAAATCACACTCGTTTTCTCCAGGGACCGGCAAATCCCGTGCTTGCAGATGTTACAGGATTTGCAGCCAGGAAGGACTCCCAGTGACTGCTGGGGTAAATCCTTGAAATCCTGCAGCTCGTTGTTGATTCTGACATCGTGAATGCAGCCATGAAAACCATTTGGTGTCTTATCTGCACCCTGGCGCAGGGATGATAGTCCAGTAGAGGTTGGGATCCCTTCAGATAAAAGCAAAAAGGTGAAGGTTCACTTACACTTAAAATGGTAATATATAAATTATAATTGCTAAAGCTTCTTTTGTCACAGCCCCTTAAAATCTTTGAATAATTAATTTGCATAGGACCTTTGTAAGGTAGAACAATCTCATTGTCCTTGTTCTGGAAATGGAAAAAAAAAATAAACTCACTTGCCCAATCTTCTGTAAGAAGTACATGACTGAAAAAAAAAAAAAAGAAAAACCAAACTATTTTTTTTTGCCTGGTGGCTATGTGTTCCTATCCTTAGATAATGTTCCTTCTCTCTATACAGTTTAATAGCAATTATTCTTCTGAAAGCTTTGAGAATGCCTTCATTTGTCAGCAGGTAGCATCCACCTCTGGGATGCAACAAGACAGTTTGGCTTTATTGGGTCAAAGTGTTAAGAGAGGGAGTGCTAAGAGTGCATCCC
The DNA here is from genome assembly GCF_017590135.1 of Pyrgilauda ruficollis. Classification (NCBI taxonomy): domain Eukaryota; kingdom Metazoa; phylum Chordata; class Aves; order Passeriformes; family Passeridae; genus Pyrgilauda; species Pyrgilauda ruficollis. The sequence goes on from NW_024530599.1 coordinate 3,115,921, forward strand.
ATGGAAAGTAGTGCAGGAGAGCTCTAATGACAGGGAAGAGCACTTCAAGGGCCAGGCCAGGGCTTTGTGGTGAGCCCCTCCCATCTTGTTCAAGTGCTTGGGAGAGTTCACACGGTTGGATGGCCAGCAGGCTCTTTTGGATGTTGTTTTATGCCTTCCCCACTGATGCCAGCTTGGATGTACAGCTGCATTGGCACAGGCAAGTGCTTCCATTTTCAGCCATGTGAGGCCTCTGAAATCAGTGTCTATGAGTAATGCCACTGTTAAAGGTGGTCCTAAAACAAATCCAGCACCTGTTTAAATGTGTGTTAGGAGGAAAGTTGCTACAACAAGTGATGTGGTTGTGAGATGGACAAAACTGTGAGCACCTGAAGGGTCAGGTCTATGTTAAGCTTCCTGTAGGTCAGAACAATTGCTCTGGGGTAATTTAGGCAACTACTTTAACTAAACCACCTGCAGAGGAAGGGCAGCTGGCTTCCACGGGAGGGATGCACACAAAGAGGTGGCACATGAGCAACAGGGAGGGTTTAGAAAGAAGCAAGAAGAATTTTAATAGGCAATAGCAAAAGTCTTTACTGAGACCATGGAGCCTGGTATCCAACAGTCCTTCATTCCAGACCTCAGGTTTTCCCTGAGAATTTTTCAGGTACCTTTGGAGAATTAGTATCGATCCACGATGCTCGTCCATTAACAAAACTTTTCCATGGGATTAGTTCCCAAGTTCCCTGTGTATAAACTGCTGCAGGATTGGTATCTTTTGTGCTGTTCTAAAGGGAGAAATTGAGATGGCCTCTGCACCAGCAAATCATCTTTGATGCACAATGCTCTTTAATAGCCTGTGACATTCTTAATAGGAGCCAATTATAAAAGTTCAGCTCTGTACAAAGCAAGTTTTCTGTTTTACAAGGGCAATATTCAGGGTTCTTTTAGAAAAGTGTTATTAAAGAAAATTATTAAGAAAAGCCTTGACCAGCACCAACTGAATTTGGTAAGAGTTTCTACTATTGGCTTCAATTATCTCATTAGAAAAGGCTCAAAGACTTTCTATTACCATTCTGCTGACTTTTGTATTTGAAATAGGCTGACTAAAAATTCAAGAACTCCGTGTCACTGAGAGAGAGATTTCAACATTCAGTCCAGAATAGAACTAGGGGGGTTCTGGCAAAAACAATCCATTGGGCAGAGACCAGCCTTTGTTCTGTCTCTTGTAACCAGACACCTAATCAGTGGTATAGTCATTATTCTGGGCATTGTTCCCCATCCCATTTGGCCTCTTCCCTCCAGATTCAGTACTTAATGGGAAAAAATTTCTTAACTGAGGTTTGGGCAATTCTAATATCTGTCTAAAACAGCAGCTTCAGTTTCCAATGAGAAGACTACTAACCAAGGTGTTCTCAGCTTGTGTGTTAATATGTTTTTGAATCACGCACCTTTTTCCACACAATTTTTAGACCTCTATAAAACTGCCAGCAAAAATACTGCTCAGTTATGGTATATTTAAACCTACTGACTATTGATTTGCTTTCTTGCCATGACAATTTGTGATACTCCCACTGATACTTCCACTTCAGCCATCACAGCTTGGTGCCAGCCAGTTCTGGGAGCTGCTGAAATGCAAAACAGGCTGTTCCTGTGGTGGCTGTGTGAGAGCCCTCTCCACAGGATGGAAGATTATTTGCTTCTGAGAAAACAGGTTAAAACTTCAATTCCAGAGCAATTCACAGTACCTCCAATGTAGAGGGGTGTGTTGAGGCTGACAGAAGACTGTTTCTGGAGCTTTCCCAGACTCTTGGGAGCCCCCTTGTCCACCACCAGGTTCAGAGTTTGATTCAGCATCACGAGTTCCACACTATGAAACTGCCCATCATTTACTGTTTCCACACTAAAAAGTAAGAGGAAAACAAAAACGAATTAGAAGATGAACAAGGAACAGCCTCTGTGACGTCCTGTGTCCCTGTGGTACACCTTGCACAGCACAGCTCTGGGGTGCTCTGGAGTTTGCAGTCAGGGTGTTCTCAGCATTTCCTCCAGCAGGGAGGTACAGACTGACCTCAGCTGATCCTGGGCAGGCAGTACTGACACACGTGGAACACTTCAGAGGCCAGCTAATCAGGAGAGCAGCCTCTCCAGTTGCTTCTTCCAGGGCAGAAAAGCAAGTGTGTAGCTACATGACACACTGGCTTTGGGGACAAAACGACCAAAAAATCCCATTCTGAGCTCTCAGCCACAGCTTGCTGCCCTCTGTCACACTGCTTGGTGCTCATGCTGCAGGCTGAAATAATTTCTTCTTTTATGGGTAGTTTAAACTCAAATTATCTCACAGGGGACAGGAGAGATTGCAGTTTGGGGTGACAGCAGAGGCCTCTGAAACCAGCATCTCCTCACAGCAGAAGTGTCTTGGAACTATGTACCAAGGAATAAGGACAGACTGAGGTTCTCAAAGCCAGAGAAGGAATTCAGGGTGTTTTGGCTTATAAATGACCAGTGTGCTTTGTTCAATATCAGACAATCCTACTTGAACACAAGGAAAAATGACAAATTGCTACTCCTTTTAGGGAAACATTAAGGTGTAGATTGAAGCTTGAGGATAAAACAGTAGGAATTGTTGGGTGGTGGGGCAGGAAGCAGGCAGCCATCTAAGCAGACAAGATGGTGAAGTAGTGTGTATTTATTGCTTTGTTTTTATCACTTATTTTTCAGATGCATGAAGCCTGCAGCAACCTCCTAGTCTGCACCTCAATCTTCACCTTCATCTCCTGTTCACTCCCCCAGACATTAAAGGGTGCAGTGATATCCTTCTATTTGTATCACACTATAATTTTTTTTTTATTTTCAGGGCAGCTTCAGCTCTCAAACCTCAGTGCTGCATGGTGAAATTCCCTAAAACAACCCAAGGGTTTCATGCACTCCTACAAGCAGGGAGGGGCAAGGGTGGGATTACCTGCTCTTGAGCAAAGAGAGTTTCAAACTGGGGTGATAGATAGATCTGGTGGGATTTTCCCACTGCTGTAGGTGTAATTAAAAGGCACAGTATCTATTCCATGTGCACTCAGATGCACATAGGAACACAGTAAGAATGTGATAACAGTAGTGGTTGTTCAGGAATCAGCCTGTGGGCTCTGTGAATTGCCTACATGCACAGTGTTGCCTGTGAGCACCCTTTCCCAAATTCCTCCCTTCAGGCTGGGGGTGCTGTTATATGTAGATAATGACAGAACACACCAGCTTTGGGCATCCTGAGATACTGCTTGGACAACAGCCTGGATTTGGGATTGCTGATGTGGTGCACACCACAGCACAATGCCAAGTTTGGGTTTCTGCTCACTCCAAAGCCCATAAGCTCAGCATCCTCTCACAGGAAGTTAAAAATTCACAGGTCAGGTTCCTTTCAGGTGATTTGTAAATTTGCAAGGTCAATGTCTCTGAGCTATTTACCCACACTTTCTTCCCAGTCAGTGGAGAGGAAGAGACACACTCATCTCTGAGGATGCATCACCTTTTAGATGTGATCTCAACCTGGATGACATGCTGCCCATCTTTAGTGCAGTCCTGCAGAACTGATGTGTAAGGCTATTGCAGCAAGGAAATAAGGCCTTGACTTCACAAACAAATTACATGCCTTGGAGATTACTGGAATTCAGTTGTTGCTGAAAGAAGTTTCATTTTTATAGTGTTTTATGGTAGACCTGACACAACCAATTGTACTTGAGCAATGTCAGGCAGCAAGGCAGCACTGCAGGCGTTTCTGGGAATGTGCTGTTGGAGAAGAGCACACTGCTGTTCCACACTGCAGCTGACGTGCCTCTGCAGTGCTGCTCTCCCCACAGGTTTTTGGGATGAATCACGAACACACAAGCCTTCAAAAGTTCATGTAAGGTTACACAGGTCATAAGGTAACAGGCAGCAGTGTAGGAGCACCTTTACGGTGTGGCTTCACATAAATGAGAGAGTTCTGCCACAGCAAGGTTCCCAGGAAAGCTCTGCTGGCTCAATCACTCATTCCTGAGCTGCAGGGAAGCACTGGGCTGTGGCTGCTGCCCACGTGCAAGATGGGAGAGAGCCCTGGGGAGAACTCAAGAACCTGGAGCTGATGGTACAGTTCAAAGTGTTTTAAAGAAAAAACATAAAGGCTTGGCACTGAAAAAAAATGCAGATCCAGTTGGTCCAGCAGACACTCTGGATCAGAGCTGTTATACCAGGGCCCTGGCAGGGGCATGGGTTGTGTGGGCCAGGATGAGAGGCAGTGTGCTGGACTCCCTGCCCAAGGGGCTGAGCCTGTGGCCCTGGGAAGGGCAGCCTTGTCCCCACTGCACCCAGGGCACTGCAGCAGGGCCACACCTCGAGCACAGCACTTTGTGCATTGGCAGCTCAAGTAAGTTTGGAAACAGCTGGTTTGAACTTTGTGTTTGGATAGTCAGGAATTCTGCTAAGTGTCTGCTGCCTTACGAGGAGCAGCTGTGCTACAGCATGGCCGACTGGGTGATCCCTCTGTGCTCCCTGCTTATCTCAGTGCTCTCTGCAATGCCTGATTCCTGGGGGGAAGCACTTGGACTTCAGCTGGAAGGTATGAGATAAATGGAAATGCACATGTGTAATTGTTAGTCTGTGCAGAAGTGCCAGTGAAAGGGAGAAGTGGAGCCAAACCCCATGGGCTGTGAGCTGAGCACTGTGGAGGTGGGATGGATGGCTGTAGGACAGGGAGCCCTTCCCCAGCAGGATCAATAGCTGAAGCTAACACACAAACCACATGGTTGTCTGCAGAAGGCCAAGCTGCGGCCATTTGTCAGAGGACAACATTATCACATCTGGCAGGACTGACTCTTCCCAGAGCCAGGATTTCACAGGCATTCATCACCTGCTCTCCACAGGGTGTGCTTTTTCCAGATTATGCCTTGTCTAGCAGGCAAACAAAAATCTGTGAGTCCTGGGGATGGAAGCAGCCACCCCACACGGTGCTCATGCCTTTCAGCATACCCAGGGCTGGTATTTCTGTTGGAAAGGGAGTGAGAGATCCCAGTCTGCAGGAATACCTGGATGAATATTACTCCGTTCTGATTCTTTCACTTTTTAACCAGAATTAAAATAATCTCTGCCTGAACTTTGAGAAACGAAGTAACTCACAGCCATCACCCAACACTGCAGTTTTGTAAAGCAGATAAAGTTAGTGCCAAAGCACTCATTTGCTCTTTGAGAAGACACAGAGATATGATAGAAAAGCTGAATGTGGACAGGCAGGATGACAGGAAATCCCCAGCCAGCAGCAGAGACTTGTGTGAGAGCACGCACTTACTGCTGCTGCTGACGGAAAGGCATTCAGACGCCTTGGGATTCTGAGATGGAGACAACCGTGGGGGAGAGACCAGTGGTGAGAGAAAAGCTGCACGAACTCTCCTCAGAGCCTCTTCTGCAGCCGGGCCTTTAGGAGCCCCGGCAATCGTCGGAGACAGCTGGAGACAGTGGCTTGGCCGGGGATGAAGGGCGGCGGCCGCAGGCGCTGAGCAGCGCACGCTGCTGCGCTCCGCTCCACGGGCCCGGCCAGACCCGCCGCTCCCAAGGGTCCCGTTAAAACCCGAATTCCCTATTCCCCGAAACAGGGCATCAGGTGCTCCGATAGGGCTCTTCCTTCTGGAACCGCCCGCGGCATGGAGGCACTGCCTCCAGTCAGTCGGGATTTATGGGGTTCCTCCAGCCGCCCCGCACCGAGCTGCCCGCTCCGAGCGGGGCGGGGTGCAGGCCGGGAGTGCGGGAGAAGGGCAGGGAAAGCGGGATGGGAGCGGGACTGCGGGAGACACACCGGCAGTGCGGGGTGAGAGCGGGGAACGCGGGATACGAGCAGGGAAAGCGGGATGAGAGCGGGAATGCGGGCCGTGGGCCGGGAATTCAGGGTGAGGGCCGGAATGCGAGATGAGAGCCGGGAATGCGGGGTGAGGACCGGGAATGCGGGGTGAGGGCTGGAATGCAGGATGAGAGCCGTGAGTGCGGGATAGTGGTTGGGAATTCAGGGTGAGAGCCGGAATGCGGGATGAGAGCCGGGAATGCGGGAGCGCGGTGCAGCGGCGCGGACGGGCAGCAGAGGGCGCCGTGGCACCGTGAGCCGAGCGGGGACAGCCCCGTTCCCTGCTCCCGTTCCCGGCCCCGCTCCCGGCTCCACTCCCGGCTCCCGTTCCCGGCTCCACTCCCTGCTCCCGTTCCCGGCTCCACTCCCTGCGAAACCGAATCAACCGGTGCGAGCACAACCAGCGACACCCGAAAGGTGCGGCAGGAAGAGCCCAAGGGCCGCTGCAGCCGCACCAGCTGCCTTTCCCTTTGAGCACCCTTGAGGTGCCGCTCCTGAGATCTTTCCAAGCCCTTAATACAGTCAGGGAATTTTAGATGACTTCCAGCCGCACCACTTTGTGCCACTGCTATTGGATATTGTATAGTTTCGTACAAATTCTTGTTGAAAAAATGGGAGGAATTATGATTAAAGAGTAAACACTTAAAGTGTAAGCAAGGATCTCCAGGAATTTAATAATAAAACTTCCTGAAAAGTAAGCAGCAAAAGGAATAGAAAGTTTCCCATTACACAAAATGATTCCTCAGGAGCCAGGCACTGCTGCTCGGGGTTGTGGTTGGCAGCTGGTGAGGACCCACCTGGCCAGGCATTCCCCCCACTGTGCTCAGGCTCTGCAGCATCCCTCTGCTCTCTCTCCTCCATCACACTCATCTTTCCACAGCCCACCTTACATGCCTTGCACAGACCAGCACACTGCTCTCACCGAGGTTACCCTCACAGAGCTGGACATGGGTCCTGATCAAATTTGACCAAAAAAAAATGAGGAAAATGCTGGGATGTGAGGAGAGCTCAGCTTCCAAAGCCCTGGGTCAGGCACCTTCTATTCCCTTAGAGCTGCCCTCATAGAGAAGCAAGGCCACTAGAGAGGGCTCTGTGGAAGAGACATTAAAATTTCCTGTGGGACAGAGCTGGCCTCTTCTGCCAGAGCAGCTCCAGCAAGGTGAGCCAATGGAGCCATTGCACAGGGCACTGCACACAGTGCACGTGGCCTCTGCTGGGAGCTCAGCCTCCAGAACACAGAGAAATGAAGGGAAAGGGATATGTATTAAACATAAAACCTCAGGGAATATAGAAAAGAACTGATTTCCACTCTCATTTTTCAGCTATTTCTCTTCTCCCTCATATATTTTCTTTCCCCTGTACTCCAGCCCCAAGCACACACAGATGTTTCGAGCACTGACTCCCCTTACTCTAACACCCATGAGAGATTTAGAGCTGAGCCACTATAAATATGCCAGTGAACAGAAATGCATTAAAGGATTAAAGCATTCAATTGGAACCTGTAAAATTTGGGCTTTGGGGTCAGATTTTTTTCACTGTCTAGTAATACACCTCTATTGTAGACAGCAGAGAACAGCAGGGCAGAGGAGTCAAAACCAAAAATAGCTTTAAGTATCACAGTAAACCATGTCACTGAGGAGATATATAACCATCAATTATGCAAATGAGAACATTAATTCATTAGCTACAGTCTCCAGATTTTCCTGACCTCTGTCTTAATGGGGACATGCCTCATTTGACACACAAAACAAAGGAAACACAAGGATGGCAAGAGACTGGGGGATGAAGGCCATGGGGAACACTGAACTTAGATAATCTTTGAGAACGGAATAAACAACAATACATGTCCAAAAGAGCTTAAGGAGGTTACAGCACCAGAAAAGAGGTACCAAAATCAAAAATTCAAGGTGAGAGCTGCAGGGAACTGTGCTGAGATGTCAGCAGTTTGGGAGCTGTGAAACTCACACTGTGCTGGGCTGACTGTGGGTATCAGCACTGATGGGTTTTCACCTTTCCAAGCTACACTTACTTCCTACCCTTAGTTCCAGCTATAATCAGTCCTTGGCCTAAAATAGATTTAAACTTCTCCATGGCAACAAAGGCAAAATCATAATTGGAGTGGTGTTTGTGCTACCGCCACAATAACACATCACTTCAAGCACTATCATCTTCAGGAGCTGAATAAAAACCACATGTTGAGAAAAAAGTATGAAAAATGCTAATGAAACACAGGACTAGGGAAATAAGAGGTGAAAGGAATATTAAAGCACTCAAGTTCACTTTCAGCTTGAAATACACTCTTTTGTTATGTTCAATCCTGTGTTACATGACTTGAGTGTTAGGTCTGTTAGGCTGAGAGTACTCAACATTAAGAGTTTTTTCCTTGATACCTCCATTTTAATTTGCTTGGTTTCATACCTTTTCTCCTACTCACAACTTTGTAGACCACCCAAATAAACCCCCTTTCTCTTCCTGGTGTTTACAGCCCTTGAACACTGGCAGCTGATTACCGTATCTCCCTTAATGATCGTTTGGCCAGGCTATGCATATCTAATTTCCAGCCATAATTCAATTCCTGCAGCACCCCTGCCAGCAGTGAAAGTCATTGTGTTACAGAGCTTCTAAGGGAAAAGCAAGGGCCTTTTTTACACCCCTGCAACATGCAATTAACACAATCCTGACCCCTTTCCCTGGATGATTCATAAACGGGTCAGACACCCAGCCAGGGCAAACATTGCTTGTTTGCAGAGGATTCTCACAGACCTGGGTGATGTCCCACAGCTCCCTCCAGCCCCACTGCTCGGAGCAGGAATTGCTGGGAGCAGAAGCTGATGGGAGCAGAAATTGCTGGGAACAGGAGCTGCTGTCTCCTGCGCTCACACCAGCAGAGCTGGATACCTCATTCTGCTGAGAATCTGTCAAAGCAAGGGCCATGGCAGTAAAAACAGCTGGAATGCACTCCTCAAGTCCAAGGCCGGTCCTGAGTGACAGATCAGAGCGTTGCTCCCTGCCCACCCTCTCCCAGGATGCCTTGGCTCCTCACTGCACATGGTGGCGTCACGAGCTACCCTGTCCTGGTGTCCTCACAGTGACATGCATCAGACAAAGTAGCAAAACCCAAAATACAGAGTGAAAAAAAAAATAAAAATCCGAGATTCTGCAGTGCTGTTGGGTCAGTGTGAAATCTGGTATCCTTATGAAAATGACACTGCAAAAAGCAGGGGGGAAGGCAGGCCCTGGCACAGCAGCAGGGTGGTGGCAGCCTGAGTGCCACGTCCTCCTCAGCACTGCGTGGGTACAGCTGAGTGTCACACGCCAGGACAGGCTGTGACACAGCTCCTGGCCCCACCAGGGCTTGGAACAGAGCAGGGTGCATGGGGTCACCTTCTAGAAAAACAGCTCTGCCATTCAGCTGGTTATCAAATCACAGGTTCTGATGAAAAAATCCACCAGGTGCCTTCACAGAGTTGTTACATCAGGCAATACTTTGCACCATCTATCCCCTTTTCAGCTCTGGAAAATATGCAGGTATCTGCCTGTTAGCACCAGGGAGCAGGACCACTACAGAGTACAATTAACAGGGCATCCTGTCAGATTGACAGAGAATGATGGGCTTTACTTGAAACTGGAGGATAAGCCCCAAGAAAAAAAGAAGTCATGTCTATTTAGAAATGGTTTCCACCTCATCTATAGCAACATACCTTCCACAGAAAGGACCAAACCCATCGTTGTTTGACAGCCACCAGAGCAGCTGCATGCCCACCTTTCCCCCAGCACTGGGGCATGCTGCTGAGCTGTGGGTGCCATTTCCATACTGGGAGGAAGCACTGAAAGAACCATGCACAAACCCATCCTGCACAGACCCATCCTGCACAGAATCATCCTGTACCTCCACTATGTCCCTCAGCTCCAGGCCTGTGTGTGCTGCTTCCAACAGAGGCTGCCTCGATTGGATCCAGAGCCAGCTCAGCACTTGGGATAGATGGGATATGAATCTATCACACATGGCACACATCTAAACTTTGTGTTACTCATCATGTTCACAAGAAATTTACAGGCAGGAAAAAATAAACATATTAGCTTGCTGCATGTTGTTGTAAGGCAAAAATCCTCACAATTCAAGACATGAGCCAGTCATTAGTGCTCAGGAAGTTTATAAAGTCATTTTGACTATGATTAGGTTTATTCCATCACTGTCTATTATGAAAACACTTCAGCCATCCTCTGATGCAATCAGTATTAACCAACTTTGGCCATGTACTACTGGACCAATGACCTGTGGTATAACAGGAAAATGCCTTTAAAACATATTTGCAACCTTTTTCCAGCCTGGCCTCTGCTGACAGGGGATGCCTGAGTGCAGCTTAGACCCACAGCTCCAGATTTTGGCCCCTGAATAAGGTGCCCTGGGACTCAGAGAATGTAGTTTATTTTTGTCATTACCACAGGACAAGTGGCTTTAACTGCCTGTACCTGGTACCACAGACAGGCCAGCACTGGCTCCCTTTGTGAAAGGTTTTGCTTTCTGCTGGTGAAAAGCTCACTCCGAAACACCCTGTGGATACCTGTGTGAGACATGAAGTGTGGGTCTGCAGCCTCTGGGTACTTGGACATTGAACTGAAGAGAATGAGCTGGATCCATTCAAGAGGGAGAGGAGATGAGAAACTGTCATTCTTGCAAGAGATACTGGACAGATTTACAAAGAAAAAAATTAATTCAGCTTAACAAGATTTTGCCTGCTAAGTCCTTCAGCAGCCTGAAGGACAAAACTTTACCCTTTCTAAGCTTCAGCTCAGCAGGAAAAAGTCTCCATATTTCACGAAAGCAAATATTTGATTCTGAACCTAATGATAAATATTAAATGATATTTTAAAGTCTTGACCGTACATTTTCACTGTCCTACTGCAAAAAAAAAAAAAAAAAAATCCAGGAAAAACTAGGGAAATGTGATGTTTGTAGCTTGACAAGTACTCACATGCTTGCCAGTTTTTCCCATTTAAGTACTCCAGAGCCCCTTATAAAGGTAAAAAAAATAACTAAGCTGTCCTTTGCCTTGCCTCATGCAAGATGTACAAGTATATTCAAATTTTACAATTTTCCTGTGCAGGTCAGAGACTAATGCTAGTTTCTTTCATTATATTTGATACAGAATCCCTAAGGGGTACCTGAAAAAATAAGAGTGTGTGATAGAATAAAATGAATTGCAAATATGCAGAATTGTAAAGAGCTCAGTGATGCCTCACAGAAATGACTGAAAAACAGTCCATTTAGAGCCCATCCAGAGTATCAAACAGGCATCCCACCAGGGATGGGCACAGCATGGGCTGCAGACTGTGAAGGTGTTAGGAAGAACAGGAGCAGTCATGCAGTGCACTCTGCAAAGACACTTTTGCCAAAAACTGAGTTTGACAAGCTCTAATAATGATCCTAAGAATAATTAATGTTCTCACTCCTCCAGCACATTCCTCCCCAGAAGGCAGAAAACTAATGGTGAAGCCTCCCAGGCTTTTCTGCAGATAACCAATTCCAGCTAAAGAGACAATGGCACAAAATCCCCCTCTGTGGAAGGTGTGGATGCTCTTTCACCACCAAGGCAACTATTCAACTTCAGCACCAGCAGAAATTTGAGTAGAGGACTGAAGTTCTGCACATCCATTCAGCAGCGGCATGGCCAGGGACAGTGCTGGACACCAAGTTCCAGCAGCTCCAGGCTCCAGAGCCAAGGGCAGAGCCTGAGGAAGTGGAAGGGCACAGAAGTTTGCAGATGCCACCAGCGTAAGAACCTTGTGCTGTTCCACAGCCTGGAGGGACGGGGGGCAGGAATCTCATCCTCCAGAGACCTGCAGCACATTTCTGAAACACCTTTTCTATTATTCATGCCTTTCTCTACTTTTTGGTGTGCAGAGGGAACCAGATTTAATTTGTCGTCTTGCAGTCATCACATGTGAAACAGATACAGGAGGAATGTAAGCTCCTTTATTTCAGGCCTTTTGCTTTAACCACAAGAACATCCATCTATGCTATGTAAGAGTCAGCCAGACCATGAGAACTGCATGATACAATCTACAAGGAATATTTTTAATGATGTAGCATTTTTGAAAGCAGATTATGCAAGGATACTTTTAAAAGGAATTATAATGTAATTTGGGTGTAGTCTCTACAGAAAGACAAATATAATTCATTCTTATCTTTTCCTAACTGCCTCCTTTTTCTGCTGTCAGGAACCCTGCATGAAAACATATGATTTTACACCAACGATGCCTGCATCTTGCTCTTTACCAGATATAACAGTCTGTATGCAACATGGCAATCTGGGAACTCTGCAGGGAATTACATCAGCAGTTTGTGTCAAAGTTCTGTTTTCCATTTGTATTAGGAAGGATTATTTCAGCATCCAAATCAATATGACTGTATGGCAGCATAAAATCTATCGGAGAAAAGTTTACAAGTAAGGTCTTATCTCTGGCTCAAGGAACAGATGTGGGAAAAAAGACAAAATAGGGAGTTCTCCCTATAGAATACAGCTAAACAGATACCAGTGTCAATGGCTGAATGCTGGAACTATGCAATTAACTGCTCTTTGTTAATTCAAACTTTTAACGATTAGATTGTGGTAGTAAGTAAAAGCAGCATGTTCCTTACCAGGTGGCATCTTTAAATTAAGGTATAGCTTCTGTGTAAAAGATTTACTTCATTTCAAGAACTCACTGTTGGAGTGGCACCAAGCACTGTCATGGCATGGAAGAGTAACTCTGAGCAGTGCAGAAACCAGGAGGGAAGTAAAGCATTCAGAAGAAGATTCCTGTACTTATTTGTCCATTAAATGGAATAAAAGAAACAATAACTTGGAATCCTGTTTCAAAAATGGTTTCCTGGATGTCAGAGTAAAGCTCTTACAGAAGAACCGTTTTTCTGCAGCTCACAAGAGACAGATTCCAGTAAAAGACCAGTCAGATTTTCTTTTAAAGGGTGAGTTCTATCATTGCATTATACTATATTACTGCATTAACTTGTATTTCTCTCTAACCAGATGAAAAATGACAGGGAATTTAGGTAGTCATTTCCACTGGACATGTGCTGACCTTTACCTGACTAGAAAGAAAGAGAAGCCCAATGTCAACTTTAACCTTTCTATCCAAACCTACCACAGGGACAAACACTGAATGTACAGCCAATTATCTTGGGCTTTTCAAGACTGACTTGAAGCAATTCTGGTTTAATCTGCTCAGAGGAGCGACTAAAATACAGGAACAGGTTCCTTCTGGTAGCCAGGGACAACCTGCCTTCCCAGAGGAGTTAAAATGAGCATCTCTTTCCTGACAATCCCCTCCTGTGGCACATTCCTGCCCTGCAATCATCCCCACAGCAGTTCTGCAGCAGAGCCACTCTCAGAGCTCACAGCAAGCTGAGAGCACGCCCTGTGTTAGCTGCAAGCCTTTCCCCACCTTTGTCCCAGGGGGCTGGGACACAGAGTGTTTCATCCTTGTGGAATACTATGGAAAAATACCACAAGTGTGACTTACTCACTGCTGGCTTCCCAAACAACAGCTTTTATCTTATCCCTACAGGATATTACCTGTATTAGCCAAGTACTTTGCTAATTTTACTGTTTGTAAGTACTGTTAATAAATCTTATCATGGAGACTCTGATGAGGAATTACAGTCATGTGGCTTGCCAGTGGCTTCCCACGTCCCATCCTGGGAGTACCTGAAATAGCCAGTAAAACTTCTCAGTTACAAGCCGGGACCAGGTCAGTGACAGATTTCCTGCAGCTGTAGCTGGCACAGCTCCCACCAGGCAGCATTTTAAGGCCTCCTCCTCTTTTGGCAGACTCTTCTGGGGAAAAACCAAGAGCCAAAGCCCTGCTCATCTCGTCCAAAAAGTGGACTGCTTTGGAGGGGAGCAGAACATGATATTGACTGTGAAAATTAATCTTACAGTCTTTCAACAGAGCTTTGCAAAGGCAAACAGTCCACTTTTGCAAAGGCAAACAGTCAACTTTTGCTGAGACTGAAACTGAAATGAGGCGTCTGAACAAGACAGCAGGGATGAGGCAGTAGGGAAGGCAAACTGTTTTACCAATGGTGAGGTCAGGCTGTTACAGGTTCTCCTGGCAACCTTGTTTTTAATGACAAAAGAAAATGTAGAAGTTGAAGAAAGAAGTTTCCCAAATTCTTCAGGCTGTGATAAAATGCATCATACTGAACCAGCCATTCATTTCATCAAAATGCAGATTAGGAGGAAATGCAAATAAAAGTCCAGATAAACTCACGGGAACCAGGTCCAGGTATAAGTAGACTTTAATTTCCCTTGAGAAAGCCTCTAAACAATCCAGAAGGTATTAGTGACACAACTTAGAAATGATGGCCAATGCCTGGATAATGGAAATAATTGACCATTGTCCAAGCTAAAAGGAAATGGGGGATTTTCTGTTATTTGGTGTTTTCCTGTCAAAACTCTGTGCCAAGCTGGAAGTCATGTCTTAGGCCAAAGAGAGCACATGCCTTAGCTAAAAGTCAAACAGAGAGGTCAAACCTGATCCACTTATGCCTTTCTACCCTTAAATCCTATGTTTGCAAGGGGACAAGCAGGTTTTCCTGCTCCTTCTTCAGCCTTTAAGGAAAACAAGACTTTTAATCTATTTAGAGGCCCTTTCTGACATTCTTTAGCTGCAGTTTTTCTCAATCAACCTAATCTTTTCCCATCGAGCTCCATGCTAATCCCATTTTGCTCCACTCCTTAAACTAATAAAAGATTAGAGTGACATTTCAGAAAGGGCATCGCATTAAGCAGCTTCTTTCCCATCTCAGCAGACCAGGGTGCACAAAATGTAGAGAACAGGCCATTAATCTTATGGTAATGAGGTGTCAGTGTGAATGGAGCGCTCCTCCTTGAGCCCTGGGAAGGGCTGGGGACAAGGAGGACACCGCAGCCACCGCGGCGGCTCTGCAGAAGGCAGCAGATCCAGGGAGTGCTCTTTGTGTGCTGGTGGCAGCAGCTCCTGTCCCCACTCTGCCGTGGTGACAATGGCCAGCAAACATCCACACGGACCTGTCACCCCGGCACATAACAAGCTTTGCCCCCGTTCTAATTAGCGGCATAAAGCTGTTCATCAGCTTCAGCTTTGCCCTAACAGCTGATCAATTAGGCTCAGCAGCCACACACAGAGATGTTTTTCACACCTATCCATCCAGCTGGTGAAAACCACGGGCAAACTACTTCCTTCATTCCTAGAGGGGACAAGCCAGTGCTCTTCCTGGCAACATGTCTGCATTGGTATTATCCAGTTTGCTTTAATACAGAAAAAATATTTTCATTTTCTTAAAAATGTCACCATTTCCCTAAAGAAAAGTCCCTGGGAGGCTCAAATGTTAGCAAGTGCTGAGAAAACTTTCTGAGAGAAGTAGGAGGTGGGTGATGCGTGGTGACATCCACGCTGTCCCTTGCTCCAGCAGGATGCTCTTCCCCACAGCGTGAGCTGGGCTGGGAATTGCAGCTCTGCTGCACACACAGTGCCAGGAGTCTGTGCTCAACCCAAAATGCTCTGTGTGGTCACAACTGCATCTGTGCTCAGAGCAAACTGGAGCAACAGGGCTTGAAAATAACAACCAGGGGAGAGGGATGCTGAAGGAATAGTGGAGGAAAAGGGCAGCACATCTCTCCTTCCTACAGAAATGTCTCTATGCATGGATTTCACTTGTACATTTACTTTTCTTTCTTGTGAATAGTGAATAAAACCTGTGGATTTCATATCCTCAGAAGCCAAGTGTCTGAAGGTCAAACTATTCTACAATTTACCTTTGTCATTTGTTCTTTTTTGTGGTTGTGTAGGTACTACTGATACAGGCAAGAATTTCCTTCCCCATAGAAGAGTTCAGCTCTCCTCCTATTTGAGGCAGTCTAACCTTGCACTTGCACGTTCACTGTTCTGTCTTGGTACAGCCACTTAATGCTAGATATCAGCAAAGAAACTGATTAATTGGAACTATTTCAAGGACAAAATTCACCAGAAGCTGAAACTTTACAGTAGATTAGAAAATGCATTTTTTCTACAATTACAGGATGACACAGCATCACTGGTATTGCCAATAAATGTCAATTTTTACCCGTGCAGCTTCCAGCTAAGTCTTTATTCTGACTTTCTCATCTAATTACATGCATAAAAGAGATACCTCCAAGTAAAATAAAAGGTTTTTCTCCAGTGCACATTGCTTAGAAAAATCCTACCTCTCCTCCACCAGTTTTGGCAGTCAAATGTCTTGGCAGAGCTTAGCCTCTTACCTGTACACTGTGGTAGGTGGGGAGTTCAGGGTGTCATAGATGAGCCTCACGTGTCCTTGGTACAACTCCAGAGCCAAAGGATCATTGTCTCCTTTGTACAGCAAGATGCCGTTGTCCTTGTCCGTGGCTACCTGTGAAACATTCATAACCACGTAAGGCTGCTTGAGCATGATCAATAAAAGGAATAAACCTGTATTTAAAATCAAACCAAAATCACACATGCAATTCAAATATACTTTAATACATCACATATATGAGCAGCAATGAGAGCAAGAGCCAGGAGGCACAGAAAGGTCTTGGTGCCCTTGGGTGGGTTCACACACAAAGGTCAACTTCCCATTTCACATGAGAACCAGTTTTCAGCTGTCTTCTGAACCTTGGACCAGTAACAAGATCCTAGGCCTTCTGTCTGCTGAATAAGCAAAATATTTTCCAGAAAGGCCATTCAGAGCAGCCTGTTTTAAGAAGCACAATAACATTAAACACAAGAGTTGTACAGGATGAAACAAAATGCCGTAGGAAGAATCAGTAGGGAGACACAGAGCACTCCTGAATCATCCCTGGTTGTGTTGCCAGTTTGGGAATCAGAGTGTGGAGGGATTCTGGAGGCAGCATGTGTGCCCACAAAGGTGCCTCAGTCACTCTTTCACATTTCACTGGTTTTAGAGCAGACAAGTGCCTCACAAGTTTTTCCAGGACTTTGGCCAGCAGCGCCTGTTCCAGCAGCATGAGACACACAGATATTACAGGTTAAATGTCTCTATGCATGGATTTCACTTGTACATTTGCTTTTCTTTCTTGTGAACAGTGAATAAACCCTGTGGATTTCATATCCTCAGAAGCCAAGTGTCTGAAGGTCAAGCTACTCTACAGTTTACCTTTGTCATTTGTTCTTTTTTGTGGTTGTGCAGGTACTACTGATACAGGCAAGAATTTCCTTAAAAATATTCACCACGTAGAAGAGTTTAGCCCTCTTCCTTCTATCTGAGGCACTCTAACCCTGCAGTCGCACATTTGTCACCATTAAGTCACAAACGACACAGAGACAGTCAGAATCAGCATAAGCACATCATCCTCACTGAAACTGCTTCTTTTATAGTGCTTTGATACAGGTGGACCTGATTGGTCATTTAATCAATACATTTCACCTGACTGGCTAATTGACAAGACACCCATTTGCAAACAATCTTATGCGAGTAACAAGAAAACAGATATTAGAAAAACACCACCTGAAAGTTGTTTTAATAATTGGCTATCACTGTTTATCTCCACTTCCCTAAAGTCTCCCAGGCTGATTCTGGGAAAACTTATCTAGCTTTCTCTCTCTCTGGCCAGGCTGTTACATCCACACACATTCACTGTTCTGTCTTTACAGTCACGTAATGCTAGATATCAGCAAAGAAACTGATTAACTGGAACTATTGCAAGAAGAAAATTCACCAGAAACTGAAACTTTACAGCTGTGGGTGTACCAGTTGTGGGTTTCTCTGGGTCTGGATTGAAGGCACTTGAGATGGTAGCTCATGTTTGGACTCAGGTGTTTATTATTTCTTACCAGTAAAACAGTCTCACTACTGTGAGTTTGGCAGCTTTTCATTAGAAGGCACAAAATGGCCAACAATCTCTTGTTCCAAGGTCTTTTAAGACTAAACTGTCCAATTAAGAACTGACATCTAGATTATTTTCCCTTTTAACCCAATAACTGATCCCAAAGAGGCCACAATGAAGACTTTTCTGCCCAGTTACAAAATGCCACCCAAACCCATGAAGAAGAAGGAAGAAGAAGCATGAAGAAGAAACCCAGGACAACACCCTGTGCCCTCCATCTTGCTTCCATCCACAACATACTAAAAATCCCAAAACCTAAATTTCTCACCCTAGTGATACACCTACACTACTCTCTATAATCTGTTTCACACTTTTGCAGTTTCTAGTCTATCTTGAAGTCTAGGAAACTTTCTCCATGAATGAGGGTCAAAGTCAGTGCTCCCCTGGGGGTCAGGGCACCCCAGAGCAGACAGAGAAATACTCCCGGTGCTCTGGGTTTCCACAACAGTAGATTAGAAAACACATTTTTCTACAATTACAAGAGGACACAGCATCACTGGTATTGCCAATAAACATCAATTTTTACCCATGCAGCCTCTGGCTAAGCCTTTACTCTGACAAACCTGCAGGGAGATGTTGGCCTGCGGGCGGATTTTGGCGGAGGGCAGCTCCACGTAGGAGTCCTTGCCCACGAAGTTGACGGTGATGAGCTTCTCGCAGCGCTGTCCCGCGAAGCCGGCCAGGCAGCGGCACACGGGCTCGTGCTGCGCCACGATGCACTGCGCGCCGTGCTGGCACTCGTAGTTGTCACACGGGCTGGTCTGCAGCAGCACCATGGGCGGCGGTGTCTCGCAGAACAGGCCACTGCACGGCAAAGGGAAGGCAAACAGCCTCAGTCAGCACCACTTTGGTGTATTTATTTCAGGTACTGCTGATGCCTTCCTAAAACAGAGGCTGGATAGAATTAAGAGAATAAAAGCAGATGGTCTTTAATAAATACTCGATTTTACTTGTTACTCTTGTGTAGCCTCTGTTTTAGGTAGCCACTCTGAGAGGAACAGCGGATTTGTCTTTACAAACGGGCTGTGGGTCTGCTGGTAGATAAAACTAGCACCAGGAGATAAAAGAAGCAATGGGAAGGATTCCACTGATTAAGGAATGGAAAAAGATATTTGCTTTTACAAATAAACTTTAGGTTTGCTAAAGCTATACACTAAAGCATTGCAGGATCTGAAAAATATGAAATCCCAGGGCATTACTGCCATTCTGCTTTGGAGTAGAGGCTCTGAGGTGCAGCCACGGTGTGCCTGCTGCCTGATGTGAAGGAGCCCAGCTGAGTGCTGGCAGGGATCCTGAGCTGGATGTGAACAAGGCAGTGCAGACACTGAGAGCAGCCTGAACTGCCCTCTGCACTGGTTCTTCTGCTCTGCAAGGCACTGCAGCCTGGCTGAAACAGCTTCCACCCATACTGTGCCCTGCAGAGGTTCCCAGTGAAGTCTGTGAGCCATTTAAACCCAAACCTGAGACCTCCCCACCCTACATCTGTGATTTGAGTCTACTCTGCAAACAAGGGAATCCCTTCCCAGAGGTACCAGCAGAACACAGCACTGCTAATCCAGCCTGTGAGCTCCATTCTACCTAATGCCCATTGTTTTGTTTTGTCTTTGGCAGCAAGCAGGAAACAGAAGGAAAATCAGTGCATATAATTTTAATTTTTTGGAAGTTAAAAATAATCATAATAAAAAATCCATGTGACCCGCAACAGCCTCCACTAACAGAAAGCAAATGTTGGAAGAAGCCAGAGTGTCTGTGCTTAGGGCTGCTCTGAAAGATTCCCCAAGCTCCTGGTATGGCTCCTGCTGACCCTTGCTTGCTGTGAACCCCCCCTGGTGTGTGGCTTTACCAGGGCAGCTCTCCTGATACTGGCACCTAGAACTTACATTAGTGACAGTGTCTGTCAAGGCCCATTCCTTTTTAATTTTAAACATTTTTTTGTAAGTATATATTTAGAATTTATTTATTTATTAATAGGATTTATTTCCACAGCAGTGGAATGTGGAACACAGCCTGACTTCCATAGCTTGGCCAAGTCCATTCTGCCTGGTACAATCTCATTTATTGAAATAATCACTGTGAGTTCCTTGCAGCAATCTGTCCCAGTGGAGAACTCGGAAGCATCTGCACCACAGAGGAGCAGTGCTTCCATCAGGCTCTGCAGCTTAATGTGTGCTTCCCCACCAGAGCAGCATTTATCAGGCAGCACTACTGTGAGGCTGATTGCTGGAGGGAAGCTTTGAGAACTCGGGGTTTATTCAGCGGGGCTCACAAATTCTCTAAAATGTTTTCATCTGCAGGGGGCAAATGAGTGCTATTTTGGGAAGAAAACATTGAAAACTTTTCAGGAGGAAAGCATATTCTGCAGCTGGGAGAAGTTGGTGAGTGCTAAGGAAAGGTGCTGCAAGGAGCACAACTACACCTGACCAGTGAATGGGAAGTGATGAAATAGGAGAGTGAGTGTGTGCATGGTGGCACTATTGATTTTTGGGGCTGTCATGAGAGCCTCACTGTGCATGAGGCCCTACCTACACTGTTCAGAATTACCCAAGTGCCATTTGTTCAGCTGTGTGAGGATTGAAGTTTTAGTATCTTTTTAATGTGTGGCTCCAAATAGCTTTGACACACAGCGTAGTGACAACCATAAAATCATTACAGGTCTGTGCTTTTATTACAACAGCATAAGCTCTGGATAATTGGGAGGGCATTCTGCAAACTCACTGCTGGGAAATGATTCCCGATACTTAGCCAAAAAACTTTATTAATCATCATCTTAGGTCTCCTAGTTACCTTTATCAGACCACCCCTCGTGTTTTCTCCTTTTCATCAACACTTGCAGCCTTCAAACACTTGCACAGTTATCTCCTTGCCACACATCACTGTGCCCAAGGCAGCTGCGAGGACAGGGGAGTCTGTAACCCTGAACATCAGAAGGCTGAACTCTGTCAATCACCATATTTGCATTTGTAATCTTAACAGGAAAAAGCCCAAACCTCAGAACCCCCTTCAGAGCAGCGGGCCTTTAAACTACAGAAGGCTTGAGTCATGGCAAGAATAATGAGATCATATTTTGTTAGCAGAATTTTAATCCTGAAATCAAACAAGATCAGGGACTGTTCTGCATGGAGAACACACGGGGCTCCATTTTGCTGTCTGCCTTGGCAGAGGGAGTGTAGTAGTGCTCAGTGTGATGTTTTCCTCCCCAAAGACCCTTGTCTTCCTTGCATCTTGCACAGGAAATTTAGGAAAGTGGCATGGAGTAGTGGAAAAAAAAGAAAGCAAACAGGAGAACTCAATCCCAGCTGTGTTGCTGACAGGCAGTGGAATTACTTCGCTTGCCCACGGCTGCCTTGGGCTGTGAAGTGCTGTCTAAGCTGGCAGCTGCCTTTTGGAGCTTGCTTCCTCTACTTGGAGGACTGTTAGTGGAATGAGAGCCCCTCATTTGATCAGGAGAGAAGACTGGACTGTTCCAGGTCCTGCTCTTGATGCCCCTGGTGTGAGACCAGACAAGCTGGGGCACTGCCTAAATTGCCAGTAGAGCTCTTTGGTACATGGGAAGGGACCAGACCAACCTCCCACCCACCCCTGCTGCTCCACCCAGCTGTGTCAACTCAGAACATCTCTGACAAACACTGTGACTCTGCTTGCCCAGAAAAAAAACCCTCACATTCATCACTGCCTAGTGCTTACAGGCCTTAAAAAATCAGAGGACCTGCACCAAAAGTCTCCCAGTCAGTCCCATCTGATGACAGGCTTGAGTTACCCTTGACTCCAGACGTGGCTTTGCAGTCCCATTTCCCAACTCTAACAATTAGATAACACTGAGGATTTACATCCCAGTCACCAGTCTGCAGGATCCCTAAGGCCATCAAATGGACTGAAGCAGAGTGAAACATGGAGAGAAGGGTATGAATTTGAAATTCAGAGGATATCTGACACCTTGTAAATAACAAGTCTGATTTTGTGAAACCATGGGCTGACATTATGTTATATATCAATGCCTATTCAGGGAAGGCTGTCTGCTTTGCAACAGAAACGTGTGTTGAGAGGGAAGGAAAAAAACCCAAACCAGCAAGGATGAAAGCAAGAATGAAAACAGTTGCAGATACAAAGCAGAGAAGATGATTTATAAGTGTTCATGCAATTTCTGCTTTGTCAAGACTGATCTTTTCAGGTACTCCTTCTTTGTCTCACGTGTGTATTTCAAACACAGAAAAGGTTTAGCTGGAAGGAAGCCAGTATCCAGCCCCAGGCAATGATTAGTGAATCCATTTGGAGGAGCACACTTATCTTTGACAGACAGAGATTTCCAGGAGTCAGATATATTGGCAGCTGTCAGAATGAGAGGCTGGAAATTTACAGCCTGAATCACTGAGCTCGTCCAAGAGGCACAGAGACACTGCCACAAAATCTTCAGACTCGTGTTTTCCTTGCAGCCAGTTGGGAGGGTTCATAAACACAATTTTATTATCCTTTGCTCACTCTGCACATGCAGGATTTATCTCCATATAACTTAGGTGAGCGTGTTGGGTGGTGTTAGCTCAGTGTGTTAGCAGGGATGGCTGGGGCAGGCACACTCACACAGCACCACCCCAAAATCGCTGCTTCCCAAGCAAGAATCGCTGGGTAACTTGTTAAAACCTCCTTTTAAGCAGGGACAGGACTTGAGGCACCTGTTCACAGGGGAATATCAGATCAGTGCTGGGTTAGAGGATGATGAGGATGTCAGATCAGCGCCGGGTTAGAGGATGATGAGGATGATGAGGGTGTCAGATCAGTGCTGTTAGAGGATGATGAGGGTGTCAGATCAGTGCTGGGAGAGGATGATGAGGATGGCGAGCCCTGCCGTACCTGAAGCCCTGCGGGCACACGCAGGTGTAGCCATTGACCGCGTCCACGCAGGCGGCTCCGTGCCGGCACTTGTGGCCCACGCAGTCATCGTCATCCACCTCGCAGTGTTTGCCGCTGTAGCCCGGCAAGCACTCGCATCTGAAAGGCAGCAACATCCCTGTTAATGGCTCCTTTCGGCACGGCATTCACACCAGCAGCCTAGCACCTGTTGGATTTGGGCTGTGGAGATGTTTGCAATTATTCCTGGCAGCATCAAGCACAGCTCCTGCCACCTGAAAGGCTCAGGTCCCTCCTAGCTGGCTGCATTTGGGGTTCTGCAATCTGCTGAAATTCCAGTCGAGCAAAGCACCACCGTCCCACGGCTTCTCCTTGGCTGAGTCTGTGGGAGGGATGTTCAACCTGCAGAGTCCCAATTGTGCTAAAGGCGACAATCCCCTCCCTGACCTTACACACTCAAGGGGCAGTGTTCTGCAAGGGCAGTGCCTCTGATGCCCCACACTATGATTTTGCCAGTGCCTGCACACTGCTGGCTGCCTGAGCTTGGCCCTGTGCAGCTTCATGGGTCCACCTTCCAAATAGAAACAGTCTGTAAACAAGTTACAAACCTCAGCAAATTCAGAGAGAAAGACCAAGTTTTGAGACCACCACCTGCTTTCCATTCATTGGCAAGGCAAAATGCTGCTGCAACAGTGGAAAGTTGTTTTTGCAGTATGTGCTTTGCCATGGTGACACTGCAGCTTCTGCTGTGGGGTGACACTGTGGGATGGAGCACAGTGGGATGTACCCAGACCTGCAGACATTGCCTGTTGGTTTTATTTTATACAATTCTCAAATTTGTTGTATGAAGGCTGCATCAGCATTTCTATTTATAAGTCTTGCATAAGTTTATAACCTGACAATAGAAAATGCATCCCAAAGTCTCTGACTTGGATCAGATCTTTTGGGATTGCTGAGCAGCCTTTTTTTTGAATCTATACTGTAGACAATGTTTAGTCATGAACACTCTTTAGTCCATAAAACACACTTTAGTCCTCCCAGCTGGATGTTGAACATCTGGAAAACAAAAGGCATAACGCTTCAAGCAAATCAGGAGAAGAACTGCAGAGAATTTCAGCACTAAAGGAGAGGTTTGTGCTCTTGCTAGAGCCTGTGGTTGGACCCAATGTGGTAGTCACTGAGAGCTGGAAGAGGAGAGACATTATAAAGCGGAGGATGTGGCATCAGGAGAGAAACTACAGCTCCATCAATCTATTCAGCTGGCCTACTCCTCCTCCTCCCCCCTGCCAGCAGCCTGGTGGGGTAAATGCAGGACGAGCACCTTGTGGAAAACCTTTTCTGACGAACTGGACACACAGGAGTGATGAGGAAAAAACACTTCCACTTCCCAGGCAGCATCATTGTGCTCTGAGTGACAGCACGTGGCTCCTGCTGCTCCCAGGGCTGAGCTGGGTGACACTGCAGGGTGAACAGTGTCCTGTGAGTGCCAGTGGCCAGCAGAGGCTGCAGGGTGACAGCACCACCCCACCCAGACACAGAGAATGTGGGCCCCAGTCCCCCTTCAGAGTATGGCCTGACCGGCTAAAGCTGGAGGAAAGGGGGCACAGCCTGTTCAGCTCGGCTGTCCCTGGGCAGGGGCAGGGGCATGCAGAACCCTCCCTCCCTGCAGGACACCCCCCAGCACCAGCCTGGCAGCCACAGGAGGGTCCATCTCCCACCTCTGCGTGTGTGAATTGCTATTTTACACCTTGGTGCCTCAGGGAATACTGTGATTAATATAATGGAGATGGCAAATCAGAGCAAAGAGCAAAAAGAAGAAGTGTTCCTGCCCCAAACCCTAAGAAATGGGCAGCGTTTTCTGGCAGCATTGCAGACACACCTGCAAGGAAATAGTGTCAATCAAAAGACTTTGTGAGGGGAACTGGCAGCATTTAATCCTGTTGTTTTTTATTGATCCCTGCAGTCCTAATATAAAGTGATGTAATAATGAACAATGTGCAGTTCCTTATTCAGGGCTGCCATGCATCAATTTTATGATGTGTATTGGCTATCTCAGTAATGACAGAACCACCACTTTTCTCTGCGGGGCTGCATTAAATCAGCATTTTAAGCTGTCAGGTAATAATTCCAAGCTTTAGAATAATAAAGTATATTTATATCATGCTCTAACATCAATACAGTGAATGGAAAAACATGCTCCTTTCTTGAAGTTATTTTTTGGAAGTAATTTCATTGTGTTAAAGGCTGTTTTTTTGTTTTGTTTTCTGGCATATAGAAAGCTACTCTTCTTCTATAAAGTAACAGCATACTAAAGATGTGCATGCTGGAAGGGAGGAAAGCCATCTGCAAATTTAACTCCAAAAGCAAAGAGCTCTGTGCAGCCAAAGACACACTGAAATAGTCCAGTTTGCTTCCAAGCTTGGCTACGGAAGCATGGAATTCCTTCTGGGTCAGTCTTCTCTGACCTCTTGGTGTGTCACATCTAAGCTGAAGCTACCAAAAAATGCCTGTCTGAAGTCCAGAAGGTGAGAAATTCAGCCCCATGAGTTCTTCATCTGGACTCCTCCTAGAAACTCAGGGTCTGTGCCGTCAGGGAATGGTGGCATGGTAACTCCATCCTTATCCCACAGTCCCACGCATGCCAGCAAGGGACTGAGGGTCAATCAGTAAAAGTCTGGTGCAGTAAAGAAAGTGGCAAAGAAACCTTCATGTTCAGATACTGGTAAGAGAGTAATTTACATGATTAGATAGTTATCTCATTTCCCAGTGACCATCTGACACCACTACAGTTGAAATCTTGTTTTCTCTTACAGCCTTGTAGCAATGGCAACATTCCCAGTATCACAGAGAGCCTAAAACATGTCCAGTGGTATTTAAATTGTTGGCCTATCTGAGGGGATTTGCATCTGCATGCACTCAATGTCTGCAGGATTAAAGCCGTGAATCACGGCTTCTATCGCAGGGCCAGAATGGAATTCCCCTCCCCACCTCAATAAATAACTTGGCTTCCTATTTTTTTTTCCCTTCTTTGTCATTTTTTCTTCCCTCTGCAGAGCTGCAGACTGACCAGAGCTGAGGGCAGGACAGACAGACTGGTGGGTCCTGCTCACATGCCCAGGGCACTCCCTGCCTCTGAAGCAGACAGGACAGACAGGACAGACAGGACAGACAGGAGCCAGACTCCTCCTGCAGGAGCATTATCCTGCACCACCAGGAGATCAGGGGATCAGCTACAGCACAGGAGCACAGGCTGCTGTTTTCAGTGAGCCCCAGCAGCATCCCTACATCACTGCACAACTGCTGAGGGCTCACTTCTGAACGGTTTGGTGCCATCAAAGTATGAAAGAAATAGCAATGCTTGGACACCTCTACATTCAAGGCTCCTTCGCTTCTCAAGTTTGGCTGCTAGAAAGCAAAATGGGACAGGAGGAGTAAGGAAATAATGGATTTTTCTGTAGTGTTCTATGAATAGTGGGAAGAACAATACAACAAAGAGTAGCAGAATAATACTTAAAAGCAGTTATTTAGCTCCCCTCAAGAGTTAGTGGCCCTGCTGCGAAGAACACTTTTCTAGCAAGCATGTGAGAAAAAGTATCTTGTTTACTCAAATTGTTTGGGTGGCAGGTATGACAAAGCTTCCAGCAATGAGAAAACCATTCAGGGCCACAGCTGCCTGCACCCTTCATGCTCTAAAAGAAGGCAATTTGAGTTACTAGCCTTCACTTCAAAACATGATGTAGCTACTGAAATAACCAAAGGTGCTGGATTAACTGGGAATGAAACCTGGAAAGAACATCAGGGACCATTTATGCACTGGCACACACCTCCTTGTCTAGTGCCTACACATCAGTTCAGGAACCATTCTCATCATTTAATGACTTAATCTTCTTCAAGATTTGGAAACATTTCTGTCTGGAGGCTTTTCACCCAAAAGAAAGGCTTGTGTTGTACTGCCTGACTGTCTAGCAGAGAGTCAGCTGCCCTTGAGATACCTACCCTCTGTAAGATTTTGGTTCATTTTCTTTTAACTGTCCTGCAATGTGCTGTGTGTCAGTTTACACTGTTCTGACATGCTGGTTGCTTCAAGGACACAATCTGACCCCCGCTGGAAGTCAGCAGGAGGAACAAAGCCTGCTGCCTTCTCTCTCCTGGGCAGAACCCCAGGAGGGAATCAGTGAGCACCCAGGGCTGCACTGTGGCTCTAAGCACAGCCTCAGGGAAGGTGCAGAGAGCAGCTCGCTCTGCACTGAACTCTCTTGGATTTGTCCCCAGAGATCTTTTCCTGAGAAGGCTTTCACAGAGCTGGACTTTCCTGCTGACTGTCTCTATTTGCTAAATTGCTCTGCAAGTCCCTCTTCAGACAAGCCTTGAACGCTGCCACTGTGCACCTCTCACAAGTCCCCGGGCCCAAAGCTCCAGGTGCTTTGCTGCCATACAGAACACGAGGCTTTCTCTCACCCCTGTGACACAGTCAATGCCATTCCCAACAGGAAAATGCAAATACAGACATCACCAAACCCCAGATGAGCCAAGCAAGGCCGATGGAAAAGGCAGCTCCTGAGCTGGAGCCATCCAGCTCTGGATCTGTTCAGGCTCCCGTAACACTGCTTGAATTTATAAGTGCCCTAAGGAACACATAAGAAAATTGTCCTTGGTTTGTGATGTAGGATAAGGTACTTTGCAGTGACTGTTCCAGAAATTCTCCTATTGCCATGCTGTATTCCAGAATAATTCCTCTGCTCTGAGGGTATATCCATTATTTTCAGTAAACCACAGAAAGCTAGAAAAGTATGTATGGATGCATTAAAGTTAAAATGTGGCACAGACAACTGAAATGTATATAGTCTTGCATTATTTGTGTTAATTTTGGTGATTTTTGCTCCCTACTCATTGCCAGTACAACCCCAGTCAAGCCAATGGATGAATGTGCCCTCTGTGCAGAGACCAATACACACATACACACACATTCTTACCTGGTTCCTTTGTCCAGGGCAACACATTTGGACTCATGCTGGCAGGGATTTAGATCAGGAACACAGTGGTTAATCACCTCATCACACAGTTCACCTGAGGCAAAGGAAAAGCAAAAAAGCTGTAACACAGCTTGAACAACCCTGAACACCCATGATGTCCAGGGATGGCCAATCTCCCTAAGTGGAGACAGCTCAGTAGTTCAGCAGGAAGTGACAAAATTGCTTGTTGAGGGCACATGAGACTTCATTAAATCAGCTCCTTTGACCTACAGTGACCACAGTGTTTCTATCACATGGATTTGAGAGCCTGGTATAAAAAGTACTGACGTATGAACTCCACTTGGAGACAGACAGGGATCAAATGGGCAGCTCCTGACCCAGAACCTCTTATTTCAAAACAAGAAAGTGACACAAAAGTGAAGTTGCTTATTAGACCGTAACATTTTCACACGGGCACATATTTCAGCCATGGTTAATACACTGCCAAAGAAGCTGATTGGACATCATTCTGGGAAAGAACAACAACCCACAAACCCTCCCCCAAAAACCTCTGTGACTCTCCATAATAGGAACCAGCTTTAGGACTGCATGCAATTATAAAACATTCACTATTTATAAGAGAAGTACTAGCTCTATTGTGCTCACAGGAGATGATGTCTTTTCAGAAAAAATCTACCTCATGTAAGCCCAGCTCAGCTGTTTCTAGGTATGGTGTATAACATGCCACGAACCTCCCTGGATTTGTATAAGTTTTAATAATTAATAGCTGTAGAACATTCAAACCGTGATAGTTTATTTAAATACAATCCTTCTCCGAGTTCTAAATTATTAGGTCACACTTCAGTACCCCAGGATTTGAGATCCAGCCAAAGACCACAGAGATCTTTGCCTTCCCCAGAATCACACAGAAACCTACCCCACATCTCCCAAAGCCTTGCAAGAAAAGCAAAAGTCAGGTCATCTCAACATAGAACTCCCCAAAAGCTACAGTCCCAAAGCCCCCTGTGCAGCTCCACCAGAGGAGCACATCTTCAGGGTTTCAAGGTTACCTGTATTTTCTGTGCCTGTACATGGTACACACCATCACATAAGCAACAGGTCATGGGAATGGGGAAAAAGGGTAATGTGGGAGGCACTGGTGGGCTGGCATTGTTCTGGAAGGCTTTCATGGAGCTGCAGCTCCACCTGTCCTGGGAGAAATGCTATTTCCAAAAATCCTTAAATTTCTCTACACTCTAGTGGTTACAGAGAAACCCTTGAAAATACAAGCCAAGCAAACCACAAAGATCAAAATTCAGATGGAAAATGCAAATCAGAGCCATCCATCTTTTATCAGTTCTGTGATCTGGCGAGCTGGCTGAGAGCACAGTTTTGAGGATGACTCTGGTGCTGATAGGTGTGGTTTGTTAACTCCCCCAGGTGCTACTGCTCTGTCAGGTTATTCCTCCCACGTGTCCAGCCTCCCCCCAGTACAAGATACGCAGCTCTTGATATGACTCTTCCTCTTAGAATGGAAGTATAATATGTATTTGCCAAAATTACTCAACTGTTTTTGTGTGTTTCAAACATGAATGTGTCCTAGATCTGCTTTTGAGAGCTGTCAAGTGTAAATGAGAGCAGGAATCCAACCCATGGGAGGGGGCACTGCCAGCACAAACCCCCTCCTCGTGGGCCATACACACCCTCCTGGCTTTGTGCTGGGCTGGGCACTGCCAGGGCAGTCTGGCATGGCATCCTGCAGTTTATTGTGCACAGCAGCAGCTATAGCACAAGCAATTCCACCTGGAGCCAAGCAATCCCAGGAAGCCACCACTGTTAACGGCTACCAAGTGTTTTCACAGCCCTGGACAAACCCTGTGCAAATATAATGAAAGTATCCAGCTCAGAAAAGGGCATGTGCCAAAGAAACTGAACACTGCAGATCCATGGGAACCAGGGAACAGATCTGGGCTTGGGGCTGGCCACTGTACTTTGCTGCTCCTCAAAAGCAATGAGAGATGTTCTGTTCTTATAGCTGTGAACACTGGGGACAGCTGTTGACACGTTCTGAGGTGGCAGAAGTGGAATGGGTCTGCTTACTGCCATCCCCAAGTCTATAGGCCACCAACCCTCCCAAAAACTAACAAAAGCACTCCCTCAGACCTGAACATGAACAGGTCAGTGTCACCATGATATTTTATGAAAAATCCTTTGCTAGGATTTTCCCCTCCTGAGGAGCTGAGGGCCTCAGGAAAGAAATATAAAAAATAACTATCTGCTGCTGTGGAATGCAACAGGTGCATCTGTGATTGGTGCATGTTGGTTGTTTCTAATTAAGAGCCAATCACAGATGCAGCTGCTCGGACTCTGAGAGTCACAAGATTTTGTTATTCTATTCTATTCCTGTTCTTTCAAGCCTTCTGATGATCTTTTTCTCTCTGTTCTTTTAGTATAGTTTTAATGTAGTATTTTAATATAATATATATCATAAGATAATAAATCAGCCTTCTGAGAAAATGGGGTCAAGCCTCGTGTCTCCACACATGGGGAGTCCTCAACAGGTCAGATCTTGCTACAAAGCTTGCAGAGCTGCCAGTTTGTCATCTTGATATTCCCCATCTCCCTCATGGGCTATGGAACTTATGTGAAAATAAACATCAAAAAAATTAACTGGCTTGTGACATTAAAAGAGTTTAAATGAGCTTAAGCTGGAAATAATTTTGGAAGACCACCTAATAACTGAAGAGAGTGTGGATAGATGCCTTCAACTGTCCTTTTACTAAAAATGGTCAATACATACTTTTGAAGTTTCTATTTTTTCTTTTGTTTTGTTTTGAAGCAAAGGAAACA
Source organism: Pyrgilauda ruficollis (assembly GCF_017590135.1). Classification (NCBI taxonomy): domain Eukaryota; kingdom Metazoa; phylum Chordata; class Aves; order Passeriformes; family Passeridae; genus Pyrgilauda; species Pyrgilauda ruficollis. The sequence continues at coordinate 3,146,292 of NW_024530599.1, forward strand.
GGCTTTAAAAAAATATGAACGGTATCAAAACTCTCAAAGGAAATCATAATTCTTCTTAAAGTATTCTTCTGAACAGTCTTGACAAGTGCTTAGAGATCCAGTAAAAATCTCCCCAAATGTCAAATATTATGACTCACAGTGTCATTCTGAAGACACCACTATCAAAATGTAGGAGAATTCTAGGCTAGGTACCAAACAAAGCATCCAAAAAAATGATATTTTTCATGCAAAACTTGGAACATTTAAGGATCCTTCCTGTTATTTTTCCCATCTATCACTCATTAGGGAGCTCACTTGGGAACGCCTTGCAACTAGAGCAGCCTCATCTCAGGAAGAAAATACCTCTTGGTCATTATTTCAGGCTCCACCAATGTTCAGTAGATGCTGCAGAAGGCATGCCAGGGAAATAAAACACTTTTTGAAAAGCAAAACCCAAGGCACCAGCTACACAATGTCTTTCTCATATTTTATTCACTCAGAAAATTATCTGGGCCAAAAAATCTGCCCTCAGACCTGAGAGCTCAATATTCATTGGTCGCTTTAATGTCAGTATCAGAGGAAAAATGTGATCCTCTTTTTTTTTTTTGGAGTGACACAGGGCTGCTTCTCTGTGCAGCAATTAAAGGTCTAGTCCAAATTTCTCACTGGATAGTTATGTGAACCTAAAAACAAACCGGACATTCATCTTAGGCCAGCTCCTAGCAGCACTGCTTCTCTTTGTGGAGGATATTTGATCATGCTAAAACAAGAGAGAACTTCAGTGTAATGCTTTCCCAAGTGTAGGAAACCATCCAACCTCCCCATTTTCCTCTCTCCTACATGTTCTCAAATCACAGCTCTAGTTTGGGTACACACGGGTTTCTGAAGTGCTTCTATAAAACAGACAGGAGAACCACAGCTACATTTATTTTATAATCAGTTAAACAACTCTCTTAATCCCAAATAATGCTTTTATTCCATCAAGGCACACTTATTCTCTTTAATCCAAGCTGAAGAGAATAGGTAACATGCAAGCAGATGCTCGACAGATGAAGAGAGCAACCTGATATACCACAAAATATGGCAGTTTTCAGATTAGAACCAAGTTATAATGACAGGTGGAGCTTTAACAGGTGGATCTCCCTTTGCTGCTAACGCATGCAAAAAAAAAAAAAAATAGAGAGAAAAAAAATAGAGAGGAAAAAAATCCCTGAACAATAGCCAAGGTATTCTGCTCCTTCAAAACCACCTCCCTTGTCACCTTCACTGACATTGTGTTAAAGAAACACAGTTTTTTCTTTTTTTTTTTTTTTTTTTTTTCTTTTGGTTTTTTTTTTTTTTTTTTTTGCCTCTTGCGACATTTTCCTGGCCTTATTTTTCAATAGAACGATGAATTTCAAGGGGCTTTCCACAGGGCTCATTGCTTATGAAGAGCTGCCAAGAAACACGCTCAGGCTCTTCTGTAGCCTTCCCCACGTCTCAGAGCGAAGCCAAAACAACAATAGGGCAATAAAGATGACTTTTACACACAGTTTAATAATCATCTATCTTTTTTCCGTTCTGTGCTGTCATGAGAGCTATTTATTTCATGCCCCATTAGACTTTTAAATCCAGGATCCAAGCTACACTATTCCTCCCTAATCAGTAAAAGAGAAGCTGGATGCAGTAAAAGTATTTTACTTATTTATCTTTAAGTGAAACTGCAGTTCTGAAAAGACAATGTAGAGCAGCAATTTGCAACCAATGAGTTCAATTATTTTTCTTTTGTTCCATGTGTCAGTTGGGTGATACTTTGTTGTAATATACTGACAAAACAACATAGAGAATATCCCTGTCCTTAATGCAAGAGAAGTTTGGTAGGGCCTGCAGAACTGGCAGTAAATATGCTGTTGAGAATTTCACAATATTACTTGAGAAAAGGAACGTGCTTATGGTGAAGGAAGGATGGAGAAAGCCTGGCCTGCATCCACAGCATGGAAACTTTTCCAGGCTGCACAGGGTGAGTGGTTAAATAGTGTGTTGCAACATTCTGAGCTCTGCCAGGTAAGTCTGAATGGAACTCGTCTCTTTGCTGCTAATAAAAAACACTGTGCTGTTTTTCTCATAGGAGATTACTCATTTTATATCTAATAAATTGTATTGGAAGAAATGTTTGCTGTGTTTTGTTTTCCCCTTCTCTCTGCTCAGTCATTAAAAAGAAGTCAGTGCCAATTGGAAGTTTTAGAACACTGAACTTAAAAATGGTTGGGTGGAACAGACAGGGTGTTCCTCCAAGGAAGTAATTCAGTAAGGAATGTTGTTGATGTTTGATGAAAATCTCATCTAAGAAAATAATAATAAAAAATTTTTACTTCCAAACTATTTCAACTTGCAATGAATAAATGAGAAACTCTGTAAAAATCCTTCAGCAGTAAATGCTATCACGTTAGATACAAAAACATAAAAGAAATCACCTGAAATGCACTGTAGCAGAGTAAATTCTGCATGATCACTGAAGTTTGCTCTTGCTTGACAAACACTGCCCACAATACTTAGCAGGCAAAGAGTTACTTTATGCTTTTTATCCTGTCTTAATTGTTAAAAACTCCCAAGTTTTCACTTACCAGATTTTGACCTGTTAAGTGGGAACCCGTAAGTTTGATCCCACGCTGGGATTCCCACAGTAGTTTGGTTTTCAGATTCAAGGAGAAATTCTCCCTAAACTTAAGGTTCAACAAAGGGAGCATGGGTAAAAGCAGATCTGGGCAGGGAAATAATGACCCTTTCACTGTTTCAGAATCTCGAAGAAGGAATGTGTTCTATGCACTGCTGAAGTAAGAAAAACCATAATCAACATCCCAAATGCCACACGATACAGTGTGTGAAACATTAACTGAACCAGACAGTTTCCAGTGCCCCTTCAAGGTGGTGACCTGCCTAAAGCACTATTCCTCAGAACCACAGTGTCTGGGAAAGAGCTTAATTTTGCTGGACACCCTACATTTTTGAGCTGTATTTATTCATATGGATGTTTTCCAGTTGTTTGGAATCAGTTGAGGATCAGTTCAGCTATCTCCACAATCTAGTACAGCAAGTGACACCTGAGATGCCACACATTATCTGAGATGTTCCTCCTGGGCTGGCAGAGAGGACACTCTGTGGATTAATGCTGGTCTGAACAGGAATGGGTCTGGAGCCTGTTAAAAATGCTCTGTCTCAGCACTCCTTCCTCCCTGCTCCAGAACTCCCATACAATCCTTCATGGACTCCTCTGACGTGGCTCCTTCCCTCAGGCTGCAGCTCTCCAAGAACTGCTGCAGCCTGGGTCCCTTCCACAGCACACAGTTCTTCAGGAGCTGACTGATTTCCTTGTTTCCCACTGTGGTTCTTGACAGACTGGATTTAATGACTCTGAGATCCCATTTGAGGATGAATTCACTCTGCTCATCCTAAAGGACAGCAGTAGCTGACATTCCACTTTCCTGCAGACATGCTGTGTCCTGATGAACAAGGAGGAATTCTCTGCTATATCTTATTGCACAAACATGCCACTTTACATTTGAGAGAGGGGAGTTTGACCAGAGGAGATCCTGGAGCTGAGCACTCCAGCACAGCAGGACACCCACACTGAGGCTGAAGACAGGCTGCAGCACTGCCAGCTGCTGTGCTATTTCCTCCCAGAGGGTCAGATAAGAGTCCAATCTGATAGCAATGACATGTGGTTCTCTCTTCATAAAACAGGGCTGGAAATGGGCTGAGGCTCTTGAACAAAGCCCAAACCTTCCAGGTCTTCCAGCACTTCTCATTCCCAGTTACACAACTGGGAAATGTGGGTGCCTTTTTGTGTTTCATGCAGAAAGCGAGTACACTTCACATCTGCCAAGTAACTAAAACTGAGAAACTTCCATGTAAGGCAGAACTCCTTCAAATACAAAGGAAGAAAACACACTAAATTCTGACCACAATTTTCTCTGTCTTGAGGAAATTATGGCTGAAGTTCCAAAATTTAAAAGGAGTTGATAGTTAAGTACTTGTTAAGCCTTCAGCATTTATTAGGCAGTCCAGATCCCTGTGGAACCACAAGCTGAACCACGCCACCTCAAACCTCCTTGCTCCTGTAGCAAAAATTTGGGGGGGAAAAGCAGCTTCAGTGCCATGATCCCCCTCAGCCTGTCTAGGGGTGGCTGGGGGACAGAGCCACACAGGTGCCACATGGGTGCCACAGCAGCCCAGCCATGGGAGGGCTCCAGCATGGAGGGGACAGCCACAAGCCCCACACAGCTGGAGCTGTCTGGCTGATGGGTGCAGCTCTCCCTGGCTGCATGGGTGCAGCTCTCCCTGGAGCTGTCTGGCTGCATGGCTGCTGGGCTCTGGCCAGACGGAGTTACCACAGTGGGACACTCCAGGAAAAGGGCTCCTAATCACTAACAGGGAACTGGGCTCTAAAAGAGCTGCAGACCTCTCAGATACCATCTACCACAGCACACCACAAGGTCCCCTAAGGTAAAAAAGATCTCAGCCTTCTCATCCAAACACATCAAACCAGAAATAGTTCCTAGCTTTATTTTATTACTATTTCTTTTGAGATTTTGAGAGAGATTTTTTTTTTCAGTGATACAAACTGCTTGCAGCTTTTTCCCAGGGAGGCAAACTATTTTAAAACACTTGCTCCTGCCCTCTCTCGGCCATGGGTTACTGGGTATTTTAGTAAAGACCTATTTTCAGCAGTGGAAGCCACTAGTTATTTTTTTTTATGTTTCAGAACAAAGAGGTGAGGGCATTGCATTGTTGAAGTTTTTTAGGATCTTTTGCAAATAGGAATATATTTTCTGGTTGGGTTTTTTTGGTTTTAGGGTTTCGGTTTTTTGGTTTTTTTTTTGGTATGTAAGTGCTACATATTTCTACTTCTGCTAAAATTAGACAGGAGGAGGAAAAGTCACAGCAAACAACAAAACCAAATAAACCAGCAGGCAAAGCACCAAAGCATTCAAAGTACCCAGGGCATGTTGGGTGCAGCCCATTTGCTCCTCTGTGCATGTTTGGACCCCTCTTCACATGGATGCACAGAGGGCAGCGAGGCTGAGGACAGGATTTCTTTGAAGGGATGAAATTCTGTGTTTGAGTCTAGGACTATGAGCAAAGCAGTGATGGGCTGAAGGAGATCTGTAACAGAAGTGAACAGGAAAAAGGAATGGAAGGGAAAACTTTCTGAATTTTGCCCTACATTCCTACACCACAAAGCTGAAGGGAAAACACAATGTTTGTGTCAATAGCTGGGGATAGGCCATGCTACAGCCAAAAAGGCAGAGATTAGGAAAACACAAAAGGGCAAGATCAGGGTGACTGATCTAATGCATATCCTTCTCTTTTGATGTCCCTATGATTCTTTTTGAAGGGAAAGAGAGCCTACAAAATTGCAAGGAGAAGCTGCAAACCACCAAAAGTCCAAGCAGGTTGTAAAACAGCCCCAGACTCCTCAGAGCTGGCTGGATTTGGGTGCATGATTGTTCTGGAGGAATTACATGTTTATAATTCAGCTTCAGGATTAAAATAACCAGTTGGGCATAGGAAAAAGAAGACATCAGCTGACAATTAAAGCCATCAGGACTTTGCTACACAGCATGAGTATTGGTTTGGCCATTTAAACACAGGCAACAAATATTGAAAATATTGATTTTAAGAATGGTGAGGAAACCTGGTGATGGTGGGTACGGGTTTGAAGCTTTCTTATGGCATTCAGCTGTCTGCCTCCTCTCAGCTTTGTCTTCTTTAAGTTGCATTTACTACTTCATGGAATCCATTTGTAATTCCACATTGTTTTAAAGTTAATAGATGGAAAAGAACTAGGAAGGAGGTTATTGTGTGAGCGTGGGCTGCTTTTTGGTGTGGGTTTTTTCTTTTTTTAAATGAAAGTGAAATGGGGCTGGAGTGTGGGAAATTCCTTCCTCAGCAGACACTTAACAAATTGGCCATTTTTCATCTACTGAGTCGGGGGAAAGACTGTCAAAGAATTTTAAAAGAAAACACTGCAAAATCTTATTAATTGAAGAAAGATTTTTGGCCTTCATTTTTCCAACCAATGAAAGCAAAATTCATGCATCATAATTTGGGATATTGTTCCCTAAAAAGGCTATAACAAGTAAAACCAGGCAAACAGCAGATAGAGCAGGAACACACTAAGGTATGGAAAAAACCAAAGCCTGGATACTGTGACTCTGTCAATAGTCAAAATTTTCAACACATTCATTTTTAATTTGTATTTCATTTAGGAACATAAGATTTACAATCATGATTTAACCATTGCTCAACTTAGCCAAGGGGGACCCTAACTATTTCTTACAGAACAACACACAGACACACTCTTGGATCTTCTTCCCTGCATTCAGACTGTTTTCTGTATTACAGCATACATTTGTTCTATAAATGCAGAGTTTACTGAAATATCACTGCCCTGTTACCAGCACTGTGACATCCAAGAGCACAGGGGTGATGAGGAATTCAGGCTCCCTGCTTGGCAGGGGAGAAAAGCAGGAATCTGCAAGAACTGAGCTGGGCACCTCTAAGCTCCGGTTACTGCAGACATCCCAGGCTGTCAGTGCAGAAACAGCTCCAGCGCTAGACAGACCTGACTGAACATGGGGGTTAACTACAGCTGAGAAATCCCATTTGTACGTAGAACCCACAACTCTTGCAAAATTACACTGATATAAATGGATGGTCTGGATTTGTTCAGCCACAAAACCCAGCCAGTCAACCTTTCAAAGAAATTTCTATTTTCCATACAAATGTTGGTGAGGAAAAAAAGAAAAAAAACCCACCTTACTCTGTCTACTGCTTGTTAACAACAGAACTAAGGATAATATTTGGGTACTACATAAAGAGATATCACCTACATTTTCTGTCCTGCTAGACACAGTCTGGCTGTGGATGTTTGTGCCCTTTCAGGCACTGAGAGGTCATTGTCCCCCAGAATACTTCACAGGGAAACTGCTTCCCTGGACTGTACACCCCTGCCTTTCTTTGCTCAAAGAAAGAGATCAAATCCATACACCCGGCAAAGCTGGAGCACACACAGTTTGGTAACACAACATTTAGCACCAGAGAAAGGCAGGTACCTCAAAACACAGTTCTGAGCACAGGAATAAGCACTCCTGAGCCCTGGAGTGAACTGCTTTCTCTCTGAACTCTTGGCCTTCATACTCTGTGCAATACTGAACTCATCTGCACCTACCTTTTCTTTGTTGTTTTTAATAGATACTGCCATAGCAGTGTCAGATATTCCTTCAGTACAAAAAGGTTCATCTAAAGAGAATATACCTAGAGATGCCCTGGGTGTCACTGGAGACTTCAGTCAAACTCTTTGGCCAGCAGCTCCCTCTCTTTCCAGGTCAGCCACACAAACCATTTCAAGGTGTGCTTTCATGACTTCCCTCTGTGCTTCCATGGCATTTCCACCACTTTTGTTCAGTCAGCTGAGAAACTTCACATGATGCCCCATTTCTTGTGGTTGGATTCAACTCGTAAGGACCCTCAAAGCCATTGCTCAGGTTTGCTTGGCTTGTGTGTACTTTTGTTTGGCTGATGGCTTCAATTCTTCCAGCCATTTCATGCTGCTCCCTGCCCTGCTTAGAGGCCAGGGGTAGCTCTGAGGGACATTTCAGCCCAGCCAATTGCACTGCAGTCAGTCCTGCCAGGGGACTGATCAGGTTTGATGAAATAACCCCCTCCAAAATGTAGGTAAAGCAGGTTAAGGCAACTCTGGTATCACAGTTCACCAAACTCTTCCTATTTTAAGCAACATTAACTATTTCAAATCTTCAGATTCTGATTTAAGCAACACTCCTATTTTTGCAACCTTTTTCACCTATGATTAATATTGTATTTTCTGGAAGTATTTCCTTATTTTCTTCAATAATTTTTTTTCCCAATTGTAACCAAGCTTATTGCCTGCACCATGATAGCAAATGCTTATTGTGTGATTGTATATTACCCCCATGACAACAGTGACCTCTGGTATTTGACAAACTCCTGCTAATCAGCAGAGGCACAGCACAGACAACATTCAGGTAAAAAAAACAAAAAAAAAAAAAACAAAAAAAAAAAAAAAAAATACAAAAAAAAAAAATCAAAACCAACAAAGCCAAAAATCAACAAAACAAAACCCACTGGAAGTTGAGTAAAAATATTTCAGAACTGATTCTGATTATCACATGAGTTCCCTAGACATTATCCAGATGGCCATTTGAGAAGAAATCCCAATCTAGTTTTTTCCTACCTTTATTGTCTGGAAAAAAAAAAATCTGCAATAATCCTGTAGAAAGGAAAGTGTATTTGCATATATGCTGGATTCAGTTCCTTACTGGATATGTTTTTTCTTGGCTGGTCAAATCCATATCCTGTTGTAAATGTAAAGACTCTGCCTCCTTGCACTGAGTTCTGTTAGAAACCACCCAAGAGTAGCTGACATAAATAGTGCACAAGTAAGCACAATGGGCTCAACATCCTACAAGCAAAATTCTTTACTTTGCTAAGCTGAATTTTTTTTAGGTTTTGGCAGAAATATCATTTTAGAGACCCAATAAATGTACATTTGATTCATAAGGCTTTTCTCAGCTGAAGATTTACCATGGGCCTCCTTTGTATCAGCCACAAAAGTATTTTAAGAGTTTGGAAATTCTAGAAGCTTTCCTCCTGCCTTACTCAGGCACTCAAGCTTGATCCTCATTAAATCTCTTAACATGTAATATATTCCAGCCTACAAGAAGCCCTTCATTGCTTCTCCATGCTCAGGAGGCAATAACCCCATTTCAAAGGCTGGAGCAGGAGCTCCTGCAGGTGTTTCCTCACCCTCCATGCTGAGCCAGGTGGGCTGGGCTGTGTGAATGAGTCCATGGAATGCTCCAGAATGCCTTGAGCAAAACAATTTTTAGATTCCACTTAGGAGAGTCTCTGCTCTCTGTCTTAGGTTGGAAATGGGTGTGTGTATTCTGCTCCTATCTGTGGAGCAGTTCTCTCCTGTTCATTGTGCAGTTTTCTTTATCTCTCCCACAGCCAATCCTCCCTCCAGGAGATCTCTGCTGTTCATGGCCACTGAGTGTCCCTGCATGGCTGATCAAATTCCATCATCCCATGGGGAGATGCTCCGCCCAGGGCAGGAGCCAAGCATTCCTACCTGGATACAATCTGAGCCTGGAACAGCACAGCAGCCTTTGCCCACTGCATTCCCAGAGGGAGAGCAGGCCCATCTCCAGCTCCATTCCTGGAGCTTCAGAGGAAAACTCCAGCCTTGTTCCTTGGATCCCTGCTCCAGCAGAAGCACAGCTGGCACTGCAGGAGGGCTGAGCCCCCATGGGATGGGACTGTGCCACCACCCTGACCCACAGGGGGTCAGGGCATGTTCTGACTCTGTCAATGGTGTTTTATATTACTGCACTGTTTTGGGGGTTTTTTGGGCTTTTTTTTTTTTTTTTTTTTTTTAAATTTTCTCACGAATAAAGAACTGTTATTCCTGCTCCCGAGTATCTTTGCCTGAAAGCCCCTTAATTTCAAAATTATAACAATTGGGAGGGAGGGGGTTTGCATTTTCCATTTCAGAGGAGGCTCCTGCCTTCCTTAGCAGATACCTGTATTTTCAAACCAAGCCACTCTTGCAGAAGGTTTAGGAGGGAATTTATCTGCAATGCAGGACAGTACTGGAGACACTCATCCCATTCCTGACTCCATCACCAAGCCCTGTGACCACAGACCAGCAGCTGCCCCTGCTCCCTGACCTGGCTCACACTGAAGACAACACCAGAGCCTGCAGCCTCTTACAGAGCCTTTGCTCACCCAGCTGTGAAATGGAGATCAGGAATTTAGCAGCACATTGTCAGGCTCACTGTGTTTAACACATGCAGAGCCCTGAGACCTCAGATGAAAGCCATGCCCCCTAAGCCAAGGTTTTCCAAGGTTCAGGACAGGTGTATATGAGGCCCAGTACTGAGAATGTGCACACTGAAGTAGACACTTCTCTGATCCCTTAAATACTGTTTTTTAATGTATTTTACAATGAGGCATCAGTATTTTGACTCAGACAGTGGCCATGTTTGTGAGAACATACATTGCAATATTAGTACAATTAACATTTTTCCAGAAAGAGATTCAGATTGTTTAGAAGGGGACTAGATTTTCAGTTAACTATATGCTCATGCACTAAAGAAACATTAATTTGGACCCTTCCCTTCAGGCACTCCTCATGGATTCCTATTCTCTGGTTGTGGCTCTTTCTTACCTGTGTAATTAGGAGGGCAGAGACACACATAGTTGTTGATCCCATCCACACATGTAGAGTTGTTCTCACAGTCATTATCTTCACAGTCATCTGGGTTTATTTCACACCTCTCCCCCTCATACCCAAGAAGACAAGAGCAGCTTTGGATAAAGAAAAACAAAAAGAAATGTTAGCATGGATCTAAAGGGACAGGAGGTTTGAGGTATAAAACTGAAATGAAAACATATAAAAGTCAGCTGGAGCCAAATTCACTGCTGCTGTGAGGCATAGAGCAATTTAACCCCAAGTGTTTCGTGAAAGATGCAGTCTGATGGCTCCTGGGGTCATGTAATTATTTACATGAGACAAAAGTCATCCTCAGGAGCCAGCCTCTGCCATGCTCCCTTTGCTTGCTTTATTGGTAACCCTGGCCCTTAGCTGAAGCAACTCCAGCGCAGGAGAGTAAACATTCATCACAATATTCAAATCCTTGGCCTCCCTGTTAATGTTTTTGTGAGAATGTGGACATCTGCCTGCTGAGGACTGCACAGGCACAGGACAGCTTGGCAGCTCTTAGATACCTCGGTCTCTTCAAAGAACAGCAGCTTGAGTCGAGTTTACAGACATGAGCATTTTCTTCTCATTATTGCTTTGTCATTTGTCCAAACAAGAAATGTTTGGGAATGATTGCTTTTACAAGTGCTGTAAGATTTCAGCTCCCTCAACAGCTATTTGGAGAAGAGCTGATGATGCCCAGATAATTCAACTAAAACACAGACCATGGCACAGCTAGTAATGGTTCTGTGAGGATGTGGACACTAGTGAAGAATAATTGCACTAGATATTTTATCTCAAAGGAGTGTAATGTATGGTCCCTAGAGAGAAGATAGAAAACTAAATGGCTGAAGAATGGCTTGATTTTTTTTCAATCTCCATTTCCTCTCTAGATCTAGAAGCTACAGTTACAAACAGAATCTTTATATTTTAAACTATCTGTAAGTGATGAAGAGGTGGAGGGCAGAGTTTCCTAAAAGAGAGTCTAAAACCAGGAGTTAAGTGCTCCAGTAATATCAGGGACTTCTGAAAAGCCAGCAATGATATTTGACATGTCAGTTTTGAAGTGCCAGCATTGCTGTTCAGTAGTCACAGAAAGAGCTGTTTGCAGTCCCAGTCCAAACTACACATTCACTCTGCTGTTCATTTCCTTTCTTATGCAGGCTCTGGTGGCAGAAAAGAAACTGAACAAATAAAAAGCACCACTGATTGATGAGGATGAAAACCAGAAAGCACTACAGCAGTCACACTAATTGCCATCCACTGCTTTTGGAAACCAGGAGGATTTCCAAGGCAGACATAGCTGCAGGGTGCTGTTTCCAGCTCTGACAGACAAAGAGGATCTGAGGTGGTTATCCTGCTTTATGCAGGAGATGGGGAAAACCCTGGAGAAAAAGGAGCTCTTCAGTATCCATGAAGAAAGCTGCAGGACTTTGCCTTCCCTTCCTGCTGTGTGCCACAGCCTGAGCAGAGTGCAGAGCTCCCAAGGGAGTGATGGCACAAAGCTCTGCATCCACCCTCAGTAGTCCCAGGCTGGATCATGAGGGCTGGGTTGGATTCCTCATGAGGTGCAATCTCAGAAAGGAGTAATAAAGAGGAGAAAAAATGGGAAGGGAATGTGTCTCGAGCCACCACAAGAGGAAGATCTCACAGGTGGGTATAGAAGAGGCACACTGGTCACATTCAGAGTCATCTTCATTCTGCAGGGACCATCCACAGGTCATGAGGGTTAGAAAACCTTCACCATGAATAACCAAAACTAAACTGCTCCAATAAATCTGATTTAGGGCACAATAAATCAATAAGGAATATTTTCTTTTCCTGTCTCAAGCTCATTATTGCTAATAAAACATGTCCTCTTGCTGACCCAGAGCCAGAGGATCACAGGAGGCAGAAAGAAGAGCTGGCACACCATCTTTTGTGGCAATGCAAGTGTCAGGGAGGGGGTTAAAGACATCAATTAAATACAGTGATACATTCATCATGTCTTGATTTTTGGTTACAAAACCCCATTTTCAGGGGTTTATAACTCAGTCATAAAAATATGCTCGAGGCTGCAACTTGGAAAACAAGGTCTCAGTTTGGGAACAGAAATTTTTGTCTCCATTTAAAGAAAAGCAACAAGAGTGGCTTTGTGCTGGTGATTTTTTATGTGAACATAACACCATTTTCCTTCCACAAAAGGATTGGGACAGCTTGGATGTAAGCAATTAAAAATGACATTATTAAACACTATCACAGTAATGGTTCACAGTGCAGATACCATTAGTAACAATTCATTTGGGATTGTTAACATAAATTGCTCAGTATTAGGACACATTCCATACTCAGGGAAATGTCAGAATAATTGATGACATTTGGCTACTGGTCCTTATGTAGTATAGGGAGTCTTTACATTATTGCTTATGTACAATTCTTGATTTTGATTTGCATTCAAATGTACCAGATATGAGGCCTGAAATGAAAAGATAAAACATACAACTTGGGACCTGGATTGAAGCACATGTTGAAAGAATTGCAGTTTGGGACTGTTTGTATGTACTATCCCAGAAAAAGCTTAGAAGAAAAATGAAGTCTGCTGAGTGACTGGAAGGTCATCAAACTTGGGTCCCAGCTGACCGAGGGAGAAAATTAATTCCAGAGACAATGATGAAGACTGCAGTGACTCAGTAGTGAAGCAGTGTGAGACAGCATTTCATGTGGATGTTGGAAACAATGGAGCCATGCAGGAAACAACTGTTTCCTAAGTTGCTGTGTTTTAATAAAAGTCCAAATTCCCTATTCCTCCTGTTCAGGAACTGGCGTTGTATTTTCCTATAAAGAATTACATAACATCCCATTATCCTCATGAAGATTCAAGGGAACACAAATTGCAACATTTTGGGGTAAGCTACTGGACCCAAAGCATTTTGGAAGTTTTTTTCCAAACTGGCAATTTTTAAAGGTTACTGTACTAGATTTTTTAAATATACTCTAATGAAACAATTTAGCATCTGTTTATTAAAATAGATATCCATACAGTGTGTCAAGTTTCAAAAAAAAATTAGCTTTTAAATAGATATAGTAAATTCTTTCAGGAATATTACAATTTCATGGTAAAGATGCCTTTTATGTCTAGATCCCAATGGAGTAGCCTGAAAGTCTGGAAGTGCAATATTTTTCCTTGAACTACGCAGAATTAACACTAGGCAGTTAATCAGTTCCAGGATTTTACATTTATGAGGGAACTTACAGTTTGTGGAAAATGCTAAAAAAAGCGATCTGGGAACCGGAGGGGGTTTTATATGGAGAAAAGTTAAAATAACCCAGAGCCTTTGTGTCCCAGCACCGCAGGTTAGCAGAGATCAGCTGCTGCCTGTGTGCAGCAGAGATGACAGCTCTGCTTCTGCCAAAGCCTCCCTTGCACACGTGCTGAACCACCAGGACCTGTCTCACTGGCCATCTCTTTCATCAGCCTTAGTAAGTGACTTTTTGGGCAACCTTTTGTCAAGGCAGGCACAGATTAGGTTAGAACAAGCAATTCAAAGGGAGGAAGAACTTCACATTTCCACCCCTCTGAGCCACACCGTGTCACTTATCTATTTCTCAACACAGAGGTCGCCCCTACTTGAAGGAAGAGAATATGAAAATGACTCAGGATTGAAAAAGTGCAAGAGTAAAAGAGGATGGAGTAACTGCAGCTGAACCTTTGCCCTTGGCTGTCCCACCAGGATCTGCCATTCGAGCAAACCTGAGTGCCCCAGGCCCCTGCTGCTGACAGCCCTTGTGGGCACCAGGCACAGCGGGGGTGTTGGGCTGGAATCTCAGTCATAACTAAGAGCTTCCTGTCTTTGGGGGGAACATCATCACCTTAGCATTATTTCAAATGGTAATTTTTTTGTATAAGGCCACAGAAACTTGAGAGTTAAAAAGCTTGGCATTTCACAGGGAGAGAACTTTGGCTTAAGTTTCCTTTTTACAAGAGTAAAGATTTGACAAGTTTGGCAGCAGGGCTTGTGTATGAATATATTTCCCTAGGGAAGAGAATATACAGAAGATATAATTTCTTTTACAGGCCACACAACAAAAAAATCCAGGGAGGCCTCTCATGAAAACGTTTCTGACATCCGCTTCCTCACAGCACATAACGTAGGGCAGCGTTTTCCCATCCTGGTGAACACAATTTATATGTACATAACTCTGACTGCTGCCATCCACTGGAGGGATTTCCCACCAAAAAACCCCAGCCCAACCAAGTTCAATCTCAAAATGTTTCTGTGTCTTCCTTGTCACAGACTGTTCCATCTCCACACCACCTTTCCCTAAGCCATGGTAAAGCTCCACAGTCCTGCAGAGCCACAGAGGTTATGGAGTGACTGAATGAGAAACAAGGAGAAAATGGAGCAATGCATATGCTGAACATTCAATTTGATGCAGCAGGGTTTTGATGAGATATGGTTTTATGTGTCTTTTATTAGACCAACTGAAACTATATAAATAACTATAAAAAGCAGAACCCTTGCCTAAAAAGCCTCAAATGCTGTTCAGCAGCAAAACCACCCCTGCGGTTTTATAAAGGATCTCAAAAACAATGCTCATTTGGAACTGAAGCAAAGCCTCTGAAATTGTAAAATTCATTCAATTCATGAGAGAAATGCAGAAGTAGCTCTCAAATCAGGTCATTCAAAACTCTTTATCTGCTACCACAGAACAAAACAAAAATGCTAAAGAAAAACCCAGTCCAAAAGATATGTTGAAGGTCTCATTCTAGTATTATGGATATTATAAAATGTTTTACTACTGCATTTTTGGTATCAGCTATATTTTTGAAAAATGGGTACTGAGTGACAAACTCCAGATATTCTAAAATGGTGCAGTTTTACATTGGCACAAGTGGGAGAAAGCTTGAGTGACCACAAAGGAAAGTGAACTGAAGTCCACCAGACCATTAATTCTCTCAAGCAGAAACTGAACGTGAACTTTTACTCCAAAAACTGCTGGGCATGCTGAAATCTGAATCAAGAGGAGGTAGATCAGATCACGAGAGTGGTTTCACCAGAATATACGGAGTCTGTCAAGCATCAGGACCACTTGGACGTGCTGTGACCTGCTGAGCCTCCCCCTCCTCTCCCACCACCATGGCCCTGCTGACACATCTTGACTCAGGAGACTCCTCTGCTCTGCTCAGGGGCTGCCACACGTGCTCCAGCTGAGCCCTGAGCTGCCCCTCATGGAGATGGGACCATGTCTGCATCTGTTCTCCACGCTGGAAACCTCCTGCTGCTGTTGATTACAGAGCCTGGCAGTGTCTCTTCATCCCCATCAACCTGTGCTTTTCCACTGTAATATCACCAGTATCCTGTCCTGTGATGTGCTGTATCTGCTTCTGGAAGCTGAGAATTCTTGAGGGTGGGCACTGAGAGAAGCACTGGGGCATTTCTTCTGTTTACTGCTTCTTCTTTTGCAAGAAACAGTGTAAACATGGAGGAGCAAATGTATGAAAATTCTAGCAGCTCTTTTTTAAAAAGAAACTTTCTATCAACTTGAATGACAACGAGTCATTCACTTGAATGACAACGACCAAAGCCTCAAACTTGTATTTTCTTAGCTGTGAAGTAGTGCCTGCAGCAGTGCAGATCTCCCAGCCATCTCATTAAAATTTCTGGACTTCTCTCAGAGTATCCCCACCTATGCTAAATCTTCGTTATATGGGCAAACAGAAATCCACAATATCCATCTGCAGAGGTTATTCTCTTGCAGGCACAATGCTTAAGATGCGGCAATCTCCCCATGCTTTTTAATTGTTTCTTTAAAGCTTGTTTGTCTGCAAGATTCTTCAGTATGAAAACATTTTGGATCTGGCTGTCAAGCAACAGATGCTTACTTTACAAATACAAAAACAGCTTAGATGTGAGCCTGAAATGCCCCAAGGAAAATTAGGATACAGATAACACAATGCAAACATAGAGACTGCTCAAAAGCTCTTAAATGTATATTGCATTATGAGGAAATAAGGAGGCCTGTTTCACAGGAAATGATATGTTACACCAAGGAAACCAAAGCAATAGTTTAGTATGGCAAATAGAAATGCCACATGCAGCAGTTTCTATAAAGTAGCCAGTACAGTTCATTAATGCAAAGCAGAAACACATTAAATTTTATCATCTCATTTTAAATGAACTTTGTGCTACTACCTGAATCCATCTTTATTTGCCTCTGTGAGGTGGCAGGTCCCTCCATTCTGACATGGATTCTGAATGCAGGAATTAATGGGCACACTGCAGTCTCGACCCTATTTGGGAAAATTCAAAAGAAACAATGTTAGTAAGACTCATGTTATCTTAGTGTCTCTTGTTCCTTCACTCTACTTGTGGCACCACTTACACAAGGTCTGTGGTCTTCAGACCCACGACATCACCTAATGTTCTTTATTGATTATCAGATTTATTCATGACTTCAGTGAGAATTTGGCAGGACAACTGCTTTATCCAACGGGACTGGTGGGTATCTCAGTATCACTTCAGGTTCAAGACTGTAATGAACTCTTTCACTGGAGTGTTTTAAGGAAACAGCTTGTTTCACCATCATTCTAACACACTTTAATGTTAGTTACAATAAAAATAATGACTCAGGACCAAAGGTAAGCAGAAGGCCACACACAGGCAGCACAAGCCCACGCGGAGTCAGCACTCACCAACTGCATTTACCAGGCACTCAGTTAAACCCTGCAAGAGCACATGCTGCTCGTTACCAGAGTCAGAACCCACGGGGGAGAGGCCCTTTGTGTGCTGGGAGCTGAGCTTGAATTTCTACACAGAACACACCAAGATTTCATCATTGACTCAGTTCCATTCTTTAAGATTGCCCTTAAGAAAATTTCAGAACCTCAGTTCTAACAGAACCTCACCAGCATAAGCAACCTCCACTGCTACTGACTTTAACTTCTTTTTCAAGGCATAAACATATTTCTCTGCTCATTATATTCTGCTGCTAAGGACAAGCTATTTGTAAAACTGGCAAATGCATTGAAGAGCTTGGTTTTGCTTTTCAGTTACTGACACAGCAGGGTGGAGTAAAGCCACCCAAAAGCCTCAATACTCAAAGGATCTGAGCAATCACAAGCAGTTCAAGAGATCACTCTGCTCTTCCTGCTGAAGACCCTGCTAGCAGTGGATCTCTGCTCATCTGCTGGAAAGCTCATAGATTACTTCAGTCAAGAGGAGAAAAATATCTTGGGAGATACAATAATTCAGTCCACGTAGCTGGTTTTTTGTCTTAATTTGTCTCTAGAGTGCTTATCTTGAAATTGGTGCAATTTTAAGCCTAACCAAGGCACAAAAAACCCAAATCAGCTTATGAGTGTGAACTTCAGTAAAGGGTTCAATTGGTCTGGTCTGTCCACTCCTGGTGCTTGGTTCTTGCTCACACATCCTATGGGTCAGTCCTCCAAATACCACTGAAAACTTCAGTACTTGTCATTGTGAAGAAGTGAGGCACACTGATTATTACAGAATCACTAGGCTGGAAAAGACCTACAGGATCAAACCCAACCTTTGGCTGATCACCACTGTGACAACCAGACCAGAGCACCGAGTGCCACCCCCAGCTCTTTCTTGAGCACCTTCAGAAATCATCACTCCACCCTCTTCCTAGGCAGCCCATTCCAATGCCTAGCAACCATTTCAATAAATAATTTTTTCCTGATAATCCAGCCTGAACCCTCCCTGGCACAGCTTGAGGCCTTCTCCTCTTGTCCTATTGCCAGATGCCTGGGAGCAGAGCCTGACCCCCACCTGGCTGCACCCTCCTGTCAGGGACTTGTGGAGAGGGAGAAGGTCCCCCCTGAGCCTCCTTTTCTCCAGGATGGGTCCCCCAGATCCCTCAGCCACTCTTTGGGACTGTCCAGACCCTTTCCCAGCTCTGTCCCCTTCTCTGGACATGCTCCAGCCCCTCAGTGTCTTGCAGTGATGGTGGCCAGAGCTGGACAGAGCACTCGAGGTGTGGCCTCACCAGTGCTGAGTACAGGGGGACAATCACTGCCCTGGTCTTGCTGGTTACCCTGTTTCTGGTACAAGCCACATGCCACTGGCCTTCCAGCCCACCTGGGCACATGGGGTCATGTTCAGTCTCTGGGGACCGGCACCTCCTGGTTCTTTCCTGCCCGGCAGCTTTCCAGCCCCTCTGCCCTCAGCCTGGAGCTGCAGGGGTTGTTGTGCCCCAAGGACAGGCCCCAGCACTTGACCTTATTGAGCCTCATACTGTTGGCCTCCAGCAATATGTATGTATATACATATCTTATACTTTTTATATTATAATTGCATCCAACACCACAGAGGAGCTTTGTTAACAAAGCTGTATTTCCTGAGGCTCTGTCACCAGCATTCCCCAGAGTGAGGAGATGCAGCTTTGCATTTTAAAATTCCGTCAAATACAAGGAAAGAGGGACAGACTTCTCCATGGCTGCAGCAGAAGAGAAACACTTCCAAAGGCCACCAGAGAGCCCTGGCCACCGTGCCTGGCTGTGAGTTCATCCCCAGCGCAGCAGGGCCCGCAGCACGCACGGCGCTCACGCGAGGCCTGGCACAGAGGCTTTCTGCTCCATCCGTGCTCCGTGTGCCAAGCAGCCTGTCCTTCTCCATTTGAAATCCCCAGTCCCCAACTGTCTCAGGCAAGGATTGGGATGGTGCCGAGGGAAGCTCATGCAGGTTTTATTTTGGCACCGTGTGACCCGCAGCGCTTTGCGGATGCGAGCCGTGGAACGGTGACACTGATCCGCTCCCACCCCGCTCCAGCACTGCCCATCCCTCGTCCATCTGTGCCCTGAGTCCTGGCTGTTCACCACCTTCTTGTAGTGAAGCTGGAAGCTGTTGGCTTTTTATACTTTTCCTGTATATTGTTTTGATTGTTATATAGGTACTTCACTAACATCAGCTACTTCTATTCCATACAAACTCTTCACCCCTGTATCATTAAAATATTAAACCCTTGGCAGCCAAGCAGAGCAAGCAGCAAAGCATCTGTTTTTCTGAAGATTTTTGTCACAGTTGAACACCATATAAAACAGGCCCATCACTTCCACTATAATTACTCAGGTTAATTTGAATGTTCTTGTAAAAATTTAATAAAGATAAATGTTAAAATGAGAGCAAGATCCTTTCAGACTCTTGCACTGGCACATGAAGTTTCGCATGACAAATTCTGCTCTCATTTCTGTACTGAACATGGCTCAATTACTGGCTTCTTGGGCCCCAGGCAGCATGGAAACCCATTAGAATGTGCTGCTGAATCAGACAACTGCAACAATGAGTTGCAATGTAGCCTTAAGAAAATCAGAGTCTTACTGACTCAGTTTACCCATTGTAATACATGGGCAAACAAAATTTAATCCTTCTCTGAGGATTATCTTCTCAAAGCTGACTTTATCAATAGCACAAAACAAGTACAACTTCTCTGACAAGGAAGTTCCTTGGAAAACAAGGAACTCTGAGAGGAGAGAAGCCGCAGAAAATAGTGGTACTAATAAATCTACAGCAAAGCAAGGCCATTTTATTTCTGAATGAGACTGTCACTACCCAGAAGAGCCTAAAGACATTCTAGAAACATCTTTCAAATGAATAATGCAATTCTCCAGTCTCAATTTACTATAAGACTTCTTACTGGAAAAATGGAATTGCTGTCAAGCATCACTAAAATTAATTTATCTGTGAGTTGGGAAATACTCCTTGAGCTACATTGCCTGGAAATAACTATTGTTACAAAGGAGAATATTGTCTACTTGCTTCAAGACTAAAGAGCCTTTTAATGAGGTCTGAAGCAGAAATAGAGGTGCAGACTTGTTTCAAGGACAGGCAAGAAGATAGGACTGTCTCAGCAATTCACAGAAAGAGGATGAAGGTCCCTCTGTGTGCAATATTTTACTTCTAGAGCTTTTGCAGGATACAATAAATTTTGGTCTAGTCTGATAGGAAGGCATCAGATCCAAAACACTTTTATATATTTTTCTCTCATTTTCTTTTGGTAGTGGAAAGGTTTAGGCATTGAAACAGGAAATTTCTGCAACTTATTAGAAGACTTATATCAGAGTCCAGCTGTTCTTTTAAAGCTGAAGTATCTCAGCTAGTCCAGACTTTATCTGGGCTGCTCCAGCTCCATGCTTCAGTGAATGAGAACAGAACTATTCACCATAGCTAGAAAGAGTCAGTTTTTTGTTTCAAATTACCTGTACTGGGCATTATTGCATCTACAAGTTGTTCCTCAGCACTGCTGTGCCAAATTCCAACTTTTACAAGGATCCAATACTGGGAACATTATATCATGATCAATAAAACACCCAATAACAAGTAGCAAAACCTAATAAGAACCCTCAGCAGGAAGAAGAAGGGATAATACAGTCAAAAAAGCACTCATTTGCCTTACCACTGTTTCAACCACTGCAATTATTTTTTCAATTAATTTTCAAGATCAGTATTGTCTGTGTAGACCAAGAGTTTCATTCATACCCACGTGGCAGAGGTTTGAACTCTGTCCATCCCAGTGTGACCCTTCTCCTGTTTTTATCAGCAGTGGGCACAGATAAGGGGTGGCAGCACAGAGCTCACCACAGGCAGCAGGTGGGAACCTCCTGGTGTATAAAACCATCACTGCTGACTGCAGGAGACACACGGCCCAGGCAGCCAGGGAGACACCTGCAGACAGGCAGGAATCTATCCAGCCTCACTGCTTTGTGAACAGGGAGACCTCTTTGTAGCTAATTACAGCCCTGCTCAATGACTACAGTGTTTCACAGCATGCTGGAAAAATGAGCTCTACAACAGAAATACCAAAGTTTATTCGACTTGTTAACAACATACAATGTGCTCATAATAAATTTTAGTTAGATGGTATATGTGGAGAACAGATGGTAGCATTCATGTGTTTAGCAAAAATACTAAATGAAGACAAATATAGTTGATAGAGACTTTAAATTAAGAACCAGGAAATTTTCATAAACAACTTAATTATCAAGGTCTAAATACAGCTAAAGCTTTTAGGGAAAACAGACAAAATTACATCTACAAAGACACTGTATTGCACACTCTGTCCTTTCCATTCCTAATTGTGGGAGTAATGCATCCACATCCAACTCTCAGTCTCACAAACATTTAAACACTTGTCTTATGGGTTTCCTGGTCAGAAGTTAATGAGAAATCATTACATTAAGGGAAAAGGCTTACTAAATCTTCCACTTCATGACAGGCTGGAAGGAAAATGCTAGAAGGAAAATGCCCAGGAAGATAAGTGAGAAGAACACTGTGTTCCATGAGCATACCCAAGAATGTTATTCCAACCTACAAGTATCTGCCAACTTTAACATTTTGACCTCCTAATCCTGGGAAATTAAGAATAAATGGATACTTGCAGCCGCTTTGTTGAGCTGTGCTCTGCTCCCACAGAGCATGGCAAGGATTTTATAATTTTCTGAATTATTCTGATCTAGGTTGATGGGCACACTTGAGTGTTGCTACACCTGGATGTGCCAGTGGGACCTGCCCTTAAATTCAGGCCTGAAAGGTCCAACAGCAGAGGGAAGGGCTAATTGTGGTGTGCAACAGTAATTTCCTGATGCTTTGTATGAAAAAAATGACATGGGACAGGACAAGAGGTAAGGAGAGGGGGAAAAAACCCTGAAGCAGTAGAAGACACAGACACCCAGCACAGAAAGAGAATTCAGTTTGAACTTTTGAATGCAGCTTTTTCCTTTGAGTTTTACTTCTTTCATGCTTAGTAAAGTGAGAACTTTGATCAAAGGTTTTCCTGAAGCTGTGCCATGCAGCTATCCAATAAGGTATAAACTGATGCTAATTTTGACCTAATCGCATTTTTTACCAGTGACTTCTTTCACCACCTGAAACCTTTATCCCTCTGCCAAAAATAGTCAAAATTAGAGGGTAAATTGAAATTTTCCAGGGCATGAAGGGAATGTGATGTCTCATGAACAAAGTTTCATCACATAAACTTCAATTCCACTAGAAAATTGAGCTGAGAAAAAAGAATGAGGCATTCAGCAGTTTTCTCTGTAATAAACACATTTAGCAGCCATAAATACAAAGAAGAAACAAGAAGAATTTTGCATAATTGACCAAGGAAACACAATACCATAAATTCAGCCTCACAGCCAACACGCTAAGTTACAAGTTTGGTTGGAAAAACTCTCTCAAGTTCTATTCATGGTTGTATATTTCAGAGCCTTTCAAGGCAGGGATACCCAGTATTTGCTATAATGGGACCATAAAAAGAAGTTTTACATGTACTGCGAGGCTGACAGCAGCTCTAACTGCAGCATGAGGGACTTGATGGATCCCTGCAAACACAGCTTGGGGAAGAGAATGCTACCAAATAATTAGAGATGTTGTCAAATGTGTGAAGAATGGAACTGACTTCCAAACACAAAATTTATTTAAAATCTTTTAAAGGAAAGGCTAAACAGCACAGCATTGGGAAGGGGTGTTATTTTACCAGCGAGGCCATTTGAAACTGATATTCAGATACATGCAGACAGCCGACACCGGGCTATCACACACAGCAATGTGAAACTCTTCAGCAGATCCAGGTGATACTGTTTTCCTTGCTTGTGCTCTTTCTGGCCACGGACACAGTGGCTAAGCCTCAATCTGGAAAAGATGTACCTGATGCTCATTGGCAAGGTCAAACAACCAGAAGAGCTGGCAGGGCCCACGTTAGATCCATCTGCTCAGGCATATATACAAATTATTTGGCAAGGCATGGAAAATATCACAGCGATTTTGGATCAGACTGCTTTCAGATTGCCAGGTGGAAGTTGAGAGATTTTGATCATCTGTTGTTCACAAAAATCTTGTGACTCCTCCTTCTGAACACAGACCTTGCTACAGAGACCCACACCTCGGGGACGAATCCCCACTCGCACTGGGGGTGAATTACTTCTTTCTCTCCACTCACCCATTCCACTGGGGTAATAAAAATGTGCCTTCTGAGGACTGCTGTTCAGAAGCCATTTAATTTAATATGAAAAAACAATTTATTTCATTCACCTCTAATTTGGAATAAAAGTTTTTTAATACAAATCCAAATTTACCTAGAACAATCTGAATTATTTTTGCAGTTCAGCATCTCTGTTTATACAGGTATACTTACACTGACACATCCATACTACAACAGAGTTGCCTACTGTTCATAAACATGAGAAATATTATTTGCTAAATGGCACAGAAAGCAGGTTATGAAGAGACCCTGCTATTGTTCTTGTGCTGTCCCTCCCATCACTCAGCTGATTCAGATTCCTCTGCAAATTTTCTCAGTGTTACTATCAGAAGTAAAAATGCAGACAATATTTAAAGCCCACTATACAGTTATGTCCTATGCCAGTCTAGCTTCATCTGGCATCTGATTAAACAATAATTGGCCATGGCAGCAGCACTTCTTAGTGACTTCCTTGTCCTTGTTAATAAATCACAATTGTCAATTTATAGCAAATTAGGCAAACTCTGCTCTCTTAAGCCTCATTTTATTTCAATCAGAAAGATTTATGACCCTCCAGGGTATAATACACCTTCCATTACCTCTCCAGCTAGTAATCAAGAATATGCCTGTCAAAGTCAAAATGCAAGGATTCATCATATTATTTTTTAAAAACTCTGGTTCTTTTCCTATGAGTATGGAATTTAATTCTCTGTGGACATTTGAGGTTTATTTTGTAATTATATTAATTACCATGCAAATCCTGATTGCCCTTCCAAACCTCTCCTTACATAGATACTTTGGGTTTCAATGTTCTTTTAGGCTTTTAATCAATGACAGGAGATATGTCATTAATCCATCATGAGTCAATTCACACAGCACATGTCTGAAATGAGTCCAGAGGTGCCAGACTGGATGGGACAGGTGCTCTAGAGCTTCCAAGGTTACAACTGACTGATCCAGACCATTGTGTGAACATTTTGGGAGATGCAGAAGAAAATTAGGGACACTGAAAATAGTTAATTTTGCTGAGGGTTGACTCTATACATGAAATACAACCCAATATATTTGATGTAAATCCAACACTGAATATTTCCTATGTAGTCTCTAATTAAACCAGTATTCATGAATGAGAAGAGTGGTTTTAGTACCTTCAAAATACTTAAGTGCCTATTTATTTGTTAAGTATATTTTGCAATGACAATAAAACTTTCCCTTTCAGGCTATCAAAAGTTAGTGCCTCTTTTTCAATGTGACCTCTGTAGAGAAAGTTATAACGACTGGACATTTATATAGATAACAAAAATACTATCAATATGATTTAGGAAATAGAAATATCATTGTTGTATTTTAGATTAACTATGCCTAATGCTTAAGCTACTGAACAGCCTGCCTATAGAGGAGCACTCATTATAAACAGAAACCCAATGAAGCCTAACATGAGGCAGAGATTATGTGATTAAAAAATCTCTCCAAAAAGCTCACTGGGTTTCTGAAATAAACAGAGCTAAGGATGCTGGAAGAGTCCCAGTCCCTTGGAAGAACCTTCTGCTGGCACATCCCTGTTTGTTAAGGATGCAGGCATTTGGTTTGCAGCAGCAGCTCTTTGCTGATAAAAGGTCTCCCCCTGAAATACACACTATTTCAGCAGAAATGTCACTGTAACCTGTTTTGCTTGTGCAAGATGTGCAGAGCTTCCCTGCAAGGTTTCCCCTCTCAGAGACACCAGCAGTCCTTTGTGAAATCAATCTGATAGTGGGCTGGACTAGCAGGTAACCCAGGCAGGCAGCAGTGATTTCACAATCAAACGTGCACATGAGTTTTTCAGAGTACTGAACAAGTGAAGCATGCCCACTGTGTGAGGCAAGAGCACAATATTTATTTCAGAGTCTCTCAGCAGTGTGAGGAGGGGACCCCAGGGACCACAGGGGTCAGAGAGCTTTGGGACAACCTTACCTGCAGTGCTTGTGCACTTGCCCTACACACTAATCTAATCCCAATCTAATTCCCAAACGAGTCTGGCATTGGATCATTTCTATTAACAGCAGGGGCTTCACTCTTCTTTTCATCTTAGCCTGCTTATAGCAACTTCATCAATTCCATCATCTCCAAAGGAAAGGAGAAAATAAGGCAATCAACCTCCCAGGACAATCTCTGCTCATGTTCTTGGACAACAAAAGAAACCCAAAAGCCATTTTATCCAGTACACTCAGAGCCAAGAAAGCCTCAAGGATAACAGATGACAGAAAATCACAAGGAAATTTACAATAAGGATTTTCAGCTGTGGCCAACTACGTCAACTGGTTCAATCATGCAGAAATGGTGGGATGCAGAAAATTAAGATCTGGTTAAACAGGACTTGATTAAGCAGATTTATAGGAACCAGCAATCACCTGAAAGGCAGAAAAACCACAGAGGAAGAAAAATTTTTATTTAGTGTAACAGGACCAGGCAAACATAAGAACAAGAGCCTGAAATTCAGCCTAATGCCAATAAAAACTTCTCCTTTACCCTGAGAAAAGAAAGATTGGAAGTCTGGTCACTCATTTAGAACTAGACCAGGAAAACAGTAGTAAAACCACAGTGAGGGGGAATAATCCACACTGACAAGAGAATGAATGTGTCAGTGCCCACCTGTGGGTGCAGCTCCCCATCCCTGAACTGTACCAACACAGGGAATGCCTGAAGCTGCTCAACATCTGCTTTCTTGCTGGCCTAACAAAAATCAAAATACTTCTTCAGAGCTGGCTTTATTGTTAAGAGCCCTCATTAGGGCCTGCCACACAACATGAGTGGGTTTTTACAGGGCCTGTGGTGGGTGTGTTCCTGCCTCGATGCCTTCAGCCAGCAACTGGGGCAGTAACCCCTCCCTAAGCCTTTCATTTTATGCTCTTCTACATGTAAATCTCTGTTTTCTTTACACCAACTACAACAGAAAGGGCAAAAAGCAGGTAACACGAGTCTGACTGCTGCATGGTAAATTTTACAGAATAAGCATATGGAAGAAAATACTGTGATTTCTGCATTTTTTTTTCTGCTCCAGGAGATTTATATGAAATTATAACCACTTACTGCTCACACTGGTGTTTGCCCTAAAAATCCACACATAAATACAGATTTACTAATTTTATGTGGCCACCCATTACCTCTCATCCCTACAGGCTTTCTCTTTTATTTTACTATGAGTGGAAAATGCATCTTCAACATTCATTAATAAGAATTTTCGGTATGGTTAAAGTGATCAAACAAAAATAAAACACCCCAGATCACAGAAACACACACTCCAGGAGAATTTATTAGAATGAAAGTTCAAGGCAGAACCACCTCACACAAACAGCATTTTGCTGCACTGATTTTTTCTACACGAAACCTTGGCATTGAGCTGAGATTCCAGTGCCTGTCCCCTGACCCTGACACTGGGAGAGAAGAGAGGCCAGGGCAGAGCAACATGTGGAGGCAGTGAGAGGAGTTTGCTCTCCTGGCTCGTGTGGATGAGGCTGCTCAGAGCCCCTTCCAACTTCTTCTCCCTTTGCAGCTCCAGCTTGGGGATTAATTTGTGTGCTGAAGGATGCACATGGGGTGTTGCAATGTATTCACAAGGGTTAGGCCATAGTGTGCACCAGCCAGCCTGCTTCTGAGTTTGTTAGCAAAGCCTCAAGAATTCGTCAAGATTATTGAAACATAAATTGTGCTAAATTAAGAAAGAAAAGGCTGAGAAACTGAATACCAAGACAGCAATAACTGGATAACAGAGGACTGTGAAACACCTGGACCGTAACCAGTCATTACTCCAAGAAATGCAGGCAGAAAATGAGTGAACAAGACAAAGGCACCAATTAAGAAGTGTGTACTTATTAGCTTGCAGAATGTATAAATATGTGTGTAATGTAAACAAAGAACAGCTTCTGCTTAATCATACTAGTCAGCTCTTCAGGAGTCCTAAATTTCCCACAATAACGGGGACCCACATGTGTGTTAACAGAGCCAAGGAAACACAAGCACAGAGCTACATCTGTACACAGGATCAGCCTGACAAACCAAGCACTGCAAAAGCCAAACTCTACACTGGGTTACAGCCACTCAACCCCACCCAAGTCAGCATCACCGAGAAACTGCCCCGTTGGAATAGTCTCTGTGTGGCCCCAGGTGAGCACACACCACCACAGCCACGCTGAGCTCTGTGCTGAATCCTCCCCAGGCTGCCCCTACTGCAGGGCTCTCCCAGATTATTTGTGTAAGGCTGCAGAACCTCACCGTGGTGAAGTGCAAATTGATTTAAATTAATAAAAGTGCAAATTGACTTAAATAAATCAACAGCAAACTTCCCCTGCTTCAAGCACAGGCAAGGACATTGCACCCCAGGAGCCAGAGGTGCAGCCAGGGCAGCACCTGTGGCATGGGGACACTGCTGAGAAAACCTCCTGTCAGCCTCGGGCTGAGCAGCCACAGCTCCTGCTCAGCTGCACTGACCCCCCCAAGTGCCGGCACAGAATTTTAATCAGTGCACAACACGGGATTTGTGTGAATCCCCCATTTCCCAGAGACATCCTGCTCTGGGACTCTCCACTTCTAAACTTGTTTCCAGGGACAAAAACCAGGCATGGGGGGTGGGGAGGGGGAAGAGCCAAATTCCTAGCAGAAATTTGGAGCCAGCTTCCTCTCTAAATATCATTCTGGCTTCACTGTAATGCCTCCCACCACAAGAGTCTGGCTGCAAAGAATGCTGTCTCTCCAAAGCCCAAGAGCTTTACCCAGGATTTTTCCAATTGTATCTGTCATTCTGGATGATTGGTGAAATTACTTGAACCCTTAAGACACCGCAGGTCTGCAAGAAAAGTCAGGACACAGGCTGAACTCAAGAGGGAGGTGAATAGATTTGGATAAAATTTAGAGCCACAGCCATCATCAGCATCTGGTGCCTGGAGTGTGAGATGTGAGCTGTGCCAATTTTACCTATCTTCACTTTCCATTTCAGACAGCTTTCAGTGCCAGCAGGACCCAGAGGTGACAAACATCTGCATTCCAGCAGCTCTGGCTCCTTTACCTGAGCAATCAGAGAGGCTGTGGACATTCCTAGGCAGGCACTGCACTTCTCGTTCTGGGTTGGCAATGTTCTTTCATTTCAGGCAAAACAAAAATGTATTTTAGACTATTTCCCCAGTTCTACAATAATCCTATTTGAAAGAAAGCAAATTATTCTTTATTCTTTACTACTTCAATTTTAAGAAAAAGTAAGTATAAAAGAGAAAAATCAGCCAAAAAACTCCAAAAGGGCATATTCAGAATAAAGCAATGACAAAATACATGGAGTGTTGGTTTCACTCACCTTAGCTTTTCCTACAGTTATTCAAGTGAAGTTTTTTCCAATGACTTATTGATTGCAAGTTTGATTAATCTCTTGAATTCCAACACCCATGGACTCAGTTTTGCAATATCAGTGGGAATACTTACAAGCCACACACTCGACAGAATCAATGAACTGATAGGTTCCTGTTATCTATTTCCCAGCCCCAGCTGCACTCAGTGCCTTTTGCAGGTGGCCAGTAGCATTTCCAGCAGGAGAAAGCTCCATCTCTCCACTTACAATCAGACTTTACAATCTAAACCACACATATTATTTAAATCATCATTCAAAGAATGCTATGGAGAAGAGAAAAAAAAAAAAAGCAAGAACAACCCACTGGAAAATGACCTCTATGCCTGTGTTTAATATGAAAACATGAGTCTTACAACATGGAGAGCCAGCTCCTGCCAGCACTGGTGGCACCCTGGAGCTCCTGCCAGATGCTGGAGGTGCCATACCCCACTCCTTGGGGCTTTCTCCCCAAAGTACAGCCACAACAGCACTGTGTCAGCCACGCTTTATCTCCAACAAGCACTTTCATCACCCATTTTAAGGAAAGAGCAGCAGCAAAGATCATTATCAGCTCAGCCTTGCCTGTTCCTGAGTGAGCAATCTCTGTTTCTGTCCTCATCAAACACCCCTGGGGCCTTCCAGCCTCGCAGCTCAGGTGGTCCATGACTTATCTCACTTTGAGTTTACCCAAACCATCAAGGGCAGCACTGAAATTGCTAAAAGCCCCACAAAGTATACATTCAATAGGAAAAACATACATGAAAAGTAAGAGATGGAACTGCCATCAGTGTGACAGCGAAAACGAGCCCACAGGCTTTGGGGAATGCAGTTAACTGGGGGAATGTCCTGATCCATCAGGCACCACTCTGGCAGCTGGTAACTGAGGTGACTTTCTGCCCTGTGTTTTTCTGCAGGCTGGCATGAGCACAGGAACCCCAGAAAGCCTCATGTAATGCCTGTCCCTTCACAGGGAACATTACAAAGCTGTCAGCTTAAATTTGGAAAAAGGGTGGGTTTTTCACTTTATTGATGCACTCTTCCACAGAGGATTTTTTTTAAATCTACATCAAACAAGGAAAAACAAATGCTGAGAGGGCAGATTTAGGGCAATTTATCAAGGTCTGGGAAATAGCTTCCAGATGGATGGAGCTGTTTGGTGCTGGCTGGTGAGAAGGAAGCAAGGTATTGTTATTGAATTAGCATGAATCTCTGGTGGAGAACTGCGTGGTAGATAGAGTGCTCCTTTCATATGGTTTGCATTTCGACCTGTCATATTTCATTTTTATTCAAAAACCTGTGGTAAAGACACACAGTTCCTTTTTGCTTATTCAATTTCCACCAATTCTCCCTGAACTGTTAGCCAGTATTTTTAAACCCTGCTCCAAGTGCCATGCCTGCTCTGATTGCTCTTTGCCATGCTTGGCTGGCAGCTTGGTGCTTACAAGCTCACAGTGGTTTTGGGCTTTGCAATCACACACTGATGTCACCTGAGAAAATGTGTGAGAGAGGAGAAAAGCTGGATGCTCTATGAGATGTTTAAACTGAGTCACATCAAGTGTTTACCAAAACCCCTCCAAGGAAAATGATGAATCCTGGGGTTTCATGCACACTACAACACGCTGATAAACTGCAGGATAATTCTGGATTTTTCTTTTGAATACATCTTCCCTTCATAAACATGACTTTTAGCAATATAAATGTATCTATACCAGTAACTTTCTATCTAATCTATCCCAGTGAATAAGGAATACTGCAAAAAGCCAAAAGAACAACCAACAAATAACAATCTAAGGGCCAAAAAGAGAAGATATGCTCGTAACACATTTTTACTTAGAATAACCTGGATACCTGCTCCATGATACATGTCTTACAGAGTAAGATATATGCAAAGACTTATGTGTTCATCTGCTAGCTCTGAAACAATTTACTTTTCAAGTTCCCACCTGAAGAATTCAACATAATTTATGTTAAAAATGGAATTTAAATGACCATTTTCTTATAGACCTGAGGAGATAAACAGCTTGCTATCAAGTAGTTGCAAGTTGTTACCAAGTTTGATTCTTTTCAAAACAGATTTTTGACAATACAGTCTTTTAAATCCTAGAAAAGTTTCTGGTTGATATGCAAATGGGTAGAAAGGTTTCTAATGACAGGAAATTTCCAATGTCTTTTTCAATTATTTAGGAGAACTGTTACTATTCTTGACTAGGGGCACTAGGGTGAAATAGAAGAAATAAGCTTTATATTTTCCCTTTCCCAATGTTTCTGTCAATTACTCTGGGATGCATCCCAGGAAAACAGAGAAGGGAAATGGTGATATAATCAGAACCAATTAATTCCTAAATCCTACCTGAAGCGTAACACACAGATACTTGCGCTTGCTTCCACATGAATGTCTGGTTTTGCCCTCCTTTTTTCCCCTATAATTCTTATTACTCTGTGTTTTATGAGCATCTGTTTCAACTGACCAGGACTGTAGGAAGTATCCAAAGAGGCCAATAATAAAATCCCAATCTTTAGGATGCAGCCTCTGTTGGCCATAGCACCTGAAACCCCCCAGGCTGTGAACAGATCATATGCCTCATTTATCACTTACACATAATCCTTCAGCTACTGACTCCTGAGCTGGATTTCCAGCTACATCTGCTCTGGGACAGTGCCCTGGTGTCCTGGATCTCTCACAGTGCAGGGTGAACAAGGGGAGTTATCCATCACTGCTGAAGAAACTGCTTTACTCAATGACCCTTTCCTCATTTCCCACTGTGTTATCAGGAAGCCCACAATGACTGGAATCCACAGGATTCATATTTGCAGATCCCTCTGTGGACATCAGTGCTCTGAATTCAGGGACAGCTGATTTAGGGGTTGTGTCTGATCAGGGGTCACCCTTCTGCTCATCAGCCTGTGGTGGTGGGTGTAAACTACCAGGTGTCAACATTCTGTCACCATGGACCAACCTGGCCCTGAATTGTCATTGGAACTGCCTTCCCTTTGGCTGGGAGCTATGAAATGGTGATCTGGTTGCTGGCAGAAAACAAGAAACGAAAAGGAGGATAAAACCAACTTGGCATTTTATATGGATATCTACATCCCAGAATCAGAGAATGCTCACGACTGGAAGGGACCTCTGGAGACTCAACAGCCCAACCACCCAGCTCAAAACAGGAGCAACCAGAGCAAGTTTCTCAGGATGATCTGTGTAGTCACAGCACAAAGCAAAGCCCTTCCAACTGCACAGGATGAAATTTGTGGCAGGGCACAGCTGAAAAGTCACACACAACCTGCCTGAGCAAGGAACTTTGGAGCCCAGTGCTTGTAATATTAACTTCTCACAGCACAACCATTGAAGAACCACAAGTGATGGGGAGCAGCTCCTTGCTCCTCATGTAGTTATTTGGAGTCATACCTTGAAACCAAAAGGGCAGGTGCACTGGTAGAGCTCCACGGGGTCACTGCTGCACGTCCCGTTGTTCTTACAGGGGCTGGAGAGGCAGGGGTTGCACTTGGACACCACACTGAGATCCACTGGCTCTGCAGAGGCACACACAGAGCGTTAGCAGAGAGCTGGACTGCAGAATTAACACCTCCCATGCACACACAGACATCTTCCCCAAGCACTGGCACAAATGCTCATGCTGCAGGTGCACTGCACGACACCACGGGATTCCCAGGGATCAGAGAGGCTTTAAGTGCTTAAATCAAGTGCTAGGCAAGTCTCAATGATGCTCATATTCTCCTGAAGATGCAAACATATGCTCTGAAAAAAAGCATGTTGGGAACCTCCAGGGAGTGGGTTATATATATATATGGCTTTCAGCAATTTTTCCTGTTCTCAGTTCTGGAAATCCTGCAACAGCAACCCCAGGGAACTGCAACCTGACATTTCTATGGCTGATAACAAGAATGAAAGTGCAGATGCAACAACATAAATAAAAACCATGTACAAGGCAGATTTAGTTAGAGACTTATGGGAATATTTAGGTGCAAAGTGCTCTACCATCCTTAATTTTAACAGAGTTTGAAACTTATTTTGTTCCCTTTCTGCCCAGAAGAATGATCAACACTGACCTATCTCAGCAAAGTGCAATAAAACCAAATATGCAAATATGTAAATGTATGCAAGTAAATAACATGAGCATATTTAAACCATCTAAAACCCTTCATATTTGTAGCAAAAATCTTTCAGCGAAGTAGTGAAGTTTGTAGGTGAGCAGGAAAACAAACACAGACTAAAACAACACTAATTACATTTGGGGTCCCAAGTCAATCAATATTTTATGGTTGAGATTTTACAGAAAGCTAATTTAGGCAGTTATATTCACAGTTAAAACATGGTGATTTTTTAAATGGCTACATTTCAAATATTAATAAGTATTAACTCGTTGGCTTTTATATGTAAAAAAATAAAACCTAGCACTTTAAAGTGGCTTAAATTATACCAGGCAGTAAAGACCTTAAAGTAATTGTATTTCATTTTCAAATAATTTAAAATAAAAAACTTTTAAAATAATTTAAAATTGGTCTTGTACTAACCAAAAGTGGGCATAGAGCTTCTGTAACTGCATGATAAATGGTAAGAAGGACTAAATTGTGAAACATATTAGAACTGAAGAAAATAAGCTTAAATTTGATGTTCAAGAGAAGGTGAAGCTCCAGAGTTACCAGAACTAGGATGAAAAAATCCCTTCCAGCCAGGGATTTGCTTTGAATGGTCCTGCACGAGTTATAAACCTCCACTGTTCACTTTGAATGCTTGCAGAGCACCAGCAGGACAAGAACATGGCAGAAGTGGGGCCGAAGGGTCTCAGGTGACAGCACTGGGCTGTGTCCTGTCCTGCAGTGATGGTGGTGCCATCAGGGACTGACTGGGAGTGAACAGGCAGTAATGAGGGAGAAATACACAGGAAGAAAAAATGCCAAAAATTAAATGAAGGACTGCTGTCATCCTATTCTATCTTTGTGTTAATGCCTAACTGCATACCATACATGCTTTTACCTTGGAAGAGGAAATCACAGCTGAATTCCTGGCACTATCAGGGGCTGGAATGCGACATATCTGAGTTACATTTGTCTTGATGGTAAAATATACAAAGAATAAACAAAGGTGGCTCCTCTGAGGGCTCATGAGTCAGGCAGCAGTGTTCTCTTTTAGATCTAGAGGTCAGTAAGCCAGAATTTGTTCTACTATTTATTTCATAATACGTGTACATTTTCCATTTATTTCTACGTCATAGATCAAAGCTAATCAATGTAGGAGCTAATAAGAACAGTGTTAGTTCCTAGCAGTTAAGTAGTTCATTACTTTGCCCTTGTGGATTTGATTTATAAATCCATATAGCAAAATGCCCTCAGCCCAGCACATTCCTTTCCTCTACTGCATAGCTGGGAGGGCAAGTTAATAAAAAGCAGAGCTGAGTTTGCATGACTTGCACATAACACACTTTTATTTCCTTGGCTCTGCTGAGACATAACCTCCTGCTCAGGCACAGGCTAAAAACATATTTTTAACAAGAATAAGTTAAACTACTTTTTACATTTTTTTCCTAATGTAAAAGTTCCTGGAGGTCACAGAGGACATCTGAGCACGACTTTCACGCAGCAGCTCAAGGTACCCAGCCCAGCATGGGCCAGCTCTCGGGGCTGGGACCCAGGGTTTTGGGGGTCAGGGCTCAGCACTCCCTGAAATGGGAACAGGGTGCAGTGAGACAGCCAAACCATGCCCTGGTTTTCAAAATACTTGTATTTTCATGAGCAAAGGTGATTTTTTCAAGGGCCTAGAGCTTCTTGAACTTTACTGCCACTTGTCCAGACCATTGACTGTTTCTGCTTGTGCAAACACCATCCAAATCAACACTTTTTTTTTCTCCTTTTCTGTTCAGCTAAAGCAAGCTATGGGGACTTTTGGGATATTAGAAAGAACATGAGCTTTCTAGTGGACCAATCTAATATTTACATAGGAAGCATACAACTACATCTAATATCCTGTATCACAGATGTGCTGATCTCTTGACTAAGAGTTGCATATTTAGTTTAGAGAGAAAATCAGTGTAACTCTTGATATATCACAGGTTCAGAATGAAGAAGACATCCAATCTCTTTCTGGTTTAATTTTCAGATCCTGTGTAATATACAAAATCAATTATTTCCTTTGATTCACTTCATGGCAACAAGTGCATTATTTGGTATTTTTACTACTTATATTTGTACTTCACATTTGAGAGACTGTTGTGAAGTCTCTGGTTTGATAATTATGATCAGAGTTCTGACAGTTTTGAGACTGACATTTCAAAGTAATTAAACTATAAGGTTACAGTTATTAAATATATATTTGAAAGGACATAAAATTCCACTCAACCTTGGGAACCTGTGTTTTAAACTCACCCCAACACCACCATTTGTTTGTTCAGCAGTTTAATTCCAGCACCTATAAAATCACCCTGCCAGGCAGCACTGTAAATGGGCATGGCACTCTGAGAGACATAAAAACAGGCTTTATGCCCTCATTTCCATTTCTAAGAGAGGCTACTGATCCATCTTTTCCACTGTAAATATAGCTCCATCTTCAAGCACTTGCTGGTAAGCTAAGCAAAACTACAAAACTCTTTTTTTACGACAACATACGGATATGACTTAAATCACCACCACTCACTAATGAGCTACTTACTTAATCCACAAAATGTGAATCATCTGTCTGAGTGCTCTCTAAAGCAGTACACTCCTGTCAATGAGCACCCCAAATTGTTCAGAGCTGCCCCCCAACCCTCTCCTGAATGAACGCACACAGAATTCAGATATGGTATGTTTTCTGTAATCTGCAGTTTCTGAATCACCACTGATGGGAACAGTCTGGAGATCTGCAGATGAAAATGTACTCTTTGGTAAATATTTGCTTCAAGAATTCTCTGTCTCTTAGTTTTCAAGTAAATGTACATAATAACTGCAGTGCTCTATGTTTTTATAATACCTCTTATTTTCTCAGTTTTTTTTGGGTTAAGTCACAGGCCAAAACAAATTATTTGTTCTAATAAGTTCTAACAACACCCTATATGTTAACATGCCATTACATAACCTGGTGTGAGCATCAGGAACACTCACTGCTCTCAGATTCCCTGCTTCTCCTGCCTTAGGGGAGAGTGGAATGCTTCTCCTGCCTTAGGGGAGAGTGGAGTGCTTCTCCTCTCCTTAGTGGAGCAGCTAACTGCACTTTGGGGAAAACACAGGAAAACACAACTTGCAAGGAATGCGACGTTTCGGAAAACAAACCCCAACCCCAACTCCCCGGCAACGCGCAAAACCAAGGGTGTGAGAGCAAAGCCCAGTGGGGAGGCCAGGGCAGAGGGTGCCACGCTCCTACCTTTGCACTGGAAGTGGTGTGTGGGCGTGGTGAGCAGCAGCCTGTCCGCCATGGCTTCGGGGCCGCGGCAGCGGGCGATCCCGGGCTCCTTGTAGCCCGCCTTGACCCACTCGGACAGCCAGCGCAGGTGGCAGTCACAGTGCAGGGGGTTGGTGCCCAGGGCCCTCGAGGTGCAGAACAATTAGCACAGGTTACTTGGCAAAGATAGCAAACAGCTCTGATCTCACTAAGGCATGGTGCAGTCTACATTTCTACATTATTGTTTCCCAACAAGGCAAAGATCTGTTGAGTATTCAGGAAGGATTTTAGATTCATCTCCTGCTCTTCTCCTTTCTTCCCATCATTAGTTAGGGAAGTTATATAAACACCTAAGAAGAAATCCCTTTTCCAAACAATTGTGCTTGAGCAATGTCACCAGACATATTGCTTTCATCAAATTCATCACATTGATTCCCTTTAATTCTCTGTCCTTCTTAAGCGTATTCTAACCCTGAATTGAGTAATTTAGTTTGGATCCGATGACTCACATTAATGACTCCTCACCAGATGAAACACATATGCAGAAGATACCTCCATTTTCCAAACTGCAACCCAGTGTCTGCTAAGTCTATTTATGACTTTGAAAACACATTTGCTGCTTGACCCATCATTTGAATTAGGTCAAATAGTTGTAGAAGATGCATTTATATAGTGAAATTATAATTCTCAGAATTTTTCCTTTATTCATGGACATCTATCCAAAAGAAAACCAAACTTTTAACCTTAAATTTAGGTGCTATCTTGACTAATTTGTACTTTCTCTTAAAGAAAGTGTCTTTTCAGGCAGTCAATTACAAAAAAAGTTCACACTTCAGAAAAATCAGATTGAGGCCAACGAATTGTTTAAAATGTGAAGACATGCATGTTGAAAGTCTGTATTTATTTTGCTCAAAGTCAATGTAAGACTTCAGCTGTACAACACCTGAATTGACATGAAAGGAAAATAAACTAAATAAAGAATAGCACAAGGAAGAGATACTAAAGAAACCAATGATTCAAATCGGATTTTAGACTTTAAAATTTCTGCATATGCTACAAACTATTTTTAAGATGGTACTGTAAACTCAAGCTTCTTTCAAATAAAAACATATCAGGCAGGATATTAAGATAGAAACCTCAGTAAATTTGTTGATACATTTCTATTGGAGTGACTAATGAACCCACTGTGCCCTAGACAGATTCATAATGAGAGTTCATGGGTTCAAACCCTGTCTGGGGCTCATTCATCAAAATTAAATGTGTACTGCAGCTCAGCATTAAAAAATACCCATCCACTCCTCCTGTAAATCCATTGCTTACAATGGAAAAAAACTACTGGGTTGACTTTTTGACCCTGGAACTGTGATCAACTGGCTCACTTGTCCAAGGTCAAACAAAATGCAGCAGTGAAAGCTGAGAAATTTTTAGTGTTGAGAAACTGCCATATATAAAATGTGAGTGGGAGGACAACGGAAAGCTTGTTACCATGTTAATTAATATTTA
The DNA here is from genome assembly GCF_017590135.1 of Pyrgilauda ruficollis. Lineage (NCBI taxonomy): Eukaryota > Metazoa > Chordata > Aves > Passeriformes > Passeridae > Pyrgilauda > Pyrgilauda ruficollis. The sequence continues at coordinate 3,183,738 of NW_024530599.1, forward strand.
TAAACTACGTTAGAAATAAAGCTTCTCCATATAGTCACTAAAAATGATTACTAATAACATTGTTGACAACTTCAGAAATGTATCCTTCCACGCTTCTGTTTATGGTTTGTGCTTTGTTTGGGGAGTTTTGCCTTTTATTTTTTTGGTTTGGTTTGGTTTGGCTTGGGGTTATTTTTTTGATTTTTAAAAAATTTATTTCTAGGAACTGGAGATAATTCTTGTATTTTCATTCATGAATTCTCACATACTTTCTCAATTTCTTTGCCTATTATAGCAAAATACTTCCAGAAGGTAAAAATATCTTCTGCTGTAAGGAAATACCAGCAGAAGCATTTTCAAAATGTTGGGCAAATATTTCTCTTCAGACACTTATTTTGTTTAGGGGCAACTCTGAATAAAGTCAATTAAAATAACTCTATCCATGACAATGTTGAAAAAAAGAGGAGGGGACAATTTATTTTTATAGGCAGTTAATAAAAAAATGAGTAAAGAGAAGATAATTCAGCAGGATTAGAAATCTGAGCTGTTTATGGGAAATATGTTGGAAATACTTGCTGTACTCAACGTCATCTGTTCCCAAGGATTTGTGGAATCCCTGGAGTGCCATGGGATCTGTTTGCATGTGGGCAGTGCTTGGGACACTGAATCAGTGAATGGTGAGGACAGCAACTGCAGGACCTGACCTAACTGTGTAGGTGCCACTTCCATCTCAGCAGATTTTGGGCTCTTTTAAAGTAATTTGGGCCCTTTTTAAAGTAATATTATACACAATCCTACAGCAGTGCTGTACCATTCTTATAATTGCCCTGGATTAAAAATGTCCGTAGAGTCATGGCTTAAATAGACAATTATGTGATTCAACTAAATGAAGTAATAAAGAGTTAACAAAAGCAGTGTACAGCACATACAAACCTACCTCCAAATTCAGTGAGCTAAAGCTATGTAGTTTGTTGTGATATTTCCATTACAGTGAGATGATGTTCATGACATAAAAGAAACTTGGTGAAAATGTTCCTGTAGGCTTTAAACAGCTCTGAAGAAAGTGTTTGGACCATCTAGATTTCACTTTTGTTTTTCCAGTTACAGACCAACTCAAAACTATTGCAAAAGACTGACTAAAATCCATAGTTTTGTCTGTGCTACACAAACACCTCTCTGCAATTCTAAAGCCAGTTTGATATCCCCCTTGTCCAGCCACAGGAGGCTTGAGGACTGAGCATCCTTTCCACACCCTGATACTCAGCTCGCCCCTGCCACAACACCAATCCCACCCTCAGCCACACCTTGCACAGTTAGGACAAATTTTTGTCCTCCCATGCCTTAAGAGTTTGATGGGTAGCAAGTCTTGTATGATTTTCAAACTGACTCAAAGTGCATGCTTTCTCCCTGAAGATCTGTGTTATTAGAAGGGGCTCAAAATGCATTTATTTTCACTTACGTATGACTTGGTTTTGAGTAAGCACAGCTTTTTTGGGCATGTCAGGAAAAAATTCATTGTGGTTCCTAAAAGTTTCAGGATCCTCTTTAAGAAACTGGAGAGCACAATTGTACTGTAAAATCCAACTGCTCAACTGTGCAAATTACACCCCAGACAGGTCTTATTTATTTTATGGATCCTATTTATTACTGTTCATTTGGGCTTTGTGTATTTTACATTTCTGGCAGCACATACATCTAAACAGAAAGAGTGCAGAGACTGTATTGGGCCAAAGGGGATTTTATCACTCCCTAAGGTGAATAGTTTACCCAGGAAAATTGGATCTCCACTTCATTTAATGTAAACCCTGAGGGAAATTCAAACAAATGGAACAGGCTCTGTTTATTCCTGGAGTTCTGAAAATACCCCCAGCAGCCAGATGCCCAGTATGGAAGGTGTCATTGCACTCCCAAAAGCTGGTACAGGGCTTCAGCTCAGCCAGACTTTCAATCCCAAACACACAGAAAGACTTGACTAAACTGGGAACGGGAAAAACAAACGTGCAAAACCAGTGATACCAAGGTGTAAGCTGGAAACAGATTATTCCTCTGCTCAAGTTGCTCTCATGATTTCTGTCCCTACCAATCTAAGATATTTTTATTTTTTACTGTCCATAGAGGAACAAAGACATAAAGCTGACAGGGATTTATCTGCTACCCAAAACACTTCAATACAATCTCAATCTGGTGTTCAGGAAAGTGTTCTGGAGGGCATGTGAAAGGTTAAAAAGAGAAAATAAATAGATATAAACCCATGTTAAATGCACACATATCCGCTTGTGTGTACATCAGCATCAGGGCAGAAAACATCTGCATCAGCCTGTGAAACCACTCACTTCACAGAGGGACCAACACATGCTCAGCCCACTGATTAACTGAGGACAGTAATCAAGAAACCTGCTGCACAAAATTGCTTTTCCTACATCAATTATCTAATAGTGTGAAGCATCACACACTATCTCACTGAAAAAGCATTTTCTGGTCACTCAAGTTTAGTTTGGAGCCATTGCAGCTCTTTGTTCTTTCATCAACTACACTGCATTTGAAAGTCTCCTGGCCCTCTACCAGTGTAATAGGAATTTCCTCAAAGAGCTGAAATGCCTAAGAGTTTTTGCAAACTATGGAATGAAGCATTAATGCTGTGAAATGACCAATTTCCATGTGATTAAATATATATGTCTGTAGTAGTGATTCATCAACAAGTCCATATACTGACAACATTCCAGCATGCAAAACATATGACACTTATTAAGCAAAGAATTCACATTTGCTTAATATTTGCTCTTTGTGGGAGGTTTCCTGCCTCACTCTTAAACCATAATATGCTCTGCATTTCACATTGACAATGCTGAAAGAAAACCTTAAACACAAAGTCCACAGCAGAGAAAACTGTCACACTTGCTCATTTGGTTTTCCTTAAGAAAATATTTTTATAACTAATAACAACAGGTCCTAGCAATTTTTATTTCTTTGAACAGATGCACTATGAATATCCAGAACACATTATGAAAAGTGAGCAGGAAAACCAAAAAAGCTATACAATCCTACTAATATATGCTGTTTTACAAATCTGAAACCATCAATCCAAAAGATTCAGCGAGGCAGAAGTACTTACAGATGGGACAGGGACACCAGGTCATTGAAAGATCCCTCAGGAACACTGGAAATATCATTTCCATGGAGTGTCCTAGAAGGGGGAGAAGCAAGAAGGTATCAAACCACAGTATTTTGTCTGCTCCCTGCAACTGAAGGAATGGATGCTTAAAAAGGGTATTTAATTTTGATTCTTTGAGAGTTTCTGTGAGTTTCGCAACTCACGAACTTCCATGCTTTATCCCTTCTGCCTCTAGGTGTTGCCACTGAAAACAATGATGCAATCAGAACTGTTGGTGAGTGCTGCTGTAAATTAAAAATGTGACATACCATTTATGCCATTAAAAATGTATTGATGACAAGTGGACCCTCACATCCAGCCCCGTGTTCTCTTTCAGAATCCCATTAGCCAGAGGCACAGCAAAAACAGAGCAGGGGAAATATGAATTGTGAAAGTTAAATTAAGTATTGACTTCAGAGAGATCCTAGGAGAGAGAGAGCAAGGGTCCCTGAGGGTAAATACAACCACACTTTCCCATTCTTACAGTAAAAAACACCTCTCTGTGCTACCAAGGAAAGCACCTGAAATCGGTTGTTTTAGGACTTATTCACCCTGTGCAAAGAAACTATCATTTTTAGCAGCATTTTCAGGACTGCTGAAAGGAGTGGAAGGGTTCTCCACTGTTTCCAGGACAACTTAAGCACCCACTTTGTCTCTTTTCTGAGAAAAGACCCACATTTGTGCGTGGGTTACAATAGGGAAGCATAAATGGGAATTCCTGTCAGTGCTCCAGACACGGCAGAGGAGGGTGGAAAACAGAATGCTGCTGTGTGGTTTGGAGCAGCTCTTGCCCTCAAGTCATTTATTTTCTAACTTACCTCGGGATTTGCTGACACAGCAATCACAGTTTTTATTTGTGTGTGTACCTATTGTTGAAACACTGGGTTTAAAACAATCCAAATCTCGACTCATGGAACAAACAACAGCCCTAAGTGGAAAAAAAACCCATCTGTTTTTTGCAACCTTTCTTCCTTAACACCACTTTCAGCTGCACCAGGATGTACATGATGCCCTTCCAACATCCCGATTCTGAAATTTTCCTTTAAGCCTTCCTTGGTTTTGACTATTAATAATAACTTGCCATATATAAGGATGTATCTCCAAGAAATTAATCTGCACAGGAACAGGAAGGATATGAGCTCCCACACAGTAACTCCAGATAAAACACACTCACTAATTCTGTACAGAATGACCAACTGAGTGAGACAAACCCACAGCTATTAAACAAGGAGTATTTTGGTGGTGTGAGGAGACCTAGTCAACCACTTGTCATCAAAATGGTCAATGAAATGAGCACATTTAAATAAGCAGCTCATAATGAGCTTATTGCTGATCTTTTAAACTGCAAGACAATTCTCTGTAAACAGACATATTAATCTTCAGGTTGTAATCAGTCCCATTTATCCTGTGAAGGAGTACATTTTCTCTTCTAGGTGTATTGGAAACATCCAAGAGAAGCTGAAGAATGACATAGCCATTTATCTGTAAGAACCCATCAAAAACCTTAGAAGGATTTGCTTTATTACATGTCCCAAACACTGAGGTGTTTCATGGATGCAAATGCCTGCATTTTAATAAAAAAATCATGTCAGCAACATCATCACTCCTGCAACTAAAATGAAATGACAAATGCTAAACCTCCCTTAAAACTCACAATAATAAATAGTGGCAAGAGAATTCAACAGTTCAACAAAATCTTTCCTCTTGGATCAACATCAGGAACACATTTTTATAAAATCTCCTTATAAGCAAATGGTCAAATAAATCCTTTCATATTAGGACAGTTAAAGCACACACTGATGTGTATATTCTCCCTCAAAAGCACAACTTCTAGGGATCCTCTTGTCTGAACTCCAGTAAACAGCAGGGGTATGGATTTAAGGTGATGTGGATCTCCTCTGGAGGACAGAGTAACAGAACACTTGAGAATTCTTGAAATCAAACCTTCTTTCAACACAGAATCTCACTAACTTATTCCTTTGTCTTCAGGGAAGGAAATGAATTCTACATATCCTTTTGGGCTGGGGTTTCCTGGTTGTTTTTCTTTTATGGACCCTTCCCACGTCCTGCCTGCCAGCCCATTGTCCACAGCCCTGGGCTCCTGCAGACACAAGGGGGATGGATGTGTTTTTGTGAAGACAGAAATGTGAGCTCTCAGAGCCACATCCCATCAGGGGCAAACACCTACAGGGAGCCCCCAGGAGTGCCAAAGCCTGCAGGAGCCAGCACAGCTCAGATGTCAGGGAAAGCCACAGTGCCACTGCTCCACGCTCACAACAGCACAGCTTCTACGAATTGACTGCATAAATACAAGGAATCACTCTCTGACAAAAGAAAAAAAAATTCCCAAAAACAAAACACAAAAAAAACCCCATAAAAAACAGCCAGATGCTTCTGTTAGGTCAAATCAGTGCAGCACCCAACAATGAAAGTGTATTGCAAAAACTTTGTGCCCAAAGATTACTGGTGACAGCTTTATCATCATGCATATTAGCGTTTGTCTGAGCTTTGAGCTACAGGAAATATCCACCAGTTTTCAGTAAAACTGCAGTATCTGCAGTTAATAGAATATTCAGTAGGTCATTTTATCTCTTTTCCCCCTAACTATAACATGGACAATTATTTAGTGACCTTAGAAAGTATTTTGATTTTTGGATTTTGCCTCTTAACTAAGTCATGTATAAAAACATGTGATTACACAATGATCTTTAAAATAATCTGTTCAGGTCATTCAGAGAGCTCTAATACTTATAATTTGTCTCAATCTCAGCTTCCTTAATCTGTTTATATTTAGTTTCTGAGAAGAATAGCTTTGGACAAATTAACTGAAAAACAAATCCACAACTTTTCACTGTAATAGCTTTGGCTCAAAAATCTACTTCTGCTTATTAAAAAAAATCTCCAGACTTTATGTCGTGTGCTCCCCTGCACCCTTTGGCTGCTGTTATGTGATGGTTAAACCATGTGAAGGCTAAGATTAAAGACCTGATTGTGTAAACAATGATAGATATTAAGGCTTAAACATAAACATGTTGACTCTGCAGTTTTCTCACTTGGGCTTGTGCTGAAAAATCTAAGAAAGGGAGTTCAAAATGAAATATCTGTCCAAGACGAAGTGCATCATACAGCTATGATTATTCCGATTTTCAAAGCACTTTTTTACTGTATTTACTACAGAGGCAAAAAATACAGAAAACAAAAGAATTTGGAGAACCTTCATGAGAAGGGTCTGCTACCTCCAAAGGCATGCACAGCCAAAAGTAATAAGATCCCTATATTGTTTTTATTTTAAAAAAAAGTGAAAATTGTTTTGCTGATGTTTTCTCTTTTAAGTTCCCCTGAGAGCATGGATAATAAAAAACTGACAGTAACAGATTTCCTATTGTCTCTTGGAAACCATTTTCTCTTTGGAGAATTGATTTTTAGTAGCAACAGTGATGACACGTGGCAAAAGTTGCAGCTGATACCAGAGTTTTGTGGGCCATAATAAATCAAATCAATCTGGAGGCTTCCAAATGCAGGGAGCAGAGGCAGAGATTCCCATTTCACTGCTCTGTGCAAGGCAAGAGGGTTTCTCCCTTGAAGGAAGAAGATACTTTTTGATTAGCAGATCATTTTAAAAAGACAAAAAACAACAGTTGTCATTAAAATACTGCCCTCTGTTTCTGCCCATATGTGGCCTGCAAGAACAGAAGTGAAAAGAACAAATTGTGGCTATTGGAAAGAGGGAGGCATGGTTTATCTACACTGTAATTCAGGGTAGAGAGCCCCACACCAGCTTTAATCAAGCTAGCATGCATATCAGGAGTAGGCTAGAAGACAACTCCATATGGAATAATTTATTTGGCCATGAAACAGAATATATTAATCTGTGGCTGAATTTCAGGATTCATGTAACAGCTCAAATGTGACCATCCCAGTGTGCTAGAAATCAGGATCCCAAGCCAAACTTAAAACAGCAAATCCAAATCACGTATCTTTCTTGTTTTTACTAATGAAAAGTGGGAATCCAAAGCTGTCTTGTAATTTGGGAGGCTGAAACTGAGATATCTGTTTTACCACTGAAACCACAGTGAAAGGTCTCAGCCAAGCAGCTCTGCCTTATTGCTTCCACAGTCCCAGCACTGCCTGTGTTGACACTTTGATTCCACATTTACACATTTATAGAACCAATACACAACAACCAGTGCTCTTTAAATTAACACAAACTTCTGCATCTGAATGTCACCTAATTTTTTTTTTTTAATGGAAAATATCAATGTGAAGTTTCAAAGCTCTCAGGACAATCATCAGCTCCTCTGTCCTGAGCTTTCAGTGTTCAGAGCTCTTTCTCCTTTGGCACACTGAACAAACTCACCACAGACAAGCTATTTAATTTATCCTCTTGGGCTACTGTGCAAGTCTTGGTGACCCACTCGTGCTTCTGGGCCATGGGAAGGTGCCTGCTGCACCTTCCTGACAGCTGCAGTGGGGCCAGGTGTCCACAAAACCAAGCCAGCTTTGTTTCTGATCCTGAGAGGCAGTGGATATGAGACAGAAGCAGGAGCCAGTCCTGCAGATGCCTGAGGAGAGCTGGGAGGAGGCTCTTGCTGTGAGGAACAGGCCCACAGCCCACACTCTGAGACAATCTGAGGATGACTTTCACAAGAGATTGTAAACAAATGGTTTAATCCAGAAAGCTGCTGAAAGCAGCTACACTGGAAAGAAAGGAGGAGTGCAGAAAAGGACCTCCCAAGAAATAAACCACACATGGATATCTCTGAGCAGGCCCCCAGTCAATATGAGGTGTAATTTTTTTCACAACTTAAGGACATTTGAGACAGGCATCTCAGCATAACTGGTGCCCAGCCACTGGCCTGATTTATTCACTGATTTAGTGTGGGAGCTTCTAACTTCCCTTCAGACCACATTCTAGCTTCCCTGCATACATCTGAATCAATGGAAAATATTCTGAAAATGCACAGAAGTTTTCCATAAAGACACTTGCTGAAGCATCCAATGGAAACTCACACTCTATGACCAAATGCATACAGACTAAGAGAAAAGTCTTTTCTTGAGGAGCACCCAAACATTGTTCAGGCAGCAGAAACAGATTCTGTGAAGTTTTTTTGAGACCTGTTTTCCTGACAGTTCCTGCACCAGAGCTTTCAGAGAAAAGCTCCATAATGTAAACCCTGAGGGAAATTCAAACGAATGAATTTGCACTCCTCCTGCAAATATGTAATCATGTCTTTAGCACTCACCTGCCCTGGCCTCTACGGGACAAACTGCACCAGAGCAAATACATTGACACAAGGATGTGAAAATTCATGGCCACGTGCCCACTGCACCCTCCCAGGCCCCAGCTGCACGGGAGGGTTGCACTTACAGCACTCGCAGCGAGCGGAGCCCGTTGAAGGCGTGGACCGGGATGCACCGGAGCCTGTTGTAACTCAGGATGCTGCAGAGGGGAGAGCAGAGTCACAACTCTGGGCTGGCTTTGGTTATTTCACTGCTAATTCAACCAGATAGGCATGGAAAGCACATGCTTAAGCAACAAGAGCTACACTAATTGCTCAGCAGCTTAGATGGTGTTGGAAAAGCAATTAAAGCTGTTATCAAAACTTTGGGCTACTCACAGCGTCGATAACTGAGTCATGTTGCTGAAGGTGTAATTGGCCAAGACACTGATGCTGTTGTTGCTCAAATCACTGAAGAAACACACAGAGAAAATATCATTTACATGTATGAATTAAGAAAAATGCCTCTTTGAAAAGGTTACATAATATCTGCACAGCAAAATGCTTGGAAGCAATTGAGAAGTTACATATTATCAACTGGTGTATTTTCTGACCAACTTTGAATGAGCTGTAAAGGAAAAGCGTATCAGACTCCCCTAAAAAAACTTCAGACTGAGAAACATTAAGCCATATTTCCAGCATACAGCATTCAATGAAAAGAACAAATGAATAAATGATACAAGCACTGCTGAATAGTTACAGTTCCAACTTGCTTTGCAATGTATTCCAGGAACCCCACTTCCATATGCTTATGATACTGACAGCTACTAGAACAAAATTTCATTTTTCATCTTAAAAAGTCTTCTAGACTCAACCAGAACATTTTGTTTTGCTATTGATCTCCTTTGAAAAGCAAAATTAGGATGTTTCTAAATAAAAAACACTCTTAAAACAAAGTATTCCAGTTTTTCATCCATGTTGTTTTTGTCTGAGGTTGCCCAGCCCATTGGACTGGAGTATCTGCACAGCTGATTCCAACTGTATTTGAAAATTCCTGATAAATAGTTCAGGCAGGGAATTTCACTCCTGTGTATTTCAGGGAGCAAATTACAGAACAAAGTCTAGCTGTGTCTCTATCTGCATGACTGTTCACAGAAGAAACAGCTATGCAAATTGTCATTGCCTCAGTATTATAAATACTGCCTCATCTAGCACAAATTAATGTGTCTCCTCTGCTAATGACCTTTACAGATAAATCTGCCAAGTGAAACTGCAGCAGCCTGTGTGAGAGTTTTGTCCTCTCGGGGTCCTGCAGAGCCTGGCGCTTCTCAGGCACCTCACTCCTCATGAGCATTTACTGGCAGCAGTGTCCACTGTGAAATTCTTTCCAAATTCAAATTACAGAAGGTTTTGGGGTTTGGTGTTGGTTCCCCCCCCTACTCCAAACACCAATTATTTATGTTCCACCAACAGCGCAGTGCAGAAAGAGTCATGCAATTTCCCTGACATTGAAACCACGTGTTTCTTACATCAGGGTCAGGTGTCTGAAGGCAGAGAGCCCCTTCGGCACAGCAGGCAGATGGTTTCCTTCCAAATATCTGAAAAAAGTCAGATTTGACAATTACACAAACACATTAAGGAGAACTCACGTCACTCAATCCGCACCATGGATGAGGACAATATAAAGTCAGTCACTAATGAAATTATCTTTGATTCATTGCTTTGAAACTCTAACAGCTCTTACTTTATAAACGAATTACCCCACATACAAAGCACGACAGCAGCTTATTGATTTATTTGTTTTAAAACTTGGAAGTGCATAAAGGATCTCTGGCCTACAGCAAACAGAAATGACCATTTGGTTCTTCTGTGACAGCAGCTGAAGAAGGGGAGAAAAATTGCATGGCTTCTGGCCTGAGCTTGGAGTTACCTTTCCCAAGTCTCTCCAACAGTGCTGACTGCTCCCTGACCCTGCCAGGGAGGCTTTGTCTGGGCATGGAAGTTCCTTGTGCAGCCAGAATGGGAAGAGGAGCTGCACTCCCAGATCTCTGTGCTGCAAAAAGTCCCACTTATTCCAGCATCAACACAAACATCCACAGGTTCGATGGCACCAATGGCTATGGTTTGATCCACTATAGCAATACACCCTCCTCACCTCTCCTTTTCACAGCACACTGGTACAGGAGGAAAACTTGTATAAATTAAAGACCAAAGACCAAGCTCTCTTGCAACAGAGGTTCCTCCTACATGCACTAAACATATTTAACAACATATCACGTGCTTCCAGTGTGGAAGTTTGAGATACCACTGAACCTTTTTCTACGCAGACACAGGCATGGCAGGGCCTTTGGGGATAATCCAAAGTCCTCATACAGGCATACAGAGCCTCCATTTTGCAGTTTTTCTCCACTTAAGAAACACAATCAGTGAGTTACTCAGCAAAACCCCCTGAAAAAACACAATACTTTTAAAAAGCTTGCCTAGAAGAGAGCGTGGGTACTCCAGTCTGCACAGCTGGCTGTGGCAGCAATGGGACGTGGGCATTTCTCTGTGTATCACAATAAAATAGAGACAGAGCTGGAGGTTTTTCCCCTTAACCTTGTTTTCTAGGTACCCCTAGGAGATACCAAAGTAATAAGGCTTCAGTGGAAAGTGAATACTGTGGTACCATGGCACTATCAAGATGTTTCTTCAGACATTTTCCAGAATCAACATCTGATTGGGAAACCAACCCATCCCTCTCAGAGAGCTCTGTGGAGGAGGAATGCATTCCTCCCTCCATAGGTGGGATGAAAGAGAAAATGATATTTCCCTTCCTTACATGATGCTGCAGGGATATTTCTGAGGTAGACATGGGGCAATGCAATTGACAAGGAATGTTTTGAAACATAATCAAGTATAGCCAGGAAATGCAGCCCACAGACACCAGAACACTTAATGTGCTGCCTCTGCTGCTGAAAACAGAATCCGATAATCATGTTAAGAATTTTTATTCCACACATACAATTTCCTTGTCTTTGGCAACAGGCCTCCTTATTCTGCACTTACTATAGCAAACAGCAATAATAATATATTATCCGTGTGCTCTATGTTCCCTTTCTACATTAACTGTAACAGCACAGAGACACTTGTGTAAACTAAATCCAAGAATATTTTCCCACAAGTTTTATTTTTACATCATTCAAAAAATAACATCTATATAAAACAACAGAATTTCTTACATAATATATTTTATAGCTGGCATTATTTCCCCCCCCGTTTTGTTTCAGCTTAATGACCTCTCAACATTTCCTGCTGCTTCAAATCTCTTTTTGTACTGAACTCCAACTGAACTGCTCCAGCCAGGCTCACAGTTATCCCTTCTGCCTGTGCACAGGATCCCAGCCTGGAAGAGTTACTCTGGAGCATGCATTGGAGCTCACCTCACTCCTCACCAGGATTAGGCTGGACAATGTGGGAATAACAGCTTCTGACCTTATAACCAAAAGAAATTACTTTCTCAATTAAAAAACCCTACTGAACTAATTAATCTCTCTCCTGCCAATGATCTCTGAGTGAGAGTTGCACAGCCAGCAGAGCAGGGACAGAGTCTCACTGGCCAGAGGACAGGTTGGTTGTGCCACACCTACACCTCCCATGGATATCCACACTGGGCAGGTGGAAAGCCACTTGCTTAATTTTGGCTGAATCTGTTATAAATTACTGTGAAAATGGAGTTCCTTGGTAATTTCCCACTATAAATTGCTATGTAGGAGATTCTCAGTATTTAGACATGCATGTCACATTTCTAACAGGGCAAACCACGTTTCTTTCCCCCAGTCATGGTCTGCTGTGGATGCAGAAGGATGCTGGGAGTCTGTGCCTTCCCCTTCACCCCAGAAAACCACAAATCTCAAACTCATGCAAGAGGGCAGGTTAAGGTTCTAGTCTTTATTCCAAATGTAAAATTCTAAGGATTTCTAAAGGAAATCAAAAGCAGGTCATGTATTATATATTTGGAAGTTATATATGATTTTCCTTTAGGAAAGGAGACTCTTGCAATAAGTTGAATTCTTCAGGAACATATTTTCAGGATATTCTTTTGTTGATCTCAATATGAAACAGCCTGCAATTCAAACAAACTCATGGTAGTGAGCCAAAGTTTTTTTCCTCCTCATCTGCTTGCTGGGGCAATCATAAGTCAAGGGTGCACGTTTTAATTCAGTGCTTCATGACTCCGACTAACCCAGACATGCAGACCCCTGGAGTTAAACTCCTACAGAAGATCTGCTTTGAATAGCTCTGGACTTGCTCTGCAGCAATTTGATGGTTATATAAATGTGCTAGCAGAAAACTGCAATACTCATATCAGTGGTACGGCTTCTGAATAAACACAATTTAACTCTGAAAAAGTACTGATAACACACTTTTCATGCATCCATAAGAACAAATCACCACTGCTAAACCTCTCACCCCATTATCCAAAGTATGGCAGCATTTTCTGAGCTGAAGGCATTCATTCTGAAAGAACATTTAAGTGCAGGGAATTTAGAATAACCAAGGCTTTTAGGGCATAAGAGCTTGCCAAGTATCAGGAGGATCTGGGATGCAGGATTTGAGGCAAACAACTGCAGCAGGGGAGGTGCCTCTGTCAGAGCTGGGGGTGCAGGGCACCCCCTCCCCACCTTGCTGGGCTCAGCAGGATGGAGGGGGCTGCAAGGGGGCTGCAAGCTGGACAAAGTGCATAAAAGAATTACTCCTGAGGGCAAATGGCAGAGACACAAAACTTTGTGTATTTATGAAGGCATCTATATAAATAAAAAGCCAGAGATGAAGCTCCAGATGCTCTGCCAAAAAAACCCTCAAAATAGCCATAAAAGAGTCAATGTGGAAGGAAGATTAAATTTTTAATTCTTTCCAGTTTTTAGCCAAAGGAATATGATGTCCATGGAGCCTGGTATGCAAAGAAATTCTGGTACGAATGAAGAAAAATACATGTCTAATTTTAATTCTGGGAATCAAGTTATTAATATACAGAGTCAAGACTGAGTGTCAGTTGCCTTAAAATAGACACTGACTGCTATCCAAAACAACCTCATTTGCTTCCTGAGGTCTCTAGGCTCTGTTTAAATATTAGATTGGAGGCTTTTGGTGTTTTCTTTACCCTGTGAATCCTCATCTCAATAATGACTTGCAACCAACAAGCAATTGCCAGAGCAAAAATTGAAAAAAAAAACCAAACCAGAAAATCCCAAAATACATGCTCAGCTCTCAAAGAAAGCCACCACCTTCCCACCTGGCAGCGTTTCTTCTAGAGCATGGCCAGGGGGGCTGGCACTGTGGGACAGGGCCTGCAGCAGCCCCAGGGCTCATCCAGCACCTTCCACACACACCAACATCGCACATAAAAAATTAAAAACTATGCATAAAAGATGACAGCTGCTCTTTTTCCAACTTGTCTATTTTTGCACTGAAACCACTTGGATTGGAGGTGATATAAGCAGCCCAAGGTGCCAGAGCATCGTGTAACAATTTCAGTCACTTGGAATCCTTTTTGAACAGAGATGCCTATTCAGCCATAAAGCAAACTAGTAGCAATCCATGCTAGGAGGAGAAACTGGAGAGAGAAATCAGTTCTCAGGCAGTAATTGAAAAGGCACAGAACCTTTCCTTTCAATATTTCACAAAGAATGTTACGTTACAAAAACCAAGATACCTGGCAATTTTATGTGGCTTTAAAATTAAGTTACACTCCAAAATTATTAATGTCCATATCCACGATCCTAACATTTTGAGTCAAATTTCATTTCCTAAAGATGGTGGTCTAGAAAAGAATTGGACTGGGAAAGATGAAACATCCACAAACAAGAATTTTAAGAGCTTCAATTACAGTTTCTTGAGAGGAAACAAAAAATAAGTGTGCATCTAGGTTCAAATATAGATCTTACATAAGCTTTGGCAAATTTGGACTGTGGGTTTTGCTGTATTTGTACATCAGAGCACAACCTCCATGTCTGACACACAAACATGTCTGTGTTAGAGAGAAAGTTAAATTTTAGTCTCTGCTAGTGCTAATGTCATCTTTCTGATATGTACCCAAACTTTACCGGCCACTGAACACGTCATTTGATACTATTGATATTATTTACTTTTCCCAAACTATCAGGTTGGAAATGCAAATTCCTCTTTTTCATCTGTGACTAAAATATCCTCTCCAGAACTCTCCCTTCTCTCAACGGGAGAATTCCCCTCTGCAGAAAATGAGCAGGACCACAGAAACCTAATTGTTTCTCTCCTTTATTGTCAAAGGAAAAACCCCTGATGCCTGGGCTGGGAGTCACTGTGTAAAACAGTGGGAATTGCCAGACAAGCAAGAGCATTTGCATTCTCAAGCAGATGATTTTCATCAAATATCTCACTCCAGAGTTTCCCTTTGATCAGCAGCAAGACTGGCAAACTGAAAAATGGTGCTAAACTGTTACAATATTCCACAGCTATCAAAACTGCTGTGGGCATATGTGTAGCACAGCCCAGGTACAAGCCACTGATTTTAGTCACAAGTCAAAGGAAATCACAAGTGCCTTGGAAACTGGAAAAAAAAGGTTGGGATTGGTGGTAAATGCCTCCAAGTAAATATGACAACTGATGTATCAAATACATGAACCTACCAGCAGAACAAGGAATAGAAATGGAAGAGAGAAGGTTTGTGAGGAGAGAAAGAAATGGCAAAAGTAATGCAAATGTTAGCCTGCATTGATATAAATGGAAGGAAAAATAATCACTAACAGTGATGTATGAATGCAGGTTTTTCTAACAATTCCACCAGTGCTATCCTATAGCCCAGTGTCATGACAACATTTGGAGTCTAGAGATGACATGATTGGTACATATTTATTCTAAAACACACCATGCTCATTATGTTACAGCTTGTGCACACCGTCCACATAATTGCCTCCAATGTTTTTCCCCAGTGCAAAATGTTATTTGCTGTAGGTCCATAAAAGCAGCTGGATGCTGTCAGATAAGACTTTATTAGATATAGACTATACTTTTGTGAATTAAAGGAAAAAATCTAGTGTTCACACACTGAGGTAATACATAAAAGGAGAAAGAGCATGGGAAACTAAGTTCAAACAGATTTAGGGAAAAAACCAGAATTAACAGAAAGCCTAAAACACTAAGCAGCAGCAAGGCTGCGTTCCAAACTAGCTCATTGCAGGAACATTTTACTTCTGAACATCTGGAGCAGAAAACTGAATCCGTTCAAAAAAACCAAGGTTTCTCTTCAGGGCAAGCAAACAGTGGGAAAAAAATGTAGGCAGTATGTAAATATACAGTGGAGGAATATACAGTGAAGGAATTTGCAAGAAACAACATAATATTTTCCTATTCCCAAGCAGCTGGAAGAAAGCTTGCCCATGATGATGGGGTTTTCTCAAAGAAAAGCTGGGAAATAGAAGTTTCTTGCATCATCATTCCTCTAAAAAGCACTGAGTGATGTTTTCAACTCTGTTCTAGATGGAAGCCTTCCCTGCCAAGGTAATCCCTGCTCCCAGGGGTGGTACAAACCAAACACAGGGATGTCTCCTATCATTCCAAGCTCTAAATATGAAGGAGATAATGGTTTTCACATGTCTTGTCTAAATATACATTGAAACAGAAACTCAGAATGAACACTGAAAGGAGAGAGCCTGTGTCTTCTGTCCACCCTGCAATAAAACTTTGCTGGGGATCTTCTTTGCTGAGTGTACAGTGAAATTTGACCCAGAAAGGGTAACATTTCCCCAATGTGCCTGTGCAAGAGATATGCTTATTTTTGCACAGTGCTATTTAATACCTGTTACAAGGAAAGGATTCCCCTTTTAAGACTATTTTAAGACCTCTAAGAGAATTTAAAGAAATTTATGAGAAGGCTACATTCAGCCACAAGAGAGTGGTTTAAGCAGATACCTGACAGCTCTTTTTCTTAAACCACGTTGCACAAAAGCTCTGCAGTTTAATAAAAAGCACTGCAACCAATGTGCCTGGCAGACGAATACATCAGCAATGGAAGGTTCTAAATGTCAGACTGGTGCATTGATAAAAACTGCACTGAAATGCTCCTGTGCATCCTGTCCCTGCTCAGGCTGTGGGGCACAGGGACAGGAGGCTCTGCATGACCTTGTCACCTCCTTGGCACCCTAGAATCTGGGCTTGGGCAACTGAACAGGGCAAGTCTCTTCCACCCTGTGCCCAGGAAGCTTTTGGGCTCCCTCTGCCAGGTTCCAGCTGTCCTCAAGATGAGGCAAGATGCTGGGTTCCACTGGAGATGCTGCTCATCACAGCAACAATGGCAATTCTCAAACACAGAACAATAAAAATGTGTAACTTCACACTGGTAACTTGCAACCTGCATGATACAGCAGGTTATGGGCTATATCTCTATCTCAATCTGGAAGCAGAGGAAAGACAAGCAAGATTGATTATTTTTTATTTACTTACTTCACTCTTGTCACAGTTTCCACAAACACATGAAATTTCGTGCTTCAGTACCTGCAACACATCTTTTGGTGCAGATACAAATAAGGAGCTCAGTTTATGTTGGTTGAGAGGAGAATGGGATCAGGATTGAATTTTAAGACAGCTGGGATGGATTCAAAGGTTATATTTGCAGAATATGAAATATTCAGAGCCAGGCAGTCCATGGCTGTCTGTGTTCTGCTGACACATTTCTGGATGGAAAGCAGAAAGCTGAACTGGAGCTTTGCACAGCCAAGAGGCTCCTACTGAAGAAGACAGTCACGTAAACTCCTATGAACTCAAACTGCTCACTTCCAGGCTATTGCCTCATTTGCCAAGAAATGGTTAAGAAATATAGCAGTTTTTAAGAATGTGAGATTAATTTTACTCTTTTTGCGAAAGCCGTGTCATCAGGGTATCAAATAGTATCAGTAGAACTCAATATGCAAAATTTAAACATAAAAATTCCTCAGTGTGGCAGTGGAAATCAAAGTAACATCTGTGATACCTTACTGCTGGCAAGTTACACTTGAATGCAATGAAACTGAACAAAAGCAGAGCAGAGATGACCTTGCAGACTTCATAACACTGATGGCAAAATATAAAGGAATCCAGGCCGGGAATTGCCTTTCAATTCAATTCAATTCACTATTAACCATGCCCTGGTCAATGGTGTTCCAAGGATGCATTCATTAATGCAAAGGTTCCTTGTTGAGTTACCCCAGGCACTTCCAGTGCCCTCATTCACCCACAAAGCCTTGCATTTGTCCACAGCACTGGTAAAAACAGTGTGAACCCCATTCTCCCCCCGTGAAGGGAATAAAAATAATAGTTGGTACTAGAAAATAGCAGAACCAGATTTTAGTTCATTATAAAATTCATCAAACATACCAACCAACTCAACCAATTATTTTCACATAGAAATGTTGATGAGATTGTAACAAGTTTCAGTAATGACTCACCTGGGATAGATTTGAATAAGGGCCTAAAGGGGAAAAGCTCAGTATTTCTACTGCCAACTGCTTAAGCCAAGCAGTTCCACCAGGATATTTTCTTTCCATGGAAAGAAAATCCACTATAAAGTCCTAGTGAAGCGTAGATGAAAAGACAACTAGAAAGATGGTTCTAAACTAGGATAAATTTACTTTGCAATATAATCTAATTATCTGTTATTTTAGCCATTTCATGAGGTTTGGAGAAAAGAATTCCTCGTTTCCACCACCAGCTTCCTTTTTTTTCCTTTTTTTAATCTCCTCAGAGGATAATTAGCTCACAGCTGCGTAACTCAGGAACATATTTTCATCATCCCTTCAAACTGCCTGTTGTGAGCTTGGGCTCTCACAGAAGCACTACGGGATTATTTGATACTAATAAATGCAGTTGTTCCTACACCCAGAATTAATGGGTACAAGGACAGATAAACTCTGTTCCCATTACAAAGTGATTTATTCAGTCAAAGGACAAATAAGAATAAGAATAATGGTCAGAACATACGGGAAGCACCAGAGCACAGATGACTAAAGTCAAAGGCAAACCCCCCATGGACCCACAAAGCCTCACTATGATGCAGTTTGATGAACTTCTTGAGAGAGGGGATAGGTAAAAGGTAACTTACAGCTCAGTCACGTCCTTGGGAATTCCCTTGGGCAGCATCCGCAGCCCTTTGTTGCTGCAGCGAACCACGGAGTCCACACAGGTACACTGGGAAGGACAAGGAGGGGAAAGCAAGCAGCTGCTCTCATCATTACCTGCACAGGGACAGAGGCAGAGTGTGAGGAAATCAGCATTGCAGCCCGAGGCACCCACTCTGAAGATAACTGGTGACAAGGACCAGGCAGGGGCACCCTGAATCCAGGGTAACCATCGCAGCATTTCACACTAGATCCAACGCTTTGGGTCACCCTGCCCTCATTCAAGCTCTTTAGGCAAACAGCTCATAAACTGAATAGAAATATTTTAAAATATTATTTAATACATTTAAAATACTTTTTTTTCCCTAAGGAGAATCTACTTTGTAATTCTGCAATTATAGTGCAATCCAGTTTATGAATCCCAAATCCTTCCCCCACCCATAATACGCCAGTTGAAATGGAGAACTTGACTAGCACATTGCCCTTAAATTCATCTAGAGAGATGATATTCCCTACCTACTCTCCTTTTGGAAGACTTTTTTAAAATTCAGCTTTTAGATGTTTATTTTTTACCTTTGAAAGTCAGCCTGGCACTTTGTTTATGATCTGAATTGTAAAGTTTCATTGTTTTCAACAACGATAACCAGGCAAACAACAAACTGAAGCAGCACACTTCCAACTGCTGGCAATCCATCTGTGCACACTCAAAAATATCAACTTTCTCCAAAAATGGTTTCAAAGGTCCATAAACAGCAGATTAAATCTTGTAATTGAAGAACAATAGGGTTTCTGCAGTAGAAACCAACGCTTTGAAGCTAAGAACATTAAAGCATGGATTTTCCCCAAAAGCAACAGGCTTTGCAAAACATAAGGCACATGCCTGCTGCAGGATCACGATGTATGTGAAAGGAAACACTTAGTGGCACATTCTGGGGATGACAGGGAGGGGAAGCACACAACTGTGTGTGAGCACAGGCAGCCCGAGCTGAGACCCAGAGCTCCCAGCCTGCTCTTTCTTTCTAACTGATGCAAGGACTAATTGAGACAGATCTGGTTCTTTCTTCTCTCTGCTGGAAGCACCCACGAGCATTGAGATTAAAGAAAAAGACTGGAAGTCCTGGTACAAGATAACAGGATTACCCCTGACTGTATGGGTAGGAATCATTTGCATTCAGAGGGCTGGGGAGGCACCACCAGACTACAGAAGAACAGAGAAGATTTTTTTTCTTTTCTTCCCCACTGAGTTTAATGACTGGAAACAAAATTCAAAGTCCCTCATAAACCTGCAGAAAGAGCATGTTTTTTCAGCATATTTAATTTTCCCCTGTGTTCTGTGTTTCACACCCTGCCACCACCTACTTTCCATTTGCCTCGACTCCAAGTTACTGCCTGACAGAGAGAGCTCCCAACTGTGGAATGACATTTCGTGCACCAGGATTCTTCTTTTCTCCCAAGTGTGGAATGTCAGTCTGTGGACCAGGATTTTGCTTGGTTTTGGGGCTTTTTTCTCTCAAATTAGAAGTGAATTATTCTTTTATAACTAAACCTGGGTCTCTTGAGCTCTGAGCTCAAGAACCTGGGCCTGTTGCCAGATTGCCTGACTAGGACAGGAATTAATTTTTATTCTAAGTAGGGAACTCTTATTGTCTCTTTAGAAGTATGACTAACTGCACCTCCAGCCTCTCTGGTCTCAACAAGCTGCAAGTCAAGTTAGCAGGGCATTCATCAAGGAATGTTCTCCTTACCAGTTTCTCTAAAGTCTGCTTGACCAGAATACAAAAACTACCTGGAGAATGGAAGAAATGTCAGGGTATTTTCTTTTAAACCCACATATACCCAACAAAACACAAAGCATCACTGAGTAATTTCAAATAATGTCTAAGGTTTTTTAAAATTTCCCTGTATTCACGTTTTACTTGTGACCCTGAAGAGTATCCAGATCTAAGATATTTTCCAAGCAAGTACAGCTCCCACTGATTTCAAAGTGTTAACTAAGAGTAAGGAAGGCCCAGGATTACACCAGGATTAGACTATGCAGAGCATTTGTCTACAATAAATTAATTCTTATATTTAGGTGTAGATAGCAGAAATTCAGAAACTGGAAATCAAGAATCAAAATATATCAGTGATAGAGAACAGTGATCTTCAGCTCTAGGTGGCTGCTTTTTCCACCACCAGACCAAAATGTTTACTGTGCAGCACTGCTCGGTAGGGAGGAACCTTCTCAACCTTACCACAAGTGCTAAATCAAACTGGATTTTCTTACCATCACAGGTGAAGTCCTGGACATCTACATCTTGGATTGGAATATCCTTTAAGAAAAAGGGTTTCAAGCAGCGTGGATTTCCACTGACAATTCTCTTCTTCCTCAGCCACTTCCCCAACCAGGCCAAATGGCAGTTACAGTTAAAGGAGTTAGCCAGCAAATTACTGAAAGGGAACAAAACATAATTCCATTACACATGAACATACAGAAATACTGAAATAACTACAGAAAGATGAGGGGCTCCAAGTCCAGACTCTTTCCTGTGTTCCTGTGAAATCCCTTCTCCATCCTGCAGATCCAGAAAGTTCTATGCAGGTTTTATATTAGGGATAGGATTATAATTAAAAAATATATAGTTATGCATATATAAACATGTTTATAAACCAAAGTGCTTAAAATTATTATTTAAACATACGTACACCGCTACCAGGGCTGGATTTATTGTGGAATCAACCCAAGTTACAGCTCCCACCTCACCAACTGCACCCACGTGTGCATATCTTCACCACAATCATGTACCTGCCCCAGAACTCCCATGCCCACCCTCTGCCTCTGTCCCAGCCCACACAAACCAGAGCCAGGAGGGAGCCACTGGCAAGCTGAATTTGGGGTTCCTATTGAAACAGCAAGGATAGTGCTGTACATGTACATATATAAAGCAGCACTGTCATCCTGAGCCACTTATGAAGATTTCTCAGCTCTGGGTACCTGTAGTGAAAAGCATCTGCTCTGCTGCCTTGTGCACTTTGTGGGGTCTGCTTCAAATCTTGCTCCAGCTCCTGAAATATCTTCTATCCAGAGCTGCAGCCCAGGCATGGTGCTGGGGTGTGCAGCCCCCAGAGCAATCATCCGACACCTCCACGAGAGGGATGGAGTCTGAACACAGCCTGGCTTAGCAGCTCCTTCCTAAGTTCAGTTAGCTGAAGGAAAGAGGCTGAGATCCCTGGTAAAAAGGGAGAGCTGTCTATGCTATGTACAGAGACAGGCAGAATCAACAGCCTCAGTTTGAGGCTGCCTCATGGAAGAAGAATGAGCTGCCAGGGCCTGTGCATGGAAAATGAAGTCTCTAAACTAATATTGATGGGATAGTCACATCATGTATGAATGTGCCCAAGAGTTAGTCTTTTGGTAGCACAGAAAGAAATACGATAATGAAATTTCTTTAAACAATAGCATATCTTTTAAGACAAGAAATTTTAAGGCAAGAAACAGGCACTTCAAGTGCAGGTGTGGTAGCTGAAGTAGCTTTTAAGTCTTCACTTACAAGATGCTTTCACAAACCTAAATATGCAGTCAAAATCACATTAGGACTTCAGCCAAACAATTCCTTCAGAAAACAATAGTACTGAAGACAAAAACATGTGGCACGATTGAGGTGGGGCAGTTAGAAAGCAAACCCAAAGCAACTCCTAAATTCTGTAGGTTGTAGGCCAAAATCACACAGCCACAATATGATTTACAGCTGCTCTCAGCACTGCAGCACAGCCTACTTCAATCACTGCTCTGCCCTGGAGCTCTGGGGTTAATCCCATGTGGATTTAACACAGGCTTATGGACATTGCGGAGAAAGGAGAATTGGGGGGAGCAGAAACTCAGCATAATGTTATAAAAACACTCCACCTGCTTCACACTAAGATTCAAACACTGCAGAAAGGTGAGAAAACCAACAGGTTACGCAAGAGCTTTCATAAAGAAGGTGCAAAAAAAGCACTGAAAGCAATACTCCAATTCTAGCTGCTTTCCTTCTGAATTGTTTTCCATGTTCTTTAATCCATAATGGGACCACATGCAGGATGCTTTGTGTATTTTCCACACTGATAGACTTTGGCATGAGCAGAGTGCCTGAACCAAATGTCTGAACCGCTGACGCCGAGTGAGGCAGTGCTTCAAAGGCCATTTGTTCCACCGATGGAAGAGAGTGAGATCACATCCACAGAACTGCTTCCATAACACAAATGCTCAGAATTTAATAATCTACAACTGGGAACAAACAGCAGGTGTGTATAATCAGGTTTCTGGAAAACCAGCAGCTCCGAGGGTAAAGGACATTTTGCACATCTAGAGAGCATCTTACCAAGACTTATCAAAAACTTTCACAAACATTCCATCTACAAAACGTTCCATATCAAAAAATAGCAATTATCCCTGTCTAGAGAGGAGAGATTGTTTTGACTTAATGTAACTATCCACAAAGCTTCCTTTTCTTCTTGGCAAACACAGGTTAATGTATGATGTAAAATTTTTGGAGTCCTTAGTTTAGAAGTGGGATTATGCTTTTTCTTGGGAAGTAAGAAAGAAATACATTGCTACAGATAAAATTAACAAATAAACAAATCTCCCATTTAGAAATTCAAATCAGTCCAGGCAGAAAAAGAACAAATTTATCTTGTCAGTAATTCCACGTGATCTTCTGCCACTTTATCAACTTCTAGATTGCATCCTTTTCCAACTGCAGAGCAGGGATTTTTAGCTTTAATGCAGTATGAAGTTCCCACACCTCCCTACATACATGCTCTCTCCATGGCAAGGCTGTGATGCAACTATTGATAGAAATGTAAGATGAAGTCTCAGCTTAAAGTATCACATGGATAAAGAGATTTCCTACTCGACTAGAAATGGAATTGAAAGTCTGGAAAGGCTAATTATATGTCAAAGCTTTACTGAGGAAACTGACTATTCAAGTGGAGTTCTCAAATCAGAAACAGTTGGGAAGAAAAATTGATGTGAAAACTCATCATTAATAATCAGAGTTCTACACATACAACAGTGATTTACCCACTCAGACAGAAATACAGCAATCAAACTTTTAGCAGATATTTTGTACTAACATTAAATGCAGAAGTGTTTACTCAAGGACATAGGCATATTTTAAAAATCAAGGGGAAATAGAAGTCTTGAGGAATGAAATATGTATATCCTACTACAAGTGCCTCTTCAAAATTACAAAGAAGTAATAGAATACTAACTATTTAAATGGATTCTAGTGACCTGTTAGAAAAACATGCTGGAACACATCTGGATGTTTTTGAAATTAGATTGCAAATATATTCTGGAATTCAGGTTAAGTTTATACAAAAATAGTTTTATGTCATTCTGGCATTATGCAGTTATTTTAATAATAATCCATGGAAAAGCAGTGCTGCTTGCAAATATCTCTCTTGACTGTGCAAGGACTAAAAGATATGACTGAATTTTCTGTGTGAAGAACTGCAAGGGCACTTCAAATTAAGATGCTACCTTGCCTAGTTTGACCAACAACAAAATAAAATTGCAATTTTTTATACCAAACAGATGTTCTTCCTCTATTGAAAATCATTAGATGGTGTATTATTTTCAGATCTGTCCATGTTTTGAGAATATCAACGAGACTGACTCACAAAGGGTAAGAACAAAGGGAACAATGTTCTTTAGTGCTGCAAATATGCCAATATAAAAATGGAAATGGAATGTTGCAGGAATTTCATCTCCCATTGATAGAAGTGCAAGTAAAGCATTACAGTACCCGATTAGCTCCCAAAGTGTGGGCTGAACAGGGAAAACAGTCACACCATCTAACTTCAGTGGTGTGTGTCATCCAATAAATCCACCTACAGGGGAGTGCTGCCATGAAATGAACAAAGCTGAATTCTGCATTTATGGCAAAAATCACCATGGCCTCAACCCAGGGTCTAAAGAAGTCAAAATCACACCTTTTCTGCCTGTAGATCAAACACAGGATGCAAATGTGTCAAAGAAGAAACTCTTCCACCAAGACACAGCTAGGAACCAACAGGATTATAAATCAGTGCCTAAGCAATGCTCTCTAATTAGCAGCAGCTTTCATTGCTCTTGCTAGAAAGCGCAACAATCTTTTCCCACAGATGAAAAAAGAAAATGGGCTGTTTTCTAACAAAATACGACAAGGACCATTCTATGAAAGCAAGGTAGGGGCTCCACAGACTGATTCAGAGAGCGCCTGTACAAAGGGAGCCACAGAGGAAGCACAGCTGCAACAGAGAGGAGCAGGCAGGCACTGCCCGCAGCACAGTGACAACAAGCTTCCAGCAAGTGCCACTTGCTTTGACCAGAGACTTGAAAACAGTCAACAAAAATAAGCTGCTTGTGTTTCTCTCTTTGTCCATCAATTTCACGGAGATTCTTGGGACTGCACAATGTAAAAGGAAAGAAAATTCTGCGTTCCTTATGCTGCACGAAGCTAATGCCAAAATGATAACTGATTTGCTGGTGAAAAGTTGCCGCAGCAAAGGGAAAGTGTCAGCAACAAAACAGCTGAGATTCAACACTTCCTTCTTTGCCCAAACATGATGAAGAATGTTTTCTAATCCTGAAATGCAATAGGATTGAGAGTTTATTTTGACTGGACAATTAGGCTGTATTTTCAAGGCAGACAATTTCCATTAACAGCAACACCAGGGTCCCCTCTCACAGCTGGAAACAAAAGGCAGACTTTCTTTTCATATTTATCAGTCTGTACTTTATTAAAATGGACATACTAAAAAAAACATTTAAAAGTATTTAAGAAGCATGGGAAATATTTCAAAGAATGACTGAGAAGTGTAAGAGAATTAAAACAAAGCTTAGCTTGGGATTTTCAAATTCACATTCAGTAAGACTTGACTATTTTGTTTTCTTCAGATTCTCTGAAAATCTAAGAATTAGCTAGTAGACTTCTGATGTTTAACTAATTTAACTGAAATCCAAGAAAGCAGATCTTACAAAATCAGACTCTACTGACACTGAAGGAGCTTCAGGGAGCTGAGTGTGTCATAAGCTACACTCTTTGAATCTGCAGAAATGGTTTTACATGACCTTCTCCTGCACGTTGCACTGGGCTATGACACAGCAAACCACAGTCATCCTGCCTGAGGCTGGCAACCTCCAAGTATTTTCAGCACTCTAGCTGAAACTAAAGTTAAAAAAAAAAATAAAAATAACACCTTGTATCCTCCAAACCTGCGATTTCAGTAGGATGGAGTTTTCTTCCCCTAGATGAGGTTTTCCATATAAACTGAAACATTGTCTTTTTTAAAAGGAAAGCACAGAAGAACAGCACCATGACATGTTCATCACATAAAAAGATAACTTACATTGTGGACAAAGAGACCAGAGTGCTGAAGGCTCCAGGGGTGATGGTGCTGATGTGATTGTCATACAGAGACAGGAGCCTCACTGAGCTCAGGCCAGCAAAGGTGTCATTGTTTATGCAGCTGATGGAGTTGCTCCTCAGCATCCTACAAGGATTAAAACACGGAATTAGGAACCACTGGGAGGGGCTATAATTTAAGAATGGGAGGTGCTTTACCAAGGGCATCAAGAGATGCTTTGGAAATCATTCTGTTTTTATTGATTGCTGGAGTAGAACACAGCTAGAGGAGGGTTAGATTCATGTAAACATGGTCTTGTGAATTTAAAATGCATCTCTTCCACTCGACGTTAGAGGCTAATGGGAACTGCACATCTGAAAGCAATATGCAATTAAAGTTATTAGTAGTGACAAACCTGAAACAAAAACTAAAGACCCAATTTAATAAATATCTGAGATGTATTTCAGAGATCATTTGAAAAAGACTGCCAGAAGTGTGTGACAATAACAATACTGATTGCATTACTTCTGCTCATGTCCTGGATGTTTTCCGTAATCTACACTGCAAAAGTATAGAAGAAAACAGTATCCTCATCAAAAATCAAGGAATATCGTAGGAAGGATTTCCAGACCTGGCACAAGCTCTGGAATGTCATTATCATCATTAATTTTGAAGACAAAACCCAGTAATTATTCTATAAAATGGTCTTTGCTTGGTGCTTGTACCAGATGATTCAGTGCTGTGTTTTGGAAGATACATCTCTCTGAGTTGTTATGGTAACAATGAACTCGACAATAAAGACCAATTAATCTGAAAGGCTGGAGCATCTTGTTTCACTCCATTGCAAAAGAGGCTCATGTGTATTTGTTACACTGCATGCCAATCAATATCTGGGTCTGTAAACATCACTGCACTGTTGTGATATTCCTACTTAGGTGAAAAATCATTCAGTAATTAAAGCACACTACCAAAGACCCACAAAATACATGCAGCTCCTGCTGCTGTTGCAGTGAATTGATCCTACAAACTGAGGAGGGTTAACTCCTGGGTATCAAACTCATGCAGTGAACAATGGAAATTCAGACTCCCTCAGGAGTTTGAATTTAAATCTCAGATTGGTATCTGCCAGCTGGCCATTGAAGTGCTACATCAATGCTACCTGAAAATTACCAAAGAGAGTTTAGATATGCTGGAAAAGCATTGACAGTGACATCACAGACATTGCCTGTTTGGGGCTGAACAATGTGCTGCTTTTGCATCACTGGTCTGTGCAGTTACCACCAGCGGCACCACGGTCTCTGTAATTTTGGGTCTGCAGCTGGGGTGAAACTGTGTCAGGAAAGACCCACAGGGCAAAGAGACACACCTTTGCCAGGTCAAGAGCACAAGCTCTAAAATGAACAGGCAGTAAACGAGAGAATAAGGCCCTTAGTGGTTCAGGAGCAGCAGGGAACATTTCTGCTGCCTGATATGGAATGTATCAGGCAGCAGAACTGCAAGATGGGATGGATGAATTTGAATGCCAATGTATCCTGCACAGTGATTTCTTACATTGCAGGAAATACAGCCTTTAAAAGCTGGACCATGACCCTGACAAATGCAGCTCTTTTGCAAAAGATTACTATTTTAATGCTGAAAGAAAGTCAATTAATGGGTAGCAATATATGTCCCTCAAGCCAAACCCTTTGGTTTCATATCATGGTTCACCATGCACTGTGTGCCCTTCCTGAAAGAAAACTTAGACTCACAAATCCTCATATCATGCTGTGTATATTTAGACTGCTTTATCAGCTGGGGGAAATGTAGGTCAGGTCAGCAGGATAGCTTGAATGTTAAGCATCTTTTTATTAAAAAATGCTGAATTTTGTTTAGGAGCACTGCCACAGGCTGCTTTACAGTATAAAAATTAATTTAATATCTATGGGCAGTATTTTCAAATCCCTTAGTAAAGTGCATACATTAAATTGAAGAACAGATGGCTGTAACCACAAAAAATGTTAATGGAACAGCAAAAGTTCCATATTTGTCATCACAGAACAAAGTCCTTGAAATGAAACTTGAATTTTTTTTTACACTTGAGTAGGAACTGTACTAATTGTGTCATGATACCTTGCAAAAAGAGCAGTACTTTTGCTAATGAATAAATTGCACATTTTAATTGTATTTTGATTCCTAGAGTTTATTTCTTGACAGCCCCACATAGTCAAGTGCTTTCTTTCTACAGCACAGCTCCAGTTTGGGTGGAGGAACAGTGGGACGATGGACAAAGAGACAGGAAATAAAATAATAAAAGCATTAAATGACTGGAAGTGCACAAATTTGACAGATGACAGGTTCCCCATCATGTCAGTCCTGTGAAAATCTGTCCCTTTTACAGAAATAGCTCATAAATCTCAAACCTGCCCAGGACTAGAGATGGATTGAAACCCTCAAGGCCCAGCAGTAGCTCTGGCTGTGCAATAACAGATATTTCAGCAGGCACTGCTGAGCTGAGCACTCCCACCCTGCCCAGAGAGGAACAAAGGCAGGGCTCTCTCTCACTTACAGGGTCTTCAGCCCCGTGAGGCCCCTGAACATCCGTCCATGCACGGATTCCAGCTGGTTCTCCGTCAGGATCAGCTCCTGCACGCCCGCGGCGCCGTCGAACGCGCCCTCCCGGATCTCCTTGATCTTGTTGTTGCTCAGATTTCTGGAAGGACACACCCAGTGACAATAAGGAAATCAGGAGTGTTTTATTCCAAACATCACACTGGAGGGAGGGAGATAGGAGAATTTGTTCCTTTTAGTGGTTATCTAGAGAGACCTATCTATTCATCCAGCAAGGAGCGCATCCAGAAGTTCAAAGGTATTCCTATGTTCTTACAAATAGCTCCCTGGCACTCATGAAAATCACAATTATTTCAGCTGTATCAAGATAACTTAAATTAATGCAGCTACCAGATTTTAACTCCTCATGTAATTCTTTCATATCCATGCCTCTGGAAACAGTAAGTGGGAGTTTCCAGCACCTGATTCATGTCCATGAAGTTATGGACAGTGCTTGGGTGTGGGTGCTCATCTGGCAAGAGTCAGTTAATGCTACTGCCATTGAAATGCTGTCACAAATTGAAATACAGACCACTTTTGTTCACTGTACCATGTATCTGATACCAACTTTAGTATGTACACTTAAATAAAAAAAACACCACTCAAAACGAAACAAGTATCTCTTAATTGTCAATTCACAGCCACTGCAATACACAGCATTATTTTTAAATATTTACTCTGCCTATGCAGTCTCAAGATGTTTGCTTATACATTAGAAAACTTTGATCTACAAAGTCAAATGAAGTTCTCCTGAAATGCAAAATTAATCTTTTGAATATTTCATATTTGTGAAAACCCCCATGAACAGACAATTTCTGAATGATAAAATTGCCATCAGAGATGTATAAAAATAAAAGGCATTTAATTATTTAAAACATTTATATAGGAGGCCTTAAGCACATTAAAACTTTGAGCCTGAGTCCTTCAAATATCTCCCATGATGTCCTGTATAGATTATGATAAATAATTCTATTTGTTGAGGTCTATGACAGGAAACATTGCTCTTTGTTTTACTATCTACAACAAAAAGGAGAAAGTACAAGATATATTCTTGCTCCCAAGAAGATGTTAAATTCCAACACCATTACTCATGCAGAATAGCACATTATTCCAAAAATGATCCCAGTACAGACACAGCATGAGTAATAGTTTCAAAATCCAATTCCAGGTGATATAAAACAAATGACAAGGTATCAGATTAACACCTGGGCTACTCTGCTCAGAAGAGCTGGCAATCTTACTGGGATAAAAGTTGACAGAAGACATGGAAAGAGGACAGCTTGGCCTCAGATAGAAATAATGTGGGTCTTGCTCTTTTCAGAAGTCATCACTTAATAAAATAAAAAAAAAAAGAGCCTTGGAAATATGTTTCATGTGGGAAACTGGAGTACACTGGTTTATGTCTGCTGAACAACTGTCGGAGAGTGGGCCCTACAGCATGTGGCCCATCACCTCTTGTGCTTTCTTGTGATCAGAAAGAATAGGAGCACGCCAGCAATCAGCCAAAAATAACATAAAAACATCTAGAAATACTTACAGGCAAATTTCTCTTTCCAGAAGTTTAGTGCTTTGTGCTAGCGCTCACATGAAGAGTTTATGTTCAGTGTCAAAGCAAGTCAAGGGAGGATATTCTGACATATGCATTTAATTTTGGGGCTCAGATATTTCTCTAGTGGAAATGTTTATAGCTCAGCATCTCTTCTGAATGCTGGCATAAATAAACGCTCCCAAAGATGCCCCTCCTGGTAAAGATCATGCCACAATGCATATTTGCACAGAATAAGTAAGTAAATGTTTGTGGTGGGAAGGGAGGGTGAGTTACTATAATAGACAAAGACTTTGCAGATTGCAAACTGACCTACAGTTGTAGTTGTAAAGTTTATTAGTTACTTTTTGCCATATAGAAGATATTTAGGTACATGTATTAAAACATGGGGGCAATTTTAATGGTCTATTAGATACTGAAGGCAGAAAAGGGCAAATATTGGAGACAAAAGTTGGCCACCATCTGCAAAGGAATTGGCACCTTTATACAGTGCTAACATCTGAATTTTAATTGCTGCCAAAGGACTTCAGCAGATAGGCAACTCTGCTCATTTGAGTTAATAATGCCTGATCTTTTCAGCAAGACAGAATTACCCATAAATATGCCAACAGTCTCAGAAGAAGCCAATTATAAATACCTTTCCCATGCAAAAGATTTGAAAATCCAACATTATGCTGAAATCAAAGTTGCAAGGCAGAGAAAGCAGAAGCTCTGCAGTAATAAATAGGTAAAGATGTTACAGTCCTGCAATCCTGCCTGGAGTATTGTCAAAGCAGAAGTTCTGCCAACCTGGATTTTGCTATTTGTCTTCCTGAACTGGAGTTTCCCATATCAGAATGCAACAAAAAAAAGTCGTAGATGACAACATTCAGTCACCAAAGGGGGAAAAAAAAGTTTCCTCCTAAAGTCTGAACAGCTAGAATAATAAACATGAGAAATTACATACTTTTCAGTCTAGAGTTACCAGGAAAAATGATCAGCTGGTATAAAGCTTAAAAAATGAAAGCACTGTAGCACTGCAGACCTTCTGCTTGGTCTGCAACTCTGAGACCTCTAACTCCATCCTTCCCAGCTCTAAAAGATTCTATGTGATCATCACACTTGACAAGGAATTTTTCTATCAGAAAAAAAAACCTACTGACAGTTTATAGCAAACTCCCACTAGAGAAAAGCCCCATCCTCTTGCAACACTGAGCTTCTACCAGGAATTCTTCTTGAAATACTGGAAGACAGTGGAAAAGAAACTGAGTTTTGAGACTCCTATGCCCTCTGGCAGGAGCCAAATTGGAGCCAGCCTGACCTCAGCCTGGTAACTTCTGAAGGTTTTTTCCATAAGGACTTCCTGATTTACCCTGGTGATAATATTTAATCCTATTGCCAGACTTTTATTTTGGGTCAGAGGTCAAAACAAATTTTCAGAAAGCCTGGGTCTGCTTTATGGGGGGCTATGAATAGGAAAATTAAGAGATCAAGAAGCTATCAAGGTGACATTGTTCACACAGCTCACTTTTCAGTCACATTTTATTTACTTTATGGCTGAAGTTCATAACAATATTATTTCTGTCGATCTCATAACTTCAAGAGCAAGCTGAATTCTATTCACACTTAACAGAAGCATTCACCCTGCTGTATCTGCTGGGGCAATGTCAGCATTCCAGCTCCCCACTGCCAAGTTACTGACACACCTTTCCATCTGGAAAACCCCTGAGAGAGATCTGTAACCACAAGAGATCTGCTTGGTCTCACCTCCAACCCTGCAGTTTTATCATAAAAACAGCCTGTCCTGAGTGGGGTTTCCCTAGAATATTTCTGTCTGCTGGAGATGTGCTTGGAATCTTTAAGCACATGTGAGGAGGAAAAGCTCAGTGCTGCTGCATTCCCCTGGAGGATGCTGAGAGGGTTTTACAGCCTTTCCCAATGGTCTGGCTGGGTTTGATAGTGTGAGCTGTCCTCAGGAGCTGCGTGGCACTGAAAGCCTTAAATACTACAGATAGACAGTGAATTGCACCCAGTGACACCCCTGCACTCATCCAGCAGAGCAGAGTGATGGCCTTGCTGTAAAAAACACAATGAGCCCAAAATGCCAAAAGCACAACACTCTATTCAACCCCATTTCCAGAAAATAAAGTCTGTTTCTGTGTAACAAGCGACAGATGACTGCAACCTCATTTGCCATGGCAAAATTCATGCTTAGGGGAAGGAACAACAGGTAACAGCTGTTTCCAAGGGCACAGACCACTTCTGCCTCCCCCAGAAACCTGATATCCTGGTTTTGAAGCTGACTTCCAGTCCACAAACTTTATCATGATTCAATTTTATTTCACATGTAAAACATTCAGATCCTGGTCTGACACTCCATACAGTTCAATCTAGCAGAAATATTTACAGCCAAATTAAGCCTCCAAAGGCAATTACATGCTGGAGGTGGGTTGGCAGTACCAGCTATTGGCAAGACAGCCTGACATTTCTTATAATAAAGACCATATTATATGTTCACTTTGTAACTTTGGCAAGACTTAACTGAATGAACTGTTAGATGACCCTTTCAGGTTTTGAGGTAAACATTTTTCATTACTCTTGTTCTCAAGAGAAGAGGTCAGTCCCCTTTCTCCCCAGCAGTGCATCAAGTATGGCAGTTCACCTTTCTATTTTGCATGTGAGCTCATTGCTGACTTCTTTTCACTGCAGAAACAGCTGCTGGGACCTCAGTGGGAACGGCCACTGATTTCCTGTAGGCACAGAGGAGTGGGCAAGCTCTAGAGATGGCATGTGGGGGTTCCAGCCTCTGCCTGCGGGTCAGTATCCCATTTCAGCAAGTAAGGGTCTCTCTGTGCTGCCTCTGAGTCAGATACCCAGGGGGTTTTGGTCATTGACCCTGTCATGGCCAGGAGACCCCTCCAGGCTCCCACTGCCATGGGAGTCCCCAGACACTGGAAGGTTTTTTCTCTAATTAACAGCTGAGGTATTGCCAGGGAGTGGTGAGGTTCCCAGCATTTGCTTCATGCTGAATTTGGTGGTTGCTGAAAGAAATAAACTGCTGCCTTCTACAAAAGTCAAAACTTCACCTCTGTGAATAGGGATGTCTCCCCTCTCCCTACCTGACATGAGACCTTGATGTGCTGAGTGAGAAGATCTCCCACTGGACACATAATTCCCTGTGAAAGGCAGCAGCTTCCAGCTCCCATGGCTGGAGGGCAGCAGCTCCTGGAGCCTTTTTAGGACACCCCCTAAGTCCAAGTCCTGAAGCTGCTCCCACTCCTGAAGAGCTCAGAAATGCATCCTTGTATTTCTCCTGCACTCCAGGGAGATTCCAAGTGCTCTTTGCTAACCACTGCAAAATATCAGCAACGCAGTCCTTGGAGCCTGAAGTCATTGTGATGGGACTTGAGCCTTCAGAGCCTTCAGCTTTCCCTTCACACAGGCAAGATCAGGTAAGGCCATACAGTAAAAACACAATGAAAGCAAAACAGAGGTCACTGGAGAACCCAGTAAATTACTTCTGGACTGGATTAGACCTGTCTAGAAGAATCTACACCAATCTTTTCATTCTACTGTAAAAAGCATTAAACATAAAGAAAATTAAAATTTAGGTTGTGAAAACCATACTATGTATATGGGATTTTGCAGCTAATTATTGAAGTTGATTATTTTTTTAAAGGCACATGCAGATATGTTAACCTTTTAGAAACTAGCAGGGTAATCTTAGCTATTTAATTCCTAAGTAAAATGTGGCATCACATTGCATTATGTATCTCTGACCTTTACATTTTTATATCAAGAATTCAATTTTGTTTTGCATTAAAATGTATTAAACCCTAGGCTGACACATCATACAATAAGGTTCAGCTTAGGAGGACTATTTACAGACAAATTACACCACAGCAGCTAATTACTTATTAGAGGTGGGGTTGGTGCTACCACATGTTGCAAAGGTGGTCTAACACTTCCCTTTTTTCCCCATCATTTTGACTCTCTCTGGAATTCTGCTGGAGCTTTACCAGCCACAGTGGAACCATGGCTCTCTGAAATGAAGTTTATTTTCCAAGTTCCTCGGCATGGATCTGTCAGTAGTCCTTAACTCAAGTGAAAGACAACCAGAGGAAAAGCATTCAAATACCCTTCAGATATCCATATTACAGATATTCATATTACCGATATTCATATTCATTTCAGAAAAAAAAAAAAAAGAGTATTTCAGAGAAATAAATAAAGAAAAAAAATTGTATTATTTAGGCTAATGCCCTGCCACTGCAAAGCTCAGGGCTGTTTTCTTAAGCCTAGGAAACAATTCAATTTCCAGACAGATTCTTCCACCTGCTGTTTGCCTTTAACACTTAAGCAGACAAGGGATATACGATGAGACAGAGTCAATACTGTCAATCAAATAATAATTATGTTTCTTGTCCCCTATACACACTAAAAAATGGGGATTGGATCAATGTTCTTCCTCTCTGATTTAGCAGCAGCAGTGAGCCCCAGTGCAGACCCTGTGCCTGCCACCCCTGCCACACAGAGCTGCTGCTTTGGGACCATGAGCAGCAGCAATTCCATCTGAGGCACTCCCACATTTCCCCTCTTGCTGGGTGGAGAGGGGTTCCTCCTTTCACTAGCAGAAGGATTTGGTCTAGTAAAGGCCAAATAATAACCTGGAAGGAAATGACTGTTTGTTGGTTTCTTTCTGGTAACCCCTTCTTTTCACCAAATGGAAGAAACGGGAAAAGAAGTTCAATCTGGCTTTTTTAGGGACGAGGCCGCTGAGTAAAGTTGTGGTTGAAATGTTGGTCTCATATGAAAAACCACCGTTTTCAGAAAATCCCTTTAATTGAAATGGAGAAACTTCTTTAGAGCACCAGGTAGAACAAAAGAAATGAGCTCAGCTACAAAGATTTCCTAAGAAGCCTCTGCTTGGAGCTGCCATTAAACCCAGCAAGAAACCCTTTGTAGGGTGCAGCTTCCTTTTGCCATGAGTTTGACCTGCTCCTGCACACCTCTGATCTCAGCAGCTACCAAGGACACATAAAAGAATCTTTTGTTTCACAAGAAACAAACTCAAAAATACTCTCACAACGGGTTCATGCTGGATTTATGCCCAAAACACAGCCCCTGTCGAGGCATCCCTTCCTCTGAGTGATCGATGAGGACAGGAGGGACAGCACTGTACTTCCCTACAGTAAGTTTTAAATAAAAACAAATTATTCCAATTTTCAAAACATAAATCCTGAAGGTTTGATGAGGACAGATGCTTTCCAGTTTGCGTATACACTTACATAGCATGCATTTTTCATTCCTGTTTACTATCTACTTACACTGGGAACAGAGCACTTAACAATGTCAACATCATTTTCTGAGTGCACTGTAGCTACAAATTATTGATCATTCATAAAACATGAGGCAAATGTTTGTGATTAGTTCCCCAAGCCTGACAGGCTGTACTTACACAAATACAACCCCACCCCAAGCCTGCAGTGCTGCATCTGAAACTCTTGCAGAAATAAAAAGAGTCCCACTACAGTTGCCTCCAAAGCCCCCGAGATCTCACCAGGACTCAAATGGCCAGGAAGCTCCAGATGGCAGAAACCACGTGAAACAAATGCAGAACAAATTGCCTGGTTTGGTTGGGTTCCCTAAATTGGCTTGATCCAGACAATAAAACCTCACTAAAAGCAAACAGTTAAATGAGACATTAGCAATGGGTCCATAGGGTTAAAACTTTAAATGACTTCAGAAGGATCCATTTTGAAGACTATCAGGAGGTATCTGACATATTATTCTCTTTCCAAAACACTGCATTTATTAAATATATACAATGCACTGTGCCAGGACTGTCAGCAAAATTATACAGCTATATTTGAATGACTGATCTATATGTTTGCTAATTTATTCTCCTCTCTAAACCAACAATGATCACCAGAAGCTGCCATTGTCCATATCTTGTAATATTATTTTCCTTTGACTATTTGAAACATCCACACCACAGCTGGAGGCACATAATACATTTGAGAGACAAAACCAAAATACTAAATGTCATAATCATCTCCAACAATAAGCATACAGTGGAATAAACTCTGGGACAGAATGCCTGTCAGTCTCTGAGTGAAAGACTAAGATATGTAGCCCTAAAAACCCACTGAAATGTCAGCCTAGGGGTCTTCATCTGTCAGTGTGGTTTAACTGTGCCTGTCTGTCCAACAGGGAACTCCTTCAGTTTCGTTAAACTCACATTAAAAAAGTGATTTCTACTACTGCAGTACTTAAATACAAAAAGTCATCCCTCCCTCCTTACTTCCAATCCAAGCCTGCATGTATTCTAACAAGCAGCTCAGACTTACATTTTCCTGAGGTTGGGCAATTTCTTGAAGAGTCCAACAGCTTCCAAAACAGAAATGTCATTGTCATTCAGACGCCTGAGAGGAACAAAGAAAGAGATATTTAATGCTTCACAGATGTCTGTAGATACACCCCCGTGACATTCAGGGCTGCCACCCAGAGAACCGTGACCTTTGTTAGGCAAGGCACTCCTTGACATCCCCCCCAGACTCCTACAGGTAAAAGAGTCTAGCTTTGAAGGAAAAGGAACATAGAGGACTATCTATAGTAAAACCTCAGGATGTCTTAAAGAGTGTAATGCCAAAGGACAGTGTCAGAGCTCCTTCATCTCCCAATGCATGGGATAAGGAATTATTGAGTTACTCCACTGCACACAAACCTCCTGTGCCTGACTGAACCTCTGTGGTGCATTCTGCTACACCAGGCACACAGCTGGAGATGGGGTCCATGTAACCAGAAGGGCTCTGATTTCAGGTCCTTTCCTATAAAAATCTGCTGATCTTCAAAATGAATGTGAAGGCCACTGTCTTGGCAGGCTTGGGATGTAAAATTCCTTCTCTGATTGCACACAGCTCCAACTCTATATAGAGTCTCTGCTGCATTTCTGGATGTCTCTCATATTTTTTCTTAACTTCAGATCAATAATTTTTATGAGGTTTTAAATAGAGTAAGTACAATAAATACAACACTAACTCAAAAAAATAAAATTCTGTTTGAAGGGGCTACTAGTGCAAGAAAAGAACCAGAATCTTCAGTTGCTAAGCAATAAAAATGTTTTGTCATACTCAAATGTCTTGAAGTTGCATTAATTTAATAAGACCTGCTCCACCCAAGTAGCAAGCAATGCTGAGATGCAATGAGCTCCCAATCACAGATTCACTCAAATGGGTAAAACCATTTCTTAAATAAAAATGGCCAGGTGCAAAGGCAGAGACTCCAGGGTAGATTGGACAGGAAGGACACAGCTTGGGCCCGGCCAGCATTGAGGAGGACACAGGGCTGGTGCACGGGGCCACGGCTCCTTTCTCACTCCACAGCTGGCATAAAGGCTAAGGAAATGAGAGTTGTGGTGCAACTCTGAAATAAAATTAGCTTTCCCATTTTCACACAGGGATAAAAGTAGGAGGTGCCTTTAATTATCTGAGTCACTTCTACAGCCTTTAAAAATCAGAGAAGGCAAGAAGTGCAGCTGAACAGCCCTGGCAGAGGCACACTCACAGGTCAGTGGTGTATTCAGGGAGGTGAGTGGGCAGCCGGGTCAGTTTCTGGTTGGAGCAGTCCACGACTGTCCCCTCACAGCGACACTTCTCGGGACAGACAAGGTCCATGAAGCACTTCCCAGTGAATTTACTTCTGTAATCCTCTGAGCCTGCAATAAAAGGAAAATATATTCCAGCAAACAGTTGTTGATAACTGCAGCGACCAGAGGCACCATGGAATCCACCCTCAGCATTGCCTCCTGTCATCCCCAGCTCCTGAACACAGTTCTAATACTTGCCAAGGACTTGTGCTCAGCAATTTTTAAAATTGCTCCCAAGACTTTTCCCTGGTTTTTCACTTTCCCTTTAACAGAATAATTCCTTGTCTAACAAGCCTACCTGTTAAGGGATTTTCCAGCAAAGTCACTTTTTTCCCATTTGGAATTTAGTCCAGCAACAAGGAAAAGGCATCTCATGAAAGAATTGAAATGACAAAAGACTTTTAAAGATATCATTTAAAAGTCCCAAACGTTCAGACCTCAGCTATTAGAGCTGTTTTTCAGAGCAATCTTTTATTAGACAACCTTGTCAACTTTCCAACAATTAGATATCTTTATTAACTATGTTAAACAAACAGCAAAGGAAAGTAATAGCAGTTCAAATCATTTTAATTTTAATTAAGGAATGGGTAGAGCATACTTAGTGAGAAGCACTCCCTGATGTACCATTACACCGTGATTGCCAGACCTCTTTGACTGGGTTTTTGACCCATTCTAATGAAATGCTTTTCCAATTAGGCTCAGTGAACTAATCTGTCCTTTTCAGGTTTGGTTTTTCTCGTTTAATAGCAGCAGGTTGGAAACTCGATCTCAGTGCTTCAAGGAACCAGGAGGATTAATAAATGTGTGTGTAAGCAAAGTGCTGCCAAATCCCCACCTTGCAACTCCTGCCCACTCACTTCGTATTTCATAATGGAAGCACCAGAACCATTGCAGGAGCCCTGTGCAAGACCCAGGGGTTGTAATCACCAAGAAGCATTTTTCAAGGTTTCCAAATTTTTAAAAGTCAATTACAAGGCTTTCTCAGAGAGAGGAGCTGAACAAATGTTTTCAGAACCGAAAAACACCAACAAAAACTTAAACCCGAGCTGGTATTTGCTTATGGAGACTTGATGACATTCATCACCTGCTTCCCCTTCCTGACTGATAAATACACCACTGCTCATTTTATGACCATGTACTATTTTCTGAGAGAAAAAAAGACGTTTCCTAAGTCCACTATTATTTCAATTTATGTTATGCATTATCTCCACAGGGTGATGCAGTGAAAAAAAGCAATTCTACAGGCAATCTAACACTCTGATCCCACAGCCACACTTTGGTTTAGTTTTGTAATTCCAAGTTGGATTATGGGAACACTGACATACAGATTTGTACCTTACTACTTCATTCTTTGCTGGTTTTTGTGCTTATTATAAATTATACATCTAAAGTACAACTTCACTGATAGCACAGCACTTAAAGTATTAGGACCAGTGGGCATTTTAAAGCATTATAAAAATACAGTCTAAGAGTTTCACCACACCATATCATTTAAACACTTATCCTTTTAAAAAAATCTGACATTTTGTTTCCAGTCCTAGACATTCCAAGCTGGGTAATCAGAATGTTTGGTTGTTTATGATTCCTTGGAAACAGTACCAAAGATGAACAGTTATCAGAACCAGAGTTTATTAAAACGGCTACAATTACAGTACAGATTGAATAACCCACCAACAATCAGTGATCAGAAAGTGTCCTGGAAATCTCCAACTTTAACCTTGAAGAAGCATTACTAAGTTTCCTAGTAAAACCTTTTGTTGAAAGAAATAATCACAAACAACATAAAGTTTCATAGGGTAAACATTTATTAAGTAAAATTTTTAGTCTACTTATGGATACAAGATTCACCTTCCCACTGGAAAAAGAGATGGGTGAGTGGAATTCTTTATGAAGGAGAAAAAGCAGTGTATAACTTCAGAGGGAGAAAAATAAATTTTTGGTTTTCTCTCAAGCTTTTTGGCTGAACAAATAAAGAATTTTATCACACTTTGACTTGGCACCCACTCTCCTGATGGTGAGGCACACAACCTTCCACAGTGCAGCAGCTCTAAGAAGTTGATGCTGCCTGGGCATCTGTCCACAGCTAGCACCACTGAAACAGGGGAAACGCCTCAGCTCAGCAGGAGAGAAAGGGAGCAAACATCACCTTCACACTTTTTGTTCCTTCTCCCTCTTTCTTTTTTTTTTCTTTTTTCTTTTTGAGTTTAAACAAGAGTTACTCAGGTAATCACTGAGTCAAAAGTAATCAACAGCCTGTATGTGCTCAGCAAGTACTCAGCCATCTCAGCCTGAGAGACAGCAGGAATCACCTGCCAAAGTCTAGATAAAATTTACTATTTGACCTGAGCCTTGAGATCACTTGGACAGGTGGCTGCTCTATTAAGATATTCCCATCTGGGATAGCAATGTGAAATGCAGCCATCTGCTTGCAGAGCTGTTTAAGCACATATATCCATTCCTCCTGACTGCCAGGCTCTGAGAGAACACAACAGGACTCAGGAAGCACAGCTCACCACCACAGGCACGGAATACTTCTTGCGCACTGTAAAATCATCTATGGAAAGCCACAGAGAAGAGATGCAGGACAGAACACAACCTGGGAGTCTCCAGCAATTCCCCAGATTAGGAAGAATTAGAGCTTGCTGTAAAACAAGTAGCCAAGGCAACAGCAAGGCCTGTGTGTAACTGAGGGCAGTTGCAATTATTTGATTTGTTAGTTACTCTTATAATATTTTTATTTCACAACCAATGTGACACTACTATCAGGTACTGTGATTTCTTATTATCATAAAACAAACGCACCGTGGCATTCTACAGAACAGCAGCACTGAGATAATGAAACATCACATTTCCAAGTGCTCAAACATTCTTTGTGCCTTTCTGATACCCACATGGAGAATCAGGCAACAGAGGGAAATACCTTTTTGTTCTTCTCTTCTTTTAAAGCATTGTTCAGAAAACCTGATTTCAGTTTTTAATACTTAGCTTTGTCCAAAGGACTTAAAAGGAGTTCTGGAGGATCTGTTCTGCTACAAATCAGGCTGTCTCAAAATTGACCTGACACATTCATTCTAGAAAATGATCCAGCTGCCTCAAATTTGGCACCAAAAAAATTGACCATTGAGATCAGTTGGTCTAACACTTGAATGAAAAACCAAGGAATCTCAAAAGATCTTCATACGACCACAAGATCACAATTCTCATAGGGAATAAAAATGAAGTGCAATTTTTGGTCATAATTTCACATTGCTAGTGTTAATTTTTATCAGTAACTGCAGATAAAATCTAAGAATCCTGCAAGTCCTTCTTTTGACAGCTCCACAACAGAGATGTAACAAATTTGCAAGACAAGAAAATATTTCAATGTAAGAAAACTTCTGTATGAGACTCTCAAAGTCCTTTATGAAAAGGAGTCATTATCTCTGTGTAGGGGGGCAGTTAGGCCAGAAGTATTTTGAAGATCTTGTCTAAGCTGTCAAAGCTAAAATGGCCCATTTGGATTTGCTGACTCAGCTTTGCCCTCTGGAATTATTGGATAGTGGTGTTCCCAAACAGGCCATGTTAGTCATATAATTTTCAAGAGATGAAAAACAATGCTTTGCAGACTCTTCTGAAGCTTTTATTATATTTGTTCACAATGCAATGCCAGCACATTAAGAACAGGTCCAAAGTTACACTGAGTGGCGGGTGTCTTGTTGCAGAAATGGCATCCAAAGTGTATCTCAAGTAGAAGGATTCACTGGACAGCTCAAACAGACAGATGCAGCTTACATTATGCACAGGGTAAGGAGACAAACGTGATTTTTAATCTCTGTAGGTATGGCTGGAGTCACCCTTGAATATTATCAACCAACAGAACGCCTGACTCCTTCATTGTGAGAGCAATTAAACAGATTAATTACTTAGAAATGGTTATTCTGCATGCAAGCCCTGTGGAAAGTCTGTGCAAAGATCCCTGTGGCTCCCTGGGAGCCTGGTTAGCAACACTTCACCAGTTCCACCGTGCGGAGAGGGAAAGGGAAAGGGAATCTCTCACCTTTTGATGCTTCTGCCCCAGCAGAAGTATCCAGGCATGCCATGCTGCAGGGAGTATGCAGCCTTCCATGGTGCTTGACAGAACCATGTTCCATTTGTATTGTTCTACCACATGGTTAGATCAAGCACAAAGGAAAACCCCATGGACAGCCAGAGTCA
Organism: Pyrgilauda ruficollis; assembly: GCF_017590135.1. Classification (NCBI taxonomy): domain Eukaryota; kingdom Metazoa; phylum Chordata; class Aves; order Passeriformes; family Passeridae; genus Pyrgilauda; species Pyrgilauda ruficollis. The sequence continues at coordinate 3,225,499 of NW_024530599.1, forward strand.
GAGTTAGGCAGCGCCAGAGAGAGAGGAGCGTTCAGAGGAAGCAGCATGGAGAAGCACAAGCTGAAGGTTCACGGAGAGCTGCTCTCCACTCCACCCATGCAAAAAGGTGCTGGATACAAGAGGTCATCCTTTATGCTACTGCAGGAACACTCTGGAGCACAATTGGGGTTAGTGTACACGAACAGAGCCCGGGCGAGTTCAGAGACAGAGCTGCCACGACAGAAAACACAACCAGAGGAGTGCTCACTGCTCCTTCCAGAGAGCACCTGCAGCTCCCACCACACACTGAATGCCCAATCTGTGCTGCTTTTTATTACTTACTCTCTCCTGGTGTCTCCTTTCAGTAAAAACGCCATTTAGGTTTGCTCCATTTATTTAAATGAAGCCGTAGAAATACCGCAGCCCATACCAACAGCAGATTCTGAGCTGCTGGCCAAGCTCTGCCCTTAAATGCTCCCCGAGTGCCCTTTGAGCCTGATTTCAGCTCCCAGAGGCCCTTCATGCTGGTGGCACTTACACTGACAACCTGGAATTGCCACTGCTTTTCTTTTCCTCTTTTTTTGGTTTCCTCTGCACTTTCCAGCAGAGTAGCACACACATGCTACTGCAGACACAGAGAGCATTTTCTGTTATTCTGTTTCTGAGCATATTTGCTGGGTTTTGTACATCATTCTCTGATGGAAGCTGAGCGTTTTCTATTTCCGATCTTGTAACTCATTCCTGCAACTCTGACTTATAAAGCAGAACATTCAGTTCAGGCTTGACTGTTCCCACTGGAATAAAGCTCCCCCTGACTCCACTGTCTGCAGAGCTGTGCCAGTGGACAGCGATTTTGAAAGTCACATCTCAGACGTTCTTGCAGGATTCCCAGATGAGAGAGGAAGTGGGTGTCCTCTGCAACTGCTCACAGAGTTCTGCTGGACTTCAGTGAAGGTCAGTGCTTGTGCTTTTAAATACAAATCACTTTCCTTAGTAAGGGATTTGCCCAAAGAACAAAGTCAGCACCAAGCAGATTATTCATTACCTACATGGAGAACAAGGCAAGTGCTTGAGCAGAGATGACAGATAATAGAGCAGGGGTCTGTGCTTCCCCACTTTGCCATGACCCAGCACTGCTATGCAGAAAAGACAACACTGCGTTACCTGGGAACTTCAGCAAATAAATAAGCACAGTGTTAACTCAGCCAGCCCACACTGGGGGTTTGGTTCAGCAATGAAAGTAAGGCAATTTGATTTTGCAGTCTAAGAAATAAACTGAAATAAACTGAAGCAGTTTTTTAGGGGAACCTAACACAAATCTTCAGTCTCCACAAGATGCCAAACTACCAGAGTCTGAATTGATAAAAACATTAGATTATTAATTTTCTTCTGTGACTCATGCAATGTGGCACCAAACCACATTAATTTTCTTGCCTGATTAATTCAAAGTATGCATAACCCTGGAATCCACGCCTCATTTACTTAGAAATTATATCTGTAAGGAGAATTCCTGCCAATAATTTTGTATGGCTCCAGTGAAGAAGGATGTAGAATCCTATATCCTTATTCCTACACTGCTTTAATAAAGCAGAAATTCTGGCCCAGGCTCTTCAAACAAATTAATCCACAGTACTCTGTTAAACAATGACAAGTAACAGTTCATATCTTCCAAAGACTTTTATATTATATACTGATTTACAGTATTAAGTGGGATATCTGTAATAAATTCAGTCATTTCAGTGTCAATGAACTCTTTCAGTCCTACCAGAAACAAATGCAGTCTGAGCTCTGCAAACACCTTCCTGAGAAACCCCATGAGGATATTTTGAACAAGTCTCTATTCCTTTGCTGCACTAATTAAACACCACTTACAATAACTGCCTAAACTAATCATTAGCTGCAATGAACGAGAGGTACCAGCACATGAAGAAATCTGTCAAAATCCCAATTTATGTCCCTAGAATACAGGAGAGCAGAAATACCAGGAAAGCACGCTATTTTATAAATTACATTTAAATAAATTCCATAAGCCTTTGGATGTACATAAGATCATCCTGCATAAATGTCTGCAAAAAAGAAGTTGAGAAGTGAAATAAATCTCCAGCTATGTGCCAGCTTCCATGAAAACCCCTCCCTTAGATACTTTACACACAAGCAGCATTGTTTGGTTTGCTCTTGGTGTTCATTTACTTCTTGTAATCCACGTTCTATAATCAGTCACTGAAACTGCAGTTCGTAAAGAATTTATACACCGGAATTTATACCCTATTTTTAACTGTCCCATCAGGCTGGGAACTGCTGCAGTCTCAGAATAAATGAAATATTTGCTGTCCAATTGCAGCACCAACACCTTTGCACTGGTTTAGCTGACAAGCTCTCTTCATGCCAGCACCTCCCCAGTTATTTTCTGTATCCCACTCAAGTGACCACCACACACACAAAAAGTGCTGCCTGAGCAGCTCTGGTGCTGCTCAGCCTAACCTCAACACGAGGAATGGCAACGTCAGAGGACAGCAAACTTTGTCCCATCGCAATTTCTGAGGTTAAAAGAGCAATCAATCCCTCAGCTTTCTGACATAGTTAATTAAGAAGACAATTCAGATCTCAAGGGAGGAATCTACACAGCCCTGCACTCTGCCTACATGGGGAATCCAGGATAACTGTGATATCTGGATGCCCACGTGGTATGGATGCATCTGTGACTCAAGAGTCATCCTCCCTCTTCCCAGTGCCTCTTTACTGTAATTGTAAATAAGGATGTTGGTGGGTAACAAAGCTGTTCAGATATTTTGCTTTTTTGAAGACTACTTCAACTCAAAAATAAAATGAGGCAGAGCCTAAAATAAACTTTCTAACTGAAACACATCAATTCACTTTCTTATTAAGAACCACACTCTCTGCCAAACAGACCCACCTGGTTCATGTTCAGCTTATGCTTCCTTGAGTGAAATGGTTTCCATTCCTTCCTCCCACTGCAGAACCAGAACCCTTCACCATTGTAAGGGCTAGTGAAGGCTCAGAGTAACTGGCACAAATTTTAACACAAAGATGTGAACTGCTGTCAAGGATGTGCAGAAAAGGGAGGGCTGTAATCAGTATGTAGTACAGTCAAATTAATTTAACAACAGCAACACTTCCACAGTACAAGGGAACCCAGCTCCATTACTATTAGTCATAGCAGTTGTATCGTGTTCTCTAATGACTTCAGCTTCAGGAAGAATTCATGCAAACCAAAGCCCAAATATACTCAGTTTCAGTGTACCATGAAAAATTCATATTCCTAATTACAAATTCTGTGTAGCATTTAATCTGAAGGTGATTTATTGGTGTTAAACAACCTTCCATTCAGATAACAATAATTCTTATGCACCACAAACATATCCTCAGTTTTGGTATATTCAGAGGGTTTCTGAAGGTAGTTCTGCAGAGTCTTTGTGCCTTTCAGGGGGAAAAACGGAGTACAACACACAGAATTTAACTGAATAAAACCAAAACATATTAAAAAACCCCAAAACGAAACCAAACCAAACCACAGACAGAAATCTGCAGTTTCTCCAATCATAACCAGTGTTTCCTATCCCTTTCCCTCACAGCAGAGCAAAGCCATGGTGAGAAAAGCACTGGAGCTTGGCCTCAGAGGAGACTTCCCACTAAACTGAGCAGGTCTGGAGCACCCAGGGCAAACCCAGAGGCTCTCAGGGCTTGGGGCTTGCTCAGGAGCTGCTGGAGCCCCACACACCACGGCAGGACCATCACAGCCCCAAAAACATGTCCCTGCAGCACTGCAACAAGGCAGGCAGGAGCAGGTGGATATCTGTGCTTTCCATCAAACAGAAAATGCTAAAGGCAGGAGCATGAGCCCACGGTCTGTAAATGACTATTTGCTTATTAAAAATGAAAGGAATTTGCGAAGTTGTCATCAGAGTGATTGGCAAATTATGGGAACAACTGGAGGGTGTTTCAATCAGATAAATTATGTAAGATCTGGGTTAAATTCACCTGCCTTTCATGACTTTTAAACACTGGTTGAGGAATAGCAACGCACTGCAGCTTTCAGTTTGAGAGCTCAAAAATCTTATATAGTGTTTACACATCCCTAAGAGCAGAGAAAAGGACTACCCAAGGAGTCCAAGGGACACAAAATGTGTGAACTGCCACAGACAAAAAGTCCTGACATGCAGCCTGTGCTCCCCTGACTCCATCCATGGCAGTTCTGTGCTTCTAAAGGTGCAACAATGCAGAGAAGAGAGGAGGAAATTTGAGATGATTACAAGAAACAGCAAGTCTGTTCCAAAGCAGACAGGTAACCCGAGGAAGGTGAGTGTGTATGAAGACAGAGAATGGAAAAGAACATAAAGAATTAGGAGAAAATCTGCAATTAGTGAGAAGAGGTTTTATCAAATGCCTTAAAAATGATGAGTGAACAAAAAGCAGCTACATCACCATGCAATAATTGGGAATAACATGACAGAAATGACGCTAGCCCTAAATATGCCATTGTTGGACCCAAATGTACCCAAAAAGGCTGCCTTTGCTTTGGGTTGGGTTAATGAGAAGTAGTGCCCAAAAAGGAGAGAATAATGGTGGCAGATGGTTCATTTTCCTCCTCCTCTTCTCCCCTGTCCTTTTGATTGTATAGCACTGTCTGGAACTGAAGTAACTAATTAAAGGCAGTTAGACACAATGTATGCAGGAGGAAGCAATAAGACAGGCTCACTTCGGAGTATTCCAAATAGCAATCTTCTTGATAAAAGTCTTATTTCTAAGAATTAGAAGATAAAGAGCTTTTGTGATGTGATGTTTGTAGAAACACATTGCTTTGATCATTATCAGAGATAGTTTGTGTCAGTACAGCAGGTGGAACTTTCATTGCTTTTGAAATGCACAATATACTGAAAAATGCAAACATATCACAGGGAGAAATAGATATACAGCTGAATGCAAAGGCAATTCTTTCCAAAAGCTATTTCATACACAGTGTCACACAGCAATCAAGGAACCTGCCAAGTCTTGAAGTGACAATAAGCTACCACAGAGACAACACAATCTGCTCATAGATTTATTTCCCTTACTCCTAAAGCCCTGTGCTGCCTTAGAAAACAAAACTGCTCTGTATCGAACTTAATCAAATGCTTCTGGGCAGGATATTTGTGTTGATCTTTTTTCCCCTTATTCATATTAAGAATGGGAGCCTCCAGTGACCTCAGGCTGCCAAGCACCATTGGATCGTTAGGTGGTCAGAGTGGGCAGACGTAGCCAAAAAGAAAATAATCATCCGAATTTCACTGTTGCCACTTAAAATGACAGTATTTCCCTTTTCTAAACAGAAGAGAGAGAGAATTAGTCACAGCCTCTACTTATGATTTATCTTTCAAGAACGCATCTCAGATTTTTTAGTCTCAGATTGTATAGCTGTGGGGAGACAGTTGGGCAAGGGGGAGATTTGTTATTATTGTGGTGCACTGCATCAAATGGAAAGCAAAAAATCACAGAGAATAGTATCTATTGCAATCTGAAGTTTAAACATATTTGATGGTATATTCAAAAGCTTTGCCTGTTTCACAGCCCTGGGCAAAAATATGTCCTGTTCCCTGCTGTTCCTTCATTTCATGCTATAATGCTTCCAATTCTCCTTTTACAAAGAATTATGTACATTATATACCTGTTGCACAGAAGCTCCTTCCTATGGCCACTCATAACCTTTGCAGATGTTGCTCCACTGTCATCAGTAAAAGCTCGACTCATTAGGCTCTGTGAGGAAATAGCATCTGGGAAAAGTGCCTCAATTGAAAGAAGTGATCAATTGAAAAAAGAAGGTAAGTACTTCAGGCTGGATGCTTTTGAGCAGGATGGTAGGGACCTGTGATGAAAACTGAAGGAAAGAGCGTGCAGAAGGAAGTTTTGTAGATGTGTCTTCACAGTTTCATTTAATTATCAAATACAGTTCTATTTAGCCCATCTGCCTCTGTGTCCTCTTGACATTTCCTTCTTGATGCTCCTCTGCCACTTCAGACTGATGAAACTTCAAACATCTCAGCTTTTCTCACTGCTCCTGCTAACCACTCCTCTCTTCTGTTCTTAGAGAAAAAGCACTTCCCTTTCTTCCTTTAATTTACTGAACAGTCACATTTTTTTTTCCCCCCTCATAAAAGGTCCTTTCTGACAGTCCCCTTTATGATCACAGAATCATGGAATGGTTTGGGTTGGAAAGGAACTTAAAGATCATCCAGTCCCCCCGCCCTGCCATGGCCAGGGACACCTTCCACTGTCCCAGGCTGCTCCAAGCCCTGTCCAGCCTGGCCTTGGGCACTGCCAGGGATCCAGGGGCAGCCACAGCTGCTCTGGGCACCCTGTGCCAGGGGCTCAGCATCCTCCCAGGGAAGAATTTCTCCCCAGTATCCAATCCAAATCAACCATCTTACTGTTTAAAGCCATTTCCCCTTGTCCTATCACTATGTGCCCTTGTCAAAAGGCATGTGGCAGACACACAGACCACTTCAGGACAACCTCAGAATTTTATGACTTTAAAACTGTCCTTTCCCTAATGTGAAAGTATTAAGCTCTCCTAGGCTTAACTACTCCTGGGTGTGATCCTGACACTGCCTGAGTACCTCTGCTCCCACAGAGCCCAAACTTTCTGTGCATCCTCAGCTCTTCTCAAAGGTCAAAACCGTGCGAGGATAAAATCCCCCACATGTCTTCCTTAACCAACCCTGTGTTTTCCCCTCAAAAAAACAACTTTCTGACCATTGACATGTACTAGATATATTACACAAACTACATGAAAATACCAGGATTCTGAAAAAAGAACCCTTTGAGAAAGAGATGCACATTTAAAAAAGAATTAAAATGAAAAATTGTTTTCTCATACACTGAGCAGAAGACGTAGAAACTAGAACACGAGAATCCCAAAGACAGTGAGGACACGGACAAGTTACTAAGCCTTGCCATCCCAGTGGGATTGTGTCATCCCTGGATGACACAAAGCACTGCCCAATGCTCTAAAAGAAGATTCATACCTCATGGACATTTCTGCAGAGAGACATGCTGTGTTAGATCCTGGGATGAAACACATTCCTCAAAATGAAAACATGGAAAATTCCTGCTAAATGCCAAGCCTGAAGCAGCCATGATTCAAAGGGACAAGTTGAGCAGAACAGGTGCCAAGGATGTCTGCTCCCTGGATTGATTTACAAGCTAAGATTTTCTAAACCATTAGATGTTCCCTGCCTCATGTGAGCAGACAGCAAGTCGAGTTCAATGTATCTCATCACCATCTGGAAACTCTACAGGCAAGGATCTCTTCTCTATTGAGCTTTTGAACAGCATTAGTTTTCATCCAGCTGAAATCTTTGTTCTGAAGCTGTTCAACCCCTGCTCTCCTCCTTCATAAGTCAGGTTTATGTTTTTTCCATGTGGTTTTGATATAGATGTAGAGCTGGAGATCCAGGGAAAAAGAACCTAATGTCTCAAGGAAAGGACCCCCAGGATAAGAACTCACACAAAATATTATTCTCAGCATCACCAGGTACTGAGTTCTGCACTGTAGCTCTTCTTAGCTATGACCTCTCCTAAATGGAGTCAGCTGGTGTTTGCCTTCTCCAATCGTCTGTACCTTTGTTCAAAGCATGCATGCACACACATAACATTAATTCCTCTAGCCCATTAATAAAAGCAGAAGAAAATAACAATGGCAAATTGGGTACAGGTTTATACAGATCTGTTTCTGCAGGCTGCTTTCCTGTCTAAGTTATATTTATGCATTTTCATTTCCAGTTTATTTAAATATGAATATTACTGGCTAATTACATTGTTACGATGATGGACACAATCCAAAAACCTAGATAAAATATGCCATAATTTCAAGCCTGATTTAAATGTTGTAGCTTGAGTCACAAGGGACTGAAGACCTTAACAAGCCTGCCCAAAAAAAGCTGGCTGCAAATGAAGTTATCTTTATTTTCTTTCCCCCATAAAGGGAAGGTTTAGCTCGGCATGTTGCTCGCAGAGATGCACAAAGCACAACGGCTTGTTTTGGGCTGCTGCCACCCAGCTTCATGCTGCATCCCCATCTAGAGCCATTCATCTTTTACCACCAGGAACACAATTAATCATGTTGCTTTTCAGAGGAAAAAAAGAAAAATCATAGTAATTTTCATAGAAAACACCGCAAGGTACTCCATCAATAACAGTCATTTTTCTCCTCAGTACACACTAATAGATTTGCTTACTGAGACCTGCTTGTCTTTACAGTATACAAAAATGCAGTAATCCAAAATAGATACAACCAATATAACCAGTAGGAAAAACACATGAAGAAGTAGGCATCTGCTTAGTTGTGCTGTGTAAGAAATATCCTTTTGCTGACAGCTGAACCATAAATAAAGAACAGATAAGATTAAGAAAAAGCTGTTTATGTTGCTTTGCAGGTTAACTTCAGGTGGAAACATTTTTCTGCTTCATTCACGATACAAAACCTTTGCCTAAATTATTATGCACCTTTTGATTCAAAGCTTGCTGAAACCAAAAATCTTACCAACTTTGATGGCAATTTTACTGGAGTTAGTGTGTGTTGCTTATGGGTGTTAGAAAAATGAATGTATGAAAGCATGTGAATTGATGCCATTCCCTCACCCCCAGATTCACTCCCATCCCAGATCAGAAATGCTCACTGCCAGTTGTATGAAAACCTCTCATACTGTTCTCAGCCTTTTAGGTGTGGGAACTAAACTTGAGCTCAGCTCTCATTAGGTCAGTAAGAGCTCTGCTTGAATACAACTGACAATCCTGTCAAAATATAACATTTCCCACATGGATGCATGTATATTGTCATTGTTTTGCTTAAATATTTCATAATTTAGGGTTTTTTTACGAATATATGTCACAAGCTTTCATCTTTTTTTCTTTGTTTTTAAGAGAAGACAGCTATAGACTGCCTTTTTTGTTCTTTTCTTTCTTTCTTTTTTTTTTTTTTTTTTTTTTTAATCCATAAGGTAATTGCCTTTCTGTCGAACTAACCCAATTTCCCCAAATTCAATTTCCAAAGATGCTCCCTAATATCCATTACAGCAAACACTGTCCCGCAGATTGGATTAGCGGGCTCTCTGGCCCCGCTCATCCCCGCGCGGGGAGCGCAGCAGAGGCTGGATAAATGAATTATTACCTGAGCAGCGGAACTTCTTGCTCTTGATCTGGCTGATGCGTTTGTTGGCAAGGCGACGGGGATTGCTGCAGCGCGCGCCGCTCGTCTCGATCGGATTATCCTGCAGGTAATCAGCCAGCCACTTCAGATGGCAGTCGCACACAAATGGGTTCTGAGCTAAATGTCTGCGAGAAGGATGGCATGTTTAATCACCAGTGACCTGTGACACCGTGCTCCATCATTGGTTTTTTGTTTTTTTTTCACCAGTGCCAAAGCTGAAGAGTGGAGTAATTGAATCGGCTCCTGGAAAAAGAAACCACCCCAGGCCCGGCGGAAGACGCGCGGAGCCGCACGTGAATGGGAGAATTCTGTGAGCGCTCACATCTGCGGCAAGTCCTCGCACAGAGGAAACAAAAATTAAGATAGCAAAGCCCCCTTTAAAGGACACAGACCTGCTGCTGTCTCCCAAGTCCTACGGTTTCTCCTGAGAGCTTGACGTGCTGCTTCTTGAAATAAATGCACCTTACCTGAAGATCATTTTGTATCCTGGTTTAAAGAAATTTTATCAGCAAGCTCAAAATGTGAATTAGTAAAGCAACTTGGATCTTTGGGCAAAGGCAGAAGTGGTCCAGAATCTTTTCAAGAGAGTGAAATTAATATTTGCACGTGCTCGTAATTTCTAACAGTACTTCCTTCATATGTATTTTTTCCTGAAGCAAAAGGTTTTAATTTAAAGACTGAAATGTTTAGGCAAAGTACAACTGCACTCTATTCTTCACCAAAATTTGCTCAACTTGTTTCCTATGAAATTGGAAATAGGTAACATAGCATTGATTTTAAGTGAGCATTTATACTTTGGTAAAATAAAATCTGCTGGAGCATCTCAGAGAAAAAGTGTTTTTCTGCTGCTGTACTGATTTATTTTGCTTGACAAAACTGAGCACTGTATCAGGAGAGTTTGCCAGATCTTTCCCAGAGCCAGGCTCTAATCTCAGTTCAGCTAACTTGCATCAGTCCCTCTGACCTCCAAGGGAGCAGGACTCAGCTCCCCAATAAGAAAAAGTTAAGAAAAGACAGATGTTTCAATTTGGTTTGGACAGAGGTATAAAGTTATAGCCTCACAAGAACTCTGACACTCTGTTACTGTTTTCCACTTGTAGAAACTTCTTTTCTGTTTGCAGTTATATTTATGAACTGCCACTGAACAAAGTAAGTGTAAAATGCAACAGGGCAGTGGCTGTTCAGGAGTAGGAAGGAAGAGCACACAGAGCAGAAAGGGCCTGAAGAAACTCAAGATTCTTTGGATCTTTCCTGATGTGAAAGGTCCAAAGAATCAAACAGAGACAGAATTTGGTCTGGTTTTGCAGGTCTAGAAAACCACAGAAGATGGCAATCACTTGGAGTACTAAAAATGGGAAAATGAATCAAAACTTTGTGACAAAGTCTCTTGGTGTGAAGAAACAAGTCCATCCTAAGCAAGGCCACCAGCAAAACCCTATGGAAACCAATGGGAGATGTTCACACCTTAGGGCTACAGACATTAAAAAAGCCAGTTGTTTAACCTGACAAACCTTACATACCTCTGTCGAAAAACCCTCTCTGTGGCCCCAGCTCATGTGTGCACATACACAGCAAGCTGCAGCAGCAGAAAGCATGGTAGAGCTGTGGGGGCAGAACTGGGGGGTCTTGTACATGATTATTCCAATGCCTTAAAGGTTTGCAGCAATACATACTGGCCAAATATCTGTTGGAAACTCAAGTTATGTTTGTGGCTGCCTGAGGATGCGGCAGAAACTCAGCTGCAAGAAATCATTGCTGTCAGTTAATTTGTATACGATTTAAAACATTTATACAACTAATTCAGCCAATGCATTCCCAGTATTAAAATATATAAATGTGCATTTGCATACAAAAGTTGCAGTACTATAGCATGTAAGTGCACAGATAATGCAGTATGTATATATATATATATATATATATATATGTGTGTGTGTGTGTGTATATATATACACACACACACCCATACATATTTTAATACTGGAATATCAGGCTGCCAACTCCAGCTCTGAAGGAGTACTATTTACCTTATTATCTTATTACTCACAGCTTTAGGATGAGACCTTCTACAAAATACTGAATCATTTCTGTATTTTTGCTTCTGATGCCTATTCTAATGCCTTCAAATTCAAAACTGTTTAGTGGATTTTCTTAATGGATCAAATAATACAACATATCATTCCCTTTAAGTGGAATGTCAGCTGAAATGTGGTTACAGAAGTCACGAACTGCACAGCGGGACTCAGACCCAGGCAGGAGAGATGCCAACTCATTGGCTCATTAAAAACTGTTAGGCAATGATCCTAATAGAATGTGCTGTTCATATCTTATCCAGAGTCAAATGCACACATTATCTCCCCAACAAACAGCCTGAGCTCCACACAGCCCTGACATTTCTGTCACTAAGGGCAGGCTGCGTCGATCCTGCCCTTGCTGAACTGATGCAACACTTCTTCTTGCTCTTTTTCTCTCAGTGAGGAAAGGAGGGGCCGCTACATGGATGTCTCTTCTAAATTGTCTTAATGTCAGATGAAAAGACAGGCAGCAGTTTTGGTGGGGAAAAGAGAGCTGTCATGTGTGCTGTGCCTGCATACTCACAGAGTCTGGATCGATCGCAGAGGTGCAAAGAGCCCCTTGCTGACGGTCTGCAGTTTGTTGTCATAAAGAGATAACAGTTTGAGATTATGCAGACCTTGGAACGTGTTTACCCTCAGGCAGTTGATCTTGTTGGCATTGAGAAGCCTGAAAACAGAGAAAAGGTTTAGAATTCATTAATCTTGTAATAACCAAATAAAGATAGACTGGATTTTGGGGTTAAATCTAAAAAAAAAAAAAAAAAAAAAAAAAACCTAGCCATTAAAGCTAAACCACAGGTAAAGGCTTCATTTGCCTGCTACATTTCAAAGGTGAAAAACTCACAGTGGACAAGAGTGCTCTCATACCTGGGGAATATGCAGACATGTAACAGTGCTAGCCATCTTAAAATATTTAAAAGCTGGGGGGTGTGGGGGGTTGTATGCCTAGCCCTCTCTCAATTTACTCAAAATTCTACACAAATATTCAAGGAAGCCTTCAGCTTAATATACACAGGAATAAAAATTACTCCCCACCTTGCTATTCCATGCACACACAGCCCACAGTAAGAACCCTTATTTTCAATTTTCTTTACAGCAGCTGTCTCAAATCTAACTGAAATTCTGGGAGTTTGAAATCTTTTGATAAGGAGTGTAGGGTTAATTTGATAATGGAAGATTAAAAAGACATTTCTCTTGGGAAACAAAAAGAGAGAAGTGTAAGGTCTAAAACTTACCGAAAGGAAACCGAGTTCACACCCAAGGACAGCCAGGTAGGGACCCAGGCTGCCACAGGAGCTGTGTCCTCAGTCCCTGGCCTTGGAGGTTTTCAAAGTGACACTGAATAAAGCCCTGAGCAACCTGCTCTGACCTGATAAGGTGGCTCTGCTTTAAGCAAGGGTTCCCCAGACTATTGTCAAGTGATCACTCAAGGTCCCTTCCAGCTTCTACTGTCCCACAATTCCCTGAATTCCAGTCACACCAGAGTCCTGTGCAGTTGTGGAAAAGCTGCACAAAGGCAACTTAAATACTATTTATTAAAAAAAAAAACAAACAAAAAAACCATATATTTTACAACTACACAGCAACCAGCTGGTGGGACTAATCAGCAAGAAAATCTTGGACAGTACTTGTGCAAGTTTTCTTCTATCATCATCCAGAGTTCTGCCCCATGCCATAAGTATATGCAAACCCAACAACAAGCTGCATCTCCTGCTGAGACAATCAAACACAAGAACACTTAATTTGTCACTGTCATCTGCATAGGTGGTATCCTGCACTTAGAAGGGAAATAGGCAGGAAATTACCTATTTACTTAGCAAAGCCAAAATCCACATCTTTTGACTACTACCAAGAACTACTGAGAGAAACAGTAAACTGCAAACAGTATATGTGGTTAACTCAGCTCTCTGAGATCAAAATTCTGCCCTTGTCAATAAATTTAAAGGACTAAATGTTGCATCAATGGGGCTCTCTGTGAGACAGCACACTAATATGAAAACAGAAGACAAATATGTTTATAGGCAAAAAGGAAAATATATCCTCTATTCCTCAGCAAGCAAATGCATCATTTTAAAGACACCTCTAACAGCAGCACAGGGAGCTTCCATTCTCAACAAACTGCACAGACACCACTAAAGACAAGAGGGCAGCCACTCAGGAAGAAATACAAGCTTGCTAGCTGCATGTGATGCTTTTCTCCAAGAAGTGATTCAGAAGATGCTTCCTCTTCCTTAACACTCCTGAAACCTTTGGAACATCACAAGCTCATTACAGTTCTCTGCTCTCACTGTTGTTTTGGCAGGGCCTCGTTGCTGCAGCCAAAAGTTACAGCATTTGTGATACACAGGAGATGAAGGCAGACTTGGGCAGCATGGAGAGCTCCAGGAGAACAGGAATGCTTTGGAATGAGAGGGCTCCAAAGGAGAACTCCCCTCCCCAGCCTACAGGAAAGTCAGTATCCATTTACCCCAATTTCCTCCTTTATATGTTGTGGAAAATGAAGTTTGACATTAGTTAAGACAAAATCCCAAGGAAGGCAATGATGGATAAATGAGGTTACATTTTTGCATGAACTAATAGCTAAAACAATTTTATGAAATCATAAGCAGCACTAGTATGACCCCTCTGGAATTTGTATTTCCATGACACCTAATCCACAGTCCTGCTGGCTCCCCGAAAAGTAAAAGGGTAATTTTCCCATTGGGCCACAGGAACAGCTCCTCCCCCTTCACTCCAACAGCAAAAGCCATCTCCTCCTGCTGCCTCTGACAGCCATTTGTAAACCAAAGCAAAGCAATCTCCTCCTCTCACATCGCACACATCATGCATTTCTCTTCCCACCTTGGAGAGTATCTTTTCCATAAAGAATGACTTAGCAAGGTAGTAGGATGCAGAACCAGCTACTGAATTTTGAACAGTATCCCTGAACATGCTCTCAGGCATTACAAATCCTTTGGTTTCTACCCCCTGTCCTTTTGCACTGGTGCCACCCTGGTTTTAGGGAATGCACACCAGCTTGGTTTGGCTGTTCCTGTCCCATGGCAGAGGCTTGGCACCTGAGCTACCCAGGAACAAAACTGAAAACAAGTATGTACTTCCATTTATTTTGCTAGGTGCTAATTTTTTTCCCCAGTATTATAGTAATGGTTTATGTTGCAAGCAGTACTCGTAACAAGGTATAAAGCAAAAATGAAAACAGACTCAGCAATAAGATAATTTACAACTGAACTACAATTGTATTTCCACATGTGGGTAACCAGGATGTCTTCTTGGGATGCCTCAGAAGTGCACAGTAGAGATGCTCTGGGCAGATGCTGTTCCCTCCAGTGCAAAGATCAGGCACAAAGTCTACATTACTGATCCATCCCACTGAAAAAACCCTCTGAGCAAAACTGACCTGCAACTGCAGTGAATACACTGCATCCAGATTCATTCTCCCATTAGTTTCAACAAAACTTGAATAAACCCCATGCTGGAAAATAGAATTTACAATGTGACGAGGTTCCTGGCATGAATTTTTAATGACTATGTTCATGGTGATATAATCTGTGATATTTATTTAGAGCCAAACACTGAAAATGAGAGCAACTGATCCTCTATACAGCCGTAAGTACAGAGGCACACGCTCTTCTTCAAGCATCAGAGTAATTTGGAACAGAAAAGTGCTTGTGCAGACTGTTTGGAAGTGAGAATTCAGGTCCTAAACAGCTTTTCTGAGGTGACAACATCTATTCTGTGTATCACAGATAGTCTGCTCAACAGGAATACAGGTGTGGCCATCTGAGGTGGATGGTGAGATACATTAATGACTTATTTCTGCTCAGAATCAGTGAGAAACAGGGGAGAAAAGAAACTGAGGAAGCAGAATACATCATCCCTAAAAATTTTTCCCTCCTACTTACAGTGAGTTAGATGATGACTTTTGGCCAGAATCATTCAGGTTCATATTCCTTTCAAAACTCCCAGTTATTTTAAAATATCCGCTATGAATATTCCCCTCTATAAACCTCAGTCCTTTACTTATTCTTTCTTCGTTATCCCAGCTCCACTAATGGCATCTAATTTTTGATTAAGTATACAAGGCAGGCCTCACATGGAGTTAAAAGTGGTTTTAAGAGGTTTTTTTAAACTAACAGAAAGGCAGATGAGAAAAGCATATTCCAGGAAGCAGAATCTTCCTTAAACACTGAACCAGGCCATAAAACATACTAAGGGTTCCTTTATTGGACTTACACCAAGAGAAGGAACAACATTAAAAGTGGAGTTCTATTTTAGCAGGAATTACACAGTATTTATTTTTGCAGCAATTCCTGGTGAAAGTAAAATCCACTAATTCTCCTATTTTGTTATCAGCTTGATTGGATGAGATTTACACACGGCCTCCAGATGTGGGGCACCATTGAGAAGGAGGTTAAATATTCAAGTAGAAATAAAACCGCCTGCTACCCAGAGGGATGACGGATTATTAACTCAAGTCTCCATTTTCATCCCTCTGGATATGTAAAAAACATGAAGAAACCTCTCACAAGCCTTGGACCACCACAGAATAAGGGAGAATGGTTAAAAACCTTGTGGTTTGCACACCATTGGAACAACGAGCTGAGCAGGGCACTATTACAATTCCATGAGCCCATTTCCTGAAAAAAGTGGATTTGTCCACACACATTGAAATAATAACGTGTTTCAGCTAAGCCCTTGAAATGAATGTGCACTGAATTGGCTCTGTAATTGTATCAGCTGCTCATAAGCACCATCTGCATAATTAAGATGGTCCCATAATTGAATTATATGCCCAAGCACAGCTTCAAGTGATTAACATTTAAATAACATTCTGAACTCCAAACCCAAAATGACTGAAAAAATTGTTTTTTAAGAGCAAATGGGAATGTTTATATGGCTTTTACCCTTAGCCACGTTTGTATTTTTATCTCAGTGAGGTCAAGTAATCAAACTATCAGGAAATAACCACGAAACTTGGAGAATCAACAGCAGCCTGACAACCTCACACGTGCCAGGGACTGCAGGCTGGCCTCTGGTGCTCCAGGATAGAGCAGGAATCACCCTAAATACATGAGTGAGCCTAAAGGAAAGTGTTAGGGAGAAAAGCTGCACCAAGGCACTGAAAAGCTTCTCTTCCTTTTCACCAGCTTTGTGTTTTGACAGCGACGACAACACGATGAGAATGAAAATGTTTGGCATCCCATGAACTGGCTGGCACATCCCACTTGCCAGACTCCACTGGGGAAAATGAGAATTCACCAGAAAAAACAGATGTAAGAGGCACAGGAGACTTGTAAGGGAGAGGAGAACTGGGTAACAGTTTTGCCTGGCTAACAGCAGAATACAAATTGAACAGGCATGACCTTTATAGACTATCAATAGTTGCAGGCTTCACCTACATTCAGAGGCACTATAAGGCAGCAAAAAAAGAATTCTCAGCAGAAAGCTTTCCTTAGAATATACAATATCTGTTACAAGAAGTTAAAAAAAAATTAGCATGTATTCTTTCAGAATTTTCTCTTGAAATTTATAGGCAATTAAGTGTCATCCTAGATTTAACACAATTTTACACAGGAGAACAGCTGAAGTGTCAGTATAGCAATATCTAGTCAAGCACTTGGTCATCCCAGCAGCCAATGATAAGCAACATCTACAGACAGAATTGTGTGTGCCCCTGCCTAGTTATTGGCAAAATAATATATTAAGTTTCAGGAACATTTTAAGATGGCCTGGGCTGTCAGGGAGCATTTTGATTGTCTCTCACTGTGTCGAGATATTTAAACGTCTACTAAAATTTACATTTTCTAATGTGATGACTGACCACTGAAGAGTCTGTCAGTGCTTCAGTTGATAATAACCAGCATGAAATCATCATCATGCTTGCTTAACCAGCTTCAAGTGCTTCTCCATGTTCAGGAAACTGGATGATGGTGATGACAAATTTATTCACAGTAAATGAAAATGGAAAAGTTGCAAGCTGATAATGAGTCAAGAAGGAAGTACAGAGCACAGTCTGACAGTCCTGTTTTGGTGGGAATTTAGAAAGAGATTTCAGAAATTCCTTTTCTGATCCCAAAAACTCCAGCTCTGGTTGAACACTACCCACAAAACAATTCTGTGACACTTCTGTTACTACCTGGAGAATTATAAACACGTGTTGTCACAGCACCCAGACTTCTGCTACTTGAAACTCAACAGTGTCTAACTCCTGCCTGCAGGTAAGATCACAGCTGATTCGAGATAACTGCATGATAATTCAGATGCACAAGGGAACAAACACATTTTCACAGCTTTCAGGGCTGGCAGAGTTAGGTTTGTGTGCAGTAACAAGGAGGAGAGCTGCTGTCAGGAGAGTCCAGCTCGGAGCACTGGCGTCAGAGGCTGCTGGCTCACACTGACGTGGGGATGAGCAGTTGTTTGGGAAGCTGCACCAGTGACACAGGAAAGGCAGATGCTGCTGCACTCCTTCATTAGTGCTCCACTGTAATTGTATTTCTGAGTCTGGCAGATGCTGCTTCCTCACTTTTAACAGCAGCTATTGAGTTTAGTAACATTATCACAATAGCAACCTAAATGCAGAAATCTGAAGGAGAAAAAGCTTGAGGCAAATGGCTGGAAAGTAATTCTAAAGCTATTAAACAGGTCTGTGCAGAGAGCATTCTGTGCTGGACTGGAAGGATAAGTGTGGCATAATCTCTATGCCATAGCCAGAAATATTTTGAGTAATCACAAGAAAAGCTCATATGCCATTTTGCTAAGAATTTAGGTTCACAGATCCCAGAAATGACATAGGTTGCATAGAACCTCCAGGTCATCTGGTCTGAAACCCACTCAAAGCATGACTCATTCATGCACAGTTAATGCATTTCGCCAGATCACAGGGTAATTCAGAGTTCCAGGAAGCTCCAGTGGTTTCTTGCCCTGACAGGCTGCCAAAAGAGGATGAGCTACAAGGTCAGATTGGGTTACCTTGAGCTTTATCCAGTCTGGATAAAGTCTGGTCTTTAAAACCTTGAAGGAAAGAGGATGCACAGCTTTCTGGGCAGCCTACTCCAACTACCTGACATCACTGTGAAAATGTTTTCCCCTTACATCAGTCACAAGGGCTCTTTTTTTTAGTGCCTGTTGTCTATTCTCCATGGGAAAAATTAAGAACTCCACAGAATAAGATTTTATATATCACTTAAAGCCCAGATCACTATGGGGAAGAGAAGAGACTACTGTGCTATTAAAGACTTGCAAATGGAAAACTGCACTTTCTTTATTCTGACATTTCTGTACTGTTTACATAGCTGGTTAATGTATTTATGTATACAACAGTGCAATGTATACAATGCCAAATAATGGAATTGATGGACATTCTGTTGTTTTTAAATACTCTGTATGAGTTTGTACATCACAGCATTCTCTTTGAGATTCTATCAAGCCCCAAAAGTACACAATAAATAATTGGTAGATCCTGCTTTAAGCTCTTCAGTACTGGCATTCGGTTTAGAATTACAAATTGACACAAGCACTTCAAACTTGGCAAATCCACCATGAAGATACTTTTCAAGCAACCTCACCAGAAAAGAGCTGGAGATATCAACTATCTGCCTTATTCATCACAGAAAAAAACAGCATAAAAACCAAGTTACAAAAAAATAAGAATCACTCAAACCAAAATTTGACCAGTTGAATTTTGGGAAGACTGATGATAGCAGTTTCTGAAAGTACACACATGATTTGGCACTTCATACAAGTCTCTTTTAGGGTCAGCTGAAGTTGCAAATATTATATGCAGTTCCAGTTTTAACTCAGGTTAGATGACTGATAATTTGTCACCACTTTTGACATCACTTTATCTGTCAATATGTCAAACTCCAGGCACCAATGTGATTGCTGGTCCTTTCCAACTGCAGCATTGAGTTTTCCCTAATGACCAGATATTAGGTGGAGGAGAAGGCTGTCAGCTTCTGGCTTCATTTTTTTGAGAGAGAAACACAACAAGCCTCTGATTTTAATATATATGTACCACAGGAATAGATCTCCTGATGTTTAGCAACATCAAAACAGAACCCACCATGGGGATTTTTCTTGCTCAGTAAAACATGGGGATCACAAGCAGAAGATTTAGGATCAACGCTCCTGAGCACTTGTATGATTAGTAACTATGCAAAGTAAATTTCCTCACGGAAAAGGATTTATTGAAAACTGATACTTGCCAGACATTTGAAAAATGAGACTTCATCCTTCATATTATTCTGCTCTGCAGCCTCTTTAAAGAGCAGAGATTTTGTGGTAGCTGCTTGTTCCAGGAAGCAGAGCGCCGCGACGCGCACGGCGAGCGGCTGCAGCAAAAGGCTGCCAGAATGTTTGTTTTAAACTGGTTGCAGGGAGGGAAGTGTGTTACTTAGATATGACAAATATCACAAACTCGGTGCCCATGGTGATGCCTTGTGAAGGCTGACCTAGAAGAGAGACTAGGTGGAGCTAAAGAATGAAGTTGGGATTTATTAAGAGGCCTCAATGGATCCACCTTGGGCAGCACAACCCAAAATGGCCACAAAATGGATGGCCAGTCACAGGGTGTCACACTTTTATCAGTTCTGCTCCATTTGCATATTGGAGTTAATTGTCCAATTACAATTAGCCCATGAAGCCCCATCCTTCTTTTTTTCTCTCTTTGGTCTACCATTGTTTATGCTCTTGGGCCTGAGATGTGGATCACTTGTCCTTGGTCCCCAGCTGGAGAAGGAATTGTTTTGTCTCCCTACTCTGTGGAGAGCGCTCACTATCCTCTTAATATGAAGCCTAGACTTACAGACTAAAGCAGAATAGAATCTGAAAAATATCAAAGCTAAACCTGAGGCATCAGTGGCTGCTGTTGGGTTTATCTGTCCCAGGGCTGCCCCAAGGGAAGGAGCTGCAGGGTCGTGCTGAGCCCCTCTGCAGTGACTGGCAGCACCTTGGCAAGCTCAGGGGCTCCTGTGAGAGCCTGTCCACATTCCAGAGGAACTCAAGGACAGGTGAGCAGGACATTTAAATGTCTTCCAGTTTCTAGAAAGCCCAAGGTCAGTTGAAGGTCTCCTGGACTAACCATCCTCAGCTAATGGTTACTCCAAAACTTCCACCTTAAGCTGAAGCCTTGCCCATTGTTTTGGTATTTAAATGCAAGAAATGAAAACAATTAAATTAATCAAACACTGTTTCACAGCTTGGATGCATCCCCCAAGAAAATGAAAGTTTCCATTCACTGTATTAAAAAAACCCACAAAAGCTAAAAAAAAACAGTTATCCCTTTCTGGAAAACAGCACAAATCTCTCAAACCCAAATTGACCTAAAATTCCCAGAAGGCACTTGATACAGCCTGCTGAAAAGAAGAACGTATGAGGACAGGGTACAGTAGCTACAAAGCTTTCTATCATCCTCTCCTCTGGCACCTTCAAACAGGAGAAGGAAAACTACAACGTCCAAGAAAAGCTTCTGCTCCACAGAACAGATGTGTAGCTGGACCTGAAGAATGATTTTTGCTGCTCTGTTGGATACCACTGCTTAGAAAACACATAAGATTTGTGAAATCAGCAATTTAACAAAAATCCAATTGCAATTATTTTTGTGGGTAACGTTAACTACTTAAGGTATTTACTTATAATGAAAACTTCAGAAACAACATTTTGAATGAAACCCATAGGGTTTAAAAAAAGCCCAACAAAACCACACCCTAATCCCTCAATGAAAATCCTCCAAACCCTTATTATCTAACCACGCCTAGTTATTTTCTTGCCAAATATAATATAATACTGGCTTACCACCTCTGCCTTATAGGGCAGAAATGTGGAATGCTGATGCCAGCCAGGTTGTCTAAAACTTGTTCTGAATTCATTTCCCCTACACCAAAGTCAAACAGGACACTTGAAGATGTGGCCATGCCTGAAATGGGAACCCCTCTATCCAGCTCCTGACACCAGTGGTGCTGTCTGAAGGTGTTAGGCCCTTACAGAGAACAATTCAGCCAGAATACAGAATAATCCTGGCCTATATTGTGACAGTATATTTAAACTGAAGACTAATTACATGTCTGATAAACTCTGATAAGTTATATTCAAAGCAATTAATAACAATATTATCTGTTTTGAAATATCACAGTAATTATTTTTTTCCTTTTAAATAATATATTTTCTTTCTAAATAATAGTTTTTCCTTCTAAATAATACAGGACCCACAAGGACTCCCTTTTTCTTACTGTGTCCTGCTTTATCATAAAGCCAGTACATTTTCTAAACTGCTCCTGCTCCAGCTCAGGAAATCAGACAGGCTACCAGGATACCTTAATCAGAGTGTTCTTATCAGAGTGTCTCCAGACTAATAAGAAGAAATCCAATCTAGTGTCCACGGAACACTAAATTAGATCTAATCATAAGGCACTCTTCCAATTCTTCAACAGCAGGTCTAAGACCAACAAATGCCATTTATTTTTTTTTAGTAGCCATTAAAATACTACAAGCTATCCCAGAACAGCTGCTTCAAAGCTACAGTCCAAAAAGCTGCAGACATTTGTTTGCATTTAAAACATGATCATTCAATGCTCTCTTTGCCAAAAGATACTTTACATACAAACACTCTCAAGAAGACCCTGGAAGGCTCCAGGGTCATGGTATTTTGGGAATCCCAAAACAGGGCAACCTACTTACATTGTCTCAGCTTGAGAATCTTTAAATAGCTGGAGCACAACACCTTTCAGCAGTTCCCTGGCACAAAGATTTTGTTTCCTTAATAACAAGGCATCACTTCAGCCAATTCTGACTAAAAACAATTGTATCTTGTGTTAAATACGCACTTCACTAAAGGCCTGCTCCACATGCATGCTAGCACTGTTCTGTGAAGGAGTTAAAAATTGTTTAATGCCTTTTGCAGAAGTTCTAGACCAATATTTTTATAGGACACGGTGATCCATGTGTTGAGTGATTTTCTTATTTATGTTTTTCTCCTGGGAAGGCTTCTATCTGTAAAGTGTCCTGGATGAGACAGAACAAGTCTTGAAGAGTATCACTTCAAAATTACAACTGTAAAATATTTGGGTTGGGGAGGATGCTTTTAAATCTCATATTTTTTAAAATACAGTTTTTTCTCAAAGTAGGATGAGCCCCAGCTCCTCTGCACTTTTGTAATTATTGTCCTCACACCTGGCAAACCATCCCCAAAATTTCTCTTACTGCTCAGGCACAGAAACACTGAAGTACCAGAAAACTTGTGAGGTTTGGGGCAAGAGAGAGGAAAGAAGCTCCCAGAAAAAGGTGCACAGGGTGAGGATAAAGCGATGGGCAGCTCCCCACGGCCCCAGCTCAGGGACTGGCACAGCCGAGCCAAAGGGGCTCCTGCCTGCCCTGCTCTGGGACAGGGCGGTCCAAGTCTGCAATTAAGGTCTTATGGATAAATTACACATCTGAGTAGTCCTTCACTCAGCATAGAGAGTCATTTCACTGACTTCATTTTACTTGTTTGGCTTTGCTCATGAATGCTGATCTAAACCTAAGCTTACTTTGATAACCCAAATAAGGGCAGCAAAGGCTGCAATCACAGCGACACATCCAATGGCAAGGACAATCTTGGGGAAATTCATTTCTGGCTACATCAGGATTGTCAGAAAGGTTTCAAGTGACATGCCTAAAAGCTATTTCAGATTCTATATTAAATATGATTTACTGTTTGGGGTGGAGGGCTGCATGTGACATAAAGCAGAATTGACTCACTTTTGATACCTCACCTTTATTTTTGGAGTGCCTCATCCATGATGGTAATCACAACATTACGAATAAACATTAAACTCACTTCCCTGCTGCTCCCTCTACTGACTGGCTGAACTCCTTCCCTTTGAAGGAATTACTGGTTCCCAATGTGATCATGGAGACAAGAGTGAGTGAAATTTGCAATTTCACATTTGGCTTGGGAAATCTTTTCCGCTCAATTAATGCATAATGAATATCTCTCTATATATCTTACCCTGATCATGACTGCAAGTTAAATCACACATGGCATAAAATACCTTAAATAACAATATACTGTCAAATCATTTCTCTTGCAGCTAAGCCCCATCTGACATCATAAGAACGTGGAACTGAGCACAAGTTGGAGCAGAGCTCTCACGTTGCCCTTTCACTTGCCCCAGCAGGTCCTTGCAGCACAGAAGCCCTCAAGGATCCAGACATTGAACCACAAGTGCTAAATGTGTAAAAACAATCAGATGGCATCCCCACCCACGCATCAGCCGGTGACCAAATTTCCTTTCTTGGACAGAGTCTTTCATTTCCTCCCCACACTTAAATCCTCCGTGTCTATTATCCATTATACACACTCTGCTATAAAACTGTTGACACCTTCCTTTTTTAGTTTTTTCAGCCCTTGCCTCCCTCTTGCCTGACACAGAAAAACAACAGACTAGCACATCCCAGTGAGTTTTCAATGAAAAAGGTGGTTCTATTAATGTCACTACTGAAAGAACAGTAAATCTAGCTAGTCAGTAAAATAAAGAAGAGGAAGGGATCATACTCACAGCAGCTGCAGAGACACAAGATCATCAAAAAGGCCCTGGGGAATCTCCGTGATCTTGTTTCCATAGAGCACTCTGAAAGATTCAGGAAGACAAAATAAATCTTAAATTACAGCCCAGTTTAGTGTCCTCCCACATCTCTGCATTATCATCTTTATTGATCATGGCGCACCATGTCCAGGATCTGTGGGCATTTCATTTAACCACTGATCTCATTTTCTTTTCAGAGAGCACATGGCATTAAATGAGTCGTTATGATTCAGGCTTCGTCTGGTGTTGGAAGGCATTTTTAATGTAGAAACTGGACATCATCCAAAAACTGTATCTGAAATATTTTTCATTCTGTTAAAGGATTTTTTTTCCATCCTCTTTAGAAATATTTTAGCCACTGAAAGGCACATTGTCTGATGCAAAACCCTAGAATTCTGCTCAGTAATACTGAATTTAAAAGCCAGAGAGCACAAGCTGGTTGTCGATAAAATTTCATATAACTGAGTCTCTTAAGATACAGTAATTGGCATGAAATGTGACACAGGCATCATTGGATAAAATATTACAGCTTCACCAGCTGCTGTTACCATTTCAATGAACTAATATAAAGAAATTTATCCTGAACTGGAAATAGACATATATTTCAGGAACTCAAAAATAATTTAGGTATAGCTTAGCTATAAAAATCAGTAAAGCTTTAATAACAAAAATGAGAGTCACTGTGTATATTTAATCAACCATAAATATATGACCCGATATCTATGATTCAGTTTTCACATTAAATATATTTCATATTTTAAATGGAGAAATGCACATATATTATCTTTAGAAGTTGAAGGAAGGGAGAGGAGAGACAGAAGCACCATTATGCTGAGATGTGTTACCCAGTGATCAGAACAAAATCATGTATGACAGGAACACCAGAGATTCAATCATGGCTGAAGTATGAGCTCATGTCATTTCTGCAGGTCGGTATCATTTGTAAAAACCAGAGAGTGGCTGAGGAGCTTTTGTGAGTCCTGGTAAAAGGGAAGATGATGAGGCTCTCTCTGACAACATTTTGCCTTACCTAAACATTTTAAACAGGGAAAAAACCAGAATGTATGTAATTTTTATGCTCTAGGACATGGCAAATGGTTATAAACCAGCAAATGCCAAAACTCTGCTGCTTGTGTGTCACTAAATTTGTTGCTTCCCTCACTTTTTAATGTGGAACAATAGGCTGGCAATGAATCAAAAGACCATGTGAGGCTTGGATGTTGGCTGAAATCCTGGCTTACCCTGCCTGACAACGTTTGAAATATTAGGAAGAGTTGAACATGCTGAAAAAGAAACTCTTAGCACGGCAGACCATTTCCAATACCCCCTGGCCTTCCCAGAGCATCACCACTTCAGTTTACTCTTCATCAGTCACTGGGAGTCCATCACCCCTGTGGGAGCCTTCCCAGAGCAGCTCATTTCTGAGCCTAAACACAGTAACACCATTTAAATACCAAAAGCTAAACTGAAACCCAATTTTTCATTACTTTTGCAGTTTAGCAGGAACTGAAGTGCTCCTCAAGAAACTCAGGGTCATCCAGCATTCTATTTTCTCCAAACAAATTTAACAATTTCTCTATCTAGTACAGAGTCAGGAGGTGTTTGTAATGTGCTGCTCCCATTAGTATTTCTTGTGAGCAATGAATGCTTCCAAATTTTTCTGATTGTTTCTTAACTTCAGCTTCAGAAAACACACACAATTTCCTATTTCAACAAAATGTAATGCAATACGTGAAGATTTTTATAATCTGTCCAAAGCTGGACAGAAATGGTGGCTGAACTTGGAAAGGTTTAACAGGATCATTTAGACAGAACATCCAAGTCCATGGATTTCACTGGGCTCTAAACCAACACGTGAAAGGTTGACTCACAGATTTCTTTCTGCACAAAGATGTGTTCACCTGTATTAAGAAGCAAAAGCAAAACTTCCGCAAATACAATATTTGTAAAAGGTTAAAACATCAATGCCCACAGAAGCCAGTATGACTCCTCTTCACCTCCCAGTCTTTCTGCAAAACCTTTCTTTAGCTTTCTTTAGCTTTAGTGTGTCATCTGTAGACTGAGTTTAGACTGCAAACTCTGGGATGTCAGAGCAATATATTCCTTAGTTTGGTGAAGGAGCAGGATCATCAGTGCTCATCAATAATGCACAGTACAACTGCAAAGAGGAATTGAGAAGCTAAGTTTTACAAAGTGCCCATGGAAAACTAAGGGCACTCCAGCCTAAGGGTTATTCTGGCTGTAGAGGTAAAACAAAACCTTAAAGAAATATCAACACTCTTGTCCTATGGCACTACTGAATGCAAATATCAAAATAAGACCTTCAGAGCAATTTTTCTTTTTTAATTTGAGAGTCAGAAGGTCATAGTGTAGTGTGCTACTGAACTTTAAACCTTGGTTGTGTTTATACATCTTCTGTATTATTTTGAGCAAAATAGATCGAAGTAGCTTATAAAATAAAGCAAAGCTCTGATTTTTAGAAGCCATGAAAAGGAAAATAAGCATTTTCCAAACTAATTTGGCTTATGTGCATGTGGCACATTAGCATTCAAACAGATTAGCAGCTAAACAAAAGTCAGTATGAGAGCTCAGGCACTTGTCTCTAATTCATATTCATGTTCAGCACTGCACAGAGCCAAATGAGCTCATGCCATGCCAGGGCTGCAGGCAAACGGGGCAGCACAGGGAGGGCAGCTCTGCCCTGCAGCTCCTCAGTGCAGCTCTCACTGCCCTTTGCTGCAGGGAACAGCACAAAAAACCTGTTTTGCCCAGAGTTCTCTGTCTGTCAGCCAGGAGAGAACGCTCCCACCGAGGAGCATCACCTGGCCGGCTCCTGCTCGGACGCAGCTGCCGTGCCCTGGGCAGGGCTGGGCTGGTGGGAGCAGCCGGGCTGGGAGCCCTGCAGCCACAGGAAAACACAGAAAAACCCACAAAAAACAAACAAACTAAAAAAAACCCCAAACACCCAAAAAACCCACAAAAGAAAACAGAAAAAAAAACAACCAACAAAAACAAAACAACAAAAAAACCCAACAAAAAAATCACAAAACAAAACAAAAAAACCAACCAACCACAGAAAAAAAACCAAACCAAAACAAAAAGAACCAAAAAACCAAACCAAAAAACATCAAACCAAACAAAAAAAAAACAAACAAACAACTAAACAAAATAAAAACAAACAAACACACACCAACTTTAAAAAGCCATATAGGAGGAAACATGACCAATTTGATTCAAGAACTTCATTTAAATCTCTAGTGCTTTTACCAGCTGAGGTAAATTTTAGGAGATTTGCCCTTTGGCATTACAAGTTCTAAAAATGGTGTTCACTTGCTTCCCCCACACGTGTTGCAGGACACGCAGGTGTCCTGGCTAACGTGCAAGCTTGGCACAGGAACACAACCCTTCTTCTATCCCAAAGCACCTGAAATTTTAGACACAAAGCATTTTTTTTAAAATTAAAAACACACTAACAAAGTTAACATATAATAAAAATAAAAGTACTTCAGCAATTGCTGCCAATAGACAGTGAACCAGTGAATTAGAACATTAATTTGAACACAAAAATATTACAAAGTTTTTTTTTTGTGTGGGCTCCTGATTCTTCACTGGCTCCTCATCTTTAGGAGAGTAAGTGAGCCACGGGTCTGACAAATACCACAGCACATAAAGCACAAACCCCTGGCAGCACCGCAAGCTTTGGAAATCCCTGGGAGCAGCACCCTAAAGAGTCATTATGGACCTTCAACAAGAAGTTATACAAATATAAAACAGCCACAAATGAGGCACTGTGCTGCTTCAGCCTGATTCTGGCATCATATTTTAATAGTCCCCTAACGATGTATCTATCCCAAGACATATTAGATATTAAATTTCCAATTAAATAATTAATTGTTACTACTAAGCTTCAAGTTTTGCTGTTTAACCCATGATATTCTAAAATAGAGATTAAACAGTGAAAACAATCACTGCATAGACTGATCTGCAATTCTGGGACACACCACACGCAAAGAAAGCACAGGAAGCACACGTAGCCATAAGTATGTTGGGTGACAATATAATCAATGATGGACTAAACCTTCGGTAGAAGGGTCCTAAAACATGAAATTTACGCTGATTCTTCACAGTCTCTATCCATTCTGACTTCTTGCACCATTTTAAAAAGCGGGAATTTGCACTGACTTTACCACTACACGGCCTTTAAGATGCACTGAAGTTTAACATGCCACCTTCGAAGGGTGTGAAACAATAATTGCTGTGTTCTTTCTTTTATGTCTCTGCTCCTCAGCTTCCTTACTTGCAAATGTAGTTGCAATTTAGCTGCTTCATTAAGTCAGATCACAGAATACAGAGATTTTCCCCTTGAAGGTGACACAGAGTTTTTTGAGGTATGAAAGCCTAGCACAGAATCCCTTACTTTAGACCATATGGTTTCCAGCTAAGTGTTCCTTTATTTTGGCTGGGCTGAAACATTCTTACTGAAGTGTCAAATTGTGACTTTATGCAATGTCTTTTTCAGTCCTCAGAATGCTTTTAACTTTCCTTCAGACTGTGAAAACAATTCTCGCTAGGAAGAATTATATTTCCCAAGCTATGTACAATGGCACAGGCTCAACACGAATTCAGGTTTTCAGAAGAGGACGAATTGATAGGGATAAAAACAGCAATAAATTTCTAATATCTAAAAGAAACTTAGACTTGTAATTTTTTTTCCCCCTGCACTATTTCATATTTCTTCAGAACAAGCTAAGCTAAATAAATCACAGTGAAACTATCCAAAGCAATTTGTTACCTTAAAATAAGTTTGTCAGCTATTGCAATAGACAGTGTTTTATTGCAGATTTCAAATCACCACGAATGACACCCCATACATCATCACCCAGGAGATGATGGTCTAAATGCGACTGCTATGTCAAAACCTAAGCTGTCTCTTGTCTTTGTGCCCAGGCTGATCTAAGCTTTTAAAGTGTTCACTAGCTTAATTCAGTATATGAACAAAACCAAAGGAATTCTCCCTCTGCAATAGTCTAAAACTTATTGATGCAGTTTAACACCCTGAAGGCTCAGACTGTTTTGTCATATCTCATAAAATGTCCACAGACAGTCTGGATATGGCCTTCCAAACCTGCATTTGTGGGAGCTTTACTGACCCCAGGAATCACATGTATCTCTGATACTATTAACAATAACCAAATGCGGATACAATTCTCTCACCAATACCAGACAGATTCTGGGTTGATTAAATGGAAAATTAAATTACTTTAGAAAGTGCGTGCAGCAATCTTGAAACACGAAGCTATTGCTATTGTCCCCGATGCTCTGGGCTGTTATTAACCACTCCAGCTCCTGCAAAAGCCCTGCTATCCATGGAACACAAACACCAGGTACCACAAACAATGTTTCTCTAACTTTTCCTTCAAATTCAGGTAATACATTCCTTTGCAACCAACCAATTCTGCCACACTTCTCAATGCAGGGATACTATTTGCTCTCACACTTTTATGAAGGAAGTATTGTATGGCAAGACTAATTCTTCCAGCACAACAAGAAGAAAAGGAAAAGCCAGGAAACCCCAGGAAAAAGAAGGGAAAAGTTCTTAAAGCATAATGATTCCAGTTCCTTATTCTGTAACAACCAGTAAAAAAAAAAAAAAAAAAGAAGTGATGTGCTTCCCCTAATGTTTCTAAGTAGAAATTTCTTGTTCCAAAGAAAAATATGAATAGGGAACAAAATCCATTGTAAAATGGGCATAGAGAAAATAACTTATTTCTTCCTGAATGTGGGTAATGAAGAAGTCTTGAGTACCCTACAGGAAAAAAACTTGCCTTTCTTTTGCTAAATGCAGAGAAAATCCAAGGTAGAAATGCTTGCTTTCCAGTACAATAATTTTGTGTCCTGTTTGACTCCCACAGGTGAATTTCTTATTAGAGAAAATATACAGATTTGCAATAAAAAAAAGTATGACCTGCTAGCACATGGATCACTTAGCACTTTAAAAAGATTTAAGTTTTACACATTTTAGAGGAAACAGATTCTGTTATAAACATTCCTATGTTTGAAAACTGCAATACACTTTTTTTCCTACCATCTCAACACAGGTACAACAGGCAGAGTACTCTGAGAAGCATTTCTGCCTGGAAACACCAAGGCAAGCTGACTTCAGAGAAAGCAGAGCAGAACTCACTAAATCCAGGCCTGCATTAGGCAGGCAGACTAACAACGCTGGCTGCCTTCCAGAGGAACACTCTGGCTCCCCAGACCCACAGGGAGCACTGTGATTGCATGCAAGCAGGGAGCAGAGCGAGGAGCACAAAATGGGAATAAAAACAGATAAAAAAAGCACAAGGATATTAGATTGTACAGCAGCACTCCATTTTTAATGGCAACCATGGTGCTTACTCTCATTTGTGCATTAATACTTTCCCCTCATTTCTTCTGGTTGGAACTCAGTTGCAAAGTCCAGCTGCTCTGTACCTCAGTGATGTCTCATTAAAATTTATGCACCAATCACACCTGAGTGAGGTGCAGGAACAGAAAGAGTTGTTCCTTGTATGCAGAGCAGCGTTCCTTCAGGGCACACAGCTGAGTGAACTTACTGGGGCACCCAAAAGACTGAGCTGCTAAAAGGAAAAACACTGGTAAGCCACTGTCTCACTTCATTGCTGCCCTTGTTCCTTCCCCTCTGGCAGTGTCATTGGGAGGGCTGGCACCTCCAAGGAGTCCTCTTCTCTTGCACTTGTCTTTCTGTGCCTGCCTGAGCTGGGCTGGTGGCTGTGGAAAAGTTCAGACAAAAGATACTCTGCTTCTCAGGGGTAGAAACCTGGGGAAGCTTTCTTCAGAGAAACTCAGATTCTGCTGACCAGCATGTCATCTTGCTCCATAAAGGTATCTAGGGCTCGGAAACTGAAAGAACTACAGAGAGGAACCTGCCAGGTCTGAGTGACAGGTCATGAAAAATGAGAGATCTAACCATGGCTTGGCAGCTATAGGGAAAACATTTTTAAGACCTTCCTGTAGTGAACAGCAGGGGCAAAACCTTTCAAAAGAAAGTAAAAACACAGCAGGCAACTGGCCCTAGAGAAGGAGGCTGATAATTTCAAGACTGGGGTTGATACTGTCCTAGAAACAAGGCTGCCAAGGAGAGGAGAAACTGTGTTTTACAGCTTTACAGTCTGTGGTGGAGGGAAACTGAGGCAACCAAAGGAAAGATTTGGAGGCAGTTCCCTTTGCTGCGCATCTCATCTCCCTGCCATAACCTACTGGCATTAACTTAAGCACTGTTTTTCCCACTTGGATATGAACACATT
The DNA here is from genome assembly GCF_017590135.1 of Pyrgilauda ruficollis. Classification (NCBI taxonomy): domain Eukaryota; kingdom Metazoa; phylum Chordata; class Aves; order Passeriformes; family Passeridae; genus Pyrgilauda; species Pyrgilauda ruficollis. The sequence continues at coordinate 3,256,619 of NW_024530599.1, forward strand.
CAAACATCATTTATTTAACATATTGCCCTGGATGACTGGGCAGAGAATACACAGCCATGTCACTTGCTTCTGTCTGCAAGTCAAAACACCATAAACTCCTGCCCAGTTTATATTCTCATTTCCTCTCTGTCCACTCTGATGTGTTTTGTCCCACACTCCTGAGGCCACCTGGGGGTATCTGAATTAACTGTGCTAAAGCTGAATAAATTCTGCCTTGGGAAGTGAAGCCCAGTGGAAATGTCTTGCCCATCCAGCTCACTCCTAGCCAGGAGGTTTGCCAGGACCAGGAAGCTGCAGCACTGCAGCATCAGCAGTAGTTTCACACTAAGCCAAAACTGTAGCCTTCAGTAAATGTCACTCTCTTGCTGAATGATTTCCAGACAGCAGTGAGGGATTTGACCATTTCCACAGCATGTTGAATAACACCGCCTGAACTATTTAACAAACACCAGCAACACTTAATATATACTTCTGGCATTCTCCCAGCTGGATTCAGGGCACAAAAAAGGGCCAATCCTTCTGCATTCTGGCTCACAGGTTTACTGCAACATGTTAGTTTAGTACTTAATAACTTTCTGATATTCTTCTAGCCAAAAAATTATTCAGTTTCTCAGAATTATCCAGTATTCAGAAAATAAATGTATGTCAGCTTGTAGAAACAAACTACAGTTTTTAAGAACCAAGCTGGGTTGTATGAATATTAATGAGATAATTGTCTCCATACTGTTTTTAAAATTAACACAGGTAAATATCATTCTAGTTGTGTTTCCCTCTTCCCTCAACGTGGCGCCTTCTACCACTCTATTCTAGTTTATCCTCAATATGCAGCTTCTGACCTTATATTGCTCGTTTTACCCATTAAAAGCTCAACTGTTTTAATAGTGCTGTGGGTACCTAGGCTGAAATACAGCTGCATGTAAATTCAACTTGGTGCTAAATCAGTTTTCTGTGTTCTATAAGGAGAAACAAACAGCTGTCAAGAGATCCCACCTTCCTTTTATCTCCTGTATGAAATCATATTTTAGTCCCCTTCCAGCTTAATAAAGCAGTAATTACAGCTAAGGCATATAAACATTTTCTTATGATTTGGTCCTTCCCTAACTAGTCTGAAGAAAACAAGACAAACCAAAACCCACCACTACAAAAAAAAACCCCAAAAACTAAAACAAAAACCAATCAAAAAACCCCCACACCACAAAAAATCAAACAAACCAGAAAACTCCAAAGAGAATGTAATTTCTTTACTACAGAAGAAAAATCCAGTATGAAAATATTTCCCCAACTCTTCCCTGATTAACAGCACCAATCATGCCTAAGGTGAGGTTTCGGTGTGCCATGAGGAGTGTGGGTGCATGGAGCAGCCTGCAGGTGCACGGGTACAGAAGATTGAATAATGCACTGATTTGAAGTGCAGAAGTCAGCAGCCTTATGAGAGACTTGTAGACAGTTCTCCTTTCTGAACTTCATTTTTCATTTACAAAATTTTTCATTTACAAAAGATCAGATGCTTCACACAAGCTGGCAGTTGCACACAGAAACATATGTTCCCCCAGACAGCACATTATCATTTTTATTCCTCTTACATGCAAGCTCTCCCCAAATGCCCATTCAGTTCTATTTTCTACTTACAATGAAATGAGAGATTTCAAGCCTTTGAAAGCATCAGGTGCAATGTCAGTTATTTGATTCTTGCTGATGTCTCTGTGAAAAGAAAGAAGGATTAAAAAAAAGGTTAGTAAACAGGAATTTAATGAAAATATTTTAGCTGTATTGGAAGAACACGCTTGATATAAAAACAGAAGTAAATGATCATATTATCTCAGAGAAGTTATGAACTATGTAAGAGCAGAGAAAGGCAAATTCTAGGAGGGATCAGAAAACATCAGCCAGTATGACAGGCCACAGCCTCAATAGAGAACACCCTTCTTAATAAGGGCTTTGATTTTATGGATGTTAAAAAAAGGTTTTTACAAAGAAAACAGTGACGCTGATGAAACCATCCCAAAGCCATTAATACTGGAGGTGGCACTGCAACCCTCCTCAGGCAGGAGGGGCAGCCCATGGCAAAGCACAAAGGTGGTCTGAGCACTGCAGAGCAGGCACGGAGGGCCAGCTTGGTCAGAGCAGAGCGCATGGTGCAGTGCCCAGCCCCTGGTCCCAAAGCAGGGCGCTCAGCACTGCTCCTCTGAGGTCTGGCCTTTAACAGCCTCGAAAAAACAAGCAGCACAAAATGCACTCAGCATTGATCTGGTGAAGTTCAGACACCGGAGGAAGCCTTCAGGCAGCTGAATGGGAGTTGTGGAGCTCTGAAGGCAGCAGCACTGGGGTCCCCCCAGCCCACTGCAGACCCTGTCAGGGAGCCCAGGGAGATTCCACCCTTTGGCTGTGCTGTGAGTGGGACTGACTCAGTACTGCCTGCTGGATTTTTAAAGTTAAGTGTGTTCCTGGTTTGGAAAATACTCTTCAATTTGAATCATAACCATCCCAGACAAAGAAGGTAAAGACAGACTGTGCCACAGTAACTTTATACAAGGAGCCCAACTTACTACACTTGGCACCCAGGCACTCAGAGCTGGGGGCCTCATCGTGACTGTCACTGTCACCCAGACTTTCTGTGCATCAGCTCAACCAGGTGCTGAGCTGGGACACAACCTTCAGCCACCTCACTGCACTCCCTGATAGCTGATATCAGCTTGTGTCAGTAGTATCAGATCTCTTCACTGACAGCTGCAGCAGTACAGTATTTCATGTACATCTTCACTGATATTTCCAATGGGGCATGTGCTATGGATCCACGTAGACTCTAGATAAAACATCACTTGAATGAGAACTTACTAATCAGAAAGTAAAGAGGTTTTCCATTCCCTACATCTTTTGAGTTATAAATTATGTTGGTTAAATTTTTAATGAGGTCCTCAAACTCTGCCAAAAATCACAGGGAAAGGAGAGTTTGCTGAACAACAACAAACACCTGAAAAGGGGGATCTAGTTTTTGACTGAAGTATTTCAGCAGTGTTTTAGTTTCAGCATTCCCACCCTTGCTCTCTCCCCTTGCCTGGACCCTAACGAGTGTGTGACTGATGGTGCCTGAACGTGCAGGAACGCCACGCTGGGCTCGGCACTCTCACTTCATGCAGATGCACTACAATCAGCATTAGCAGATAATTAGACACATTATTTCCTTTTCATTAGAGCCCAAGTTCCACTGCTGTCGGATAAGGAGGCTCCATCTCCCTCCGACTTGACTGAGAGAGAGAGATTCAGTTTTGTCCTGGTATTTCTGTTCCCTGTGTTTGGCCTGCTTTGGTGAGATTGTCCTATTCTGTCTTTCATTTACATCAAGACAGAGAGGCTTTTCTACGCTGCACAACTTGGATAATTTAGATGCCATAAGGCTCATTTTCTTAGTTTAGGGTATCTCAGAATCACTCAGGGGAAGCGTGCCCCTTCAACTGGAAATGTAATAAAATTATCAGGATTGCACTCAGGCAGGGATGATATCAGTCACCTCAGACTCCCTCTCTGCACCCCTGACAGCATGATAGAAATCTCTGAAAAGGTTGTTGCACACACCTTGGAGGGTGGCTGTGCTCAGTCACCAGCTGGGGACATAAATTGATTTTGACTTTGCACCAGAGGAGCAAGGATACCCTGCAAGTTGCTGAGTAACACATGACTGTATGGCTTAAATGTCTTCACTGTAAAAGGTTTTGAAGCAAAACAGATTTATTTTTAGATGCAGCCAAATACAAAACTATTAATAGCATTGGTTGAATACTCTTTGTTGACTAACATTATTAAAAACAGATTACTTGATCATCTCCAACATATAATATTGACTGTTCTCATCTGACAAGAGTACTCAGCAAAATCCATGTCATACACGGTGTAGTTTGTAGAAGCTGCTTAAAAATGTCACAACTCCACAGAGCTACTGGCAAGCCTGTGAAATCTCAATGTGTTTTCTGCTAAAATGTGGTAAAATTAGTCTGACAACATGAAATGCCACTACAAGCATCAGAGCTAGAGAGGTGCAACCACAACCTTCAAAGTTATTCCCTGTACTTGGCTCTTACTCTTGCTCTACAAACTTGTTAGTTAAAAGCCTCAGAAGTGCAGAGACAGGAAATGTGGGCAATTCTGATTAAGCCCAAGACAAAATAGGTTTCAGCTCCTTTACTAAACCTAATCACCAAAATAACTCTCCCATCCTGGAAGTTGTCGAAGAGATAATTCTAAACAGCAAAATGCAGCTAAATGCAAGTATAGCACTTGAATTAATACAAATTTTTTGCTATCATCTTGACCTAATAATATCAAGTCATATCAAGATTATGTTGGACAAGTGGATCTAATTTAATAATTAATCTCAGTTACCCAATTAGCTAAGGAAAGGAAACTTCATTATCTTGCAGGAAATACTCAGTAAAGAATAAAAATACAGAGTGCAGAGTTGCAAATGAGGACTGTTATCACTAAGATTCTTGCATATTTTTTCACCAGAAGGAGAAAAACACAATACAATTTACAGGGCTATGCTAATACTATCCTCTGAATGATATAAAATATTATTACAGTAGTTAATAGCAACAGTAACAACAATTATATTGATGTTCAGCATTTGCACCCCCAGTAGGGCATCCATTACTTAAATTGATAATCTTCCTGCTATGGCACTGTTCATTGAAATCAAAGTGACAGAAATAAAGAAAGGTTAACGAAAATTCAGTGATACCGAACTTATCCTTCCTCTAAAGGAAAAGGATGGATTATTCTTTTGTTTGAGGACATAATCTTTTCACCAAAGTATATTTTTGTGTTAACAGGACTGGGAATCTTGAAAAGACGGTGTCAATAATATCTTTAAATACTCAAACAAATGTCCTCAATAAAACTATGTGTAGCAGAACTGTTGCTCAATCCAGGCCCTCACTGCCCAGCAGGAACTAAACTTTAACAAGGAGACAGGTGAATAAACAAGTGGCCAAACATCAGGTTTGTTATGGGACATTCTGCAGCCCAAACACCTGCCCCAAGTTCTCCCACAAGATCCTGTCATGCTAACTAAGCTTTGGCACAGATCATCTGGCACAATAACTTACTGTTTCATTATGAGTTCGGATCTCAATGAGTATGCCAATTATACCCCAAAAAGCTGTTAGCACCACTTGCTAATGGAATTCTGCTGCGAAATTCTGACATTAATAATTTCACACAGCAAGTGCTACACTGGATAGGGCAGCTATCTATATTAAAGAATATTTTTTGGTCAACTCCCATAAAACTACACTTCACCCATCAATGAAAAATGAAAAGACAGTAAAACATCACAAAAATCTAAAATTAGTCATACCTTAGAAAGAACTGTGTAGTGATTTTAATAATAAAAAAGTTACAATTTAGGTCACTGAAAAGGGATCCATCATTATTCACTGAAATTACCATCTTACTATCCAATACAGCACTTCTTTAAAAATACATACAGCTATATTGAAAGGGAGACAGAAGAATAGAGACCATCTAAGATTGATGATTTGACCTGTTAAATATTCAGATCCATATTTACAGCTATTCAGCTCTAGGAACTTACTAAGCTGGGACTGGAAAACACAGCAATTTTGCCCTTAAATCAATGGTATGGTGCAAGCTGACTTCAGTTTCCCAAAGCTATCTGCCAATCCAGTGTCCTCTGTGAAATGAGCTGACATTGTCTTAATTCCAGCATTGTTCACATCAGAGGAGAACTGCAAAGGCACTTTTCCAGCAGCATTAGGACTCATCTACAAAGCCTGAATGACCTGTGGAGTTACTGCTCCAGTGGCAACAGCAATAACTCCATTCTGTGGGGAAGCAGGGCTAAGTTGCTTTACCACGATTTGTATCATCGTGGAACTGTCACATCATCTCTCACGTGTCAGCCAAAAATGAAAGAAAAACTTGACTGGGGGAATGCCTCGTGTTATCTGCATGACAGCACTGCTACACACCAGGATTATTATTTTTTTTAATCCAAAGAGAAAACACAAGGGGTAATAAAAGGAAGAATTATCTGCGTATCTACTGGTGATTAAGCGACAGAGAAAACAAGCTGCAGCAGGTTTCTTTGTTTTCTTGTAAACAGTCAAACCATCTCAACATCAGCACATCAAAGGCACTACAAAGAGCTCCTCACTGCTCTGCAAGAACGTGGCTCCTGCCATAACTGGGGTCAGCCACCCCGATGTGCTGCAAACAGATGAGAAGCGGATGAGAAGAGGAACGGAACTTCAAATCTATTCTGGGGAAGCAGATTTGAAGTCTGAACAGACTAACAACTAATTAAATCACATCGTTTATAATAGGAAGTGAAATTAAGCATTATTAAGGATTTCATGCACTGTTAGGCATCCTGAACCAAATTCCATTGTTGCTTACACTCTGAAGAGACGACTTGTGCAATCCCCAGTGATTTCAACATAGAATTGCCAATATGTTTCTAAAATGAAGATACTGATACTAAAGTGATGATACTAGAAGATTCATGATTGCTCTTGCATGTTGGTCTTATTAAAACTTACATTCTCTTCAGCTTCTTGTACTGGGTGAAAGCTCCAGGGGGAATGATTTTGATGAGGTTTTGTTCCAAACGTCTGAAAACAAACAAAGCAATATACATGTTCACTATACAGCTACAGGACAGGAATCAGTTTATATAAATATAAAGCAATTTTACAGGGTCTTACGCAAAACATGTTTTTATTTTGAAGTCCACTAAATAGAAAAAATACTGAGAAAATGACTTAGAAAAATAAAATAATCTCTCTGATTGCTAAATTGGTCTAGAAGGAATGTCACAGGCTGAGGAAATTGCACTTTTAAGGCTCATGGAATTAACAAAGAATAGTAGGCATGTTTTAAAGTTAAGGCAGAAAGTACAGACCCTTTCCTTGACTAGCTGTTGTAAACAGAATGTAGCTGTTTAAACTGACAGCTAGGCTGGGCTAGGACAGCTTAGAAAACAGATTAATAACACAATCAGACCAATTCAGGAGCAACAACCTGGGAACATGCTAGAAACCAAAGTGAATTCACTGCAAGATGAATTCATATCTTTAAGAGGGTGGGGAGCATTTTATGTTTTAAGGGCAAAAAAAGAGATCTGCATCTGCCTATTCCAACTACCAAATACTTAAGTTTTTCTAAAATATGGTCCAGACTACATAAAAAGTCTGCTGTTTTTATTTCTAGTATTTGACTTGAAAGAAGTATTCTTTATGAAGTACCATAAATGCATGTATCACTAACATAAAATGTAAGCAGCTTTAAGATACCGCCTACAGCAAACCACTGAGATTAATTTCTGTTCCTTCCCCATAGTACTTTCAAGTATTTGTCATCAAGTTCCCTGAATTCCTGCTAAAAGGAATGGCTTCTCCTCAGATGAACTTTAAATGTTCATCTCCATTAGAAATGTAAAAGTGGATCCTCAAACAACAAATTCCACTGACCATGGTAGCTAAATTTCTACTGAGTTGGGACTGAGACCAAAATGTGGTTTCACCTTGCTCTTATTTATTATTGAAATGTTGTGAATTTTTTCCCCCAAAGTGTCCTAAACAGCAACAGTTTAAATAGCAAAAAATCTATGGTTAAAAATGGCTTAGAATTGAAATACAAAAACATATTGGAATGATGAAATGAGGCACTCCAGTCATTTCAAGTTGCTGCAGCAATACAGATGGGAGGAAAAAAAACTTTAGAACCAGGAATGACAATAAAGTGAAATGGGAGAAGGGAGAACTAAATCAAGGTTTGCAAAGTACTAGGGAATAGTAAAGAGAAAATGTGTAAGCTCTCTATCCCTCTAGTGATCTGTGCTTTCATGAGCAAAAAAAAAAAAAAATCCCCTTCAAAATAAGATAATTTGCCAGCTCGTTTATACTCTAAGAAGCTATTTAAGTACAAATATTTTGATATTTGCTCAGTCAGCTTGTACAGCCGATGTGCTCGCCCTCTTTTATATCTGTAGCCGTCTATTTCTTAAAGGTTGTGATCAGAGTTAATTCTATTCCTTGTTTTGTGATTTGAATTAGTGTCTGAGATTTCCCTTCCAGTTGGTCTAAATATAACACATTTCATTTCTGGCAAGTCCACAGTGAAATGCAAATTGCTGCGAGCTCCAGCACGCCACTATTGTTGGGTGTTTGTCACCAGAATTAGCAGCACACACTCTTCCCATAAAGGCTTTTTGTCAGCTTGCCAGCCGGGTGTTTAACTCCTCCCAAGTGTTTCTGTGCAGGCACTTCTAGGAACAAAAGAGGGTCATGCCTGCCCGATTTCCTGGCCCTGGGAGTGCAAACTGGGGCTCAGCCATCGTGCACACCAGGGCAGCACGCAGCCCTCTCAGGGAAACCCAAACGCAGGGATGGGGGGAAACGTGGAGCTCTTTACAAGCAAAATTCCCAGGCAATTTTAGCGACTCAAGGGTGGAAATATACACAGAGTTTTCTCCCCAGAGACGGTGAATAAAATACTCAGAATTGGAATAGCCAGACACAGGTCCCAAGTAATTTAAAAAATGAAATTAAAAAAAAAAAAAGATAAATAAATTTCTAGGAAAAGTGGAGAGGAAGACAGCAACAGGAGTTATTTGAGAGTTGCATTCTGAAGCTACCTAGCGAACTCTTCACCCTTTCCTACAAAATCTGCAGCAGATGGCCTGTACAGAAATAGATGGACAAAGCTCCTGTCATCTGCTGCTGTATTTCCACCACAGCACCTGACATTGTTTTATTCCATGAAACCCTTTGCAAATGAAGGACTAAGGAATGCTCATGACACGTTCTGCTCAGTGCACTCCACCTTGCAGATGGACCAGAGGAGCACCATGGGCCCTCACCAGGATGTGTTGGCGGGCTCCAACTTGGGCACAAACCAGAGCACCAAGTCCAGTGCTGCATTAAATAAGCCTGTGCTTCAACAGAATGAAGTACTAACCTGACTTCTATTTACTTTTTACATAAATGCATGTTACAGGATGGCAGACCTAGCCTGAAAAACACAACGCAGTTTCACAAGTAAAATAACAGGAAACATATTGTGTGTATTAATACTTTACTCTTTCACCTCGTTTAGCTCATACATGACATGTTGAGTACATAGACAATTAAAAATCTCAAGAAGTTCTAGGCTCTGCCAGAAGGGAAGCTGGAAATTTCAGGGTGATGAAGGCCTAATTAGAAACCATACAATGGGAAACAGCTAGAGATGCCATCTTTGAAATAAAGTGAAAAGTAGTATTCTTACCTAATATTGTTCTTTTTTCCTCCAAAAAGTAAGAAAGTGTAAATTTTACAGCCACATTTTATTTCAGAGAAGAATACCTAGGTTACCTGGAACATGACCTTTGGAAACTGGTTTTTATGGTCTATCCCTATACTATGGAGTGCTGTCATACACTATAAAAACATCTATGCTAGTGCAAAGCAACATCTGGGAGCTCATTTTCTGGGGGGTATTACCAGAATATACTATAAAATAATTTTACAATACATTTGAAAAATCTGTACAAGACACACAGTCCTAAAAAGCTAAATTTTGATAATGTAAACGACCACCTCCCCTCCCATTAAAAGTTTCTTAAAACTTAATAAATTTTTTCTTGATTCTCCTGTGGTGTTTCATACTCAGTTCTATTTAAGAGACTCGCCAAGGCGAATTCACAAAACTGATAAAGTGAATTGGTCCTGTTCAAACTCCCAGAGGTTTTTGTTGCTCCTCTGTTGCCCTTGTGCCAAGTCACCTGCTGCCAGCTGAGTGCTGAGATGAGCTGAAGCACATCTCCCCCCTCCCACACACAGCAATGCTCTGTCTGCCTTTCCCAGCTTTATTTTAGAGGCTTTGACAACAACATCAAAGGACAGGAACAATTTCCTTTCTCTTCTCTAATATGTCATCAGAGATTGGAAAGTACGAGGGGCCCACTGGATTCAGATCCATTTTTTCTTGTAATAACATGATGCTAGGCAGGATAAAGTCCTCCTTCTTCCCACTTTTTTTAAAATGACTTTGCAGCAACGAGAGCAAAAAGTAAACATAACAGAGAAAAAAGCCAGAACAAAACAAACCCGGGGAAACCATGCAGTTAAAGATGAAAAACTATCCCAGGGTAAAGAATAAGCACTCAAATTCCCATGCTAATCCATCTCAAAGTTCACTGAGGTGCAAATCTTTTCATCACCTCCTCCTGTGGCGCCTGCATTGCTCACGCCCAGGATGGCAAAACACAAAAGGATAAAAACTGTGCCTAACAGGGACTTAGCAGAGCCAGCTCACACTCAGGAGTGATGAAGCCATTCGTCTTGAAGAGTGATTCCCCCTGCAGAGTTGGGGAGACAGACGTATTAATTTGGGCTTTAACTATCTCCCTTTCATTGAGGGAAAGAAAGAATTTGTTATTTGGGTCTCTAATGGAGCAGTTTGCTAGCAATTTTCCCATTTCAAACACTGTCTCAGCTGCTAATGTGCAATGTTTTGTCAAGCCTACCTACCCATAACATAGACAAATCACTACCTTGGAGAAAAAGAGAGGGAGTGAAGCATCAGTACTGATAATTCTCAGCTGTCAGATAAATAGAGCCTACAAATGAGACAGCCACGCTCTATTAACAGTGCTAGGAGCTCCTGCCTGAGTGTCACCAGCGTCCCTGGGCATGGGGCAGGCACTGAGGCCCCGCTGGGACACAGAGGGCATGAGCCAGGTTGTTCCCTGGGCTCTGCTGGGCTGGCTTGGCTCAGGCTGCCAGGAACAAACAGCCCCGAGCCAAAGCCACCTCCGAGAGAGGGAAACACACCTGTGACACCCGGCAGGACACACACAGCCTTGTGAAGGGTGCTGGGAAGGGCAAAATCCTTGTTTTCCTCCTGCCCTATAAGCAGGGATTTGCAGGGAACTGGGTGGGGAAAGAAACAGCATTCACATCCATGGTGACAGAAGCCAGGGATGGGGAGAACAGTTTGGTTTAGGAAGGAGGAAATTTCTAGGGAACACAACAATCAACCTAAGGACTGAAACAACTGGATTATAAAAACCTGCTTGGACCATTATTCTACATTTATCTCATTATTTAGGTTCTCATACCTCATGCATTTTGGTCTCTGATGAAGAAAAGTCCACATGTGTATTTTCAGTATTCAAGGTGAATAAATCATACTAAATAAATCATCATCATACATGGTCTTCTTACTACAGGTATGAGCTGGATGTGATCCCTGTCCTGACACCTTTCTTTGCCTCTTCATCCGAAACACAATCTTTACTCCCAGCATGCACAGCAGCTTTGGGCAACTGCACTGAAGTATTTACCCAGGACAGCCCTGGATGGGAGCTGCCCTGGCTGGGAGAGAAGGGAGGAATCCTGCCCTGCAGTCACAGTCAGGACTTGCAGCTCATCCAGCAGCAAAATGGGAAACAGCCACAGTGCAAGGCCAAAACCTGCAGTCCTGCTGCTTCAGAAACTGCTCATGGACAGATATCCCAGGGAACAGCTTTTTGTGTCTCTCACCCCTCAGTCCCCAGGTGGAAAACAAAGTGCTTTTGGATGGCAGGACATGGAGGATTTTAGATGTCTGTGCTTAACAGTTAAAGCCTTCACCCTCCACCCCAGCCAGACTCTACCACCACTATAAAACCCCTAAACAAAGAGGGTCCTCCAAGACTTTTATACTGCTGCCTTTCATCCCAGCACCTGAATGACTTCCAAATAAAACTAATAATACACATTATAAATGCCTCTTATGGAGTCTGCCTTAGGAAATGGAGAGCTGAGAGCCAGTAAAGCATCCACCTGTATTAATAAAGGTGACAACTGGAGTTTCCCTTCATATTCCCTTTGCTGTTGATTTTCAGGTCTAGCTGTCAAGCTCCTGCTGTAGTTCCAGACAGGGCTGCTTCCTAACAACTCACCCGAGGGCAGATCTTCAAGAGACAAAATCCTATCAACAGTGAAGTGACTTGTCAACATAAATCTACCTAGGAAGTTACACAGATAATTCTGCTCACCAAAAGACATCTTTCAGAATGAAAACAGATGTTTTGATCTGTTCCCTGATATCATGGTGTTATTCTAAAAGCAGTGCTAGTGACATTGGATCTTCTGACACCCTGCAGTGAATTTAGTTTCAGCTGTGCAGCTGAGCAGTTGCTCAGGTATCAGCTGGTAACCACTGAATTTGTGATGGCAGCCACATTAGAAATCCATCCCCTCCGTTGCAGCATGTTAATTTTGCCTTAAATATAGCACAGACAATCAGGAAACACCAGAGAAATCCGCAGACTGGTATTTCACAAAACATCTTTTGACAAAACACCAGTGTCTCTCTAACCACATTAACACCAGAATGAAGCATTGTTCTGCCAAACCTCAAAGTTTCTCCATCTACCACTGTGACACTCCGCATTTGTGGTGGGAAATTTTGGCCCTTCTCATCACCTTTCATTGCAATGTCCCTGCCAGCCTCATTCATGTATTTGCCTTTCTTTATCCCTGGATTAGGGTGCAGGCTCCCCCTGAGCTCCCTCCCACGCCTGCAGAAATGCTGCTGGGCTGTTCCCAGATGTAAAAGTCCAGGTGAGCTCCCCTGAGCCATCACCTGTGAGGCTGTTCAAGGTAAATCAGAAGCTGTTTTGGGGGTAGAATACAAAATAATTCCTCCCTGCTCTGATTCTAGACTAGACAGGTAACTTCCCATCTCAGCTGACTTTATTGGGGCAGGTGGACTCAGGATCAGGGTTTGCAGGAAGAATTTCACCTCTGTGCAGGGCCTGTGGCTGTGAACACAAATGCAGGAAGCAGAGCCCTTGGGTTGGAGAGATTTGGCAGCTTCCAGTTCCCTGCTGTAATTCCATCCCTCATTCAAGCAGCACACGAGTTCAGTGTTGGTGTTTCTGAGGTGCTGTGGTGTAGTGAGCAGCAGGGACACCGAGCCCACACCCTGGCACCCAGGGACTCCAGCTCAGATCCAGGGATTTGAGTCCAAAAGGCTCCAAAGAGACAATCCCCAGGGTGCTGCACAGAATTCTGGAATTCACTTCCAGCCCAGCATCTGCTCTGACCCCCACTCACACCTCTGCTGAGCACTTTTCACTGATATTTTTTTGGAATTTTTTTAGTGGGATTGTTTTGAGGTTGGATTTTTTTGTTCTGAAGGGATACAGACAGTTTCTCAAGCACCCATGTGAAAGCAATCATTCAGCAAAGGCTGAATCTGATAAATACAGACCTATAGGACAGTTTTTAACAAGCCAGACCCAGAATATTTGCTTCACTGAGAAGCTCTGTGAGGCCCCAGAAAGACTAACCCTTAAACACATCACATTGCTGTTTAATTATTGCTTGAGGAGGTCGATCCTGACCATCCTCTATTGGCTTCCAATTATTTCAAGAAACTTCCAGGCCAGATCGCTTCCCACATTTTCTCACAATGCTGTAACTAGCTCAGGGATCTGAGGATTTCAAGATGATTTGCATTTTATTTGTCAAGTTGTAATACAAAACTATTATTTTAGTGAAAATGGAAGTAAGCTGACAGAAAAAAACCAAAAAGCTGTTTTTTAATCTCTAATCAAACTTATTGTTAAGAGCTGTGTCCATCCTGTACATCTGTTTTTACTGCACATTTACGATACTGACATGGAAAAGGCAGACCACCAGAAATTAGCAGGAAAATTAAGTAGCTTTTTGGTAGTTGAAATTCTGCCGCCTGTAATATTTTCTCAACAGATTCTGTTATTTGACAATAGACATTCCTCAAATCCTTTCTTATTTTCACGGTCTTTTAAAGCAAAATAAACAGAACATGTGTTAGCCAAAAGATAATTAGTATTTCATCCAGTAAAAAATCTGATTAGTATATTTTATGTCAAAGTTGTGATTTTATGCTCTCTGTTTTATTTTCTGTAATTGCTTTTCCTCTTCATAATCAGCTTTAAGAATGTATATACTCATTATATATTGCAATCTCTTTATTTTGCTTGGCAACACAGGAGCTTTGCAGTGAAATTTGTATTAGATAAAAGATATATGCCTTTTTGGTTATACCATTCATTTTTATTAGTAATTATTAAATTGTGTTTATACTGGACTGAAGTGATGTCTCTGGGAAAAAGAGACTAGACATACACATACAAACCCAAAAAATCCTAAACCAAACGAAGAACCAAAACAATCTCAAACCTACAAACCTTTTAAGTTTAATCCTACACAGCTTTCCTGAATAAATTAACCTGTACATAACTTTTTTTTCTAAAAGAAATCTCCCAATTATAAAAAGCAGTGAAGAAGGTAAAAATTGATATGGCTGAAATGCAAATTCCCATGTGTATGAAATCTAGACATTTATTGAAACAAACCCACCTTCTTGTGCCTGCAGATGACATTAGTTACACAACTACAGAAATAAAAGTAAAGATGTAAGAAATAAATCTGCCCTGATCTTGCAGCAGAAACTCCCTGCTGTTGCTGCTTGTTTTCTAAAACTCTGAAATGCAGCTTTCTGTTTTCCTTAATTTGTCTCAGCACAGAAAACACCTTTATTCTTATAATTTTCCATATATTTATATTTTCTTCACTGACTATCAATCTAAGATATTTATTATTTCTTTATTATTTTTGTGTTTTGAACTCAACAAAAAAAATCTTCTACATATTTTTGGCCTGACAAAATAAACTTCTGTGGAATGCAAGACATAGTTTGCCTGGTGAGATCCAGAAAATAGAAGTCAGGTTAGACATGAGAAGCTGTCCAGAGCCAATTTTCAGCAGTGAATGAAAATCATATTATATGATTCAACTGCAGGAGCCAACCTGATTCCCCAGCCAGAGAACTTGCCACCAGAGACAATTATGGAGCATTTACTGCAGTGTTCAAAAATACTCTGCTGGCTTCAGCTGCAGTATTTACTGGAAGCCTGGGAAAATTATTATAATTTTCTTTCAGGAGGAAGAACAGTGTTAAATTAAAACTGTCATTCCTTTTTCCATGAAGTTTATAGTTTCTACACATTTACATTCTTGATAAGAGAAAAACTTCTTGCCTTTATGAAACTGAGAACTTTAAAGCCAATTGATAATAAACATGAAAATGCTGTCGTGTAGTTAATTTATAATTTATATAACAAAAAATATTCTTATTATAACGAATATTTACTGGTGCTCAATCTTTCTATAATAGCTTTTTTGACTTTATTTTAGTTGGAGGAAAATTAATTTTGAATACACCAGTAACTTAAACACCTAGAAATTGTTCAGCACCCTCTTCAAATCACAAAAGCTTCCTAAAGATTCCCAGCTGAAGTCCTAGCTGGCCTGAAATGCACATTCCTGCAGGTACTGAAGAACAGAGAAGGCAATTTCTTCCAGAGACAATTCCTGAAACAAAAAACACAGCAAACTTGTCTGCCTCCAGGTCTGCAACACTGCCCAGCACAGTGGTACCCTCATGGCATTAAATTTGTCAGGAAATCATTCATTAAAGGTAGAACAAGTAGAACATTACATTACAAAGTGATCATCTTGCAGAAAATTAGGTTTGTGTTCATTTTGCCAGAACCAGGAGAAAACCAACATTTCATTTTTCCTGTGCTCCAACTCTAGAATTTTTCCTGAGTAGAAATTCTGCACCAAACTCACGTACTACTTATACCTACAAAAACACCAGCCAGCAATTCAGCTATCCCAAGTGAAAATGCTAAACTAAACCCATGCAGAACAAGTGACTAAAACTAACTTTAGGCCAAGCCTGGATGCTGGTGGAAGGGCTGCCACCCCTGTTTGCTCTGCTCAGCTGTCAGAGGAAGCTGTGGTTATTATCTCAGCAGACATGGTGCCTAAACTGCACTTTTCCTTCAGGGACTGGCAGCCTCTTTGCTGTCTGGAGCAATTGCACCAGCATTGAAACAAATGGGCTTTGTTTCTGACTCAGGTACATCCTACCCAGCTCTGTCCTGGCTCTTTCAATTCCATTTCTCTTAATTTCACCAGACACAGAGCATGGCACAGGTTAAGTGACAGTGGTGAAGCAAACTTGATATGAACAGATCTCAGATCTGTTTCAAAATTTAAGGATATACTTTACATTCTGGAGTTGGAATTGTAAGTCTGCAGATGACTGAGACTTGGCTGTTCAGAGTAATTAGCGCTGCACAGCACAAAGTGTTCAAAGCACAGTGCCTGTTGACTTTTGCTGCAGCTGTGAGTCCTCAACACTTCTGAATGTCTCAGCTGAGTCAGCCAGAACCCGAGATTACATCACCAGTGACCACCCAAGGAAAGTTTGTGCAAGTCACTTGCCCAGAATCAATTAATAAAACTACTGGCAAGAAGAGACACAACCCAATTCTCTGAACAGCATTCAAGAGATTATCTGCCCCACAGCCCCATTTTACAATTTTTCTGTTTCTGCAACAAGTGAATAGACCCTATCTATATGCACAGGCTCCCTCCTTACACATCCCTGATGCATCCCTAGACAACAAGAAATGAATCCAAGCTTTCAACAGCAGCATGAGACTGTGCTGTTGTTGAAGTGGATACCACCACAAATACATACAAAAGCTTCAAATGATGACTGCAGCTACAAACATTAACTCTGGCATTTTCTAACATTTTCCAATTTGTTTATTTTTACTTAAAAAAAAACCAACCCAAACATTTAATTGAGTGGCCTCAAACCCAAAAGCTGAAATTACTGATTCCATCACAAGGAAACTCAAGTGTAACAGAAGTCTGAATTCCAGACCCCTGTAGTGCTCTCTAACTGGAATAGCAGCAGTGCAAACCAAACAGGAGCTCCCTGTGCAGTTTAATAGTTAGTCTGTGCCCAGATAGTCTCTAACGCACAGGGACAGACACTCCAATTGTTGTTGGGTTTCCCAAGTCCATGGTGAGGAGGCAGGAAGGCTCTCCAAGGTAAATGTGCTTTCTGGGGGAAGAGGCTCCTCGGCTCCACCTTTCCTTGTGTCCCTCTGTCCTGCCCAGCCCAGTGCCCCAGCCCTCCTGCCACACCCCCACAGCCCACCCTACACAGCTGGTGTCCACTGGCACCAATCTCAGGCCTTTTCACCAAATACTCCTCACGTTCGCAGACTCACAGCACTTCGCTCAGCCTGTCTTGATTTCTTTTGTTCTGAATTGTTCTCCTCATATGTTTGGTTGTTTCCTCATTTGAGTTCACCCTTCTTTTCCCATCACTTTCTGTACTGGGCTCAGCTTGTTTACATTCTCTCAAGCATCCCAACCACAATCCAGCCTCTAGCTTTAGCAAATAATTAATTCCTTCTTTTAAGCAATCTGAAGATCCTTCAGAGAAGCAGCACCCAGTGCTGCTGGTTGCTGCTCCAGCATCTGCCTCCAGGCACGAGCACCCTCTGGCAGCAGGAGAGGGGCTGTGTGCTCTCTTTGGGGGGCTGTGCCCTGCTTTCACTCAGGAAAGTCTTGCACCAACTGTTATCAAACACAAAGGCACAAGTGGTAGTCCCAGTGCCACTGTTTTAAGGTGTACAACATTCTCAGAAAAGACCTGCCCAGAATTCGCATCCTAAAATATACCCAGGCTTGCAGTGATAAATAAAAAATGAGTGCATCACTCTGAGGCAGACAAACAGCATGAAAACTTCCTTCTAAAGAAGGGGCAGAGGAAGAGTGTTGTGAGGTGGGAAAAGATCAATAGAGGGTTACTGCTACTGTCCATGACTGGGAGGCATCAAACAATCCTGGCAGGCAGCATGTGGGAGCAAGCACTGTTTGAAACACCACAGCCAGGGCTGTGTGCCCTCACCCCCAGTGCCCACACCTGCACGTACAGGAAAGCTGTCCTTTGGCTGATTTATGCCAGGGAATCACTAATGACAGAAAGGATCTCTCCAGCCCATGTCCTGAGCCCAGAGCAGCCCAAGCCATGCAGTTTGTAAGTCTCTGCTACGCCCTGGCTTTGCTGCCTCTGTGGGCTGAGCTGTCATTCTGTTTGACAGGCACTGGCTGCAAGGTTCTGATCAAGCCTGAGCAGAAAATCAGATTCTTTGGAGGCTTTGTCTCCTCTCAGTTTATTGATCACCCCTCCTTCCCCACACCTCTCCAGCACCAAGCCCATTCTGCACTCACACCATGTTCCCTATTTACCTTCATGCATTTTCTCTCACCCTTTCTAAATAACTGCAACCTCTCCTTTTATTGTAGATGCTGTCCCAATATAGGGAATTACTGTTTTGTTCCTGTACCAGCAAACCACCACACCATATGCATTTTGGTATTTCTTTTCATTAAATGCCTCCAGGTGCTTAATGACTTTTGTTTTCACCCAAGTAGTCATGCAAAACTTTTCTGAGTTTATTCTCATGTGTTTCTCTAGGACACAAACTGTTCATTTCTCCTGTGAAAAGCAAAACAAAACTACTTTGTAAGCAGAGACTCTTTTGTAACACTCATCACACAGTCTGTACTCCTCAGCTTCAATTTCTCATAACTCATTTTTCCTCAGTCAATTTGGCTGCTGCTGTCAGCTCCCAACTGAACAAGAAGCTTTATAAAAAAAATAAATTGCATTCTCTACATTCTTGCTACCTATTTTACGAAATTATGAAAAAGCAAGTCTGGGATACAGATTTCTAGCTTTCCTAAATTGCTTACTTAGTAGGAAACATTCTTGCAATGAAGTCCTTCACCTCGAGGAATAATAGAGTAACACAACAGACTTCCAAGTCATATGTGGGAGAGGGAAAATTAGCATCATATGATGCTTTTTTGATGTCCCATGACAAGTGAGTTTCCTGGTTTGTGATGGGTTTCTATCAACAGAAACAGGTTTAGGACTTTTTGGCAGCTTTGTCAGAGAAGGTTCTGCCTACCCATGCTAATGAAGAAAGGTAGGAAGGCTGAATAGAAGATCTTTAATTAATACTGAAACAGAGTGAAATGTAGGTCACCTTTAATAACTGTGCTAGAGCAACAGATGTGTGTTTCATTTTTGTAGAACAGTTTGTAAGTCGTGTTCTTACCAGAGTAATTTGGCTCACAAGAGAATACTGAGTTAGGGGGAAACACAAGAACTAGTTGAATTCAATGTTCCTTGGGGTTCTTATGCCCAGAGCATTAGAAGGACATGGATCAGCTGGAGCAAGTCCAGAGGAGGCCACAGACAATGAGAGGGCTGGAGCCCCTCTGCTACTGAGAAAGGCTGGGAGAGCTGGGGGTATCCAGCCTGGAAAAGAGAAAGCTCTGGGAAAACCTTGAAGCCCCTGCCAGGGCCTAAAGGGGCTGCAGGAGAGCTGGAGAGGGACTTTGGACAAGGGCCTGGAGTGACAGGACAAGGGGGAATGGCTTAAAACTGCCAGAGGGCAGGGTTGGATGGGATATTGGGAAGAAATTCTTCCCTGTGAGGGTGCTGAGGCCCTGGCACAGGGTGCCCAGAGAAGCTGCCCCACCTCTGGAAGTGTCCAAGGCCAGACTGGATGTAATTCGTAGCAACTCGGGGTAGTGGAAGATGTCCCTGCCCATGGCAAATGGTTTTTAGGATTGCTTCCAACCCAGAACACTCCAAGATCTTATGAATTTGGGCTTTATCACGGCAAATTTTGCTGTGTACCAGTATTGCTACAGCAGCAAGAAGCTGATGAGTCCAGTGACCATACAAATATTTGAATTTATACTGTGTATACTGCAAAAGCTGGCTGGATGTCAGAAAACTCTGTGTGACGAGAACCTAAGCAGGAAAAGAATTGATCTGCATTCCCTGTGGGCTAACCACAAGTAAAATGGTTTAATGTAACAGTATTTCAGGACCACAGCAGTGTGAAGTCATGGACACAGAAATAGATGGTTCCAATTCCTATAGGTAGTAAAGGCAAACAAGTCTATAAAAAAAGCATCTGATTCCACGACACAAGTCACAAAACTGGTAAAGAACTAGAAATAACAATGTGGAAGAGAAGATACAGAAGGTAAAATCAGCAGGGACAATGTGCTCTGATGTTCTAATTCATTATAAATGCATCCTGCCCAGCTAAAAAGATATCCCTCCATCTCATGGGGACAGCACTGACTAGAAGTAAGAAAGGACTGTGTATTTTCATTTACTGACTACAGAACTGCAATACTGGGTTTGTGAAATGTAAACACAATCTGAACTTAATGCCCCGAGAACTTTATCTTGCTTTCAGGTAGGACAGTACCAAACTATCTTAATTTACATTTAAAAATTGTTTGAGCCCTTAGATCAAAAGAACAAATCTAAGAGGACAACTGCAACATACCTGACAACTACTTAGAACAGTTTTTAAAACATGCACCTTTCTTCCACACAGGAGGCCGTGAAATGGAATAAAAATGGAGGGAGATGGGAGAGATTTGTGCGTTAGACTGGCACTTACATTTCCCAGATGTCCTCGGGGAGGTTGGCTGGGATCTCTGTTAAGCCCCTTCCCCGGCAATCCACGACGTTGTTGCTGCAGGTGCAGGCAGAGGGGCAGGTGATGGAGCTGGCGCTGCACGACGGGGGCTCGGACTGGGAGCCTGGGACACAAGGAACACATTCAGTGGCTTCAAAAATTATTGTGAGACTGTAACAACAAAATGCATCAGGCTGTGAGTTTTGCAGATCCTCTTATCATACAAAGTAATAATTTATTTGCAAGTGAATATAATATTCTACAATTCAACTGCAGAGAAAATGTAAAGTGTGTTCTTATTCCTCCTCAATCTCCACTTTATCAATCTTTTCCCCTCATGAACACTTGGTCACCTTCATGCTCATCCATACCAATTCATTCAAAGATTTTTAAATTAAGCTTTAGGATCAAGTAGTATTTCCAAAAGTTATCTTTGTCTAGAAGTTTCCACTACACAAACACTTCTTGAGCACTTTTACACACTGAGAGAAGACTCTCATCAGAGGCAACTTATGCTTTTGCAATGAGGTAACCTGTTATGGTGTGATGACTGGGAATAAAAAGCCAGTTTTTTTTCAAGATTAGACAATGAAGTTAATGGAAACATCAAAATAATTTAGAAAAACTTGAGTTCAAGTCTTCAAACCCTTGCTTAAGCTAGACACAAAGCTACACACAGAGCAAAGATGTAGCATGAGGACATTGCTCTATACAAATTCTAGTCAATTCATTAGATTCAGGCTTAATTAAGTGTCATTACATTTTTTTGAAACTGTAGCAATTATGTCAATTTTACTCAAATGGTTATGATTCCTACATTTAAAGTTTTGATATATGCATACATTTAGCCATAGATAAAATGGGTTTGCTATGCTAATTGAGGTTATCAAGATGTAGCAGTTATTGGTTTATTTATAGTGAGTCATAGTTCCAAAGAACATGGAACACAAAAAACCTCAAGTATCTTTATGTTGAGATACAGATGGCTAAATGTGAAGGCTTGTGCTGGTAAGAAATGACAAAAATCGTAAAAGATTGGCCTTTTGGGTGGAAAAATAAAAACATCATAGTTGTCAAAACACAAATACATACAAAAATGTGAAAATACTATTTACAAAGCTGTTCATTCTTGGAGTTTTTTGTCTTTGAAAAGACCCATGATGGACACTTTCATGTATTCTAAATACAGGTGACAAAAAGTTAGAAAAAAAAATAAAAAATTATTTGCACCAAATCACAAGTCAATATTCAACAGGACAGTTAAAAATTTTATAAAAATGCAACATTCCTATAAATTTCCTCCGTTGATTTATGCCTCCATACTCGCTTGGCTTAGCTCTTAACTCTGCACAGCAGCTTGTATAGAAAGCTACGCATGTCCCTGCTTTCACAACCTTGCAAACAGCACAGAAAAGTCAACATCCCAAAGAGATTCCAGTGGCATCTCTGAGGGTCGTTGTTTTCAAAGGCAGACACTGTTTGAAAGGACATCAGCTGAAAACTTCTGCAGGTGACTTTACACATGCAGAGGGAGCCCTCCTGGAAAGCAAAACACAATTACTGGGGAATCATTCCTGCCATTAGAAAGGTGTTGCATTCTGATGGGAATTAATTTCAATTTGTCTGAGTTTCCTTAAGTTCAAGCATGCTGTCATCCTCTTTGAGTATTATTTTGTAACCAGGGATGACAGAACTGCCTTATATTACAATATAATGTTGAGTTTCAGGATAAGATCACCATTTCAATTGTGGGCAAAACATTGCCAAATTAGAATCCTGGGTTTGAAATATTTTTATTGATTGATCACCTGACTTTCTGTCAGGACACCAGAAGAAAACTCTGGGTTTCATAGCACTGAGTTTTAAACAGAGATAAACCAATTAACATTGATGTTAATCAGAGCTCTGAGTGGCTGCATTTTGGCAGTCCAGACCTCAGAACTCCAATCCAGGCATCCAGAAGTTAGATTTTAAGAGGTAGTGACCATGTAGAAATAAATGGCTCTTACAGGAAATTTGTGCATGGCAGGGGTCAAATACATTCTTTATGAGAGTGGGCAGCTGCTTCCACCATGAGATGATCCTAATGACCCTTTCTCTTTGCTAAAATACCCTCTCATTTACAGCCCACTCTCCAACCACCTTGACAGCTGCAGGTAAGGAGTTTTCCATCATATTTCCATCACGAATCTTTCATCTCAAGACAGAGACCATTTTAGTGTCACCCTGAAGAACCATCTGGGCTAAAAACTACTGTGAAAAGAATTCAATAATGTAATTTAAATCTAAATCCACACACATATGGTCCGAAGAAACAAATTCATATTTATCAAGCAACCTGAACTTTGATTTTTTCCAGTTTCAAGATCTTATTATTGGCTTAACACAGTCTATACACGTGACCATGCATTTAACACAGTAGTTAAGCGGTAGCTATTTAAACTAAAGAGGAAAAACTAATGTCACTAATTAAACGTGTACATGTACAACAGGCAG
This sequence comes from Pyrgilauda ruficollis, assembly GCF_017590135.1. Lineage (NCBI taxonomy): Eukaryota > Metazoa > Chordata > Aves > Passeriformes > Passeridae > Pyrgilauda > Pyrgilauda ruficollis. Next base: position 3,279,534 of record NW_024530599.1, read on the forward strand.
GAGAAGCAGCTCTCTTGGGTTTGTTTTCTGGCCATAGAAATGCAGAGCACACATACCATCACTGTCGATTATTAGACTTGCTGCAAAATTAACAGAAATCTGCACAACAGCACTGCCAGCTTTGCCTTTCATGGAGTCTAAGTTTTGTGTAGAACTTTAATTGTGACTACTTCCAAAAGTAGTTTATATTGCCTCAAAATGCACACAGCCCTCTGCTGTGTCTGTGTGAGAACAAGAGATTTGTTCTTGGCCCTGACCACCTACATTTTACACTTTCTCTGTCTGCCTACCCTGTGGTACAATGGCCAAAACAAAATGAAGGACGAGTGAGTGCAAATGACCTACTGCAAGCTTTCAGGGACAGGGAGAAATTATCAAATTAGGAAGAAACTTCAGAGCAATACTTGCTCTATGAGAGGTATAGAATTGGCAACAAGGTCAAATCCTCCACACAACCATTACCATCTCCATGTCTGATCTGCATCACATCTCTGCTTTCTGCAGAGGCTTTGTACCAGGGGAAAAATGCATTTTGCACAGTTCTAACACCACAACATATCACTGTGGGTTGGACAAGCAGTGGCACACCCATTTTTTGTTGGGGCACAGCCTCACAAAAGCTGAGGTACTGCCAGGTGGAGCTCCAGGAGTCTGCTGCTGAAACCACTGCAGCCAAACCAACAGCAGGAGGGTCAGTGGAGCTCAGCCCAGCTCCTCCCCAGCTGGGGTGATGCAGCACTGCAGCACAGGCAGGGCATGCAAGGAGAGGCTGGATAAAGCAGTCTGAAAAGGGAGAAAAGATAGAAACAAGTCTTTGTGGAACAAAAAGCAGATAGCAGCAGGAGAATCAGAGAATCCTTAAGGCTGGAAAAGACCTCCAAGAGCAGGAGTCTGAGTCCAGCCATCAACACAGCACTGCCAGGTCCACCTCTAAACTATGTCCCCAAAGCACATTTCTTTCTTCTTCATAAGCAAAAGTAGATATAGACTGTAAGTTTCTGAGATTTTTAATTATAAAAAGATTTTGTGTTTAAATTGCTATTATCCTGATGAAATGCTTTTGCTTATGTTTTTCCTTTGCTAATAACAAAATACTATATTGCATATGCACACTCAACAGGCATCCAGCACATATTCCATCAGCTCTCACACAAAAAATCATCTGTTAAGGTGAATGTTTCTTGAATAACATTAGAAACAGAATTTCAAATCTGATTTGGATTTAATGGCCTCACTTCAATGAGGATCCATTGTTTGCAGATCTATAGAATTAAAGCACAAAAAAAATCCAAGGGAGTTTAATCAGTTTAATGTTTGTATTGTTGTGGAGAATTGTTTAAAAAAGACTGGTCAAGAAAACAAGCCTACTTAGGTAGGCTATGGAATATAAAGTTACCAAATTTGGCTATGATTTTCATAGGTTTGCAGAGTATAAGCATACAGATAATCAAGGGTCCTGATGCAACACAGCCTCTAAAGAAGGGTATCTGAAACCTAAAAATGAATTTTCCTTTTGCTGCCAATACTTTTTCAAAAGAAAAGACACAGGGAAGGTAAAATATTTCAACATTTCTCTCTGTGTCCTTCACAAGTGCAGTAAACTCCTCACAGTATGGCTGCAGCAAAAGGAAATGGCCACAGACAAACCAGCTACATTTACAGTATTCCCCTTCTGAAGTTGTTTTCACAATCTGTCATCTTGCCATTGCAGATTATTTTTATAATACACAGCAGCCCTAGCTCACCACCACGTTAATTATATTTTTCTCTGAGATAAAAATCATCAACTCAATCATACATTTTGCTAAAAGAAAAACACCAACAAAATGTGGAAGCCAGGGTAGGAGCATGATTAACAAAAATTACTGTGCTTTTTTTACCTGATGCAGTGAACAAGCGTCAATAATTATGGTAGTTAATATCTGGCACCACCTCAATTTACAGACTATGGGTTAGGGGAAAAGAGAAAAGAGAGGGGAGACTTAGGACCCTGAAGTTTACAGAGAACTCAAATGCTTTTTTCAACTAAGTCCCCCATTGGCTTCTTTTAAAAGCAGCAAACAGACTAATATTACAATTAGAATAGAATTGTAATGGTGTATAAATGAACACCTTAAATGTCACAGGCATCTAGAATAAATTTTGCCATTACTAAATAAACAAAATAATCTCATTTGCACTGACACCCAATTACAGCACACTAGGCAGTGTGTTTTATTACCTCCTCACCTATCCAATCACCTCTGCAGCAGCTCCTTTCCACCAGTAAAATGCTAGTTATTTGTAAAACATGTCAATGGATTTTAAGATAAATCTGACAGGACTTCCTGGTTAAAAACCTGTGCTGACTTTACATCGTTTGAAGTATATCAGACACAAAATTATTGATCAATAAACAAAACACTACAAGTATTGCAGATCCATGGATATAGTATGACCTTTTTGGGTGTAATTAAATAACCCACTGGAAGTTCTGACCATGCTGGGATATCTGAAATCAATTCCTACTGCATGAGCCATAGTTTGCACTAGATCGCCAGTGATATGAACTAATTTATTCTGAAACACATAAAGCAGATGTTGCTCCTGATTGATTTCTGCAGTCCAGTTTAAAGGGACATCTGAGCACAGAGTCCTGCAGAGAGATGGGCAAGGGAACCACAACTGACCATATGCAAAATTAACATTTCTTATTGAGGGCAAATATTCCTCTAATGGACAGAATTTGTTTATCCTGCACAAATGTACAGCAAATGGCTTAAGCAAATATTTCCATCTATGGTTGTTCAACAGCTATTTGCTGAGCACAGCTTTAAGATTTATGATTAGTAACTTAAGCCCCTAATTGATGTTAATAGCATTGAGTTCATGGTATGCAAAAAGTTGCCAGTCATGAATGCTCATTATTTGATTCAAGTTCTCTGCTTTGCTGAATATTCCCAAAGAGTAAATTTATCTGTTAAAAATTCATGGCACATAGGCACAACAAGTTCTGTAAGGCAAAAGTCAACACTAATCAGTTTACAAATAAATATCAAAGAATAAAACTGGAAATATCCAACTACACTGAAAGGGTGTGGCTTAATGAATGAAGCCCGCTTTATTCTACAAAATCCTACTTAGTTTCACAATCTATCAGTAAAGTAACACCACTGAAAATCAGACCTCACTTCACACTGCCTTGTCCTAAAAGCACTAATATTGCAATTATTTAATTAACAATAATAGCACTACAATTATATTGAATAAGAAAACTAAACTAAGGAAAAAGGAAAAAAGTAGAACAAAGAGCAGCCTCAACCATAACAACTGAGGTTGAATGGGTGAATTTGTTCTTCTGAAGGATTAATAAAACAGAACCTCTGAGACAACTGAAGTCTATACAATTATGACAAAAGTGGTTTTCTCTCAGGGAAATTAATTCCAGCTAAGCCTTCCAAAGGAGGGGTTGAAAATATCTCTAATGCCCTGTGCCCACTCTGAGCCTTTTTTTCAAGGTCTTTCTCCAACCCTGTCAACACAGGCATGTTCACCTTAATGCAGGTAGAATTTACTTTCTAAATACTGCACCACAAGGAGGGCTGCTAGTGTGCGTTTGGTTCTCTGGCTTTGGATACTGCTGCTTTTCCAAAGACTAAAAAATTTCTAACAGAAGGTCTTAATAGATGTAGTGCTCCTGCAGCTCAAATTGTGCCCATGCACAGTCATCTCATTAATGCCAACTCCACAATTTGTATCAGCACTCTTGAAGGTGCACATGAAGTGACATTTAAAAATAGGTCCAGAAATAATACTGTGAACTTATAAATATATTCAAGCATAAAAATGAAGAGGAAGATAAATTATTTAAGTGAAAGGATGCCACCTGCACAAGGTTAAAAGATAGATAATGGTCATGATCAATTGTGAGCCAGTGAAGGGAGTTCAGTTCCAAACAGGTGATCCATCGTGGACTGCTCCAGGTTGAAGTTTGATGAAGTTATGGAAGGAACAGAAAGAGTTTAAGAGTGCTCAGTCTTTGGGCTTTGATTTACTGCTGTTTGAAAAGGAGTTTTAAATACTACATGATTTTGTTTGCTTGCATGTTTGTCTTTGCTTCTGCCCCCCCGTCGGCATCCTGCTGCAGCAAGCACGGGGCTGTCTCTGCCTTGGCACAAAAGCTGCTCTCTTCAGGAGGAGGAGGAGGAGGGTGAGATTCACTGCAGCCAGAGGCATTACAGATTGACACAGCCATTCAGAGATGGCAGACACAGTGGGACATGTCTCCTGATAATGACATCCAAGGGCTCCAGTCTGGTCATGAGCTTCCCCACGGACAGATCTGGAGGGAGGAAATGCTTTTTTCCAGGTCAGTGGGCAAGAACTGAAGAGTGAGTCACCATCCCCTTCCCTGGGCTGCCTTGGGATTCCACAGACCAGATGCTTTGGCATTTGGAACATGCTAAGAAAGGCAGGGAAAATAAAGACATATCCTGGGACAGGCTGGGGTTGCTGCCTCTGGTCTTTGCAAGAGGCCCCTGGTACATTCAATCTCTTTAGAGTGTCGGGAAATTATAGAATAAAATTCTTACAGATCTTCAGAGCTAAACATGTTAGCCTGCCATCCAAAGGGGTAAATTCAATGCGCCAGGAGATCCCTTCAGTTTGGCTACAGGTGTTGGTACCCAGCTCTGCCAGGAAGCTGCTGTGGGAGGAGGCCAGGGCAGTTCTGGCTGCTTCCATTGGGCTCCACAGCTGAGCCTGCCCATGCAGCTCCTGGTGCCCCTGTCAGAGGGCATCTGAGAAAGGGCACAGAGGTGCCAGGCAGCAGGGAGCGAGGGAAAAGCTGTGAGAAACAGCCCTGGGAGCAGCCAAGCCAGAGAATGAGACAGGGAAGGAGGTGCTCGAGCAGATCCTGGTTTCACCTGTGCTGTGAGGAGGGGGAGTGTGAGCAGCCAACCCACCACAGGTATAATGCCACTACATATCACTGTCAATAAAGCAGAAATTCACACAAATCTGGTGGTGTCTGTATGCAACTTTGCATCTGCCCACTATTAATGTCTAGAATTATTTTATAAGCAGCTCTATGCTTACTTTTATTACTCTTATTAACTGTGTATTGATAAATGAGTTGCCAATCACGTACATGAATTAAACAGAAAAAGTTACAGATTTCATGCACAGGCTGCTCCATATACTCATATACCCTGTTCCTCTGTATTTAACATGACTGCTCTCTGTGAAAAAGCTCCAAGCACAGCTGTGGTACTGCCATGAAGCATTTTTTTTCTGTACCAAAATACTACCAACATAACTACTCATAAAACAAACCACCAGCTTTGGACATTAACATAAAAGCTAATCATGTTATTATTTTTACAGCAACAGTTCAAAAGCTCAGTGGCTGAATAATTATACCCCAACCTGCCATCATTAAATAAGCATTAAAGGGCTATACATACTGCTCTGGGGAAAAGAGAGTTTCAGAAAAAAGGGCTAATTATACTGAAAGGTAAGACATCATTTTCGGTAATAAAACTAAATTTACTGTAATTAAAAGCCAATTTTCAGCTTTGGTCTTTAAAGAAATATTAAGTGCTGTAATAAATACATATTTATCCTTCAGACTCACAAGATGGTCCCTCAAATGAAAAACACCATATGTGGCATCTTACATACTAAGCAGGTCAAGAAGCAAATTCCTAGAGTATGAAACACCATCACTGCTAGTGCTAGAGTAAATTTAGAATTGCAATACGAAACTTCACGGAAACTGAAAACAAACAAACTGATAAATAGTGATTAGTATCTCTCCAAATTTCCTATACAATTTCATTTGAATAGCAACTAATGAATGCACAGTACTGAAATATTTCTGCAGACTAAATGTTAATGTAAGTTTGTGGCACCAAACTGTAACAGGAGATAAAAATTCCATCAGTGTTCCACAAAAATTTCCCAAGATCATATTTAAATAGCAATTTTTACCAAAAGGCTTTAAAAGTCTTTAAATCCTTCCTAGACTCCATTGTAAGAGCACTTACTGGGTCAGTGGGTGGTCACAAAAAGCAAGAGCAGTGAGAAAAGATCTGCCTCCATCTAAGGGACTCAAAGGTCACTCTTTTGGGAAGGGGTCACAGTTAGATGAAGTGGTTAAGGTCCCTTCTAAAAGCAATAAAACAGCTGTACAATGAGGGAGTCGCACAAGGCAGAGAGTGACCATTCAAACACACACACACAAAGGTCTCCTCCTCCTCCTCCCCCCGGATGGCTTATCCAGCTCTTTAGAAACGAGGGCCATTGGCAGCTCATCTGCACCAACAGGGATGGACTGCATGGAGAGGAACCCTCCTGGTGCACTGCCCTGCACAAGCACAACCTGCATCCCCAGGAAAACCTGCATCCCCAGGAAAACCTGCATCACTGCAAAACCTGCATCCCAGCAAAACCTGCATCCCTGCAAAACCTGCATCCCCAGGAAAACCTGCATCACTGCAAAACCTGCATCCCAGCAGAAACTGCATCTGCAGGAAAACCTGCATCCCCGAAAAACCTGCATCCCAGCAAAACCTGCAATCCCAGGAAAATCTGCAACCCCAGCACAACCTGCATCCCAGCAGAACCTGCATCCCTGCAAAACCTGCATCCCTAGGAAAACCTGCATCCCTGCAAAACCTGCATCCCTAGGAAAACCTGCATCCCTAGGAAAACCTGCAACCCCAGCACAACCTGCATCCCAGCACAACCTGCATCCAAACAAGACCTGCAGTCCAGCAAGACCTGCCTCCTCAGCAAAACCTGCATCCCAGCAAACAATCCCTGCCCCTGATTAGCTTCCAGGAGCACCAATCCCCCGTGCTGGCAGTGCCCCCAGTGCCACTGCTGCCTGTGCACACACAGACTGCAGGGTGTTTTAAGCAGGAGCAGATGGGGGGAGTTCCTGTCCCCACACACTTTTCCTTTGGCATCTCCTGAATGCTCTCATCAAGATGCTAAGCCTGAGGAGTGCTATTTTATTTTATTAGCTACTCATTGTTGGCTGTCTCCTCAGCAACATGCTATGAAGTTATCAGGAAATGGAGCAAGACAATCTCCTGAGTTCCGTGGTCTGGCCAGAGTAACAGTTATGTTTGAAGGCTGTTTGACCTCACCCAAACAAATAAATCTGCTTCCTCATTAGGGCTTCCAGTCACCATGAAGCAGCAGGAAGTGAACATATTTTCCTCTTTATTATTTATACCTCAGCTGCAGTCTCACCACACGAATCAGAAAATCTAGATCTTCAACCAAGATTTGGGTCAATCCAGTGTTTTCTCAAAATCAGTATCAGTTTACTTAGCCAGAAAACACTTGGCTATGGTAACAATATATGGTAATAATATGGTAATAATTCGAGTCAATTTCAGACTGAAATTTAAGTTATTTATTCCAAATTATACACCTTGATTTTTCTTACGTTCTTTGACACTCTCAGAATGGGAACTAAGGATCAAGAATCACAGAAAATGGTTTCTAATATAAAAAGATAACACTGTATGGTCCACCTTCCTTCTCCTACAATGCATATTTCATTATTAAAGAAAACTATCTTAGAAAAATACTAATAATCACCTTTTTTACACTTAAAAATTTATTTTAGACTTACAAATTTTAGACTTACAAAAAATCAGTGTTCTTTCTACCTTAGAAATATCAGTCTCTAGTCTAGCCTAAGAAATCTTACCCAATCTTCATACTCCAGTGTAAACAATGTCCACTATCAAGATACTGGCCAAAATGAGAACTAATCTGGCTAGCAGCTGAAGTATGTGACATTATCACAGTAAAAGACAAAATGCTCCTGTTTAGATGCACAGATATTCTCACATATATACTCAGGAAAACGACAACAATTCATCACTGCAAAAAAAAATTCCGTATGACTCAGTTTACCTCGATATATCTGCACATAAGTCTGACTTCAGCAACATTATCTGGAGAGATTTTGCACCTAATGCAAACACCATGGTGCAGGACATGTTGGGTTCTATTTACTTTTCTATCATTGTTTCAGTTCTTCTTTTCCCACTTGGCATGCAGCATTCAAAATCTATTTCCAAAGAAACATTTCTCATAAAATTATAAATCATCACTATTTTTGCATAGGTTCAAAGAGTAAAGAGGTGTCAGTTTTTCAGTGTTGTGTTTCTTCTTTCCCCAAATTATGAGTCTACTTTTTCTCCTCTGAAGCATCCAGCAGCACCTGTTTTAAACTGGAATGCTCTGATGGGGCCCATTTCCCAATGAAGGAAAAGCTGAGGGTTTTTTGACTTCTGTGTTATTCCCACTGCCATAAAAACACAAGTGCTTGATATCCTGAACCTATACTTCAACAGAGCAGTTCACAATTTGAATTTCAGCTCTTCCTAACTGGGATGCAAAGGTGGCCCTCCCTGCCAGCTCAAGGCTGGTTACAGTAATTCACATAACCTTAACTCCTACAAAATTCCATTGCAGAGGGACAAGTGCAGTTCGCTCTTCACCGCCTGTCCTAGTTTGACTTCATATTCACACATTAACAAATTATGCTGTAAAATTTGGTATAAGAACCGTAATGGGGAGAAGGGAAGATTTATATCCTCTTTAAACTAGCTGTCCACGTAGGTTTTTATCAAACCAGCATGCTCTAAGCTGAGTTCTCAGCTAAATCCACCACTAAAATGAGCTCTCCAAATGAATTTCTTTTTCAGTACATTTCATTTCATTTCCCAAATGAGAGTTACAGGGATACATTTGATGGACTATCTCACCGAAAATTTCTTTCCTTGAATTTTCATGATTTTGTATTTTTTACAAAAGCAGGCAAATGATGAGAGAACGCCTATATCCTCTTGGTCCAACAGGGAACTGTTAAAAACCTCGTCACCTTTGGAAGTCTCAGTCTGCACAGACAACCCCATTTAAATGAATTCTGTTCACATTACATTTCTCATTCAGCAATTATTATCACTTCTCCTGACTTAAACAACTCATTTTCCTCCACTTCACTGTATCATAAATCCAAATAGCTGAACTCATGCTCCATCTGAAACTTCATTTCATGAGAGGGAAAAAAAAAAAAAAAAGCTATGGTTGCCTCTTTGGTAAAATTAGCTTCTGCTAATAGCTTCATTCATTTATCCATTTGTTTTATCCTTCTTCTCCCAAGACTGTTACATTTCTAAACTTTTTCTTTAGTTAAACTTTTGATTCTGCCTATCATCTCCACTACAGTGTAGAACCTGCTCAGCACTCTGAAATATCTGAAATATTGTGTCTCAATGAGCACAATGCACGACTTCACGTTCCACGTGCCCATAAAACGTCAGCACACCTTTGGGCTGGGCATTAATTAACCATGCTTGAGTGGGGTCAAACCTTTCTTCTTTCTCTAAATGCAACCATTTCTGTCAGTCACATGTAAATGGAATGACAGAAAAATGCATTCCTAAAACACTTCTGGCACGAGCAGTTCTACTGTATTTCCATCAGCCAATCCATGTACCCATAGGATGAAGTTTTGGGGCTCATAGGCTGTGAGAGATAAGGAACAGAACAGCACAGGACTCGCAGTCTATCAACGTTCAGACTCACATCATCTCCATAACAAGCCCTCTGTGTCACCATTGGGGCTGCAAAACCACCTCCAAACTTACATCTGGTATCTTTTTTTCCCACAGCATACACACTGCCATGCTGCTCCTCCACCACATCCTTCCTTTCAACCCAACTCAGAGATTTCTTTTTCCACTTTCTGTCATTTTTTCCTTTGTTCTTTTTCTTCTCCTTTTAGGAAAATGTATTTCAATCCTACAAAACCAAGTGCAGTTCCAGAGATTGATGAATAGGCCCAACATACAGACACATGATTTGTGAGTATCATCAGCCCCATTTATCAGCATGGAAACTTGTACAACAGCAAAGTTCATTGGCTCCCTAAGAATCCCTGTTTCAGTCCCTGGGATAAAATCTGCTCCTCACGTTCTTAAGTCCAATCATTTGTCAACAGACTCAGATTTGCATTTTCTATTTCCTTTCTTTTGTATTCCAGTCAGCTGTAGAGCTCTTCCCTTGAGAAATACCAAATTATCCACACATAATTGATTTCTTATGTTGATATCATTGGCAGTGTTAAAGCAGAAGAAGTAATTTGAGAACCAAAATGTTAACTGGAATCCAATAATTCTCACAAAGCTGAAAAAAACAACAATTTGATCTCCTCCCATACAGTTTAGCGACGACAAAAACAAACAGGATTGCTGCTGTTTGCATTCAAAAGCGACACAGCCATTTTCCATGCTGGTTTTTTTATGGGAACATAAAACCAGAGATAGATAAAGGAGATTGTCATCATGATATTTTCTGGAAAATCCCTTTGCCCAGGATTTTCTCCTGAGAAGCTGAGAAGCCTCAGTTTCTCCCTGTTTTGCTGCTTTGGAGTATGGTCTCGATATTGTTTATCCAACATGTGAACTGTTTTTACTTAATGACCAATCACAGCCAGATGTGTCTGATTCTGAGGAGTCAGGGCTTTTTATTATTCATTCTTGTTAAGCCTTCTAATGTATCCTTTCTGTTCTTTTAGTATAGTTTTAGTATAGCACTCTTTCAATATAATACAATATCAAAAAAATAATAAATCAGCCTTCTGAGAACATGGAGTCGATTCATCTCTTCCTCGTCCTGGGGACCCTCACAAACACCACAGGAGATAGATATGAGATAGATATGAGATAGATAAGGGAGGATTGGCAGCATTACCAGAGCAGACAAAGTCCTTCTTCTGCACCTCGGCCACAAGGAAGCCGCGCAGGCCGACGGGCGCCAGGCAGAAGGTGAACTGGCCGATGGTGCGGCGCTGGCGCAGCCAGTCCGACAGCCAGGCCAGGTGGCAGTCACAGTGCAGGAAGTTGGAGTGCAGCCGCCTGCAAAACACACAGCAAAGCCACAGTTACTGGGCTTTTCTAAACAAAACCCACAAAGGGAGCCATCAACCCCGAGCCTGCCCCGCTCTCTGCTGCCACTTCAGTGGGATCACCCTAGGTTCTTGTTTACGGATGAGTCAGGGCTTGCCTGGCCTCAATATTATACAAAGATCAGATATAAATTTGTGCTGTTATTTGTAATGTTTTCAAAAAATTTAGTTCAATGGTGATCCACCTACAGCTGGCCATTCTAGAGATAAAAATATGCAGAATTTAAGATTGTTCCACATAATTGCTTTGTCTGTGATTTCACATCAGAAAGAACTGCATCAATGTGATATCTCTGAGTGAATTCAAAGAATGGCTTGTCTAAACATGAGGATCAGGCTGAAGAACAGGATGGTGAGTGATTCTTTGCTCTTCTCCATCCTTTGGGGAGAGGTGGAGAGAGAGAACCTCTCCAGATCAGCTCCATTGGTTGGTGCATGGTGCTAATAACACCAGGGTTGTATGATCCCTGTATGGCCATTCACTGAAGACTTGGACTTAATGACTCTTATAGATCCCTTCCGACTCAGAATATTCTGGGAAAAGACAGGCAAAATAAAACTTCAGAGGCCATTGACACCATTTCTGTTCCTGTGTTGCCTGTACAAGCTCATCAATGCTCTTTTTCCTCTAGTAATTTAACACAAGTATAAAGGATCTAGACAGGAATTTCCAGCTCATCAAAGACCCACTCATGGGCAGTGCCCTGCCAGGACTTGCAGAACCATTATCACATCTGTAAAATGATGATGGGTTCAGGGAACAAATTTGGTCATTTAAATAGCCACCAAACTTTAGGTCAAGGCAAAAGTCCAGGACATTAATTATTTCATTCCTGCAATGACTCATGCATTTGGAGTGTTGCACCAAATGAAATCATGAACCAGATTAAAATCCTGATAGAAATGGTTAGACAAAGCATTATTCACTAATATTACAGGCACACAATTGGTGTGCACCAGATTTAGCCTTGTCCATGCTCCAAAGAAATGAACTGTCAGTCTGTGAGCTGTCCTTACAGCACAGCAGCAGCTCAGCCCAGCAGTGGCACCCGGGCTGACAGTCCCCAGATTTGTATGTCTGGGGTGGACAGCCACAATAAAGGAAAAGAAAAAAAAACCCCACAAATCTGGAACTGAGAGTTTATCCCGTAGAGATGGAAGGCACTAATCTCCTGGGAGTACTGTAAAATGTAATTGTTCTACAAGGATGGCTAGAAGACCTTGAGTTTAGAGATTGTGAAGCTCTTTAATTGAAGTTGCAGCAAGTTGGATTTCTAGTAAAATGTTCAGCTGTTATGAACCATTAATTTGCCTTTTTGTTGAAGAACAAATAAATACATAAATATCATCGAGCCAGAAATCAATCTAAGGCAGAATTTGTTATAACCTGAGAGAGTCAGTGTTTTATTGAAGCCTTCAGATTCTCATCCTTCCCACCACAGCAATCAACAATGATACTCAGGATCTCCTTCCTTCTGGAACTGAGCTCATCCCATGCCATTTCCTAAACCCCCTGCATGCAGGCATGATTGAGAAAAGCACTATTTCACAGAAAGGGTTAGGGTTAGGCAGTTCTCCATGAGCTGTTTTTTCCCCCTCACTAAATTGATTTATCTGGGTTTTGGGGGTTTCTGTTTCAGTAGCGCAAACCAGCAGCTCTCTGCCTCAGCAGAGCCCTCCTTGTCTTTTGGCACAGCTACTCTTCTTGGAGAGGAGATCATTTAGGGACCTTATTTAACAAAGCAGCCTATCAGAATATATTGTTGATAATTATATTAATAAATACATCCTCAAGAAGACTTCACAGTACTTCAAAAATATTATAAACCAATTCCCTGGGAACACAAAAAACACTGAAGTGCTTTCACACATTTTCAGTTTACCCATAAATAAAAAAAGAAAAGAAATAATGTAATTACCTGTCTCAGCAGTAATTCACAGATGCAGAGACAACAGGACACTTACCATTAAGCAAATAGGTAGAGGGAACATGCTTTATCATAAATAAAGCTGTTTCAAGCAAAGGAAAGCAGATCAATAAAAACTAATTCCTGTCACTTCCAATCAAGGCTAAAAATCGATGAAACTTAAGAACAGAAAAGACAGTTAACTAAAAAATCTTAGCACAGAAGAGCTGACTTTAGTAAAGAACTCTTCATATGCTTCAAAATTTCCTGGCATTTTACCCTTTTTCTTCTTTCCCCTGAGTGCTCGTGTTGAAGGTTAATATACTTTTTATATTTCCTCCTCCATTCTACAATAGGCAGATTGTTTTGAGAGCCATGAAGAAAAACTGTTTATTCACAGAACCATCAGAGCACAGGGAGCTGCAGCAGGAGCATCCCCAAATATCCTGCTAATGGATCTCACCAGAGAGTAAAACACACACAAAGGAAAACTGCCCACACTGCATTGTGCCTCAGCTGATTGGAAAAAGGGTTCATCCCTACTTAAGGAACATTCAGACCATGGATTTCCTACTAAAAACATAAAAAAAAAAAAAAAGCAATCTAAGTGTCAGGCTATTTGAGAAGGTGGATACATTGATGAGCATTTTTTAAGGAAACAGTAAACTCACCAAACTATGAGGAACATCATTCAAGATCCATTTCCAACAAGAAACTTGAGAGAATATTAACATCTTCCCCTAAACAGCATCTTCATACAAATTCCTACATTGCCCTGCTAGGGGTGCTGTGCATTATTTGCCAGTCTTTGGAGACTGAAACCTGTCATTTGATATTGATGAAAATGACTTTACAGAACATCAGGTGAATGAATACAAATGCAAGTTTGCTAAAGTTGCCCTTTTATCCATAGATGCAAAATTAAATTTCCAGCCAATCCTTTTAGAGTGGGGCAGCATTCATGTTCTATAAAACGTGTCTCTCAGAATTCAATAGGAAAGCTTCCCTTTATAAATCCTATTTATGACTTCTTTCCTTTTTTTCCTTCTCTTTTTCCCCCCCCCTCTTAATTACAGCAGAGGGGGATTAGTCAGTGTAAATCTCCAGGGAGCTATATACAAAGCCATCTCTGAAATTAAACTGAAGGGAAAATGGCAGAAGACACTGAAGGCACTGAGCTCTGCTAACAGACAAGACTGGCTAATCTGGAAAAGCCAGGCAAATTTTCTGAATAAGAAAAGGCAAAACTCCAGGAACCTTAACTCCACACCTTTATCTTCTTTAGCCATTCTCTTCTAAAAGACAAACATCTCATTTCCATTTAATTGCTTACATTAAGATCTAATAATGTCACCACTTGATGAAGAATGTAAATTTAAGTCAGAGGTTATCTTACAGAGATTGACATAAGTAAGAGCCATTTTTCTTCAGTTCTGTTAATTTATTTAATATGATTTTACACATGCATGCATAGCATCCCTGAAGTATTGTATTTTTTCAGTGGCACAGAATATTTTCAGGCTAGCTTCTATTTCCCTTTCTTTGCCATTAGAATTAAATACATCTTGGATGAGTTTGAGAATCTGGAGGAAAAACAGGGGTGCTTTGTTTAGACGTGACTTTTCCTGAAGCTGTGTATTCCCTAAAGGAATTTAAAGAAATAATTTACTTAAGGAAATGGTTTTGGTAGGCTATGGCTAAATTATACAAAGGCTTAGTCTAATTTCACAGTCTTTGTATTTTGATCTACCAAAGAACAGAGCTTTTGCAGTGCAATGGCATGCAGCTCAAAAACAAATGGATTTGATATAAGAGAAGCTTTTCTAAAAAAAATCCATCAGAATAAGTGACATTTTGTTTCAGAAAGTATCTGGAAAGATGCTTTTTTCATCTTCTTTAAAAATGCCTTGTTTCAGAAATTAGCATTCTGAATTTGAAAAGAATAAATGGGATTTAAACACAGGATATTAACAAAATTCAATAATTTGATCCATCTGAGCAGTTTTTACGATCTTGCTGATGCTCCAGCTTGGAACATATTTCACATTATGGATTTTCCCATGGGAGAAAAAAAAAAAGCCAGTTTATTTTCTGGGTAAATTCAAAATCTTGATAAAACTGACTGTTACTTAATGCTGGGCATATCCAGAACAGTGGCTCTCGGGGCTGTGGGCACCTGCCCCCTTCCCAGCCCCACCTGGGCTCCCCAGGGGCTCCCCAGCCCTGCAGCCACCCCGCCCCTGAGGCAGCCTGAGGGACTGAAAATCACAGATGACAAACAGCCAAAAAGTTGGCTTACAGCATCAGGATTGCATTATAAAATGAGCAGATCATACTCACAGAGTCCTGATCTTTGGCATGTGGTTGAAGCTGGTAACAGGAATGCGGGTGATGTTGTTGTTGTTGAGGGTACTGTTAGGAGAGAGAAAAAAAAAGAGAATAATAGGATGATCAATTATTTGCATCTCTTCACCAACACCAATTACAGAAACAACCTGTTAAAATTCTTGGCAAGCAGCAAGGCACACTTCCCCATAGCTGTGACAATTTGTGACATACCATGAGAGATGCTGCTCAGGGAAAGCAACCAACAGCAACATCAGGATGGCTGGAGGTCACTGTTTGCCACGTCTGGGTATCAAGGGGTATAGAAAATGAGTTTTTGTCAATTACTGGAACAGATCCAGACCTGTCTGTTCAGCTGCCACTTTGTCTGAAAACCTGGTGCAGCCTGAGTGGGGGGACATCACAGTCGGGCACAGCATTTAAAGGCAGTTTGAAGGATTTGGAAATACTGTGACCGAAAGAGCTGTTGGCTCTCTCAGGCTTGTTAGCACAGCTTGCTGACACGGACAGACAGCTCCCATTGCTCCTCAGAAATACAAGGATGGATGGGCTCACAATCCTCCCCTTCCTCAGGAAAAAATATATGGGGAGTGGAGCAGCCTGTAATAAAGCATGTCCTGACCCAGGCATTGCTGCTGCTCTGTCAAAGCTGCGCCTAAAGAGAAAATCTGGGCTGCTGGAGGGACCCCCTTAGAGCTTCTCAGGAAGAATGAACTGAGATTACCATCAGCTGATGGAGTGTGCTGCTCCCATTTGTGTAGCTCCTAATTATATCAATGACTCTCCAGCAAATTAGAAGCCATAAAGTTTATCAAGATAGCACAGGAAATGGAAAGTACTTCAACAGGGCATAATTGCCATGCTGCAAGAGCATCAAATCTGCAAATACAGTAGCCCAGTTTGTCATGAGAATGGACAGGGCTGGTGGCCACTCAGTGTCCCAGCGTGGCCACCTGCCCCTGCCTGTTTGAAACACGCAGTGCCCACAGCAGCAGAGCAGGGAGCAAGTGGGACAGAATTCCACAGGGTCACTTTGGCAGAAGACAGTGCTTTTGTGTGTTTATGTATGTGCTGAAGAGTACATAAATACATATCTGCTGAAGCAGGAACAGCACCTCATCCTTCCCTGAACTACTTAGCTACTCCAATGTCATGTATTTATATAGGACATTTAATCAAAAGCTCTAGAAAAGTTGTCCAGGAGTTAACTCTCTTCCTTGGCCATCTGCCAATTCAAAAACCATTTTTACAACTCTGCCTAGAAATCCCTTGGCAGAGCCATCAACTAAAACATGAGCAGATTACAGCTAATTAGATTTTACCCTATTAAGACTGGGTTTTGGGTACACAGGAAGACACACACACACACAGGCAAAGCCAGGAGGTTGCAGGGTACCCTGGCTCTGCACAGGCACACTCAGGAGCAGGCTGGGAGCAGCTCTGACACTGGCAGCTTGTTTTGCTGCTGCTGTGCTGCATCCTGGCAGGACAGCACCCAAGTAGTCTCCAGAGCTGGTATTCCAGCACAGTGCTGCACCAGATGGATGCACTGGCAATCTGGAGCCAGCTTGGGGGCTGACATACCCATGACAGCAAACTGCACCAACAGAGCAAAGTTACCCTTCCTTTCCAAATCTGTGAGCAGAGAGAGTTATATGTGAGCAGAGAGAGTAAAAGCAGAGTTTTGAAAATCTGGAATGTGCATGTGAGATCTGCTGCCAGAGATCTGTATCAGTCACACACGTTCACACACCAGGCTGATAAGACCTGTCAGTCTTAGCACATAACTTGTAGCATAACATGTAGTATTCATTCCAGATCCTCTGTAAAACTTAAAGATATTAAAAATTGGACAAGGAACACACAGCCAAGTATTGGGACCAACGGGTGTACAAACCACTGGGTTTGTGGATTCAGGTTCTCAATACCCAAGGACTCAAAGGCAGCCTACTAAAAATGTAAAGGGCAAGATGAAGAAGGAAACACTGTCAGCTTCAGCAGGAGGGCTGGAAGTCAGCTCTTGGAGCTGCCAGCCCCTCTGCCAGCTGTGCCTCCCAGCCTGCAGGGCTCTGCTGTGCTGCGGCACCCTGAGCACCAGCGTTAGGGCTGCAAGCTCTGCCTCAGTCCCTGCGAAGGTCACAGTGACAGCTCACATCCCACTGGGGCAGACGGTGGGGTGCAAAATGAACCTCTCTGTCATACTGCTCCATTACCTTATTTAACCAGTGATGGAACCAAAGTCTTTTGTGGTCAATGAGCCAAAAAAAGCCTGAACAACAATTTCAGAAAGGGAACAAACCCACTGAGAGCACATGAATATATACATCAATACACCCACCCTTCAGTATCTGTATGTGTTTGCTCTTTACATGTTGGGAAGTTCAAACAGGGATCAGAAATGGAATTTATAATTGCACCACCATTTTTTCCCCATGTAAACATAAAAATACAATTCTGAGGCAACCCTCTGCCTTGGTTGCCTGTTACTTTAAAATGAGTT
Organism: Pyrgilauda ruficollis; assembly: GCF_017590135.1. NCBI lineage: Eukaryota > Metazoa > Chordata > Aves > Passeriformes > Passeridae > Pyrgilauda > Pyrgilauda ruficollis. The sequence goes on from NW_024530599.1 coordinate 3,297,262, forward strand.
ATGCACTGGGATGGAAGATTTTAGGTATGCAGTGATAAATAAAAGCCACATGTGAAGTCAGCTCACAAACATTAAATCACAGACGTAGCTGATGTCTGAATCAGTCACATATGGCACTACAGGAGTCAATGGGGCCATAGGAATTCAAGAGAGATTTTTCTATCGATTTCTAAAGGATGTGGATTGGATTCAGGCAGAGCAGGCTGTGACAGCGAGCTTCCTTCTGCACTGAGGGCAGAGAACACATCCCTGTCCCCCAGTGCAATTCATCTGCATGCAGAAAGGTCACCCGTTATGACTTGATGATTCAAAAATATTTTACGAGTTCTTAAAATATTTCTATTTAACCGACTAAGCATTATTCCAATCACACAGCATTTCTGCTCACAAGATATCAAATGAGAGTGGCTCAGGTTTTGCAAAGGTTTCAGATACTTGCTTATTTTCAAATAAGCAAAGGTTCCCCATAGTTCATTGACAAATATATAACCCTCCTTCTAAGAATCCTAAATCAGTACTGAATTAATATTCTCTTTACACACAAATTTCAGGGATAACTCTAGCAGACAGCTACTGCACAGATAACTTAGTGGAATACTATTTCATTGATATTTAAATGTTATCCATAATGAAGGCAATAAAACATCTATGATAACAGCAATTATTTCAGAACAGAGGAGGCCAAACACTGCAAAGGGCACTAATTGCCAGTGAACTGTCTGCACTAGAGCCCAGCTGGAGCTGCAGGAATTTAACCCTGCTGCTCTGGCTGCACAGCACTCAGCTCCCAGGCAGTGGGAACTCTGGCAGGGGAATGTGTTCAGGTAGAGATGTGCTCTAGGGACATCCTGCAAGGCTTTGCACCATGCACATCATTCCTTCCCAGAAATGATTTTTTTAAGAGATGTGTCCTGGCAGGGGTGAACACACAATACAGCAGCATTTTTAGTATAAGAAGGGAAAAAATAAATGATGCTCCAGTTGTCTGCTGGCCGCTCCAAGGATCCAGCCTCAGACTGATCCACCCAAAATTCAAATCCATAGAAAGAGATTTGTGAATACCAGGAAGCTGTGAGAAACAGGAATTCCAGAATCTTCTGACTCCTCCAACATCATAAGGGGACACATATTCTGCTGAGTGGTCCTCAGCATTAAACCTCCCACCTCTTCCAGACCCCAACAGGTCCCTTGACAAAGCACTGTTCTCTTGTTCAGGAGTCCTCTCCCTGTGAAGTATTCACACCCAAAATGCTGACTCAGGAAACTGGGCTTACAGACAATATTATTTATGCCAGCCAACTTCCCACCTTGGGCTGTGATCCTTGTCAGATCTTGCAGGGTAAGCAGAAGCAGACTGCAGCAGCCCTAAGGATCCTCCAAGGACTACTTGGAAGGTGCATAACGTGAGATCAGCAGTCTCTGAGGTGGCACATCCTCCACCACTGTGAGCTGTCACAGTCCCACCGACTGCAATTCACAGCCCCAGAGGAGCTGCTCTCCTAACTCACCGCGCTGCCACTCGCCCAAACTGGCTACAGGCACACGTGGAGCTGCCTTCCTCCTTCTGAAATGTAAAGCTGATTTATAGCCCCTACTAATCAGAATTTTCCTAAAGGAAAGAGTGCTCAGTCTGCAATCCTGTCACGATTTGAAAACAATTACTTATCTAATTCTTCAAACTTCGAGTGCAAATTTAATTCCATGCAGTTGCATTTTTGTTCTCTTCTGACTTGCTCCAGATTTGTGAACACCACTGCAGTTCCCTGACACAGAGCTGGTAATTCCAGACTCCATGTAAATATGTTAAAATCACTAGCCTCCAGAAATGACTGTCATGTCTGTGTTTTTTTCAATAATGCATTATCCTTTACACCTCTGTCCACCTTGCATAGGACTGATTAGAGTCAGAAAAAAATAATACTCCTAATTAGAGAAGAAATCACACAACTTTTATGGCAGAGGCCTTGAGAAAAAAGGAAATTACTTATATTTTGAACCCTACTAATAGTACAAGTATTTTAAATACTCAGAAACTCTAAGCACCTTTCAGGACCCTTGGACTGATTCAGAGAGCAGAAATCCCAGGCTGCCAGGTCAATATTCGCTCTCAATTCTGTATATCACAGATCACACAAAGATTTACTAAGATTTACTTAGAATTCAATTAATATAATTAAGAGCATATAATAAACATCAGAATGCCGGTCAACTTTTTCATCTGAAATCATACTTTCAAGACAACATAAACACGTGCTCTAATCTGGTTTAGTACCAGAAGGATGTCCTCTGACAGAAAATGTTACACAACACAACCGAAATATCTGAAACATTAACTATTTAGTAACAAGTGACTGTCCTAATGTTTTCTAGTCACATTTCAAGTGGGAAAATGCATAGGAGGGTTGTTTTTTTTTTGTTTAACACACAACACAACACTGATGACAATACTACCTGCTACATCCCAGCTTAAAAAAAAATTTGGTATCCTAGTTATCATTGACAAAAGGAAAAAAAAAAAAACAAAGCAGATGTCCATTTTTCCAAGTGCAAGGCATTTTCATAATATGCATAAGTACAGTGCAATAGCCACAGTGATGCCTCTTGTTTCAACCTGAACAGATTCAAGTGAAGGGGCAGGGGAGAGCCTTTTGGATGCTGAAGATGCCCTTTGCTACTTGTCAGTAACAGGTACTGGTTTCCTTCCCATTCCACATCTGCTGTTGATTAGAAAAACACTAATCAAACTGAGACATTTTAATTCAAACTTAATTCAGATTGGGAAAACACTTTTCCCCAAGGCTTAAAAAGCATCTCCCATGGTTACTAGAGGCCTGCTGTGCTGGTCCTTCAGGGTTTTAGTCCACACCAGGCTGCTTTTATGTCACATTTGGCTGACCTTGAGACATTACAGCATTTGCAAAATTCTCAGTTAGAAAGAAATATTCAGACCCATTTACAGATAGGTAAATGGAGAAAGAGATCTGCAAAGGCACCATCTCATGCACTAGATTATTGCTGGTTTTGAATGTGTTTTATGTTTGAGCAGTGCAGATTTCTTACAGGTTTCTAACACAAAGGATTTGATATCAGGAATCCTACAAACTCCTGCCCTTCTTTGGCAGCACAGGTTTCTATGTGTCTGTGGGCTTCACTCTAAGTTAAACAATGATGTTCAGTTCCTTTTCCCACTCAAAACTCTCTCAACATGTGAAAAGGTGGTGCTGGGTTACTCCCTCTGCAATAAACCTGGGTTTTGAAAGCGAGACACTGAAATGGAGCAGCAAAGGCAAGGGGAGCATGCTGGTGGGGCTGAGCTGTGCCAGGCCCTGCAGCACTGGGAGCACTAACAACCAACATTTCCTTCTGTCTCCTCCAATTACCCCCTGCTCTGTCACGGGGTGCTCCTGGCTGGGTGTGTAATCCCCGTGTTGTGCGTCCATAACACCATGTAATTGGGCCTAATGCAAGATTATTATCCATGTGCATGCAATGGATAGCTACAAATGGTGTGTCTGCAGCTGGGAACGTTCCCAGGAGTGAATTACTGTCATACTCCCAGATTACTGCCGTAGCTCCCAGCTCCTATCCCCAGTGCAACTATACATCCACTAAATGAGACCAGGAAATTCATTCAGACTTAACCAAGGCATCTCCAAGCATAATTAAGCCTCTCGTGCTAATAGTTTTTTTGATAATGTTACATCTACTCAGAAGTGGGTGAAGTGAGGCACAAAAAGAGGAGAGGAAAAAAAAAAAAAAAAAGCTGAACAGGTCTGCCTAAGTTGCCAGTGCAGCTCAGAAGACAACACAACTCTGTCCCTGGCCAGAAACATGACTTATCCAAGGCTTCAAAGCTTTGGGAGGTGTCTGTGTGTGTAGTGTTGGTAAATAAAAGTGAAGGAATCTTTTTTTCCCAGTGCACATGTGGACTGAAACTCTTGAGCCTATGCAAGATGAGACATCACCATCAGTATTTATGCACATAAAAGGAGGACCTCAGGGTCTGTCTGAAATACAGAGATGAAACATGAATTTGGGAGCTGACCAGCAGCATAATTCAGCACTAACAGTGCCATTACCTTAGACTCAGTTTCACATCACTTACTTTTAAACCTCCATTCAACCACATAAAATGTCACTGCAAAGGAAAAAGACATCCTCTGTTCCTTGCATTCACACAGGGGTTAAGCAAAGCAGTAACAGGTTCAAATTTCAGAAAGCGGGATTTTCATTAGATATAGGGAAAATGTTTCTTACAATAAGAACAGGAAAAATACAGAAAAGAGTTGTTACAGAGTGTGCAGCCACCAGGAGGGAAGCCTGTAAGAAAATAGTAAATGAATCCCTGTCAGGAGTGGCATTGGATGGGCCTGCCCCAGACAACTTCTGACCCCCTCCAGCCCTCATATAGGAGCCAATAAAACTAACAGCAACAGCTCCAAAAAGTGAATCTAAATCTATATTTAGTAATAAATGCAAGACTTGAGTTTCATACACTGCCATAATTAATGTTTGTAATTAACTTTCAGATTGCAGGGCAAAAGGAGCTATATTTCCAATAGCTGTAAAGAGCTATTTTTCACACAGATCAGGAGGAATTTGTATTGAATTAAATATTTACTGTTTCTCACGGCCTCTGATGAAAAAGCAAAGTGGCTTTAGCACTCCATTCCTCAGCACTGAGTGCAGCCACCCCCAGCTTTCAAGGTTTGCTTGTTAGGCACTGCCCAAAACTCAACTGCATCTCCTCTGAGTTGTGGTGAGCCCCGAGTGCCTCTTGCACTCCATTCCTTGATCTCAGCACAGACTGTTTAAGTTAAAGCCCACAACTACCATGTGGGCAGACAATGCAAGCAGCTGATGCTGCACTGATTAATCCGTTACCCGGCACTGTTGGGAAACATAATGATCTCACAAGGGGCCTTATTCAGTGCCACGGAGCAGAGAGCTCTGAGCTGACACCTCAAATTAGCAGCACAAGCAATAACAGCTGGGGGTTTGTCTCAATATTTGTACCCAACTCTAAAATGAGTTGGCACCAGAAAAGTGCTATTTTTAAACACAACGTTAGCCCAGGCAAATAATGGTCTAAATAGTCTCCAGGTGACACAAAGAAGCCACTGAAATAAAAATAACTGGTTGCCAATTTGTGGTTTCTGTTCTAGTATTACTCTTTTGACAATGTGTTCACAAATGTTCTCATCACAGCAACGTGAGAGGTTCCAGCACTGTTAACTTGGGAAGCTGACATCAGAAATATGAACATCTCAAGGATACAGAGGGAAGAAAACCTTTGTTTTAGAAATGTATGGAAAAAATAAAGTAAATAAGCTTAGCATAGAATTATGCACAAAACTGCCGACAGTGTTTACTGCTACAATTGCCTGCTTCTTCCCATTCTGTGGCTAATTTTAATTTGCATATAACTGTCAGATTTTAACTATTTAAGCTTATTATAAAGGCCAGATGTTTAAGGCAGATTTTTTTTTTTTTTTTTACCCTTGAAGGAGTGAGAATCCTTTCAAAAACATCAGGCTTTAGGGAAACTGAGTTATTATAATAACAGATTCTTCATTTAAAATGCCTGTTTCGTCACCTGGCAAGAAGCAGGATGCTCACACTTGCCCACAGTGACGACTTTAGGGCATATTAACTTAAGTCCTGTAATTACTGCATTAATTCTCCCGGAGTCTGGCTGTGCCTTTACTGGAGTCTCTGGGATGGGCAAGCTCAGGAGCTGAGGTTAAGAGCAGGGGAGAGGGAACAAGAGGACTTGAAGGAAGAAAATGTTGAGCAAGTTATCCAGCCAAAGAGATTGGGACTGGGAATCAGTGGAAATGGGCAAGAAGCCAGAAAAAAAACAAGCATAAGCAAAATTAAGGATATTGGTAACATATTGCCAAACCTCTCTGGTGTTACCTTTAGCCATGAATTTATAGATAAATTATAGATAATTATAGATCATTCATAGATATTTTTAGATATGCACATACATATAATTATGCCTGAATTTACTTACTTAAACCAACATCCAAATAAATAAAATATTCCAAAACAAGATAAAGCAGAGAACAGGATAGAGTAAAATGAAACATAATAAAGTTTATACAGAGAAAGTGGGTACAAATTTAATTGTGTACTTTGTTAGATGTTACATCAAGAATGTCATTCACGTGGTCATATATAAAATGTCTCATTGCTTCCCCTAGAGGAAGTTGCTCTTTCTGTGCACAGAAAGACATTGCTATTTTCCGACACAATCAAATCACCTCTATCAGCTGTAAAAAATACATGTACCAGTGGTGTCTCCCAATTCTTTCTAACATCTATGCCTAGTGAGAGTTGAAAAAGCTTTTTAGAGAAGTTTCAATCAGCTTTTCAATCTTTTACATGGCACTTTAATTCTAGGCAGAAAATACAAATTCCATTCAGCCTGAATTAAAATATAAAAGCATTGGTGCAAAGACAAGAGAATGCAGGCTGAGATTATTCTGCCACTGCTTTATTCTTGAATGAAGGATTCTCCAATGAGTTTTTCTTCTAAACTCAAAAATTGCAAATGAAACATTGGCTTTCCTTTTTATTTTTGAATCAAGAAATTTTCTTAGGTATTTGCCCAAAAGCTACACAATTTTCAGTACACTGTATTGGGAATGCGTGTCATGGCTCTAAGCCCCAATTACATCCACAATTTTGATTTGGACTAAAAGAAATAAAAGTATTTATGTGAACACTGAGTAAATCTTTTGCATCGTTAGGGTGGTTTTGATGTTTCTCTATGGTACCAAATTTCAGGGCTGATATTATTGCCTAAAACCACTGGGAATTACTCCAATTGTCATAATATCCAGACCAATGTCTGCTGAAGTCAGAGCAAATCCCACTGCTGATATCAGCAGGGAGTGAATCTAGTCCCTGCAATCCATTTATTGAGGCACAGATTTTTGCAGGAACCACAGAAATCAAAAATATAATTGCATCCCATTTAATCTCCCCTAAATTTTGTTTTGTAGATTTATTTTGCAAAATCTCTTGTTCAATGAATTAATACAATAAATTTGCAATACAATTATTTCACTTTAATATAAATTCATTGTTAAGTAGAGTTGGTTTTGGTTTTTCTTTTTAGGTTATACAGAGATCTCTCATACCAAACATGGCTCTTGGTGTCCCCCAACTGCATGCATGTCAGGAACTGTGGTTTATGGATTCTGTGCTGCTCCTGACAAAATCAATGGAAACAGGACTGGGTTCTCAATGCATACAGAGGTCTGAAAGCCTACCAGAGTGAATTTACGGAAAAGATAAAAAAGAATCAACAACATGAAGACAAATTATACAAACCTTATACTGGTTGCATCAGCTCCTCAGCAAAATAGAGCAGTTCCTCAGGTCCCTGCCTAAGGAGTTGTTTCAGATTAGTCCTTTCTGAAGCTCAAATATCTTTATAAACACAATCCAATTCAAACTAACACAGTTCGACTTCAAAATTTGAAAGGCGCAAGCACCTTTGATCATTTGTTCAGCCGATGGCTTTTAATGATGGAGATTTCCAAGATAAAAGGTTTCAGCATTCAGTCAGCTGCGTGTTCCTATTTCCTTACAGGACTTCACCAAAAGACATTCTAAAGAAATTGATTAACATTGGATCAGAAAGGAACGGTATCATTCTTCAAAGCCGTGTTTTAATTTGTCCTGTCCTGAGTACACTGCAGCCTTAATGCTCCAGCTTTATGGTAAAAAAATTATATTCTATTCTCTATTCTTGCAGTCTTCCCCCCACAACGAACACAGCCTTCCATACTCCTCCGAGTAACACACCACCAACACAAAAAGCCATTCCGAGTGGCAGACAAAAATTAGCTGCTTTTTCTGAGGTAAGAAAAGTGACAAAAATGGATTTCTGCACCCACTGTTGGTGCTCTGTGGCCATGTTCAGTCTCCTTGGGGTGGTCCCTGTGCCAGCCTGTGGCCACCTGAATGCCGCAATGCGGCAGCGCCTGCGGGACTGCGGGAGCCTGCGGGGCCCGCGCTGCCCGCTGGGAACAAAGAGGGACGAGCCACCAGCCCCACAGTGACACGGCACTGCTGGCAGCTTAGCCAAGTGTTGGTATAAAAGGTTCTACCAACACCTTGTGAGAAGTGGCAATGGGAATCCACAGAGAGGGAGCTGCCAAAATCCCTGGGTTCAATTTTCTCTCAACAGCAGAACCAGCAGGTCCTGCAGGCAAAATAATGTACCTTATTGCTCTGGCCAGAGCAGCCACTCTGATCTCAGTGCCTCAGCTGCCCCCCAGCTCCCAAGGCCATTGGCATTCCCACTGGGAGAGAGCAGCAGGAAGAGATCTTCCATAGCTCCAGCGAGAGGACAATGGCCATGGTGCGGCACAGAACCGCACAGCCAGTTCCTGGCTTTGGACAGCAGAGGAAGGAAAACAAGAAAATCTTTTAAAGAGAGAACACTTCACCTTAACTGCCAAAATTGTCTCCTCAAAGTGCAAGAGACTGAAAAGGTATTTGTGGAATAATTTTATATTCTAACGGTATGTCATGCACCTATCTGCAATTCATCCATGCTGGAAATTAAGGCTAAAATACAGGCTAGTATAAATCCACATGAATGAAACAGGGAATGTGTGACACACACATTCTGTGAATTTAAACTTGCATGTATGGGCAGTTGTTAAGGAAAACTTATATTTTTAGAGGAAAGAAACACTTTGGAAGAACAAAGACTACATGTAGTTTCTAGGCAAGGGCAATTACGTTTCTTGGTAAAGCTGGAAAGGGATCTGCTTTCCATCAGGATTTTATTTTAATAAGGAATTAGACACTGCTTGTGTTTACCACACAAGAAAAAGGTCAATACGTTTAAAAATGCCTATCTTTCCAATTTTTACGTTTCTCCAAAAGTCCACCTACCCATGAGAAGCAGCAATACCTGCTTATATTCATGCAATACAGGTAAGAAACCATAACAATCTGAACAGCAAATACTCACAGTGTTTCATTTACATCCAGTCCACAGAGAAAAAGCACAAAATAAAATATACACAGAAGAAGTTTGACGCACCCATGATCTGTTCAGGAATATTCTACAAGCGCGAGCTGCAGCTAAATAAAAAGGAGACTACTGTTCTCCACACATGACCACTTCTCAGCATGCACCCAAAATAAAATATACCTGCCATTGTGGAGGGTCTGTCCTACCCGTTTCGGCTGGAGTGCCACACCTGGCTCCTAACGCCCTTCCCGCGGAAGGGAAGACGGGATGTCTCACAGGCGAGATGGACCCAACCCTTTTAAGACACCACTGGAATTGCCCAAGGAGCCAGTAGGAAGCGTGGGTGCTGCAGCGTGGGCTCCCCCTCCCCAGAGCCCGCCCAGCCCGCAACCGCCTCCTGCACCAACGGGGGCTTCTGTGGCCTCCAAAGCGCCGTCGCAGAGATGCTGCATTGCGGCAATTTATCGATCGCAGCGGCCACGTCCAGCGCTGGGGGCCACGAACCAGGGATGTGCCCCACACTCCCTTCTCCAGCAAAGCCCTGCTGCTGTCAGCCACAACCCAAGGTTCTGGTGGCGAACAGAGACCTCACCCAGTCTGTGCTACTTCACCCCTCCAGCACCGCCATCAGCCTGGCTTGCGCTGTGTTCTCTTCTCTTTACCCTCAAATAAAGCCCACTCCAAGTGACAGTCTGATGCTTACAGACCAAGAGTCCTCACCCCACCAGCGCTGAGAAGACAAGGGGGGTGCAAACAATTAAAAAAAACTAATGGCAAAACTGATTGCTGTTTCCATCAATGGCTTTATGTAGCCATTGATGCTTTTTCAACTGACTGAGCTATTTTCTCTAAAACACTCGAGTAACATGGTACGTTATAACTAAGGTTTCTGGATGGTCTTACAGCATTTTTAGATTTGTTCCTAAGGATGTGCAGACGTCCCAAGCATGGCCATCCATCGCTCGTAAAGACTAAAACCAATGCGTTCAGATTATTCACCCCAAAACAGAAATGTAATGGACGTTTTCTAAACGTAAAGAAATGTAACGCTGCTTCAAAAATATTGAATCAGTTAACAAGAAATGGCTTCATTTATGATAACTTAATTAACATAGAAATAGTGATTATTTGTCATCAAATGACTTCGACATTATTTTATACTTCCATCCTAAAAGCAGCGTTTAAATTTTCTTTATTCCCAAGCCTGGGACTTGATAAGCTACATAAATAAAATCTAACCAATATTAATCTTATTCCTACCTTTTAAGTTTTAAAAATTATGTTTCTTGATTTGACCTTAATTTTAAAATGCTCTCATCCTCACATATACACACATATATACCTACACTGCATGCATAACCTTTTGAACAGCAAGAAATAAGACACTATTTGATCTTTAGATCAGAAGCAGGTTTTACCAATGCATTTTTTTCAGGTGCAGATATAGTTATCTACTTCACTTCCAAGAAGTTCCAAGCTGTCTACGTATTACTGATTTGATTTCTAATTTATTACAGGCACAATGTTATTGTCCTAGCTAAAAATACTGGGTAATACCAGTAATATGTACCCTGCATATACCCTGGTCCCTGCAGCTACAGTTTAAGGTAAAATATCTGACATCTTGCTTCAACTGGGAGCTCAACAATCCTTGTATTCAGAGCTACCATAACAGTTTTACTCTCTCTTTCCAGGCTTCTGGGTCCTCCCTTGAACAAAGACTGGCTACAGCTCAGAGCCTTTGTCTATGCTGTACTTAGCACAGCAGAGGGACAAAAGCAACCTCTGAGAAAGACAAACCATCTACCCCCCTACTGGTCACAAACAATGCCTTTAGCTGCACACAGAAAAAAAGAAGGGAAACAGTTATGTGTTTTGAAATGTTTTTGTATTGATCATTTTTGGCTGTTGTGACTGAGCCCAGAGGAAGCAGGAGTTCCCACACAGACCACCAGCTCTGGACCTCGGTGTCACAGGAGGGCTGAGGATATCCCAGGGTATTTGACAGTGGTATCAGAGGAACCTGTGATGCACACACATGCAGCCTCCCCCCAGGCACAGAGGCTGCACTGGTGCCAACAGAACCACATCCAGCTCCCGGAGCATCATCATCCGGCTGCCTTGGGGAGTCATAGAAACAATGAACTGCAAAGTACAGCATAAAATGACTGCTCATCCACCTTGAGCTCGTCATGTTCCCTCAGAAGTGTGTCATCACCTCAACTTTATCAGCAAGGAGTTTTAGTCCCTCCTAGTCTTCAGCTCAGCTCTTGGTTAAGGTGTTGAGCTGCACATCAGCATGAAATACACAGCTGAGTGTCCCCTGGATTAAGTCGTTCACATTCATTTGACTTTCAACAGTCAAAATGCTTGTTCTACATCTTTTGTATTACTGATGAAGAAACTGTATTAGTCAAAGGGGAGGAAGGGCAGGTCACAAGATGAGCAGAGCATGCAAATGAAACAATTAATATCATGGGAGAGAAGGGGCACCAGAAATCTCTGTATCTCCTGGAGTTTTGACTTTGGAATCTCTCGGAGCAGCAACTGCAGCACCAGGCTTAAACGACACGACCCATAAAACTGGGCTTCCTCAAAAAGCATACTGGTCAGTGATTCATGAAACTAATAATTCTAACCTGCCACTGCTCTTATCTTGGTAAGTTCTGCAGCCTGTATGGCTCCAGGCTATTCTTAAAGGGAAAAAACCCTCCAACCTAATGGGGCAGGGAAGGAGAATGAGCACAGCATTCAACTACTACATATGCTCCAGGAAGGGAAAAATCCATCTTTCTAAATATGTAACATAATTAGGCATCCGGACCAAGGACTGATAGAAATGTTCATCAATTTGCAAAGACATGCCTGAAATACGGCAGGATTAGCAAAATCATTGATCAATGAATTTATGCAAATATATTCTCCCCATAAAGAGAGAGTTACATTACATCTGTAACAGGCATCAGTGATTTTCAGAGACCCTCTCTTAGCCACTCTTATTTTGTCTTGGCTGCTCCTTGATATAAAGCCTGTCACCATGGTGCCATCTGGATAGTGTTCCTTTCACCATGCCGTACTTCCAACCTCCCATTTGTAATCTGCTGTACAACAGAGGTTATCTCAGATTTCATTTCCACATCTTGAGCAGGGACACCAGATCTCCCACGGACATGCATCAGCAAATAAAAACATTTCTTATCAAGCAACCGTGTATGCAGCCCATCTTCCCTCCATCAACTCGTCATGCTGATCACGCATCTCCTTTCCCTAGGGCGCACTGGGGGGGCTCTCCACTTTCTACATGTTCACCCAAAAAAAGGCATTTCTGCAGTTTATCTTATTTATGTAACTGAAACCTTGTAGCAACCACAGCCAGGTTCTCTGTGAGCCTTTCTCCTTCCCTTACAGACAGCGATACAGGAGGCAGGAAGAATGGGAAGAGAAGAAACCAGGGGACAGTCTAACAAAAAACGGAGTGAAGAGAAGGGGAAATTCCCATTTGTCTACTGGTACCTCTGGGCACACGATTTCTCTATTGCCAAACCAACTGTTGACTTCCTCTGGCATAACTTGATTGTCTGTGAGACAAGCTCAACATAGAAAACTGTGGGTATTCCTAGAAACTCCAAACTCCTTGTTTTTCACCTAATTTCACCAAGCAGGTACACACTTCGATTAACTGCCAATGGTTACTCCCTTCCATTACTTTTTATGACACATATCATTTTTCCATGTTGACTGATGAAATAAGTAAAGATTTTAAATTTATTTTATTAATTTACATACATTTGAGCTAATATACACCCTCGGGTTAAAAAACAAACCCAAACAAACCAACAAAAAAAACCTCCAAAAAACCCCAAAACCCAAGCCATAAAAAACAAAAATCAAAAACTGCAATAATTTAAATTTCACTGTATTCAAGCATAAGTAAACCAGCTATGCACATCATTTGACAAAAAATTCTCATTTTCATTATTGTATTTAGGCATTTTGGTATCATTTATAGGAACGTGATTTAGAGACTTCAAATTTGATCCTGATTGCCTCAACCGATCGTAATTTGCAGCAAAATAGAGGAGGAAATCACATTTGTGTGGCATTTTCAGACTTTCATTAAGCAGTGACATCTCATATATTTAGAATTATGTCACGACTTTCACTCCCTGTCTCTCTAGGTTGTGCAAGCAAATAAAAATCTTCTATCTAGTTAAGACATGCCCAAAATAGCATTTTGGAAATAAGTAAAACTGACTATATAACTGAGCGTTCAGCATACAGAGGCAACCCTAGGAACAATTAAATCCTGGCTGTGGCACAAAATATTGATTCATGTTCAGAAAAGTTCTTAAAAGTTTGCTATGACAAAAGGCAGTGTGCATTATAATCACACTCACCCATGGCATCTCTATTAGAAATTGCACAGACTAATTCAAAGAATCAAGGACTTTATCAAAGAATCGTTTATAACAGGAACATACTGAATCCAAACAAGGACGGCAGGAATAATCCCAATTTTTACCCACTGGTCAAATGCTTACAATGCCTGGATGTAGCAGACAAAGCACAGAACTGGGCTGCAGACCAGGCTGGTGTAACAGACTGGCTCTGTCCCACCCGACCTGGCTCGGGGCTGAGCTGGAGCTCAAAAACGTCGGCACAGCCGTTACAGCCCTGTGGTTTTGTGGGTTTGCCATGGAGCAGGAAGAGTGTGGCAGAAATATTTGGAGAGAAAAGGTTCTGCATACAAGACAGAAGAATTTAAATTTCTCTCATTACTTTAAGATTTTATGAAAGGAAAGGTGGTGCAGTTTTATTTACCTTCATTACATTTGGCAATCAGAAGAAATTATCTTTTTAATATAATACATTTAGGGCTCATTTGGAACTGAACTCACAAATATTTGGATGACTATACTTGCACTTTTTCATCATTACTTGTGGACGAATTGGCATGATTTTTCACACTAAGGCATCAAAGTGGACTGGTGGATCCCTCAGCACATCTGGCTACGACTCAACGGCAGTCAGTGCTCATTCATTCCAAAAGCCGGTGAAACTCAGGAGGGAGGATCTTCAGACTCAGCCATATGATATGAAAGACCTACAATTAATGTGGCTAACAACAAACAAACCCCCAAATCATTCTGTACTAGCTCTGTACAGCAAGAACCCATTTGTCGCCTTTAACAGAATACAAGCCACAGACCTCCTAGGATTAGCTCTTGGCATGATAAAATCTTACGCAACAAACAGAATGCGTTCAAGCTCTGGACCCTCTGGCTGGCATTATAAAGCAGGAGAAAAACAGCTTTTACAATAAAAAAAAAAGGAAATACTCCACCTAAGTTGTCAACAGTGACTCGTAATTCTTTCTGTGCTGTCCACACAGTACAACTCCCATGCCACCACACAGTTTTCCTGTTACCCCAGAGAGACAAAACAATGACAAATGAATTAATGGGCTTTTTGCTAAACTGAGTTCTGTTTCTTACTGAGAGAAATGGTTCAGCCCTCCCAGTCTAATGACAATAGTATGCTCAGGCACTCAATAATACTAGTTTATCCAGTTTGAGCTTGTTGAACCGTCCTGAAATTAGTTTCTTTTATTCATGTGTCCTAAGAGACTGGAGGTGAAATTCTGAACCCTAGACATGTTTTATCTCATATCCTTCATAATTTTGGGCATTTGGAAATAAAACCATGGACTAATTTTTAACCTACAAAGTATATGAACAGCATATTGTCACAACACAAGGAATAGTGGCTTATCATTTTGAAGACTACATTGGGTTTTTTTGTTTGGTCTTGAGGTTTTTTTAATAATCTTGAACCATACTTACAGCTACAGTAACAGATATTTCTCAATAATACTGTTATTGCCAGATATTGCCACAGGACGTAAGTAAAAATTAAGCAGAGCAGAGACTTTCTCCTACTAAAAATCTTTAATTAGCAAAGGTTTCCCACCAATTTTCTTCAACTTTTCTGTGCATTTCTATGATAATGAGTCATAAGACAGTTAATAACTTTTGCCACTCATTTATGAACACATACCCATTTTGCATTTTATTGCTGTTTCAATTGTTGCACACACTTTTCTACATCTTGGAATGCAAGACCAAACCCACTGAAATATGTTTTATCTTCCTATAAAAAGGGGGACACAGAAACTATGTTAACAAGAAAAATGTCCTATTTTATCAACCGATAGAAACCAAACTCTTCATGAGAATCTGTTCAGAAAATCTGAGACAAGAATGAAAAAGCCAGCCCCAACACAGAACTACCAGGACAGGATGTTTCAGTCCATCAGTTCTGCAGGTCATTTCGCAGACATTATTTTCAACTTGCTGCACAGGCAAAGGCAATCAGGAGAAGGCACCAAAGCGCTTTACACTCAAAATTTTTGCATCTTTTAACCCAAAACTCAGTCAGCAGTAATACTCAGCACTTGCTTCAGGGACTACGTAGGTCAGGCCGTAAAATCAGTGACACTTTTTGTGTCATGGGAACCAGAGGCTCCTGAACACAGAAGTGACCAAGAGCGCGATGGCGTTGGCAGCCGCATTCCGCGCCCCGGGCTGCTCCCAGCTGCCGCTGAAGTTCACTGCTCCCTGCACTTGCCAAGTTCTCAAGTTAGGCACAAATTTCGGTCTTTTTTTCATCTCTGCCTCTCTGCTATTACTTGGTACAGGGACATATTTATAACACATAACAAGAAAATGAGAATAGTAATGAAAACAACTTGTTGGTAAGAAGAAATAAGTCACACGGGTCATGGCGTGCTCTGCATTTTGAAGGATAACTGCACAAAAATTCCTTCTCTTTCTACTGAAGAGCCACTGAATCACCAAGCTCCTTGCAGTCATGTTTTTCGAGGAGCTCAAGGTGAATGAAAAGTGCAATCCAGAAACCAAAGTGTTTCTAAAGAAAGTATTATTTATTTTTTGAGCACGGCTCTGCCCCGAGTTATAGACAAAATTCAGAATTCTGTAGACAGGCGATGTGTGAAGAGAAAAGTATAGGAATGGAAACACTGAGTATCAGAAAGGTCACAAGAAATCAGTAAGATAAAGAAGAAGCACATTATTTGGTACTCTGGCAAACTGTTCAAAAGATAATTAGATTTATTTTTGCAAGAATCATTTAATATTTTCTACATACTGCATTTTATGTTAAAATATATCTGCATAAAATACACAGTGGGTCTGAAAGGTTGAAATTTGGTTTCATTTGTTCATGTTCTTTGATGGTTCAGATTGTTGTAAATTTTAACATTTATGACTGCTTTACAACTAAAGATATTATATTCTCTGGGGCATTTAGCAAATTTATTTTGAGAGAATAAATTCTCAGACTTTCTTTGAAGAAAAAGATGGGAAAAAATTCAGATTATGTTGTAAGTATAAAACATGCATTTTGTGACTGCAAGAAAAACAAGCTTAGGAATAGATACTATCAATTTGTTTTCTCATCTTTTAGGATTAATATTGATTATTTCTCCTGCAGCAGTGTGTCTGTGCTGAAAATTAAAAATGTACTAAATAACTGATTATGATCTATTTTACATATCCTCATCTCCTCATCTTTTCCCAACCATAAATAACTGGCATAGAAGTAACCCATTAAAAACAGGGAGGTAAATAAACTAATTCAGCATTTACTACATCCTGGGGAGAAGGAATGTATTCCTAGCAACTTCTGCAGAGCCTGCAGAACTCAGTATATTGCAAAAAAGGGCTCCATTTATTGTCCAGCCTATTTAGTGAAAGTTATAGCACAGTCTGCTGTCAGTGGAGGACTGATTCACTCTCTGCAGATACAGACAATCAGTCCATCAAAAGGAAAAAAAAATAAATCCAGTTTTAGAGGAGTTCTATTTTTTCCTTTCTTCTTTTCTTTCACCACACAGTAGACTTTTCAATCTGACAGACAAGTAAAATTTTATAGTGGTAACACATTACTTTTCCTGAAAAGTGCCATTACTATAGAATTCAAACAATATCGTTGATAACATAAGTTCCCAGATAAGAAACTCTGCAGAAACCTTCTGCTAGCTCAGTATGAGCAACACATACTATCTGATCCACATCAGGGTCCCAGCCTGGGGACAGGGGACAGAGGGGCCGTGACAGACACGGCCAGTGCCAGGTCCCTCAGACAGCTGAGCTTCTGCTGACACGGAAGGCAGAGCTCCTTTGAGCATTGCTCTGAGCTGGACCCAGCCCTTGGGAACAGCCCTGTGCATCACCAGCGTTCAGATCCCTGTGGTGTGGCACAGGGCTGCCCATCCAGGAGCTCTGCCTCCTCTCAGGAGCCCCAGGACACGTCGTGACTCTGCTGAGTCTCCAGGTGCCAGCAGTGTCTGAGGCAGGTGCTTATTTCATCCACCTACCATTTGCTGTTTCATCCCATGTAATTTAAGGGCAAGCTCTGCCGCAGCCAGGCAGGCCCTCCCTGCTGTAGGAAGGTGTGCACTGGGTCAGGGCTGCTCTCCCATTAACTCACCGTGGATGAGGAGGGTTTGAATTTTGGAGAGGTCGCGTGTCCTTCCCACCCCCCTCCATTTCGCTCAGAATTATGTGCTTTCACGAGTACTGACACTCAGCTTTGCAGGATTAACTTTCAGGTGACAGGGAAAGCTTTACAGCTGTTCATATTGTGAAAACCTATTCTAGAAAAGGTCTTTTAAGTGAACAAGTTACAATTAGTATTAAGCAAATTATCTGCACAGATACCAAGCTCAGAGTAATACTGGATTTACATTACAATAACAGAGCTCTAAATCTAATGTGCTGCTTCTCTGGTAGAGTCGGCTTTCACTGTCAAAACCTCTTTTTCAGTATGTGCTGCAGCTTTAACAGCCTATGTGTAAAGTTTGTGGTACATGAAGAGCACAGCGTGGTGTTATTTCAGCCCTCAGAGAAGGATCCTCCCCAAAAGCCAATGACTGCACTGAACAAGCCTGCCAAGCACCCGTCTCTCCTCCCTCTTACACACCAAACACCTTTGAAACAGCTTTTGTCTAGGGCAGCGGTCACCTATCTCGGAATGCTGCTCCCCATGAACCTGTTACCCGTCCTGTGCTCGGCACCAGGGCAGGATGCTGGCTGCGGATCACACGCCGGACACGCCGGCAATGCTGCTGAACCCATCTGCTCCACGCAGCAGCCAGCGCCGCGATCTCCGCGCTCCTCGGAGCGCACACGGCGTCTATTGTGGTTTAATTAGCAGCACCGCCAGCCCGGGAAGGCTGAGATTGCACCTGCTGAGGTGGGCAGAGAGGCTGCAGAGCCCCCAGCCCCGCCAGCACTGCAGCACACAGTGCTGTGGGCACAGCCACCCCCCCACCGCCCCGGCACCAAGTCAACTCACAGGATCTCCAGGTCGCGCAGGGCTCGGAAGGCTCCATCTTCGATGCAGCTGATCTGGTTGTTGTCCAGTTGCCTGCAGGAAGGAAGGGAGAGGATGAAGGCTGGCTCGGAGCGCCAGGTTGGGGCTTCCCTGTCAGCGAGGTGTCCCTCCACCCCCTCGCAGCGCCTGCTCAGCTGCCACGCTGCTCGGGGCTGCTCGCGGCTGTCTGACAGCGCTGCACGCTCCCGCACACTGAAGCCTGTCAGGTCTCAGTAAATATTAATTGCGCTTTTTTTTTTTTTTTTTTTTAAAGGAAGAAGGGAGTAATTTCATTACATTAGGGCATCCAATCCATTATGAGCTTTTACCGTCATGTCACTGAAACAATTTCATTAAGCTAAAGGCCTGTAAATCATTGGAGGTCACTGGGCTGCCCTCCGTGACCTCACAGAATGCCGTTTTTTCTTTTACTGGAAGTTGGAGTCCTCTGTCCTGACAGTACTAAATCTTCAGGCTTTATCTACCCAAGAGCTGTGAGAGTGCATAGGGAATATACCAATTCCAAATTAGACTCAACTAATCTAATTTTATAGTCTTTTTATTATTCTAAGCACCAAATGTCTGTGGTGGTTCGATGCCTCTCTGCATTGTTACTGGTCCCATCTGGTAGCCCTTTCTATTGAAAGATTTCTGACTAAATACAGATTCTGTCTAACTGCATCAGGGAGAGCAATCCAGTGACAAAAAGCATTATACACATGTACACTTAAAACACTATTTTGCTTCAAAACATGTAATCTAATATTTGGGTGGCGGAGTTCTCTCATTTGTCTCCCTGTATGCGCATGATTTAAATGTATTTTGCAATACATGTGGATAGAGCAAGACAGCTACATCTGTCTCCTCTGCTTAAAAGAATTAAAATTGTAATTTAAAATTCAGTGATTACATTTTCTGACATCTGATCCCCTAAATTTTACACTTAAAGAAATAAAATTACATATCCAGTCACAAGCAAGTAAAATATCTGCATTTCATGAAAAAATAGATGCACGCTCCTGACTGTCTGTTACTGCCCTTTGCACAGCATAAACTTTGGATTTGGTGAGGCAGTACCTTTTGTACTATGTGGGTAAAGTATCTTGAATAAAGATACAAAGATTACACTGTAGTTTCTGATTTTTATGAAATATATATGTATGTAACTATAGGAAATATATTACACCCATGTATAGTATGCTTGTATAGGTTCACCGACTACTTTCCAATTATTCACCGTATCTAATTTTTGGTCTAAATAGACATTTGCAGTTATTTTCTTATTATACAACAATAAACACAAACAGAGCAAATACAATCTTTATGAACACCTCTAAGCACTGGTCTTGTTCTGCTAACATTGAGCATCCTGGACATGTACACCTTTGACAATCATGGGACACTTACCCGTTGTGATGCAGTCTGTATCAATGAACACTGTATTTTTTTATGAGTTAAAGTACAGGAAAACCCACTCACACTCTAAAGTCTACTAAAAACCTTAGGAACCATAAAGCCCCAACTAATGTTTCTCATAGCATTCGCTAACTTTGGAGAACTTTGTGAATTTGGCAAAACTTCAGCAATGTCTCCAATACTGGCAGACAGTGGGATGTACAATCCTCCAAAAGGGATTTTTTCTGTGTGTAGGAGTTCATGAACAGCATATATACATATCTGGATAAATGTATACATACATATTTATGTTCTCTCTGTTTCTCTGACCATCTGTGAAAGATCCTAAAATCTCCCTAATTCTGACTGCTGAGAAGATTTGTCCTGATATCCCTGTTTAATTGACAAAAATTTGTGGCTCCAACAGAAGGGATGGTGCAAACTTCAAATGAGTTAAATACAGTGCTGTCTACATGATGAAATACTTTACACTTAGCTTTATTAAGCAGAAGGTTGGCAGATATTAACATGATGAGGGGAATGGAGCCTCAACTTGAGAATCACCTCTCCCTCTCCTTCTACGGGAAGTACTAGATATTGCACGATTTTTATTGGAGTTATACTAGGATATTGATTTTTCTGCCAAATACACTAAAATAAGCAAATAAACCCACAGTGTGCTACTCTCAAAGGCTTCTGATTAAAGGGATTCCTTGGTGGGTATTGTATTTTTAAAAAAACTGCTACTCTCATAGATTGATTTTTGTTGAAAAAGTGTAATGACCATTTTAATCATATTTCCACAGGTCCAGTCATGCCACTGCCAACAACCAGGTTTAGTCTGTGTGATCGATGCACAGGATCACAGCAAGGGAAACCTCTCAGTGCTCAGAAGACACACACTTAGCAGGACTATCAGTAAATAGGGAACATATTCATTAGTGATACACCCTGATTCTCTGGCCCAGAACCAATTCTTCACAGTCTCTGGGGTGAAACTCACATGTTTAATGCTCCTTTGTCACAGAGCTCATGTCTCCTGGTATCTATCACCCCAACACATTTAGATCTGCATTGAAACATGAGAATTTCTTCTCAAAAGGAAAAGAACTGCTTGTTGTCTTAAAATTAGGTTTTAAGACCCTCTGCCTCCCTATTTATTTCTCTATGTGTAAAGATAGAATTCCTATTTCTGTGCATCTGTACAGCACCCTGGTGAGCCGTTCAGTCAACACTAGAAATTTGAGAGTTTAAATCTAAACATCTTCCTTTCACAACAAAGTGATAAGTTTAAAGTTCTGGGGAAAGTGTAAGTCTTACAGAAAGCCAAGGTGTTCAGTATATCTTTTTATGCTTATGAAGACAAAACAAACCCCCTGTGATGTGGCCTAGCAGCCAGCTCGCACACTCAGTGTCGCAGGCTGTGCACGCAGCTCCTCGAGGGGCCAAACAGACATGCCTAGCATTTGTTGAGAAGAACATCTTACTTGAATAAAATTAATCATATGCAGAGAAGGTAAAAGTTCAACTTAAAAAAAAGGGGAAAAGCCCAATATTTCAGAACAGGTGGAACCTGCATTTCCCTGAGAAACATTGTGACAGCACTCCCATCTCTCCATCGCTGCATTCTGAACAGAGCAATCAGGCACACGGAGCACAGGTCAGCTACCTGAGACACACCTCACCTGCTCCAGGCTTACAGGGGAATTTTTAAAAATGGTCTTGGGCTGCAGAAGCCTTGGTTCAGATTGAAATGGCACCTCTGTTTGTCAGCACTCACAGCCTTTCTAGAAAATCTTTTCCTTGAGATTGCACATGGGTTGTTGCACACGTAGTGGTGCAACATGCTGGTGCTAAAGGGTCAGACAACACAAACTCAGATTTAAGAGGCAATTTTAAAAATACCTGGACAAAATCACTTTTCATACCTGCATTAACTCTGCCTTTTGAAGGAATACAGCACTGGGCACAGACTATCTAAACCTACCAAGTGATTTGACTGCCTCTGACCAAAAAAATGTTCTCACAGAGAAATACTGAGCTGCTGGAGGATGCATGAAAGCACAGTAACTGAGCTGCATGGCATTTCCAAATTTTGCTGTTACATAGATAGCTACCTTTGATTTGGGCCGAAGTATTTGGGTTAAATGCTGAATCTCTCATGCACTAGACACAAAGCAGTGAAGCTGAGCAGACCCAGACCCTGGAGTTGGGCTGGGTGATGTTGTCAGAGCAGTCAGTGAGCTGAGATCCAGGCTGGGACACCCAGCAGCTCCCCTGGGATTGAATTACCCACCCTGACCCCACCCGGAGGCTCCAGGGATGCCAGATCTCCGTGACAGGCAATTAGCAACCAGACAATGCCGAGAGAGAGCGACAGCAACACCAGAGACCTCCGAGAACAGAGCAAAGCACTCAAGCAAGGAAAATACTGAATGGGCAAATGGGATTTAGGTGGAGTGTGACACAGACAAATGCTTATAAACAATCCAAGAATTTATAAAAGTCTTTGGAGGAAAAGACATCTTTCATGTGGCAGAGCTGTAATACATGAAGCCATATGTATTACTGCAATTTGGCTCTAATCTGGACTCAATAACCACTCTCAGTTTTTATTGAAAAGCAGGAAAATTATGTGAGTACATTATATGCAACTGATGGATAAAACTTAAAATTGATGTTTTAAAGAAAAAAAACCAAAACAACTTAGACACAAATCACCTTTCTAAGAAATGAGAAATAACGCTGCATCCTAACAGATTTATATCACAGGAGAATCTATGGCTTGGCTAAAATACCACTTTAAAGTGTTTAAAACACTTTTTCCCTGACAGTGTAACTCTGGCTTATCCATTTAGACTGGTGCATTATCTATCATAAATAAGAGTTAAATTTCAAATACTATTTAGAAGGAATAGGGTTTTACAAGGTTGATATTCTTTTGCCATTTGAAATAATCCTTTAAATACCAAGCCTTGAAGGTTTTGCTCACAACAATAAGGAATATTTAATTTTCAAATGCATTTGAGAGATAAAAATCCCCAGCAACAAAACTGATATAATGATATAATTTTAACTGATATAATTTTATCATGTTACTAACTTTAAGATTTTTTTTAACATAGAAATATTCTAAAACAAAATAATTGGATTCATGCAGGGTGAAATTTACCAAAACTGAAATAATCTATTTTTTTAATTAACATAAAAAAATTTCTGTTTAAAACCCTACATTTATATTACTAGCAAGATTTCTTCACAGAACACCAACTATATAAGAGATTTCAGCATTTTTTCTGCAATTTGCCACACTCACAGTCACAAAGAAGAGGCCCTTCAAGCATCAACATTTAACAATAATGGACTTTCTTACCAGTGTTTTGTTCTTTATTCAGTAAGGGACTTTTTTTCCATTTTCAAACACTACCAAGGCCACTGCAGAGCTCAAGTGCTAATCTATTTTTTAATTATACTGTGACAGTAGTTAAATTACTATAACCTCTTTCTATATTTTGCCCAAAATCTAGTTAAATATTTAAATAAAAGCCAGTATTAATGACTACTGCAATATATACTGTTCAAATTTCTTTCTCATATTTCATATTTAGCATAAAAAAAGCATTGTTATAATAGTTGCATATTTAAGGTTTACTGTAACTGATATAAAATTACTGTTATAGCTTGTACCTACACTTGCAGATATAAGAATTAGGGAGGTGCCATTTCCTCATTGAGGAAAGACTTGCATTTTTAACCTGATGTATCCATGTTAGGGAATTGTATCACCAAAATATTTAAAGGAATTTCGATCGTGATTTCACAGGAAGGTAAATGCACTGTAAATTGTTACAGAATAATTTTAGAAAATAATTAATTTTGCTAATTATATCTCCAAAAAGAACCCCTATTTGGACAATATTTTTCCCTTCAATTTCCTTTTTCATTTTCTAATACAGACTTGCTGGTTCTATATCATCCCTTTCCTGTAAAGTTTGCACTCTAGTATTTAAGTTCTTCCATAACCTGTAAGAATTAGAAAGACACTCTATAACATTAATTGCCCTTATGTGATTTCAAGAATATTAAAATATCTAAGGAAAGCAATGCCAACACATCCATTTAAAATTTCTCACATGCCAAACCAAAGTCCTTATCCTTGTACTAATTGATGAGGAAGCCCCAATAAATGGGGAAAGATGGTGCTTTGAGGTAATGTTAAATTCAATTAAATTGAAATAACGTGAAGTTCTTTCAAAGTAGTTTTTAATGCTTTTTTTCCCCTTTAATTTTTACTCTTTATTTATTCTTCACTAAAATTACTCTGTAAGAGCTTGGTTATATTAGAAAATATAAAAGATTGATACAGCTGTTGTGATCAAGCTGCAATTTCAGTCTGAGATTTTTACAAGTGTTTCAAAATTCTTTTTTTTTTTTTTTTGGTTCCCAAGGATGCAGTTTTGCCAAAAGCTGTGGTTGAGGCTTTGTGCAGAAACAGCTCATCTGCCTGAGATAATTGGGCAGACTCATATTCTCTGTCTTCATACCCAACCTGTGCTGCCAGGTTGTTAAATTCAGGGAGGGAGGAATATCTGATTTGAAGGGGAAGAACTGCTTATGAATAATTATTCTGCAGACTATTCAAAATTACTAAGTATTTTGTACTGTTTGTACTACATTAACTCACAAATCAAAATGCTGCTGTCACAAAATAACCAAAATATCAGCTTAAAGCAAAACTTGAGTGACAAACAAACATGGAGACTCCTCCTGCTACAAGGACAAATACACACAAACACAAGATTTCTTTCAATATCAGGTGCTTTAGAACATTTTTTTTTCTTTTTTTAACTCTCTCTGGTTGCTGATGTAACAAATAGTGCATACCAAGCACAGAAATGGCTGTCTCCATAGCAATTGGGGCAGGTTTTGCTGTTTCCCTAGTTACTCTTGACTGATAACCATCTGTTGTTCTCCTCTGCCACAGCCCCAAAGGGGAAAAGGGGAAGAAAAGAGAAAGATAAAATGGGTGTTTGAGAAAATGAAAGTTACTTACTGTGGTGTTTTTTACAGTTTTAGAAGGTTTGCACTTATTTAAATTATTTATTATGTTGACAAGTGTCAAACACCACACGTAAAGGAAAGTTCTAGTTCAGAATGTTACTAACCAGTGACCTTATTAATCAGAAATCATACCAGGGAATCAGATTAGGAATATTAATAGGACATCATATCATTAGGGACAGTATTATGAAACTGGAAAATCTGTAAGCGAGGCATAGAAAAAATACACAGATGTTAAAATGAAACAAGGAGCAGACATTTGTCATGTGCAGAGAGCGCGGGGCAGAGGAGATGCAGGTGGTTCCAGCCACCCAGCTGCTGCAGGTGGAGTAGGAATTGTGCCTTCCAGCCCTGACCTCTGCCCATCTGCGGCTGTTGCTTCCATCACAGCCTGAGCCGCCGCTCCCCTCGTGTGTTTGTGGCAGGGAAGGGAGGCACAGCACGGGAGGTGCAGGCTCTGGCTGCCTGTGCTGCACCCTGAGCCCAGCACAGCAGCAGCACTGAAGCTCACCCAGAATCTGTGCCCTGTGAGCAAGGCTAGTGCTTACACAGGCTCATGCACCATGGTGGCATCACTTCTGTGGAGCTAACAGCACAGAAGCCATGCTCATTCCCAAGGGAAAACAAACAAACCCCACAGGCGAGCTGTTACCGCCCATCAGTGCAGCAGCATCAGCTGGGATTGGGGTTTTCTCCTTAAAATCATTCTGTGCTGTAACAGATTCATTACAGAACCTAAACTTGAAAGAAAAGACCCAAAATGCTCCATCCCTTCCTGTTAAAAAGTGTATCATCTGTCAAAGACAGACAAAATTTGTTTGGAGCCGTTGGCATGTAAAATGGGCTCAGGAGGACAGAGGGCTGCAAGAACCTCTCCAGTGTGACACAACGAGGCAGGGCTGGTGCTCTGCTGGTTCCTGGCTGCAGAGCTGGACAGATGTTCTGGGTGACATCCTGCTGCCCTGGGGACACCACTGCAGGTTGAGCTGGCCCTGCCCATGAGCCCAGCACAGAGCTCACCGTGAGATTGTTTAACGGGGACACGTGGCAAAGAGCCTGTTAATTCTGGTGGTCCTTCTTGCTGACACATTTTTATGTTCAAAAACCTACAAAACTCAGGTTTGAGAGGAAAATGAAGGCTCTCCTGCCTTTGAGAAGCTTGGATTTGACCAGCAAACATGAAAACTTTGTGGGACACGGGGCACAATGTGTGGCAGAGGGCGAGTGCAGCGCAGGGAAGGCGAACATGCCCAGGGCAAGGCCCAGAAGTGCCTGGTTTGTACATGGTTAGGGGGATGACAGAGCAAAAGGAAATCTGGACATTCAATCTCCAGACGTCTGTCCCCTCTGAAATCCCATAGCACATTAGATTAATGCTATCACCTGCAGTCATACAATGACCTGGGATATGTTCTTCTCGTTCTCAGGAAAAAAATTAGGAGGAAGCAATACCAAACCACTAAATATTGAGAGTATATGGCAGAGTGTCTGCCTTGCTGCATAGCTGGTAAATCTGGGCAAAACAGTTGTGGTTTTTTTTGGCAACTTTTTTCCTTTTGTAATTAGAAAATTAATACTAAAAACTTGCGGATACTATCCAATTAACAGCTTGCAGTTATAAATGGTAGTTTCTTAGTATAACACACCGATAAGTTTTCAAACAAAGCCTGTTTTATCAGACTGTTTTTAAAAAAAAAAAACAAAAACAGCCGGTTAAAGCTGGAGAAGGAATCACAGTTGTAAATACCTCCACATCCCATTTTGGACTGGGGAGTTTCCTCAACGTGCAAAAATGGCCGGTTAAAGCTGGAGAAGGAATCACAGTTGTAAATACCTCCACATCCCATTTTGGACTGGGGAGTTTCCTCAACGTGGTCCTACTCAGTTCCTCAACCCACTCCCACAGCCACTGGAGAACAGTTAACAATCACGTATTTCAAGATGCTGCATTAATTTTAAATCATCCTAGTAGGGATTTCCAGCACTGACCATGCTCAACACAGGCTCAGAAGCTTTTCTAAGGGCTTCCAAATCAGACCATTTCATCTTTAACACAGCTGTGGGTTCCTATGAACCACGCAGATGAATATAACTGGCATCTCCAAATGACAAACAGGGTTGGAGGGTGTACTTCCAGGATTTTGCTTTGTTTTACCCATTTTCTTCTATACTGATCAGACAACGGCAGCTTGCTTTTGAGACATGGAATTTATTCCCTTCTAGTAACTTCTGTTGTAAAAGCAGCCTCTGACAAACTCACCAACAAAAAAAATAAGTGTTTTGAATCACTTAGACAAGGAACCATTTGGCTTAGTTACAGTTCTGTGCTGTTCACTGATGACCTGCCTGGGTATTATCAGAGGTTTTGTTTGTAACACAGAAATGCTTCTAATGACATGCAGCTCCAAATGCTGACTCCTAACCTTTTCTCTGCTTTGCTGGTTGATTTCTCAGGTCAGCTGAGGAAGAGCAGCAGCCACAAGTACCCCATATAACTACAGCCCTGGGCTGTTGCCCTCTTAGTGATATAAAACAGGGCTGGCAATGGCTGTAAAATCCTCTGAAATTTGTTGTCCAGTGGTTGCTTCAATGCATATGCAAAGCCCTGATCTGTGATTTTAAGTCTTTATGTTTGTCATTTCTTAGCATCACATCCCATTTTGCAAGTCAGAACTGTGGCTGACTTGTAATCAGTTCTAGATAAGATTATGGGTGAGTTTAGATGAATTGGTGCTAAGGGTGAGAGAGACACTGGAATTCAGCCTGAACCTCACAAGCCTTTAAGGCATTCACATCAAACTTCATTCTCACTACTCAAGGCAATGAATTCAAGTTCCCCATCCAGAGTCCCACTGGAATTACTTTTACAGTCTGTCTGTATACCTCATTGCCCCAAATTTGCGTGTTCTGCATGATTTCAAACAAATAAGTTAACACAATATGTGCTTTGGGTTACTGCATTACCTGCTTATGCTACAAAAACTGTAATTAAAAAGGGAAATCTTGCTATGTGCTTTTATATGCTGATTTATATTTGTACTAAGTTTATAATAGTACTCTGCACTTTTCTGAGCACTCTGTGTTCTTATATAAGTAATTTAGGTAGTTACATATACATGTATTTATATATGAGTAAGCAAATAACACTTCTCTTAAACTAAGAAGAATGGCAAAGGGCTCCAATAAGCACTAAAATCTGCTGTTCTGTCACATACAAGTCCTGAGCAGGCCAGCCTGCAGCTGATTCCTCATTATTTCCATTCCTAAGGCCATTCATAGACATGGAGTGTTTGTTGGGCAGTTGGACATAAACTTGAAGACCTATTCTTCTTCCTTGAGTAGCTGTCCATATCCAAATTAATCATTCTATGACATATTTCTGAAGCTGTCACACCAGCTCTGCCTCTGTGACTTGTGTTCCCCTCTGCCACCACACTCCTTTGTCCACACCAGGTTTAGAGCCCTTCCCAAACTCACCTAGGCTGTCAGTGAAACACCTGCACCTAATAAAGCAAGGCCTAAAACACTTAAAAAGAACTATCTAGAACAAGTGTTTGGAAAGATAACCAGATTCTAGAACAAAAAAGAGGACATCTTTAAGAAAAGTAAAACAAAACCCAAAAAATATTGTAGGAACCAAAATAAGTTACCTGATAGATTAAATGGGAATCTAAACCAATGTTCTTCTTGCTTATCTAGGCACCTAGTAATTACATCAGTTTTTAAACACCTTGGAAAGTGCTCTGGAATCAACACCAAACTGGATCACAGTTGACAAAAAAAGCCATTTTGCTTTCCTGTTTTCAAGGCAGCCAAATTCACATCATCTGTGAAATGTTTGTCACCCAAGGTAAGGACAGCACTCACTCCATCCTGCAGATTTTTGTTTACAAGCACTTTGCAACAAATGTTCTATTTGAACACCCATATGAACCGTAAGCACCCAATATGTTTGGATGACTACATTCAGTTTTTGTTAGCAGATCCTCAGCTTCCCAAACAATGTTTTACCAAATCAATGTGGCACTGCCATGTATCCTTGAGGAACGTGGCATGGAGCATATGTGACAGCTCTTGTGCATGTTCACCAGGGAGTTTCTTTCCACCTACATGTAACCATAGGTCTGCTTCTTCTAATTCAGAAAAACAAATGGCATCCATCTATTCTTGGCATTTATGGGATGGCTGTAGTATTTGAGTCCCCCACCCTTTAATATATTTATTCCTCCTCCCCAGAGCCATCAGCAGCACCATGAGGTTTTACAAAATTTCAGGAATTGAATTAATCTCTTCCAGTTCCACTAACCTATATAATTTCCAAATTAAAATGTTCTTCTCTAGCCTTGGGAGTGGTATAATACTAAGATAAGACATGGAGAAATGACATGATAGAAATTGATAAGTTTTGCTGATTATAATCTGTTTTTATGTGTTTTACCCCATATCTAATAGATAATCTGTGATAACCTTAATGAAATAATACCCTCACAAGAACCAACTGCTTTCACATCAGAATGCATGGGCTTTTCCTTTTTTTAAATAAACAAAACCCAGGAAATATTGCAGTAAGGTAGAAAAATCATAAAGAAAGGCTTCATAAAATCAAGCCTGCTCCCCCAGAACAATGCCTGGGAAAGTTTATCTGACTTCCTCTCTGACCAGACTGTCAGCATCCTCATGCAGGAGGGAGAGTTTGTATCGAAAGGGCTGAACACAGCGCAAGAGATCATTACTGATGAAATTATAGCCCCAAAGTACCTTTACAAAGATACAGGTGAAGGATGTATAACAGCACTGGTGTTTTACTGGGCTGCAGTGCCTGAAAGGAAAAGTCATCAAATCCCTACTGGTATATCCTCACATAAGCTTAATTCCTGGGGAGAGCTGAAAAGCAGGCTGCAGTGCTGAGCTCTTCCAGCTTTCCTTGTGGACTGACAATCTGCTGGAAGGATAAACTGCTGGGCAAGGAGTAACTCGACCTGGGAGCTGAAACATCACAGTGCAGAGACCCAAGGACCAAGGGACAACCATAATCTCCAAAACAACACACACTGCAAGAACAGGAGGACCGGTCACCTCCAAAGGGATTTATTCCATCTTGCACGGGATTTGAGTGACTTTAAACTCTGTACTTTATCTATAAATGCAGGACTTGCAATGAATGTAAATGTGAAAGAATTATTTAATCAAAAACTGGTAAAACCAGCATCTTGAGATAACTGCATGCCCAATTTAAAAAGAAAAATATGGATAGAAGATGGCTTACTGTTAGACATAGGGTTAGTATTATTAAATAATTTTTACACTTCTGATTATCAACAGAAAATATTGTAGAGGCAGGTTTATGTAAAGAATTTCCTAGAAGTTACAGATGTCATTATTTTTCTCCACAAATTTTACTTTTAATTTTTTTTAAGAAAAGTATTTCCTTTTGAAATCATTACAACAACCTTCAAGTAATCCTAGACATTGTGATTTCTTAAATATAAATGCTTATATTCTGACATGTTCATTCACATTTACTCACTAGTCACTGAATAAGAATTCTACAAGCCTTACAAACTTGAAGCCACTATCAAAGAATCTTAAAAATTAACTTCTAATCCAGATGAATTTGAAATTTCCTTGCTAGGTGGTGTATATTTTATGGGTATTTTTTCCTGACATTAGTCCATAAATTAATTCATAAAGAGACATCTGCTTCCTCTGCCAGCCTTCTGTGACAAAAAGGATGCCACATGCAAGAAAACTTGGACTCCCAGGTAGAACCTGGCAGCAAGTCTGGATAACAATCTCAGTTACCTCACCTGACCCTTTAGACAAAACCTCAAAAACATAATTCATACTGAGACGTGGCAGCGCTGAAATAAAACAGCCAGAAAAAAGCCCTGCCCCAATTTTTTTCTTTTTTGCAATCAAAGCAACAAATTTTTTTGTAAGGAGGTAAAGAGGATACCTGAACAACTGGCTTCACAGGACATTTCTCCATCCTTCTCAGTCACTGTCCTGAAAGCTCTGCTTGTTGCCCAACTTATTGTGAAGGGCTGGCTGCTCCCCCCCCGCCTGAACATTAACCCTTAATTATGTTTTCAGCTGCTCCTCAGGAAGGGAGAGCACCACATCTCTGAAAAGCCGTGAGAGCTGCAGGCAGAGAGCTAAAAACCAAACTAGAAATCCACCCCCAACAAAAACCTCCTGCTCAAATGGTTCAGATAATTGTGAGTCCCTCTTACTCAGTGAATGATTTCAGGCAAACCACTTGACCTCTTTGCAGCAGTCATCTTCCCTCTAAGACTGGGTTTAAAAGCAGGACCTAATCAATAGCTGTTGCTGCATATGACCCAAGTTTAAGCATATAAATTAAATACTAAATAAAGTAGGTTCAAGGGTGAAACTCACATACAAGGCTACTCAAGGGTCACACAAAAAAAGGGGGAAAAAAGTCAATCTCATTTCTAAAACCAATTTTCACACCAGAAAGCTCCATTTCCCACCCCATGCCACAAAATGCCATTTTTAAATGTGTATGAGAGAGCCCCGTTCTGCTGCCCTGAGAGGCAGGCTGGATGTTTTATGCTGGGCTCGTGGAAATGCAGCAAGAACTGCTTATGAGCATCTTAATGTAAATCATTTGCCTTAAGATTTCATGTGCACCACACCTCAGTTTTATACAGCCCATTATCTCTTTAAATGAGTTAAATTCTAGGGTTTGGAGGTTTGCTTTTGGGTTGGGGTTTTTCTGAGGGTTTTTTTTTTTTTAAACACCACTCTATATTCTAGTATTAAGGTATCATGACAGCCTCATAAGCAACTTGTGATTGACAGGATATTGATGCAGAATTTATACAGGGAAATAATATTGATTGTTCATTCATGAAACTCTGCTGTTCCTTCAAATAAACAATTCCAAAACCCTTGCTTTCCCTAGTCAAACAAGAGAAAGAAGAATCCTAAGTGTGAAAATGCACCTTGGACAAGCTGTGTATGCACATTACCACAGTGCTACTGTGCTGCTCAATGAGTTGGAAAAATAACTCCAAAAAGAGCTTTAAAAAAACCCACAAAAGACTGGAGCAGAGGTTACTTCCTCATGAAGATGGAATTCTCTCATTTGTTTCTTTGACATTTATGGGACTACCAAAGGGTAAACAAAAGCAAAATTAGATCCCACAGGCCTCTGGTAGGAAAAAAAGAGTGGAGGGAAATGATATTCAGCAGCAGAAATCAGCTGTACAAATGAGACCATCATCTCACAGCCTTTTCCACTGCTGCTGTCTCCACTCCCCCTGTGTCATCTGGTCTTAAACAAAAGGGGTTTTATTCTTTCCTACCTCAAAGCTATTATACTAAGGCCATTCTCAGATTTGCACCTAGATAATCAACTTTATTTCTATTAATCCCATAACAGACATCTGAGTGCCTGAGAATTCCCTCTGTGCTTCGCTCAGATTTAGATCCTTATTTTATACAGGAAGAAAACACTGCAGATCCAAGCAAAAACACTGGTGGTTTTTTTTTTGAATAAGAAAATCCTACAGAGGATCTTAATTTTAATATCCATGTAGGATTTACATGACCTGAGCTGCTTTTGGGGAAATTTTCAAGTGACGCGGCAATTGAGCTGTTTAAAAGGACTGTGTAACATCCCTGGCTGTACAAGCACAGTGAGCATATGTTCACATAAAAACAATTTGTGATAAAAAAAACTCTACACTACAGTTATACCATTACAGTTTAATATTTTTCTTTCAAGGCATATCAATTTTGTATTGAATTGAATTGCAGGTGGCTTTGTTTTTCTACTCTTTATCTCATGGAGCCACCAACTGCAGGATAGCAAAGTCCTGGAACAGACTGAATCACTGAATGAGAAATGTAATCATTCCCTTCTGGGCTCTAAATGTGGAAAGAAGCTGCACAGGCTTGTTTTAAATAGGCAGCTCTGCTCTCACACAGAAAGCTGCAGCTGAGTTGAAGGCTTGGGTCAAAAAAAAAGCTGCATCTGAGGTAAGAGTTGAGGTCAAAAGTAGGGGGACATCCATCTCATTTTCTGGTCAAGGAAGAGTGGTGCAGGAAATCTGGTCCCCCAATCAATTACTGAAATTAATTTTTGAGCCCAAGTCATTGCCTTCTGGGAAAACAAGGATCCATTTACTTACCTGTCTTGCATAGTGTTTGCATCACTTTTTAAAATGAAGTTAGGTTAAAAACAATAATTGTGTTATCTGGAGAAAGTGTTCCAGTATTAATTAAGAACTCAAGAAGTTTTATTCATACACTCACACAATGTCTTGGGTTGGAAGGGACCTTAGAGATCACCGAGATCCATCTCCCCTTCCATGGGCAGGGACCCCTTAAAAAGCACATCAAATCCAGGCACATTGTCACCTGTTCACAAAACCAAGTATCAGAACTGAATCCCAGCAAAATGGAAAAACAGCTGGAGACCCCAGAATCCCAGTGTCTCTGCCTTGAAAGGCAAGAAGCAAGGGGCCCTTGAGAACAGCTTCTGAGCAGGAGATCAGCACCCCTGCAGACCATCTCCTTTGGGAGATCTCCGTGGGCACAGAACTGGCGCTGCCAGGCGTTCCCAGCACAGCCTGGCACCTCCAGGGACCCAGCAGGCTCTGCCCAAACCCACCCCCAAACTCCTTTTTCTGGCCAGTAACAGCCATTTGTCACAGTGACCAAAGAGCTGAAGCCAAACACAGGGGGAGACAAAAGAGTGGAAAAAAGACAACTCAAGCTGCGGTTTTAACTTCATCCAGCTGGGAAGGTCAAGTGGAAAAGGCAAACTTTGTTCTGCTGGTGGACAGTGTTTACAACCCCCCTTTCTCCATGGAGTCTGCACTAAAATGATATTGCTGTGCTGTTTTGGCTAGAGACTGCACATGCTGACCCCTCCGTGGCCAGCACAGCACCAGAATAATTTCATACAAAAGGTTTGCATTAAATGTAATGAAGCAAATGACAAAATCAATAAACCTGGAATGGTGTGGCTATCATAAAAATGATGTAAATTCAGAGTTCACTCTGGTTATGAAGCTATTTAGATTCATAATTTAAACCAGTACTATCTCTTTTTTTAGAATAAAACTTCCTTTTGACAATCATAGATGAATGCTACAGGAAATCTTCAACAAATGTATTCAAAATTAAGGCATGGCACAAAGTCAGCATAAATTATACAAAGATAAACTGTAGGCATAGGTTAGCCTAAACACGTACGTAATAAAGAAAATTTGATTTTCATACTTCTTCAACTGATGTCACATTCCATTTTAATCAAGTTTTATATCAAAAGGACAGTAAGATACCACATAGCCCGTTTTTAAATCAAGGTATTTTCTGGAGTTTGTTTCTGTCAGAGAGACTCTTGTAAGTCTATTAAAACAGAAAAGAGCCAAATCTGCTATTCATTATTCTTCATACAAAGGCAGTGCTTCAGCAATGGGTGCTGCATCAAAATGTATCTGTGCTTCATTAGGATAAAAGAATAAGCAGCCCAGAAAGCAGCGAGCAGACCTCAGCAAAATAAGTAAGCAGATAAGTAATCTCTGGAAATAGCAATAGTCACCCAGACTTTTTGTAGCAGATTTCAAACCCCAGATAATGGGTCCCATTCAGGATTAGGGATGAGGTTTTCTTTTATCAAACTCTGGACCCAGAGTTTATGATCTTGTTTAAAAAATTCCACCAATGTCCCATTTAGGTAAGTGAGTTATATACAATTTAAACCTCTAGACTCCTGGATTTTACCTAATCAAAGAGAAACTGTAAAAGTGACCATCAAGCCTGAGGTTCTGACACACAAAGGCTGGACTTTTTCAGTCTCCTGTGCAAAGGATTCCATCCCTGTGCCAGCTGTGTTGTGTTCCTGATGGGACACAGCACATCCATGTCACTCCTCAAGCCCCACTGATGAACACTACCAGGGCTCATTGCTGATGGCTGCACAAGGAGCCCCTCACAGGCTGGAGAAGGCAATAAATTATGCAAGACATACAGCACAGGGAAGATCAGAACAGAATTCGAAGTAGATGGAAATGATGACTTAGGCCTGTGTAGGATACTTCATCTTTCTTGTCATCAGCATTAGGACTTTACCGTATCAACAATTAAAGTGCAGGCTTTCAATAATGCTTGAAATACATTTCCAGAAAAGGAGAAAACAATTGGTATTGATCTTTGTTTTACTTCTTCAAGAAACATTAAAAAAATCTGTGGTTTGTCCAAAAATTAATACTAAAACCAATATATACTGAAGTGAATATCCAGGATACAGGAATTGGGTAAATCAGAATTATGAATAACCTTGTTATGGAGGTAGTCAGCTCTGATTAGTTCAGTAAAATGAAAATTTAAAAAATATTAAATGCCACCAAACATACATCCTCCACTACTACTATTACTGGCTTATGCACTTCTATTTTATAAGTAGAACACACTTAAGAGATATTTCAGCTTTTTATTTATCTGACATTTTACTCAGGGGAAAGCAACCTTTATAGTGAGGAAATCTGTTCCTCAGGAGTGATGGTTCAGCTTTTAATAAGTTGTCAGTGACAGGTCCCTTGTGGCCAGTTGAGCCCACAACTACAGACATCCATGAAAACAAACACTTCCTGAAATGCAAGTGGACAAGAGAACAGAGCAGACATCCACCCTACTTAGAGCAGATGTTTTCCTTTAAAAATAGAAAAAATAAATCAGCAGCGCATTTTCAATCTGTGCAATCAATCTCACATGAAGTCCAAGTCACAGTTTAGCACATTCAACAGATTTAAGATTGTGCTGTGCTGGTTTGTCCACCTGGTGTTTCATTTATTAGCAAGGGACAAGAGAAAGGGGATTACATAAACCCAAATGTGTTTAAAAAATACAAGTAGGGACTGATCACACTACCAAATATGGCACAGGTTTAAACACTTATGGAGTGGTTTTGGGATGTCCAGTGTTTATCAGATGTGCTGCAGACTTTGCAGGGTGTTAGTCTGCACATGTCTGTTCCACTGCTCCCTGAGGCACATGGGACCATCCCAGGCTGCTGGGGAATAATGCAAGCAGCAGCATTCCTATTAACAGCTCCTGTCCTAAAACACAGGAATGTCCTGCAGACCGGGACCAAACCCTTCAGAGGACCACATGAACCACAGGATCACAGAATCATAGCACAGTTTGGGTGGGAAGGAACTAAAGCTCATCTCATTCCACCCCTGCCATGGGCTGGGACACCTTCCACTGTCCCAGGCTGCTCCAAGCCCTGTCCAACCTGGCCTTGGACACCTCCAGGGATCCAGGAGCAGCCACAGCTTCTCTGGGAACCTGTGCCAGGTCTCAGCACCCTTACAGGGAAGAACTTCTTCCTAATATCCAACTTAAATCTGCTCTCTGTCAGCTTAAAGCCATTCCTCATTGTTCTGTCACTTCATGCCGGTCTAAAATGTCCCTGAAGGGCTGAAATAACACTAATGCCAAGCATTTACACAAATGCACCATCAAGACTGAAGCTGGCTCACTCACTAGCAACATCACTGCTGAACTGGTATCTCTTAGCCTCAGTGCACATTGCAAAAATCCTATGAAACTTTCTTCTCAAGAAGGTAATTCTGAATAATGACTATTCCTTATGATGTCAAAAGAGACACACAGAAGTTTCAGGGCTGTAAAAACACTTAAATCCCCCGGTATTTTATGGGAATTCCAATAAACTGCCAGAGAGCACCATCATTCAGCACAGTTACTCAGAAGACACTGCCTCTGTGCAGCATATTCTACAAAAATGAAGAATTAGCTTTTTATTCCAGACCCCTTGCTCACCCTCAGCCATCCTGCACAAAACTCTTCTGCAAGAGAAGGGACCCAAGGACAGGACTCAGGTTGGGCACAGACCCTGTGCCCAGGATCCTGTGCTCCCACAGACCATCAGGAAGATGCTGATGATGAACACATCACCTCTCCAATGCAGCACAGAGAGAAAGAAACCTCTGCTGATTCACT
Source organism: Pyrgilauda ruficollis (assembly GCF_017590135.1). Lineage (NCBI taxonomy): Eukaryota > Metazoa > Chordata > Aves > Passeriformes > Passeridae > Pyrgilauda > Pyrgilauda ruficollis. Next base: position 3,334,118 of record NW_024530599.1, read on the forward strand.
GGAGGCAGAGAAAAAACTGTGATTAAAAGAATGCAGTTTCTGAACTAAATTTCAAGTTTTCATCTCCATGTTCCTAACAGGCTTTTCCTTGGCTGGGGCTGCAGCAGCTGTGACATTCCTGATGGAACCAGAGCAAACAGGAAAGCACCTACAGCTGGGACACAAAACCCACAATTCCTCCCTACACATTCCTGCCTGTCCAAAGCCAGCCTGCACACCATTTCAGCTTTCTTGCTTTTTTTCTCTTATCATCACTGTAAGACAGACAAGGGAAGCCATTTAGAAAGATCAGGCAGGTAGATTTTAGAGGTTAGTGATTCCAAACAGAATAGAATAGAAAGACAGGCCAAGGGTTCCTGTACACCCGGTGACCTCAGGCAGGAAAGCAGCAGTTCCCTGAGCAGAACCACGAGGGAGCCCCTGCAGGGCTGGGCCACGGCTCTCAAGAGAACAATGAAGCAACCAGTGTCACCCCTCTGTGTCACTTGATGTGCTGGTCCTGTGTGCGTGGTGAGGATGTCAAGAGAGAAGCACTTCTGTCTCACAAAATGTCCTCTGCTGCGACTCTGAGTTCTTGGTTGGTTCTGCACATCTCACCTTAACCATGGTGCAGGGAACATGTGTGTGCATTCCAATCAATCATATCCTTTTAACGAGTTAATTGTGAAATATATGCTTCTTGCATTTCTTATAAGGGGTAGAACAGATGGCAAAAGCTCAAACTAATGTATTCATAAAATTAACTGACGCTGCAGGTGGTGTTTCTCCATAGAAGGTGGTGAGTTGGGAACTTGTTATTTTATTGTTATAATAATGCTGCATGACAATGACATTTCTAGGAAAGCAAATGTGATGGCCACAGAGATCTCTCTTGAATTCATTATGGTCACTATCACAATGAAGTCCAATTACAGGAGGCAGAAAGGAATACACTGATGGAATACATTGAGTGCAGTGTGAATTTATGGACAAGGAGGAGGAAAATTATTTACAAATTTATACAGTTGAAGTAATGTGATCTTTTTGCCCCCCAAAGAGTGCAAAAGGCTTATCTCCAATGAGTATTCAAAATGGCTCTTTCCATGCCTCTGACCTGTTTAGCCAGTGCTTTGTCAAAACAACCTGAAATCTGTTCCATAATAGAAATATATCCTTTCCTTAAATTTTCATGTATTCTTATTTAAAATATACTGAGCTTTTAATGCACACCATCAAATATAGATACATATTGTTCAGTCCACTGGGAGATACAAAAGCAAATGTATAACCCAACACATGATAATCAGTTCTCCTCTAGGCATTTCTTTGCTTTTATTTGAGTCCAACCACTGGCTTCAGAAGGCTTATTCCAGATCTTACACCAAACGAATGGAAAATCTGGCCAACTGTTTATCTTCCTCCTTTAGTTTTATTTTACTGCAAACAGCAAGAGAAACACTGAATACTGTACACAAATGTCAAGAAACTACGGCCAGGAATTTCAGAGGGCTCTGGATAATAGCTTCCCTGGAGAACCCAGACTAAAGGAGTTATGTTTTGTAGTGTAACATTTCATTAAGATCTACTGCATATTTATGTATGGCAAATAACTCACAATCACTTGCTTTCTTCTAGTGAAATGGCTACACACAAATCAACCATTATTTCCTTCATTCATTAGTTTATTCATTAGTTTAACTTGACAGGTATGTTTAATTTTTCCTATGGCTGAATGGCAGGAGCTACAAATATACTCTGCAGAGCTGGCTGTGATGGTTTAAAAAATTACATAGGAACATTTTAATATTTTGTGTAGGTGAATGCAAAAATACCTCTCAATGTAAAGAGCAAGTTCAGCTTTTTCCAAAACCTGAATGTGCAATTGAGATGTTTAATTTTTGTAAAAGTCCCATGGATTGATGCTAATAGTAGATGCATGCAGAAAAAGTAACAGAATTTTCCAGGAAAAGCCATTTAACAAATAAGGAACTGAAACTAATAGGTACAACAATATTTTACAGTACTCACAGAGCTCTGATTTTCCATACTGCAGAGGTAATTTAACCACTAGGAAAATAAATGTGCACTGACTTGCAGAAGTGTTAAACGTTACACATGTGCTGATGTATTTCTGTATTTTTAAACACACAAATCTAAATGCTTCATTTCTTCCTCCACAAGAACCTTTAGGGCTATCAAGGAGGACATTACCCACAATTTGCTAGGTGGTCCCAGGATGCAGGGAGAGCCTCTTGCAGGTGCAGTGATAGGAGCTATATCTCAGGTGAGGCTGAGAAGTATTCAGACAGAAATGCTGTGAGCCTGTATTATCACGACACATGAACCTGTCAACTTTTTTTTTTCCTTCCTGAATCCCAGTTCTACAGAATCTGACAGCCAAAGCCTATGAGAGATAAAAAGCAGGAGCTGAATATGGATGGAACTGAATTCCAGTGAATCAAGAACAAGAAGCTGCAGCAACCCTTGATGGAAAAAGCAGTGCCTGTGCTGTTCTGTGTGGCTCTAGCTCTGAGTGGTGTTCCCACACAGTGACTTCCCCTCTGCCCTGCTGCCCTGGCATTCTTCCCTGCATCCACACTGCACACGGATTTCTGTTTTCCATGCCTTGGCTGGGAGATGTTTGTAGAGTCATTGAATGGTTTGGGGTGGAAAGGATCACAAAGATTGTCTTGTTGCACCCCCTGCCATGGGCAGGGACACCTTCCACAATCCCAGGATGCTCCAAGCCCTGTCCAACCTGGCCTGGAACACCTCCAGGGATCCAGGGACAGCCTGCAGAGCTGCAGGGCCTGCCCAGGGAGGATTTTCTTCCTAACACCAAGCTCTGTATATCCCTGTACTGGGATCCCGGCTGCCCTCAGTGAGGTGAGCAACTGCAGGAATGCCTCAGCAGAGGAACGCTCCCCTGCATGCCAAGATGTGATAGGAGCAGGGGAAACGTGCAGAAATCCAAGAAGCAGCTCTATATATTTTTATGATGGAAGGCCATGGCTGACAGCGCTGAGTTAGCCCAAAGCTGAATGAGACCCAAACCCATATACTGTAATTCTTGAAATAAATGTGCTTACTTGGGGCTAGATTCCTGCAAGAAACATTTCCTGTTCTCTGAGTAATAAGTAACAGAAATTGAATACAGGTGTGCTCTGCAGGCTGGCCCTCTCTTGCCCTCTCCTGTTCAGCTCTTAGGGCCACTGAGCAGAGTTCATGCATCTACTCCACAATGTGTTCAAAGTGTCAGTTTATGCCAAATTCCCAAATAAATTCACTACTGGTAATGGACATTATGGGCTCGTGAAACTTTCTAAAAGCTGTATAATTATTTCTACATTTCAGTTAGAAATAGACCCATTAATTTATTTGTGTGCAGATTCTTTGATTTTTGTACTCAAACAGCAGAAAACACTTAATATGAAAATAATTTGTACACTGAAACTTCCCCCACTTAGGAGTTTGAAAAACTCCAGCCTCTGCTTTGGCTTTGTCTTGTGCAAAAACACTGGTCTCCCTGACATTTAAAATTCTTTACCACAGCCCTAATCCAAGCCTGTTTTCCAGGGCTCACTGTTCTGCTAAGAGAAAGATAAAAGACAGAAATCTTCTATCATTTAAAAAGAAAGACACAGTGAAAAACATCTTGGATCAATGCTTTTTATAACATTACCCCCCCACACCCCTACAATTTCAACAATTTTTAAAATATTTTTTTTCCTGTATCAAGCCAGCTCTGCAGCCCTGGTGCTTGAGGGACACCACCAAAGGCTCTCTTTGCTTCACATATGCAGCAGCACCTTTGCCTTTGGAAGAAGATTTTTTTTACACCAGTCTGCTCCAGCTGGAGACAACCTGTGACTCTGTGTCCCTCACTGCCATGGCCATGCTGGGACAGAGTAATTCTCACAGGGCTTCCAAATGGCACCCACTGTAATTTATACTGAGCCCTCAGGCTGCGTGTTTCAGAGCTGGTGTCCAAAAGGAATTCATGCCCTGGCTCAGTCTATTGCATCAATTCTGCATTTTGTCCTGAGGGAAGCTTTCCAAGCTGCTGTTAGAGACAGCATTAATCTGGAGACTTTCATCTGGTCTAGCACTTGCTGTGTCCCTATTATAATATCTCCAGAGTTTTTTTTGTTTTTTGTTTTTTTGGTTTTTTTTTTGCTATGACATTGGGACACTTACAGAAGAACCTGGAAGAATGTGAGGCCATGTTAAAGGTCAAGCCATGAAAATAGAGGCCATTGCATGTCAGCCTTTCCCTATACAAATTCTAAATATAAATTGGAAAGGGCTGGGGAGTATGTGACAATTTGTACCTTTATTTCTTGTACCCAAAATTCTCCAAACATGCTTTATAAAGTGGAAGAACACTGAGGCAGCACAAGAAATCTGCAAAGTGATAACCATAGAAACAGCCCACCCTGCTGCTGCGCCATCAGCACCTTTGTGTCACAGTCACCAGCAGGTGCTGGCACCCCGAGGCACAGGCTCATTCTCCTGCTCAGGCAGTGAACACCCCTGCTCACTGCCATGGTCACTGCTGGGACCCAGAAGGGAGAGACCTGGCTGCCAAACACAGGCTGAAAATGGGAATCAGCATGTTTGAGCTCACTGCTTGAAGAGCTTTAACTATTGGTTCAGCTTGCATCACACCCTTAGAGCTACTGCTGGAGAAATTTTAATGTAACTCCAGCAGCAAGTTGGCTCAAGACTGTGCCATCGTTTTCTCAGCAAGTCACAGGCCACTCATCTGTGTCTGGAAGCAACAGTGCCATGGACCACCATGGGCACAGGATTTGTACATTTCTTACCAAGAAAGAACGTCTAGATGTGAGTGAAAAGTCTGCTTCTCCTGCTGTTGATCTAAATAATCAGTACTCATGGCTCACAACAGCAATCTGTTAGAGTACCAAGCTTTGTGCTCCTGCTGAGCTGGAGGCTGGACTGGAAGAACACTCCAAACAAGAATTATTTTATGACTGTGATAACTTCAGTGCTCACAGAAGTCAGAAACTGTAGCTACAGGGAAGTACTTCTGATACTGTGTCTTCTACAACAAAACTCAAAAAAACTTAAAAACTTAGTTACTGCCTAACTAACAGATACAAGTTTTTGTTAAAGCTTGAAATCCCAACATTTATACAGTTCCTGTAAGCACTCCAGCCAGTCACCCCTTGGTACCAGCTCATGGAAAGGAGAAACCCTGGATCCTTCTGCACTGAGAGTGGGTGCATAAATAAAACACCTGTTCTGGTTGTGACAGCTTGTCAGAGGTGACCTAAACTCTGAATGCAAACTGTTATTTGAAATGAAGTCAGACAACAACAGTGAATTACAGCTGAGAAAGGTTGATTTTCTGAAACAAAATACTATCCATTGTTCCTATAAGATCACACAATACAAGTACAACTCATGATGACATGATAAAAGGGAAGGGACCCATCAGGATCACCAAGTCCAACTCCAGGTCCTTCTCAGGATGCCCGAGAGACCACATCAGTGCCTGAGAACATTTCATTGGGGCAAGATCTGAAAATAGCACGGCTATGTTGCAAGACTGTTTGTAGAAGAGGGCTTCTTTTCAGATCTCCTTTAGCTGTTCCTTCCACTCAATTTTAAAAAATCCACACCGTTTATGCAGTGCTTCCAATATTTAACACAGTGGAGATCAGTTTTCAGCTACTGGTGTGGTAACACAGTGCTAACTCTAATGGCTCTGAAATGCTTCTGAGAGTGGCTGCAGGTTGTCCCAGGAAATCCCGAGCCTGCCAAGCCAGGAGCTGTTGTTTCCTTGCTCAGTTCGCCCCGTGCTGACTCCAGCAAAGCCAAGGGTGGGTTACAGTGAGTGTGCACAAAAAGGGGTTTCTGTTACATAACATGTGAGAGCCTCCAGCAGCTCTGGAAACACAGAGCTCAAAGTCTTTGCACACATTTCAGGCTACCTTACAGCAAAAGGCTAGGACAGTCTGGCTCCATTAGCACAAAAACCACAGCCCTGTTTTCTCTCTTAAAATTATTTTAATTTAAATACAAGCTGTCAAAGTTTGTGCAGTTTTCATTTTCTGATATTTGTGCTCAACCACTGTGCCTGAGTGCCACAGTTTGTAATATTTACTTTTGACAGAAGTGATGGGACAGAAAACTTAAACTAAGCAAAACATTTCAACTCCATCCCCAAACTCTACCAGTAATCTTCCCTATGCACATCTTGCTCTAGGACAGTCCTGCAGGAAGGGTGAAGTGTCTGAGTCTGTTCTTTTTCCTCAGCTCAAAACCTCCCCAGGTGTGTTCACAGGCATGAGGACCAAAGCAACCCTGACAAAAACCTCCAGGGTCCCTTTGGTGCTGCACAGAGCTGGACACAAGGTACTCAAACTGAGAGTAACAACCAGATGTAACAAGAGGAGAAAGGTTTTCACCACAAATATTAATGAAGTTGTCACTTACAAGTTCTTCACATCAATGATTCCTCGAAAGGCCTTTCTAGGGATTCCTTTTATCTGGTTTTCGCTCAGATCTCTGAAAAAGAGAACAGAAAAAAAAATACATTGTGTTAACAAAGAGAACACATTTCTCAAATCTGCATCAGCTAATGGAACCTCCACGTGCTTGGAAAAGTAGATGTTGCTGGATTTGTTACACCACATGGTGTTTTCAATTTTGTTTCTTTCCTCTAGAGGTCTATGGAATGAGCTGAAATGACTCTCCAACCAAAACCAGCAGAATTCCTCATACAAATGACAGAACTTCGAGCAAACATCACTCAAATGTGATGGTGATGCTGGCACAATGCCATGATTCATTGTCAGAGTACCTGCAGCCAAATCTCATGCCTTGGAGTCACAACCCTGTGGTGTAAATGTAATTTTCTCAGCATGCTTCTATTTGTTTACAGACTGCAAAAATATTTGGTTACTCCTGCTCAGATTACAACTTCTTATTTGAAGTTAATATTCAGGAAAAAACATGACAATCATTCTCTTGTGAGCCTTTTAAATTTACACTGAAAAGATCTTAATCTACCTCATTAAAGTCCCACTGCATTATGTATCAATTGGAAAAACTGAATTTTTAACCTTGTTTAAAAACCAACAACAAAAAAAACCTCAACAATCAACGCAATTCAAGAAGTCTTTCTAGTACTTAAAGCACGTTAAAAAATGGTTTGATCTGCATTGTGAGTGCAGGTAACATTTTCCTGTTTCCCAGCCTGCATTTGAGTGCTTTTCCCCTTGATGAACTATAAATAGTTCCAGGTTCACAGCCCTCTAGCAGTGCAGTGGAGGTAGGAAGGAGAGCATCAGGAATGGGTGGGAAATGGACATGAAACCAGAAAGCTGGGATGTTTTCATGCTGAGGAAAAACAGCATTTACCCTGATTTCCTGTGGGTGCCCCATCAGCACAGAGAAGGGGAGGAGGTTTCAGTCTGGTTTAAAGGACAAAGGGTGGGGCAAGACAGGAATGGAAGAAGAAAAGAGGAGGGTAGAGAAGTGGGAAAGAAAAATGTAAGAAGTAAGCAAATAGAGGAGAGGGAAGGCTCAGTGATGACAAAAGGACAACTAAAGGTGAGCCTGCAGAGAGCTGCACAGGGCATTGTTTGGGGTGAGTGTCCCCAAGGCTCTGCCCCATTTTCAGAAAGTCTCTGGCTCTGTAATGACGATGAGGAGGGGCTGGCAGCCCTCTCTACTCACCCACAGACACCCTTTTCTGTAAGTACATTTAGTGTTCAGCAAGCTCCTTTGTAGCCTCCACCAAATTGGTTTTATCAAATGAGAGGCCAGAAATCAGAGCCTGTCACAAAAGCCCACACTGACATTGCGGGTCAAGACGTGTCACGCAGGGCTTTCTTCTGCTTTCCATCAGGCAGATAAGAAAAAAAGGGGACTATGTCCTTGTCACGAGACTAATTCAATTTATACCAGTCATGCAGTCTACACCAAATTCTCAGAGTAGCCACAATTGTCCATTCAGAAGAGCGCTAACAAAAATGTGCTGCTGGATACAAGTCTCTTTTTCAAGTCAGATTAAAATTCTTTGCGACCTTCACAATTTGTTTAACACTGATCCACACTCTGACCCTGCCTTCACCTTCCCTTTATTTTGCCGGCAACAAAATATTAGTTCTTTAAAGACAGACCTTCAACCCAGACAAATGATCAGGGAACTCGGACAGAGAAGAGACAAAGTACAGGGTATTTCAGACCCAGGAGGAGGAAGTCTTAAGCTGTCACTTTGGTGTGGCACTGAGGCACAGCAGAGCTGTGGTAAAAGTGTGACAAAATGGCTTAGCAAAGCAAAATTAGTAAGATCTGAAAGGAAGACACATGCAAAGCAGAACAAAAAGGGCTTGAAAAAGCGGAATTGTGTGGTCAAATAAAACCACATTTAATCCCCCATCTCAAGTTGCATTTGTCTGGTATTATATTGTGCATTTCAAGTCATGTGTAAAAGTAAATCAGGTTTTTAAGCAATATTTCATAACATTGTTGTGTTCTACAAGGGCTAACTTACATATCTGATCTCTGCTTTTGTCTTTATGCTCAACTTTTAACCTGCAGCCAGGCAAAACCAAGGGACTGCAGGAAGTTAATCTGTTTTCTATGAAAACCTTCTTGTAAAGTGTATTATTTTTATTCTCTATAAGGCTCTCTTTTCTAGCTAACAAACCTGCCTCTTTCAATATCCTGGATCGTGGACTGATTCCATAAATCTCTCCAGTGGGCTGAAGAACTGACAGCCTGCATGGTATTAGTGACATGGAAGAAAATTCACCAATGTTTCTTTTTCTGTAACTGCTTTCTCACAATTATAATCATCCTGTTTTGAGATGGTCAAGAGGAGTTTTTCTCTGCTTCCTGACATTGTGCCAGAGTTTTGTTAAGCATGTTTAATAAGCATGCAAACTTCCAGCAGGCTCAGCCTGTGCACTTCACAAAATTTGCTCTGAGGTAGCAGAAGGCTGTAACAAGAAACTTGTCTGCTGAGTTTATCCTAAAGTTCCAGTTTTTTATTCCCTGCTTCTCACGGCAGACATAATGGGAAGCTTACTGCAATAGTGTGCAAAATAAATATTAGTTATTAATAGTAACTGTAGAAAACCAGATAAATTAAAGTGAGGCCAAAACAAAAAAAAACGAAAAAGCAGATGGAAAAATATGGCAGTAATCAAGAAAAATAAACAGCAAACCTGAAAAGGAAAGAAAAAAAAAAGGTGATGATTACTAATAGATTTCCTATTTCTTAGACAGAAGTTTCAAGCCCCCTATTTCTGTAATGGAAGTCAAGTCCAGTGCCTGGGGGGAGCACGAAGTATCCTAAAGGGGAAATCCAAAAAATTCCAGACTTAGAGAATAACAGACTTCCCAAAACCTTCACCCTAAGAGGCAGTTAGACAGCTGATATCACTTGACCTGAGGACAAACCAGAATGTGCCAGTCCATCAGCAGCACCCTCCTTGCAAGAGTCCCTCTTGTGCTGGGAGAAAGCACCCAACAGAACCAGAACATGCTCATCTGCATCCTGGTCAAACAGATGTGTTGAGCTAAGCAAACATTTCTAGATTCAATCGTCCTTCCTGCTTTGATAAACGCAGGCAGGTTCTGTGCAGTTTCACAGCTTTGCAGCAGGGCACAGAGCACACCCAGCCTGCAGCCGGCCCCAGCGTGGTGCACTGCAGTGGTGGGGACAGCCCAGACAGGCAGCTGAACACTCATCCAACAGCTTCCACAGCAAACAACCCCCAGAGGAAACAGCATCCTCCTCTCTGAGCTGGGGGAACGGAGCCACAGGGATGTTAAAGAGCTTGGACTGGCCCTTTGCACAGAGGAGAAGGCAGGAGCTGACAAACCCAGCAGCTGTGGCTCACAGCACATGTTAGCCCAACCCAGACTCCTGCAAGAGTTGGCACAAGCCAATACCTTTCTTAGATTTTATTTTAATTTAGCTAAAATGCTTTGGACACAGATGAACTCCCTCTGCAAGTCTAATATTGTTTTCTTGGTCTTCCAATGTGAATTGTAAGTGCCTCACTGATAAAAGGATTGGAAAGGGAAAAAAACCCATCCAAAAGTGCTGACGTTTCCTAAGTGCCTCTGCAGTCTTTGCTGTAGTGCTGGTTTTAGCTTCTGCTCTAACGCTGCCTATTGCATCCTAAGTGGAAATTCAACATTCTAACAGAGCAACAGAATACATTAAGACTTTTTCATTATTATTATTTTGCCAGGAAGAGAACATAAATCACTTAATTGGAGCGCAGACCTTACGAACATCTACAGAATGAATCTTCATTTGAACTACAGATCTAAAACATTAAACCAACTACTTAAATACAACTTGCAAAATTACACAGGTATCGAAAACAACATATATTATATGAAATCCAAAAAATCAGCAGTGATGGCATCATGCTTAGGCTTTCTTCCTTTTCAAACAACAAAAAAAAACCAAAAACAAAACCCACCCTTTGAGGATTTACCAGTTATTTTCTCAACCTTTTTTAACACACAGATTTGTAAATTTAAAAAGACTATTTTTTTACAACTGCCTGAAAAACAGCTTGATTAAGAAGTATTTAATGTGGTTGAACACTAATCTTTAATTATTTCCCCCACTCAAATGGGCTGGGAGATCACCATGCAGTGTTATCCAATAAAGAACTCAGCTTGCCTTTAATGTCTAAAGGGTTTAATGCAAAGACTTAAAGAGCAAGTCACCCAGAGCAAATTCTGCACAGCCAAACCTGTACCTTCCCCAGCATTTCATTGTATGTTGATTCCATAGTAAAACTGCAAACTCACAGAATTAACCATTAACACATGTACTTAAAATGCAGGAAAAATCCAGCCTAACAAAGCTGATTCCTTTCTTCAGAAGCATTTCAGCTTATCCACAATTCAACTGCATCTTGGACTAAGTCAGGGGAGCTCACACAGCTCTCTGCAGCAGCTGGTACAAAACCATAAGACAAACACTGGTTTCTTTGACTGGATATGGGACTTGAGTGCAAAATAAATCTGTTTCCTATCCTCTCTTCTTGCCAGAATAATACTGGAAAGTTAATATTGTTCACCTGTTCTGCAAAACAGAACTAATGAAAGACACTACTCCTGATTTTATAAAAAGGGCCAGCTGCCAGCAATGCCAAGAAATTAGCACTTTGCCCATCAGCTTTGCTCTGGCTACAGAACGTGCAGCTGAGAGAAATGATAATTAATTCATCCCTGTTGGTAGCCTGTTTACAGTCTTTTAAAAATTAGGATTCCTGGCTTTAAAACATTTCAATCCAATGCACTGATTAAAATTAAATAAAATAAAACCTTCCTGAGGTTTTTGTGCATTTTTAAAGTTTAATTCTTCAATCTAAATTTTCTTTACAACTGGGCTAAAACTAGGCTGAACTGCTTCACTAAAGGTCACATACTTAACACAATCTGGTCACTGCAATTTGTCTCATTAGAATTAGTTTTAATTTGTACAACATGTTACACATAAACTCTATCCTGCAACGTTTTACTGAATTAAATAAAACAATTAAGGAGTTAAAGAGCAACAGATGGGGAAAATTAGAGAGTATAATCCAAAAATAATAGGTATCTCTAAGTAACATGTAATAAAAGATAAGCAAGTCAATAAAGTGAGGAATTATACAAGTCAGCTTTGTCATAGAACAAAATTGAGGGAAGAGAATTCCTACACTCAGACAGACAGGGTAGGGGGACCAATGCTATCTACAGGAAGAGTCTGCAAGAGAAAATGAGGTAGAAAGACCAAGAAAATCAGGGGGGAAAATGAGTTTAATTATATCTGTAAAAATTCCAGCACAGAATATTATGCATTTCATTTACAGCAAGGAACAAAAGGATTTCCCCTGCTCCACCAAAATTCTATGGCAGCTTTTTAACTTTTTTTTTAAATTAAAACCAATATTTAGCATTTCAACAACTGAATATTATTCTTACCTAGGAGATAGTGTCCTAGTATTTCCAAAAATGTTAAGGATTAGAGTTTTTCCTGTTCTACAGATAGATTAAAAAATAACTGAGTTAACAGTTAAGGACAATTTAGAAACTTTGAGTCTCATAAATAAGGAAGTTGAATTCAAGTTATTTATCATCTTCCAGGTGGGAAATGCATTGCCCAAATCAGGTCCCTCCAACAGTAATTAGAACAAGCTGTGGCAAGTGTGACACTCATCAGCACCTGTGCCCTCAGTGCAGGAATGGCTTCTCCCTCTCAGCAGGGTCAGTGTAAAAATGGTATTTACTGTAAAGCAGCACTTGTAGCTCCCTGTCTGAAGGAAAAATGAAAAGTGTTGTTGCTGATGGGCTACAAGGCAAGAGCTTAACAACAGCAGTGTTGTAAAGCATTACTCTGTGGAAACTTGGCATCATTGCTGATTTTCTAAAAGGAAAAAAAATCCTTCCTCCTACTAGTGCACGAAGAGTAAAGAGGGTGACAAGCGTCTGAGCTCTGCAAAACAGAACGGGTCCTGCAGATGCTGTGCACCCTGAACAAGGTGACTGTGTTTTACTAAATACAATACAGCTGGCTCTCAGGTCCTGCTCTGGGAGGCTGTAGGCGAAACACAGGTTTGGTTTGGTTTTGTTTGTTTTGAGGAGGGAATTTGGCTCCAAAATTCCAATTAAAGCAGTGCTCAGTGCTTTCACACAGTCACGCACTGCTGCACAAGCACTGCTGCTAAGTCTCCAGAAGATAAACACCACGATTTCTGTGTTGATGCAGTTGCACTGTGAAGTGATAGATGTTAACTCTGTACTTGTAGGGTTCAGCACTTGCCCAAAGCCCCACGCAGCCCCATAACCCCAGTCACACACACCTTTGGGGAGAGCAGGACACTGAGCAGAGCCAGAGCCTCCAGATTTGGGAGGAGTGATCACTAAGAAGTCAGGAAAAAGATCTCAGCAGAAGATTATTTTATCATCATCTTTTCCACCTTCTCCAAGGACAATTCAAAAACCATCTGTAAATAAAGATCTTTCAAGGGATCCAAGCTGCATGGAGTTGTGCAGTTTCGTGACTTCTCTCCTGACATAACCACAGGGATCACACAGCACATGCTGAAGTCTTTTTAAATGTTTAAAAGAACAGAGAATATTCATTTGAGATTACTTAATTCTTCATTAGATGTTTTTAAAATTCTTCGTTGCTTAAAAAAAACAAACAAACAAACAAACAAAAAAAAACCCAAACAACCAAACCCCACCTTGCTTCACTGAGACACAGTGCAACAGTTGTCTGTTGATGCACCCAACAAATTGAAAAAAAACTGTCAGAATATCTCTGAGAAGATGAGTAAATATTTTTATATAATTTAAAAGAAACTGTAAAACTAATCAATGCTAATGTCCAATCAAAGGCAACATTTGTCTTTATGACTTGTGTAGTTCTCCCTCCCTCCTCCTGCCATTTCCAAAAAGCTCAGCAAATAGTGATCAGACAGCATTTAGGAGACTCTTATTTTAAAATACCCATCCTGAGACTGATGGTGAGCTTTCGTTTTAGAAAGCAGCATCTGTTTTGTCTTTTGGAACATACACACGAAAGTAAAATCTTTCCTCAAAGTATTTACACTCAATTTTGGAAATGTCAGGGAGTAGGAACTGGAAAGTAACAGCCAGTGGACTCAGAGGAAACTCCTGAAGAGAAGCAGCCCACTACAAACAGGACAGGGCTCTGACTAATACATGACAAGAAGATGTCTTTGTTAGCAGCATTTAATGTAGGGTTTTAGTGCTTTAGAACATGTATCAATATAATTAATCCTTCCTTTTGATCGAGGAGAAAAAGGAACACAAAGAGAGACAGCATGGGATTCCAGGTGCTCCAGAGAGGGCGGGAAGAGACAGAAAAACCCTTCCCAATCAGTCCCCCAGATCAGGAATTCCACCCTGTGCCATCCATCCTCTGAACCTTCCCGTGTGGGGAGGGTGTTCTGCCAGCAGAGACGGCTCTGGCACCACTGGAGACAGATCCATCTTGACAGGAAAACCTTTCCTCTGGAATTCTCCTGCACCACTGGGCCTCTGACAAAACAAAGGCTCCCAGGGCAATGATGCTCCCACACCAGTCCAAGTGCTCCAACTGCATTGGAAGTGAGATTAGAAGACAGAGGCACTCATGTGATGTAGTGAGGACACCACACACCTCAGACAGGGGGGACTGAAGCCCTGACATCAGAAGAAAGGAATGATTCTCACCATCATTTTCTATTTTTGTCAACATTTTCTTGCTGCTAAACCAATGTGAATTCAAAAGCTCTCTCACTGCTTATCAATTTCAATACTTTCTAAAATAGAAATGCAGCTATATGGAGGTACCTTTATTTTAAGGTAATTTTAAAAAGCACTGGTTTTATACTGTTGACCTGTTTGGGGGTTTATACTTCTGTCTGTTGAACTGTACTGGAAAGAAATCCTATGGGTTTGCAAATTCTAAACATCACTAGGCAATATCACCCTCCTCTGATCTCCCCACAGAAACAGGAGCCTCCACAGCCCTGCCTGACTACTAAACAAAAAGATATTTGCAGTTCATTGGTCATATATTTTTTAAATTATGATGAGATTTTATTTTAGAAGATAAACATGTGAAATCATAAAGAATAAAACAAGCACTGTCTTTGGATAACTGATCAGCATCTGGAGCAAGACTCTCTTTTGACTGATCTGCCTTAACCTTGTTAATGATGAATCTTTTGATACTAAAATTTTTTTTGCACTTCACTAATACATTAAAAGAAAAAATCCACTGCCAGTTAATGTTTTTTGTGTACCTAATAATCACATTGTACACTGAAAACAATAATCACAATAGTATTTATTTAATTCAGGCTGTGATCCAGTACTTCAGCTAAGAAAATAAGATTTTCCTAGGATTAAGTAGCAATTACATGTGTAAAGATCTAGGATTTGTTTTTTTACCAAGTTCTCCTGAAAAAGGCCAATGATACAATTTGTTTGTATGATCACTGCAGATATTCCTTTGGCTATATAAAAAGAAATAAAAATTATAGAGAATCCATGGATAGTAAAACCAACTCGAATTTCCATTCATTCTGGTGAGGTAGAAATGAGTTGCAAAGTATTTGAATGCACTGCAGTGAGAAAAACAACATTGTTTATAGCTCAGGCCCAGTTATCAGAGGGCCTTTATTCTGTTCTGTGGTAAAAAGTGCACCTGTGCAAGAGGAGCACACTGGTACTAGAGCTGTAATCAAAGTTTTAAAAATAAATTATAATATTGGACCAGCAGTATCTACCCTGCTGATATTCAGCAGACTGCAGAAACAGATACTGAAGCCCAAGACAAAAGACAGAGGAGTTCCATGCACCTTTTCCTTTTTTCCTAATATTTTAGCTTGTCTTTTTCTCCTACAGCTTCACTTTTATGTATCTTCCCTGCTATGGATTGTTTAGCCCTGAGAGTCCCAGTGAAACACTGCAGATGTAAGGAGATCCACTTCAGGCTGGTTTGTAGCCATAATTCATTTTTCTGTGTGGATGTGACATCTAGATTTATTAGACCAAGATGTAATACCACAAAGTGGCTCTCTTGAGTGGGGATATTCATGCATGTGTTGAAGTAACAGCAGCTCTCTGTTTTTTGGGAGGATCCACAAACCCAGCAGCTCTTCAGGTCACCCTGACCATTACAGCTGCATGACACCAACCCTTACAAACCTCATTCTCCTGCTTTATCCACACCAAAAAAAAAGGTTCACTGGAACATAACCAATAATTTCTTCTTTTCAATGACTGTTCACGTAGGTAAAGCACCTTCAGAATCCCACTCCATGCACAGGGAGTTCATCATTCAATGAGGCCATGCTTTAGAAAAAGGCATTTAAATGGAATGTAGGCGTTTTAAGTAGAGAAAATAAAACTCAAGTATACTAGTAGAACAAACATGCTAACATGACACAAATCGAAACCAAAATTAGCTTTCAGCTAAAGTGCACATAAAGTGGTGAATTCCTCCAAAAGAGAAGTTAAACTCACAATCATTCTGCTCAGCTTACTGAGGGTTTTATTTGAGTGTTTCAGTAAAACGACTACCAAAGACCTAAACCTTTACTGGAAACAGCTAAATTCAAAACAATTCACAAGAATTAACAGTGTTCCTACGACTTCATTGCCACTTTCAAACCACTCTGGCCTGAACAAGTTACAAGCTGAATTAATTTCCTTGAATCCACGCAGATTCCACTTTGAAAACAGACTCATTTTTTAATCCTCAAACACACAAAAATACTTAAAGGGAGACCTGGCTGTGCAGCTCTCAAAGGTGTTTGTGGTGTTTTTTGAGTTTTATTCCCGAAGCTGACGAGGGAACAAGGGCACTCCTCTGATTCATCAGCAGCTGCTTCCTTACAGAGCCCACACGAGTTCATTTGCATAAAGCCACTTCCAGAAATGAACTTGGCTTTCCTCTGACTCCCTGTCAAGCACTGCTGAATTTCAGATTGACAATGTCAGCACACAAAATTGAATTAAATGTAAAAGAGCTGACCAGGGAAGAGGGAGGAGTGGCTCCTTGCACAACAGACTCCAATGTGTCCACGCTTTGCTGTTTCATTGTTGAGGCACTCTCAAATCAAAGAACATCAAATTCCAGCATGATCTGATTTCATCACTGCTGGGAATGATGATGACTTTCTCCAAAGTCCAACAGAGGTTATGTGAGGAGAAAATATGCCCAACAGCGAAACTTGACTTATTACCCCAAAAGTTTTTTCAATTTATGACACCTCCTTAGCAAGCTTTTGAAAAAACAATTAGCTAAAGGGGTTTCATGGGTCATATGAAAAAACAGGCTTATCTTATCAGAAAAGGAAATTTAACTTCATTATAACACTTGGAAAGTTTACATCCTGATATTATTCACATCATTACTTCCAGATGTCATGCGGAAAACCAACAATCAAGAGACAGAAACTAAGAGTCAGTCAAAAAATACACAAGAATATCTGCATCCTGGTTCCACACACATAGGTTTTTGTTTGGTTCCAGAAAGGAATTCATCGTGGAACCTGTTTTTATTCCAGATCAGATGTAATCACTCTTCCTTTCTTTGAACATTACATTTGTGGAAAGACAACTCTAAATACCACGGAACTGTGGCTAACACAGAAAGTGGTTTTCTAACTAAACCTATCCCACCCTGTTAAGTTTATACAATTATGATACAGATTATATACAACTATAACACATATGGTTCCAATGCTCTTTCTAGCTTGCACTCTTTGTTCAGTCTTTCTGAATCATAGAATGATGTAAAGGAAAAAAGGCAAAATAAACACTAAATGTTAGGTTTATTTTACATTACCAACACTTTACCAAGGACAATAACAGTACAGAAGTAGTTTTACATATATTAAATATTTTCAACTGTCAGCTGTAACCTGCATGTGCTTTGATCAGCAATATTAAATAAGAGCCTACATTTATTTCTTTGTGGATGAAGAGTATTTGGAAGTATCAAACACACCATACGTTTGTCTTCTTCAGAAGGTTCTATGTAATTAGAAAAATAGAATCTAAACCAAGTATTTTTAGTAAATACTGAACTGGAAGACAATTCACTCCAAGACAAAGGAGATTATTCAGCTTGTCCCTAGTGCCTGGTAGATAGAAGCATTTTAACCATGTCAAAATCCCACCTCACAGGACAATGTCAATGTCCTCTCCCTGCAATAGCCCAGAAGTACTACTACTGATTATTTTATTAAATTCTGTACATTATTCCATAAGCTACCTCCCTGGGGATTTACATTCTGATTTTGTCACTTCCCATGGCAGTGTCTGTCACACAGAAGTCAGCAAATGATCACCTCACTGAAATCTTCTGACCTCTGGTTATGGTCAGGGGATGCTCAGCAGTCACTGCAGGCTCAGCAAGGAGCAGAGTCCAGCCCACACTGGGAGATTTCAAAGAGGAGAGTAGGCCCAAATGAACATGTTATAATTCCCTCAGTTGTAACTCAGTTCCTTTAACCCCCAAGAGGAGGGAACCCTGTGCCCTTGAGTAAAGAAAGAATGCAGGAACTGAGGTCTCCAGCACACAACCACTGCCTCTGGACCAGAAATATCCATGTTTTTAGCAATGTCGTGGTGCCCCTGGCTAAAGAGATGGAAGCATATTTACACTGAACAAGTTCTAAACTGACTGAACAAATTATTAATAATGAATTAGTATTTTCTTGTCCTTTCAAGCATCTTCTTTGGCTATTAAAGTGAGGCATTCATTATAGCTGCAGGATTAAAAACCACATTTTTTACTTTATTGCACTGAAACTTTATAATGTAGATAAAAGGTAGGATGAAGTGGAAGCTGTGGATTGCAACAGCACCTGAGGGAACTTCCTTCCTTCAAAGGCCATCCGTATGTTATAGAAATAGCACAAGTGCCACAGGGGCAGCAGAGTTTGTTTATCAGGGCACAATGGTGACGTGAATCTGGGACTGGTGACTGCATCTCCAGCAGGGGTAGGATTCCACAGTGGTCAAAGGTCACTCATGTAGAAATCTCTCTCCCAGCTCTGTCTGTGGGGACAGAGCCCATGGGGATGGAAAAGGCTGAAGGACAGCCATGCTTTGGGCTGAAACATGCAATGCACCAGACCTTGACATGCTCATGAGTGGCCAACACATTTTAAAGGCAGTGTTTAAAATGTCCTTGTAGGGCTCCTGTGACTCTTCACCACCACTGATAAACCCTGACATGGCAGGTTTGTCACATGTGCCCCTTCTCGGGCACCACTGGAATAGTTCAGGCAACTGGGAGAACACCCATTTGACTGTGTTCACTCCTGGTCCAGAAGAAAGGATTTCCAATGTTCTGTAGGAATGAAGTCACTGAAACCAAACAGACCCAAGGTTTTTTTGTTTGCTGTTTTTTTCTACCTTGATAAATAAATCCTGCCCAGGATGCTTAGCAGATTCCTGCCCTGGGGGCTTCTGTGCATCCAAGACTCCAACACTGCAAGCATCTTTGCTAAGGTAGCATAAAATTTCAGAGCACATAGTTAATGTTCAAATGGCAGAGTATATTGATTCGCTGCCCATCCCCTAGTATCTTAAGTTTACTCAGAAGACTATTTTATTTAATTAACTTGGTGCTTTATTAATATAAATATTCCACTATTGATCATAAGAGAAGCTGACGCATGTTTGAGTCAGACATACATCAGATCCATTTAATGGAGCTCCACTTAGAAGAGTAGTTGGCTCTAAATCAAGGTAAATGGCAGCAAGTGCTCCTTTGGGATGACAGGGCTTAGCTGAATCTATAACATTTTTACGGAGCTAGTTTTCTTAAAAGCAGAAAACGTATGGAAATTAGATATGAAAATGGTCTCTCCCCACACGTATCAATTAAGCATGTCAATACCTTAATTAAATTGCTCAATGTAATGAGATTTATACCAATGAATATGGTTTATAGTTATAATAGCTTTTTTGGCTACTGTTCAAGATGTCAAATAAATTGTGAAAAGAGGATTAAAAAAAGTAGTAATTGACATTCTGAACTGAAGCCAGTATTTTTTCTCCTCATTTTTTCCCTTCATTCATGTGATTTTGGAGAACGTATAAATAAAGTAATGAACCCTGTAATAGCTTTCTTTTAAAAATGCCTTTCTTTTCCAGTTCTAATCCTTTTTATCAAGTTCTCTAAGTAGCACACCATTTGAATTAAGAAGCACTTCAGCCTAAATGATTATAGGGTTTTTCCCCTTTGAGGCTCACTACCATGCCTTTCCTCCAAGGAAAAACAAAGAAAAACTTTTCTCCCCAGAGATGCAGTTACTACAAAGACTTCTTGTCAGGCTAGGACAGCATAAATGCCTCAAAACCCAAAGATCTTACACCACAAGCAATGGGGACTTCTACTCCCATCCTGGACTGCTCCAGACTGCTTCCAATTTTGCATCCACCTTCTCTGGGATTAAAAAAAAAAATAAAACCAAAAAACCAAAAAAAAAAACCCAACAAAAAAAAAAACCAAACACCACCGCCAAAAAACAAACAAACAAACAAACCTGGATGCTGCATTTCATGGCATAATTCCTGCCTCCATCCTAAATGTGCTCTGCAACCTTGACAAAGCCATCAGCTATGTCAGTGACACAGTTCTACAGTAAATGAGCTGGACTTTGGTGATTCTTGTGGGTCCCTTCTAGCTCAGGATATTCTAAGACAAAGATTTATATATAAGAAATGCCTGACTTTCATGTAAAAATGAAATACCTTCTCAAGTGGCAAGTGTTGCAAAAGTGCCTTCCCTGCAATTGCTGCAGACACCCCCAGCAGGACTGAAGGTGAGCTAACAAAAAGCACCTTTTCTCTCCCAAAAACAAGGAAAAAGTTCTGCTCAAGTGTGATTCTCTCTCATTGCCTGGTAAAAAATACAGAAAAACTAAAAATAACAAAAACCATCCCAGGGGAGTTTCAAGCATGAAACGCCTAAGTAAAAGACGAGCATTTGTTATTCCTTCACCTTTCCTCTCAGCTGAACAATCTATAGAATTTCATTTGAAAAGTAATATCCAGCTCAAGCCTTTGCATAATTTAAATTTCAGGTTCCTATTTAAGTGAAGAGATTCTGCCCATAAATACTTTAAGAAAGTATGTAGTTTAGTTATTCTATGAACTGCATCAGGTTTTGTTAGACCTTTAACTAAACTACAATTAAAACCAAATACAACTTGACAGTGGTCCTTCAGAACCAAGAAATGGCGCAGCTATGTGCTTTTTTCATGTCTTATTTCTGGTCAGTAAGAGACAAACCTTGTGTTTTGACTTTATTTCTTATCCTTACTAAATGTTTTCTCTGTAAAGCCAACCTAATTTTTCTCCTTTATCAAAACATTAAATCGATTTCTTTCACTGAATTCCATGCCAGCATCTGTGACAGTGAAGGATAAACTCCTTGATATAAAGGAGTTTGTTAGGTTTAAAAAAAACAACCTCAAGAAAAAGAGCTGAAATGTCCGGAAAGAAGAGGAGGAATAATTTGTACAAGCCTCATCCTACCTCTCCCCATTATTTTACAAATATCTAGGACATGAACTGATTTTTCAGCTAACATGAGCAGAATTTGCTGTATTTATGGCAATGATTTTCACATACTGAAGTGTTACTATTTAAATAAAATAGAAAGTAACTTCTGATTTGATTCTGGTACCCACTGTTTTCTCCACATAGGTGAACTAAACCAAATGCTTTCTGTTGGAATGGCATCATTTCACTTAGAGTGTTTGGTTACCTCCTGAAAATTCCAGTGGAGCTTTCCATCTTTTACTGCAGCAGTGGGTAGGCTGGGCTAAAGAAATACCAATTCATTACATATTGCTAAATTTATAACTACTAAACTACACTTCAGGAAAAAATTACCCATTCCAGCCAGCTGATAGCCTAAAAACCAAAAAAGTCAAAGCTTTCCCACTTGGTTTGTCTGCTGTGACTCTTCATGAGTCTCTTCATTACAGGAGTGTGGATGTGGACCCTGTTCTTCTCTCAACATTCAGAACTGCATTTTTTCCCCCTTTTTTTGCACTGACATTAAATTGGTTTGTTACCTCACCGTACATTCTCAGAATATCCCCCCTTTCTCTTTTATGCCTAAATTTCATTCTCACGGTCATTTGTGAAATGGCAGATGAAAAAGTAATATTTTTTATTTAAATAAAAACTATTAAATTTTTACTTTTGACATCATTTAATACTATTTTATATAAAAAGTTGCTGGCAGGTGTGACATCTCACTACATCACTATTAGAGACAGCAGTATCTACTAGATAACTTTAAATCTTAGTTTTCCTAGGGAACAGCAGAATCCATGAAGCAAAGAAACTGTGTAACAAATTGCTGGGATATATGCAATTTTTCAAAAGGCATTTATTTTCCAAGTTTTTCATCCACTAAAAATGAAAAGCAGGACTAGTTTTACCTCAAGCAATAATGCAAAGCAAAGCTGAACACCTTACAACTGCCTAAGTGCAAGAATATGTTTATGAATAATATGATGTATGAAGAATGGGAGAATTTGATTGGTTAAGAGAGAATAAATTTAATTTTTCTTCTTGGTACTCATTCTAAACCAGGTACACAACTTTGTTATATAATGTGCTGTGGTCTTCCTGGAAAAGGATGAACAGAGACATTCATGGATTTAAAGAAAAGAATTTAATCAAAAGACTTTATGCAGAACCAAAACAAAAGTCATCCTTAACAGGGAAGTGATATTAGGCTATTTAAATGTTTGACTGATTAGAGCCAATCACTTGAGAAAAAGATTGTTTTTTCCTCAGTGTTAATGAGACTGAAGTTTTGGGTATCTGACTCCAAATCACAGAAACTACAGAATCAAAGCTGGAACACCCTAATGAGCAGATTTTCTCATTACTGAAGAAGTTGCTCAGGATTTTTTTTCTTTTTAATAATAATAATAAAAAAAAAAAGTCACAGGATTCTTTTGACGATTCAAATGAAAACACAAAACTCAGCTGCTTGGATACTTTCATATTTTAAGCAGTATCTCAAAGGCAGCATTTTCTGAAAATGACAAGCTGCAGAAAACCCAGCTTTGCTGTAGCACCACTGTCCTGCAGAAGTGTCAGAAAATATTTTCTAGAGAAGCTTCTCCACATTTTTGGTGCTTTACAGTACTCCAACTTGCAATTGAAGGCATCAGAAATATATTTAATTTAAAAAAAAATCCAACAAAAAACCCCCAAATTAACCCACTCACAGGAGCTCCCCTGGCTGTCCCTGGGCTCCCGGAGCACCACTGCTCACACCACGCCCCAGCTGCTGCAGTGACCTTCCAATTAGGACCTCAGAATGCAACACTTCCATTTTATAAACAGAAAATACTGTTCATTTACTTTAAACCAAGGCTTGCAACACATTCCAAAAGAAATAATTGTCCTTCAAATAAAACAGAACTGCTGCTTTAATTAGTTGTTGTTTTAAGTTTTACAAGATGAAGAGGTACTTTTCACTTAAATGTCATAGTATTATTAAAAACACACATGTCAAGAGCAAATACTTAGAGAATATATATAGTATCTATTTTGTCAATATATTTAAAAGACAAAAGATGTTTCTTCAAATCTAAGTATGCAATTATGCAGAAAATAGTCACAGTAACAAACCAATTTTTAGTATGTCATGCTAGAACTTTCACTTAAGTACCGTTCTGTAGGCTAAAAGAGAAAATATGTTATAAATATTGTCTAAAACGAATAAAATATTTTTAGTGTGAAAGGAATACTAAATATTTTATTGTTAATGAAATCAGCTAGGATGAAGTGACCAAAGGATGCATACAGCCAGTGTCTGTTGGATAAGGGATTGATTAATGCTTGGTAACACTGAAAAAAAGCAGAGTACCCAGCATGGTCCACCTTTCTGGAAGGTTTGGTGAGACAAAAAGTCAGAGTTTCTCTCTGTATAACATGGTAACAACTCTTGCCTACCTGTGCCAAAGTGAATCCATTCTGCCTCACACCCCAACACCAGCACAACATAGCTGAACCTTGGGAACATTTCTTATTTTCCTTTCAAATGGGAACTTTCAGGACTTGATCCAGAGTCAGAAGTGCCAGCCCAGAAGAACCCCGCTTGCATTAGTGAGCAGGGGACCTTGAAGTTCAAAATTTTTTGCAACATGCATTAAAGGCAAAATACTAAACAGATACATCAAGTGGTTACCAGAGTGTTCTCTTCAGAAACTTGTTTGTGAGTAGAAAAGGGTTCTTTAGATGCCTTCAGCAGGCTCAGATTTGAAAAGGTTCAGCTAGCTCCTCCCACAAGAGAAGACATGAAAAAAGCTGCACCTATTTTAGAGCAAGGTCTTTATAGATGGTTGAGGTGTGACGTTCTGGTTCAGTGGGGAAGAAGAGGTCAAGATTTGCCTTTTGCTCCTGTCTCCTCACACTTTCTTCCATGGATCTTGTCAGTGACCCCTCCCTAAAGCAGGCGAGCTTGTCCTAAGGGGGGGCTGGCTCCACACTGTGCTCAGGGCACCCCAAACCCTACAGGGATGCTGCTCCTCAAAATCCCAGCTCTGCCATGGGACAAGCCAACAACATCTGGCTGGGAGCAAAGCCCATCCACCAGCAATGCTCCAAAGCCTCCCAAAAAAAGCAGAAATCATCCTTCTGACTCAGTAAAAGGGTTTTTTGGTGGCAGCCGCTGGAGAACAGACCATGGGTGCAGTTTACTGCTTGGGTGGTGGCAGCTTTTCTTTTCTCTCCTTCTTTTGTTTTGAAAGGGAAAATATGAGTCTGTAGGGGGTTCCAAATTGCTTTTTCAGCTTGGTGCAATGACAAAGGTTGGCAAGCCTCATTTCCAAAGGCAAACTTTCTTTTCCCAAGGAAATGTATGATTTTCAGGTGACTTTATATTTAAAATAAGATTTATCCAATATGACCTTTAAAACCTCCATCCTTCTGCCAACATTGCCACGGCTCAGTGGTCAACTTTTATTGTTTTTATTTGCAACCTATTCCAGTAAGAAAACATTGTACTCTCTAAAGCCTCAATGCCTGCTATCTTTATGGTTTTAATTTGCTGACAATGCCAATTGTTTGGGTCTTCTAGTGATTTATCAAAAATTTGTTATTTTATAAACAACTTGCATAATAAGGATGGAAAGAAAAATCAGTGGTTTAAGGTGAACTGGATAAAACTATGCAATTTATTAGTACTTTAGGCTAAACAAATTTTTGCTGAGCTATTTTCTCTAGGCAAATAATATCCAAGTGCAGACAGGAGGGACAATTAATAAAAGTCACTCAAATGTGAAACTCATAACTTCATTTGTTCTTCACAACTCAAGAGCAACTCACAATCTCAAAGTTAGTATTAGTTCTTTATATCCTTTCAAGGAAGATTAGACTGAAGTATTATCTATAAAATATTCTTTGAAGTATATGCAGTTATACATATTTTTACTAAGCTGATATTAAATAAGTGAAATTTCATGTTCTGGGACATATTGAAAATACTTGATTATATGAGAAACTAGTAAGAACAAAAAGACCACACCCATGCCCTACAAACATACAAATTCTTTCACATTAATAATAAATTAATTTGGAATAGGGAAGAAAATCCAGAGAATTAAAAATTGTCTCAGGTCAAATCCAACTATGATGACAAATAAGGAGCGCAATATTCTATTCTCAGTGACCATTACCATAAATTGAATGTCTGCAGCTCAGAATATGATTTAGTGGTTTTTTTCTTGTGTTTTCATCATATATGAGCCAGCCTGATTATTGCTGATGTTGTGTTTAACTTGTGACTTCTCATTATCAGAAAATAAACAACGTCATGGGGATGGGGAAGTCATAGAATTAGGAAGCTGATTTCACTTCCTCCTGTAGTTCTCTGGGCTCTAACCAGTCCCGAGTCCCACCAAAAAGGAACAAGAACAACGAGAGCCACAAGGATGATTTCCTCAGTCCCATCCCACACACACAGACAATATCTGTGATTCCTCTCTGGTTACCTTTCCCTGCTTCTGTCTCCTGCATACTTCATATTTCAGTTTGAGTTCCTCCTTGGCACCTTTGCTTGAATTCCTGCTCCCTGGGGTGGATTGGTTGAGCTTGGAGATGTCCCTGCTTGTGGCAGAAGGTTTGAACTACAGGATCTTTAAGTTCCCTTCCAACACAAATCATTTTGTGATTGTTGATCCTTCAACACTTGTGCTTGTGGTACAATGAATGTCACCCAGAGCCAGTTAGAAACTACAAATAAATGGAGTTTAAAACATTTTCATGTAAGGGCACTCTAGAAATATTTTGTTGTACTTGGTAATACATCTTTCTGACAGCCCTCAACTGAACTCATATGTGAGCAGGCAGGCAGAGTTTGTCCTCCTTTCTGTAGAGAATTAGAAACTCTGTCTTCTGTTTTCCAAAGAGAGAAAGCAGAAAAGGGAGAGAAGGGAAGAAAGGAAACAAAAAAGCACAACTCCAACACATGGTAAACTAAAAATATTTCCAACGCAGTGCCACTGTTTTTAGTGTCACTAACTGCTTCCTTTTATCCTCCTGGAACCAGGAATGCAGGGACAGCGCCGTGGGACAGCCCAGCCCAGCGTGGAGCTCTCATCTGTGTATTATGCATCATTTGCTGTGCTCGGCTCAAGGCATTACTGCTGCCCTTCATTACTGCTAATGGAATCCCAAGGTCAACGACCAGTCATAAATGTCCATTCTAAATAAAATGTATGGAAGACACCCTCCCCAATGTCTTTTACAAAGGTTCCTGGTCAGACCAGGAGTGTCAAATACCCAGTTGACCTTTCAAGATAAAAACATTATCAGCTGCATGGATTTAGATTTTAATCTGTCTCAGTTAAGCACACCCACCGAGATTAGATATTTCCTGTGGGCTGTTCACAGTTTGTGACATATTTTATCAATATTCATTTTCTCTCCCCCCTGCTCATATTGCTTCTCCCACGTGGTGGTCTCATATCATGCATATGTATGAGGCCTGTGGTGGGAGTATCAGTATTGTAGCAGGGCTCTAACACTTCTTGGCGTTTTGTTTTAAAAAAGATATCTTTTGTATATTTAGTTTGCATGTCTGTCCCTTCTCACAGAGAACAGCTGTAAATCATTAAGGAAAACCCCCAACCCCTCACTGGGCAGGATAATAATGATAAAATTCACAGATAAAAAATTTTAAAAACCCCAACAATGTGACAGAGAAAGTAAAAAAAACCCAACCTAATCAATCTAAAAACCACAGACAAAAACATGCAGAACTTTCTATGCTCCGACCATAGGATAAAGATACTTCTAATATATTTCAATTGCATAGGGATTTATAACTTCCCCTAAAACATTTGTTATAGTACAGGGATTTACAACTTTCCAAACAAGACTGAAATGCTTTATTTATATTGCAGCTTTGCAGATCTCTTTTTAGTTTGGGTTTTTTTCCCTCCAGTTAAGAGGCACTGCTTTTGACAGCAGATGTAATCTTCTACATGTACTAGAAGATGTAAATAATGAACTCTAAAAATGCTTTGAAAATGCTGTTAAATGTTCCATTGGATGGAAACAGGTTAACAAGAGAGCACAAAAAAGCTTTACTTTTGCTAGATGAGTTTTACAGACAAAGTATTACAGTCATGCTGTACCTGCACCTGTCTGCTTAGATCAAAAGGGTTAATTTTATAAGGGTTTGTTGGAGCACATTGTTTGTGTCAAAGGAGCTACACTAGCCAGATGCCAAGATGATACAATAAACAACCATGCCAAATCTAATGAATTAAGAAAAAGAGAACCACATGAAGAAATTTTCACATGAAATCAGGTAATGACAGAAAAGAAAGATGAGGTTATATTGAAATAAGTAAGAAAAAGTTTAATATTCAAGTTATAGAAAGGTTCTGAACATGAAGACTGATATATAACTGTCTTTATATCACATCTACGTGTTTTACTGTAGCAAGTAAAAAATTATTCATTTTAACACAGAAGCACTGGAACTTCAAATAAATCCATACACTAGTAAATACTGCAGAGAAAGGATTCATTTTCTCTTGAGGGATCAGGATAAAAAACAAGATTAATTAAAATTGTATCATGCCATTTCTTAGAACAAAATTTTGCATTTAACTACACTGCTGCGTTGCTAACGCTCGCATCAAACAGGCCGACAGAGGCTTCTTGAAGACAGGCAAGGAAAAAAGCTGAGAAGGGATGATGGGCTCATTACAGATGCTAATGCAGTTTAATGACCAATTAGATTTCTTTTTTAAACAAGGTAAAAGCAGTGTAGGAGTCCAGCTGTGCTGCTAACAGGAGCCAAAGGAACTGCAAGGCGCTGGGAGTGTTGTGATGTGCATTATTAACCCAGTGCCAGATAAGCCTCTACCCAGAACAGTATTAATGGCTCAGAAAAACTCCCTGCTCTTTCAACTTGAGCTATCTGAAGCTATTTGCATTTTCAATCCCTTTTCATACAGATTAGTTAGAAGGTGGTAAAACCCCAGTAGCCAGTGGAACAATATATCCTGGACATATTGCAGGTAACAGCAATGTGAATTCTTTCAGACATCTTCAGCACAGCCATGCTTCTCCTCACATGGGAAGAGGTGGCTCTGCTGAATGTCACACCCAGGTGTTCTCTTACCTTGGGCTGGAGCAATTCCAGCTTTCTGGAATCATCAGCCCTGCTGCTACTGCAGCCAGGCTGAAGGGGAGCATGGCTGGCTCTGCAGTGAGCAGTGCTGAACAAAGCCCACAGAAGCAGCATAAAAGACACCACAAACACAGAACCTCCTGCTGACACACAAGATGCCCCCAGAGCACCAAAACTCAGTAACAGGAGCCCTCCATGGTGTGGCACAGCATTGTTAGGTGGTGACAAGAGTATTGAAATGCAGGTCAGGATCGGATCAGCTTGGTGATGCTGGCTCCCACATCTTCCCCTCCACCTGTGACATACCTGCATGTGTGGTCATACATAAATATCCTATTAACTGCTAGATTGCATATACAAACTTGATATATTTCAAACGCCATCACAGACCCTGTTTGATTTGTAAGTGGCAGAAGCTCTAAAACAGCTACAACACTCAAAATAAACATGGAACAGCTACCCTTCATGAAGATGCAACCATTATTTAGGAAAATTAATACATTTGCAGATCTAAGCCTACACTTGTTATGAGTATTCAAATTCAGAATCACAGAAGCATTTAGGTTGGAAAAGACCTCAGAGTTCATCAAGTCCAAGCTTTGAGTGATCACCAATGAACTAGAGCAGGGCACTAAGTGCCACATCCAGCCAGTTCTTGAACACTTATCACTGGAGAAGATTTTAAAAATCAAGAATAATCATACCACATTACTGTAAGATTTCAGAATAAATATAACTCCATTTGTGGAAAAAAAAATCAGCTCTCATATACTGGAACCCCTGAGTTATCCAGAATTTAGATTCCTGAACCGTACACACCGTGATCAGGTTTCATGCATATGAAACATTCAGGTTTTTTAAGATTTGTTTCACATTTTATAATACTAAGCAACTAAAATAATATGGGTTAGAAGGATATCTGTGGTTGTAGTGAAACAAATATGTGTTTCTGTTTGTCTTATACACTATACAGATACACCCAAAATGTTTTTAAAACATATATGCATTTTTTAACTTTCAAGTTTAGAAATAAAATAAAATATATTTATTTGCCTGAAGGACACAGAGTGGGTGATGTCCCAGCCTTCAACATTGTCATAGAAAGCATTTGAAGTTCAGCAGTGGTTGCACAGTGCTGTAGTTTGA
This sequence comes from Pyrgilauda ruficollis, assembly GCF_017590135.1. Classification (NCBI taxonomy): domain Eukaryota; kingdom Metazoa; phylum Chordata; class Aves; order Passeriformes; family Passeridae; genus Pyrgilauda; species Pyrgilauda ruficollis. The sequence continues at coordinate 3,363,450 of NW_024530599.1, forward strand.
AGAAAGAATCCTTCTCTGTATTTAAGTGAATGTAGAAATGTCTCATGGAAAGCAGACAGCTCAGCATTAATCCTGTGGTGTCTATTGCAAAAACTGTTTTAAAAGCTAGCATAAGGTCTGTATGAAGTTACTCTGCTAAAGATCATACAGCTAACAAGATCCTATCCTACTAAATTCATGTCACAAATGTCAGCCACTGATCCTGTAAAATGTTACCTGGATTTCTGCAAGGGAGGCAGCCAAACTACCAACACACCACGCAGAAATCACCGCACTGAAATACCTTCTGGATCTGCTGTTTTATCACAACACTGATAAAAAAGTACATCAGCAGTTGGTTTGATAGCAGATGGAAGAGAATAAAAAGTAAACTGAGCACACACAAAGGGAAAAAAAGTTATCTTGCCAAGGAGTGGGTGATGTCTAAATTCAATACAGTAATAAAGGGTACTTGTGTAGTAAGCAGGCAAATCCCTAGTAAGTATAACAAATGAATCCTGACACCAGTCCATTTAATACACTCTCTCCATCAGCTCTTTATGAATGTTCCTTCCACTAAAGCTCCATTGAGCCAATCTGCTTCAATATTACCTTGTACTGAAACTACTGCACTCAGCTCTGTCTCCCGGATAATTCTTAGGAACTGAGCACTTTCTTCATCTGCCTCTTTGCTACCAAGGAATAAACCAGAAAACATTGTTAAAAGCTGATTCTAGAAATAGTGAGGTTTCAGCATAATCAAAACTGTACCCTTTAGTGTTTGAGGAGGCTGGCTGGGGCTGTCATGAAGGAAAATACAGACACAGCTTGTAGACCAAAGGTGTTTGAGACAATGCATTAACCTGCTTTAAGAAATGAAAGGGTAAAATTCCTAAAATAAATGGCCGCTTCTCCCTTGCAAAAGAGGATGTAAGTGTTATACAGCAGCTACCTTACAAAGAACTCTACTGATGTAGAAACAGACCCCTTGCACGACCCATGTTCCTTACCCATCCTGTGCCCCACAACCTTTCTGCTCACAGAACATGGACAAACCCCTGAATGCAAATGGGATGAATAGAACAAAATGACCTCAAGTTTAAATCCTATAAAATACTTCTAGCTAGGTTTTTACAAGCTCTTCTTTGAGATATGTTTAATTAAAATAAAAGCATGATCTATGCTGCTGTGCAGAGCCATTCTGATAACCAGAGTGGCTAAGAAATAGCGACATAAAAGTTCCCCTTAAGACAGTTATTTTAGAAAGGCACACAGATTACTGCATCAGCTGCTTGTGCGCCATTTATCATATGCCTACTAATTTTTCCAGTGCTTCAAGCATGTTTCAGGAGGAGTTTATGGAAAAAAAGAAAGATAGGGCTTTTTTCTTCTAATCTCTGCTTCATTTGGAAACAGAAAAAAAAGTATTTTTCATAATATGTTTTTGTTCTGAGGAAAATTTAAAAGTACAAGATCTCGAGCCTGCTGGACATCAGCTGATGTTCAGTGTGTTTTCAGTTAGAAAATGCATATTTCTTATGTGCTTGTTGTGAGTTTGCCAGAACATGACAAATATTTATTTTTTGCAGAGAATTAGTATATGCCACATCAGACATAGCAGTCTCTCTCTGCTCTGGATAATCTCCAAAGGCTGTGACAATACAAAGCACATGAGAAAGCAGAAGGATCCTCAGCCTCCTTGTGGTGATAGCAAACTACTTCACTGCCTGGATCCAAACCCATTTCAAGACAGCTTTTGAAATCTGTTTTACTGAGAAGAAAATGGAAGAAAATGGATTATGTTACCTATGTAAACCCTTAGAGAGATGCCATTTTTGTCGACAAAAAAATAAGTTTAAAACCAAGTAATTTTCATCTAAACCCTTCAATTTACTGAGAATCTGCTGTGGCTCTGTTTGGTAGGATGGGAAGGTACAGAGCCACAGTCAGTGCAAATCACCAGATTTTTCTCCAGCAGGGTTTGCAGGCCACAAGGCTCTGCTCCATCTTCTCTCCCTGCAGCATATTTTCAAATCCTAATTTGGTCTGATCTTTCCAAATTCTGCATTCACTGGAGGACAGAGTTTATTCCTTGCTGCCACCAGATTATTGCAGTCTCCTTATCTCCAGCATGCCTTCAGGAACTCAGGCCCCAAAAACAGTCCCTCCACAAATGCTGCCAGAAGGTTTGCTTTAGGAGATGATGATGGATTGCCAGCCCTTAGGCACAGCTTTCCAAAGTGGGGTTAACCCTGACTCTGCCAGCCCCGGCCACTCGAGCACCTGTCCCAGGGCTGTCACCACCTTGGGCAGTAACACACTGCAGAGGCCACAGCTGGAGGTGTGACAGCCTCCACTGCAGTGTCCCACATCATCACAGGGATGTTTGTCCAGAGCACTGCCTTCTACCCCCACGAGAGATCACTGCAAAGGCAAAGGTCTGAGTAGCTCACACAGACGTCACAACTGCACGGGTACTAACAAACAGCAAAGCCAGCACAGCCCAGTGCCAAATTCAGCATCAGGAATCCTTCCCCTGGGCTCTGTCAAGGCTTCCACCTCGCTGATTGACAGTTCTGACCTCCAGGAATTGGCCAGGAGCACTGCACTTGGCTGTGGGACAGGGAAGCAGTGATTCCTGCAGTGATTACAGCGTGGTGGATGGACACAGGGCGAGGTTTATTCTCCCACTGGCAGCATCATTGCTCACCAGTGCAGTCCCATAGAGATTAGGGCCCACAGGAACAGCCCAGCTGGCTCTGCCCACTGAAATGAGCCAACACTGCCCTCATTTATACAAGGTAAGGTAATGGTGCTGACTGGGGCAATAGACACATTCCAGCTCAGCCACTGGACCTGAGTCCAGGCATCTGGAAACCAACACCGAGGTGAAGAGTAAGCAAAGGTCACAGAAAATTGCTACAAAATTGGGATTTATTTTTTTTTACAGAAATCTTAGGTAATAAGCAGCAGTTATACAGCTGGTGCCTGTCTGAATACAGAACAGCCATTCTTGAACTGTCAAGCCAAGCTTCCCTCTCTTCATCAAGGCTATAAAGCAATAAAAATGTTTAGAGAAGGGCTCTTAAGAAAAAGCAACCTACAGAGCAGGAGGCATGAATGACCTCTGATTAGCAGCATGGTGCTACAGTCTTAGGTCAGAACACAACCTTGGTATTTTTCTGCCTAAAATCAGCACTGAAAGGTGAAAAAACAAGCAGATGTAAAGAGACAATCAAAATACTACCAAGTATCTTTGCACTGATAGACAATCACCAGATAAAGCCATCTCAGTCACAGGAGAGTTTGGAAGGAACCTCATGTGGATCTCCCTTCTCAAAGCAGGGCCAACTAGAATGGGTTACTCAATTTCCAAATTGTTTCATTTTCTGTATTTCAATTCGTGCCCATTGCACTGGGACCCACTGAGAGGAGCCTGATCCCTTCATCAGAACCCCACCTATCTGGGGTATTCACAGACACACAGACAGTGATAAAACCTCCCTCAGGGCCTGCTACCCTCCAGGATTAACAGCCCCAGCTCTCAGCTTCTCCTTTAAAGTCAGATCTGCAGCTCCTTCTCTTTGTGGTCCTTCGCTGGACTCTTTCCAGTAAGTCCACAGCTATTTTTCTTTTTTTTTTTTCTTTTTTTAGTTAGGTTCTTAATAATTGAAAAAGTTTTCTTCCACCACTTCTGTTGGAGACAAGTCTTGATCTCCAGCTATGCCAGTGTCCCTACTAAAAAGACTTTGGAAAATCACTCACCTTCTGCAAAATTATAAAGCTTGTATACTGTAAATATAAATATACATCTATACATCAATAAAAATTACATAAGGGCTTTATGACATCCATTATCTCAAAAAAATTATGTCTTCAAAGGTGCCAAGTATCCACACAAGGAAATAATGGCTCCTAACACAGGTTCTCTAATACTGTTGGTCTTCAAGCCTGACAGGTTATTGATACAAATTACATGTAATTAGCCGTATTAAAGCCTATAGTACAATAATATCGCTCTATGAAGGAACTCCCTGTGTTAATTAGCACTCCAGTTGTAACCCATTCTTTTGCAGATTTCCTGGTCTGATACAGCCACTGGACTCTGTACATCTTGCGGGAAGACAAGAATCTGCCACAGAGACAGTTTTATGTCAGCTCCTTTCTGCTCCAAGGCACAGCACATGGGTTGGACAGGATGCAGACTATTCCAGCATGATTAAGTTGGGTTTTAAGCACCTTCCACGTGCAATGAGATCTGAGAGGAGCCAGGAATGTACAGAAGAAAATTTTAGATTTAATGGACAATGTGTGTACACATTATCAGAAATCAGGATACAGAAAGATTTTTCCTGAGGAAAGGAATGCTGTCTCTCCCTCCTACATTCTGACAAATGAGGATCATTAGCTAGCAAGAAATCAAGAGAAACCTCTGTTGTTCCAATTATTTTCTTGGCTCCCATGGGTATGTCAGCTTCACACAGAACATCTCCAACAGAGCAGTAAGTTTTCCATTCCCCTATAGCTAAACATTTCACTATTTCCAAGAACACGTGAGCTTACTTGCAAGTAACCTGTGGCTTGTTATGGTTATTGATAACAAGTGTAAAGAGTGACAAATGAATGACAAAGCCTGGAATCAAAGACCAAGTGAACACCACCTTTCCTGTCTTTTCCATTTATCCTCCAATTCTTCCCTCTCAAGCAGGAGAAGCAGCCTTTCAGCCAAAGGAGAAGGGCTTTCCTTCTGTAAGACAGCTTGGAGAGCAGGCAATGAGCATCAGAAATTGTCTCCTGTTGGAGTGGGTTCAAAACCTGCCACTCCCTGACAGAACAGGGAGTCCCCAACAGCAGTGAGTGCCTCTGCTGGCAGAGCCCTTTGGCCTCCCTGTTGATGTTGTGCCATTGACAGGAAGAAAATTAAACCTTCCAGAAAGTCAGAAATAGAAAGTAGATGGTAAAAAGAGTTGCCTGGAGGAAGGAAAAGTTGAGTTGTCAATCCTTGCTGTAAAGCTATTTATACACTTTACCCAGTGACATACATGTGAATGTGATCTCCTGGAGCAGAGAGGAGAGGTGACCTCACAGGCACTGAGTTTAGCCCTCATCTTCCCACCACCAGGATAATGACTGCACACAACTGACTTCAGAGATGAATTGCTTCTGATTCATGCCTGTGTGAAGTCAGAGTAAACCACTTAATTAGATTAACAGATCTAATAAGAGGGGAGCTGTGTAAAGATCTTAAAGCTCCAGCTTCCCCCCTGAGGGACATCCTCCACACATCTACCCTAAGAGTTTTGGGGTTTTGTTACCATAATAGCAAACAAAATCTCCAAAAGATGCACCCAAATTGCCCCAGCAAAAACCTTTCTAGAGGTCTTAAAATCCTCTAGCCTCTACATTCAGGGGTAAAAAGTAAAAACATGCAGACAATTACATGTGTTAAAACATCAGATGGGTTTCACTGCAGGTGAAATACACAGTCCATTCCTTTAAATTAAACTAAAAGACATTTCCTTCCCCTCCTTTGACTGTTCCCTCTCCCTCTCATCTGTAGGATGGGACATGCTGCTTTTTCCTTAAGAAGCACACCAGATTTCCTGTCTTAAACACACTCTATAATTAACAACCAGCAAATAATGAGTACCCAGGATATATAAGTCTATTAGAGTGCTGGCAGTGCTAAAGACTCATGCTGTTTCACTGTGAGCTCCACTTGAAGAGGTGATTTATGGAGGACATTTTTTCATTAAGTAATAGCAAATGGTTTCCACCCTCGCAGTACCCAGCAATCTTCAGGGAACAGCACAGCGATATTGAGTCCCTTTCTGGAGAGGAACATTTCAAGGACTTTGGCTGGAACATAAAATGACAATCATTTACTCAAGGTCAGGAAAAAATAAGGGGAAATACAACCAGAGGTTAAGCATAAGGTGCTCAATTGCATAAGATCTGTCAGTTAGAGAAATAACACAGTTGCTGAGAAACTACCAGGAGCTCTAACTATACCCTTGCAGAAATAAAGGGGGCCATATTGTCACCATGTGTTTCAAAACACCATTACTATTGCTACTTCTATAGTTGTTACCTCTAAAGAGCTAAGCTCTTATTCCCCTTAATTACTCTAAATGCTTCTACCTTGAGTAGATCATATACAAAGATCATATACCTCCACTATGAAGTGACAGCTCTGAGCACTGCCTGGGTGCCAGCTAATACCACAACAATATTGGTACCTAATCACTTTAATCACCAACTTTCTTCTCCCCCAGGAGCAACCCCACAGAAGAACAAAATATGATTACACTGGCACTCCTGCTACTGCACATCCACTTTCTCTGCAGCCCTCCAGAGCTATTTACAATTAGACTGTGCCTGCTAAGGGGGATTTCTTCAGTGTACAGACATGCAAAAATCAAAATATCATAATTACAATACTTTGTCTTCCAGGCAACTAATGTAAGGCATTTAAATACTGTAATAATATTAAAATAAACTTTGCAACATTCACGGGTATTACTTTTCACACATCATGAATGCTGACACTGAATTCCCAGTGGCAGCTGTGAGTGTCTGTCGGAAATTTCCCTCATTCTTTGCCTCTCGATCGTCATGAAAGTTTGAGAGCAGCAAACCAAAGTACTGACAGAGCTAGGAAAAGTCCACTGGAGCCTTGGCTCCCCAGGATCCAACACTGATTTTCTCAAATGTTTTCTCCCCCTTGTAATAATTAGAAACTATTGCTTACTTTGAAATAACTCAGGGATCCAACTCAGTACACACAGCTACTAATACAGCCTAATCTTCTGCCATGCCAAGAAGAGATTTTGCTCTGACCTGTTCCCACAAGACAGAAATACCAGGCAAAAAAATTCACCTCCATATACTAAATGTATTCAACACCTCTTTTGTGTTAAAACAAAATGGGTTTTTTTTCTGATGAATCATTGCAGTCTTACAGGAAAGTAGGACAACAGGATAGAAAATCTCAAGTCCCAATGTAATTCAAGGAGTGAGCTGAACACTGGAAAAGTAGTTTATTTCAAACACCCACCTGAGCCTTGAAAGAACCTCCCTGCCTGTAATATCCCTGTGCCCTGGAATGAAGGAAGCATGAGGTAACACCAACACACAGAAATACAATTCCATGGCTGTTCCCTGGCCAAGGCCGTGGCACTCCCACAGTGCTCACTGCAAACACAAAGGTACAGGTTCACCCCACTCCTGAAAGCACCATCAGCTGGAAAGCACGCAATTTCCTCTCAACACACACAACAGTTGCTACGTGCTCGCTTTTCCATTTAAATTGACTCTGTTATACCCTGAAGATGAGAGGAAAGCAAGAACAGAGCCCAACAATTTGTTCCGTCGTCATGACTTTACTACTTCTCTTAATTCCTTTCCTTTAGTACCTCATGTAATGGGGAAGATTTTGCAAGAACTGCAGCTCCACTTGAGAACAAAAGCTGTTTTCTCAGAGTTCAAATGAGCATGAATGTTAAGTTATCATAAAAAGAGGCCCTGCCTTCTGAGCTCAGTGGAGCCCCATATCTACTCCCAGGCTGAGAGATGAGCAGCAGTCCCTGGGGACTCTGAACCCCACAGTGGGCAGGGCTGCCTGGGCAGGATGGATATTGCAAGTTGTGACTGCTCTGATCCCAAGAGCTCTTCAGCCAGCTCCACACTGAGTGTCACCCCTGCCTTCTGGACATGATAACATCCTCCCCTCCTGTCACTGCCACGGACACAGTTTGCTGTTGAAATCCAACAGGCCCCCGTCATACCAAACACTTAAATGGTTATTATAAATCTCACATGGTAAAACATGCTTTCCATAATGCCTCTGTGAAAACACTCTCAAACTCCTCAGAAAACCTTAATCTGTTGCTCTTGAAAATACAATAACTGCTGTGTGTGCTCCCTTGGTGGGGGGAAAAAAAGATTGTAACTATCTTTGCTCATTTTACCACTTGAAAGCAGCCATGTTTTCAAAAACCCAGTGGATTTTTGAATCCTCCAGGAGCCAGAAGATGTGCAAGGCACTATTTTTATTTTCTTAACAGCACTGGGCCTCCTAAGTTCACATGTGTTTCAATGTGCTTTCACACAAGTGCCCTCCCAGAGCAGCATCAACTACCAGATAAAACCACACTGCAGCAACACACACAGAGGTAACACAAAACAATGTCTCATAAACAACTTTTCAATTATTAACTAAAATTTCTGCTTAATACTACTGCACTTTTCTGTCATCTCTTCGCTCATGACGTTTTCTAGAAATTTAATTTGCCACAACCTGTACTCTTCCATGCACAGCAAGGGATACATTCTGGCTAACAAGCAATGAATAGACCTTCTACCTGCCCAAATTTCTCCTTGCCACTGCAAAAAGCTCACATTAAGAGATATTTGGCAGCTTGCTAAAGAGAAAAATATGTATTTTTAAAGACATAAAAACTGCCCTGCAAAATAATCAGTTTGCAAAAGCAATTCTTTCAGTTTTAATACATCTGTTAACATCCTGCCCTTCACAGTAATTTCTGTTATCTAAAATAGTTTGTGCTGCTTAGAACATCTCTCAAAAAGGAGCAAAAAATAGTAGTTAGTAGAACTACACACATTTATTTCATGGGAATCCCTTCAGTACTCCTAATATCCCTTACACAGTACAATGAAAGATACAAGCAAGAGTTCACTGCACGCCTTGTCTTGCTCAGAACTGGATTCTATTAATCTTAATTACTTTAATTCATGACATTTAAAGCTGAAGTGCAGATTAGAGTGAAAGCTCAAATGTTTCAGCAGCCCTGTATTGTAACGCTGTCCTTGGGTTTTAAAAGGAAGGAAGGATTTAGAGAATTCACTTTTAGTCTAAGTTTTCAAATACCCATGAAGCCTGGATTTCATCCTGCCAGAAGAGTCTGCAAGGCTCATTTTACTTACCCAAACAGGGACATTCTGGCTTACAAAAGACAGGGCATTTCAAGATGAAGATTTCCATTTAGTGTAGCATAAATACTATTTGTAGTTTTTAGCATAAATTCTGTAACTAGGAGCCAAGTTAGTAAGTGGAATTTGTTAATTTAGTTATTAAAAAATGCAGTTCAACTTATGTCTGGTGGAAAGTATATTTCCACTGAGTTCCAACACACAGTCTGTATTCCAACACCAGCAGCTTCAGAATTTTCCTAAAGTTTAGTGATACTGTAAAGGGCAGAAGGGGACACAAAACATCATTTTGCAAGTGCCACATAATTCTTCAGAGCTATCACTCCCTTTCCCTCAACTAATGTTAAAGGTGAAAAGAGCAAAATCATCCATTATTGAGGGCCTGGTTCAGCATTTCTGTAATTTTAAGTACTTGTATGTGACACAAGTGCATGCAGGAAAGTTGGGTTTGTCTTCACTTATGCTGATAATTAAACATTTCAGGTTTTTTTCTTGCTTTTTTGACCGGGATATGTCTTTAGCCAGTGTGACTTGTTGAGAGATCACTAAACTATATTTGAATATTCCCTCAGGATGTAGCAGGAGGCTTCAGGTCCCTTCAGAGTGGGTCAATTGCCCTGGGCAGTGGGACAAGTGATTTAGGGTTTGCTCAGCCAAAGGGATGCTGGATGTGAATCCCTGCATTAGTGCCCAGCCACTCGGCGTAAAAGGAAGAACTTAGCTGAAAAATTCTCCTGAAGTTCAATTCTGAAGGATTTTCAAATGCCTGAGTAACCCTGGTGACTGCAAAGGCCCTGTGGTGGTTTATTGGCATTTGTTGACACAACTGTACACTGTGAGTGCTGGACCTGATCCAGGGAAGCTCTGCTTCACTGACCAGTATCAGCTTCCTAAAGTGAACACCCCCCAGCCCACAGAGATGTTCTTCCACAGAGCTGAAAGATCAACATGACTACAGATGACTGATATATTTAACAGAAAGTGAAATTAACATCAAATTATAAAATATTTCTATTATTTAGCAGCTACCTGAATGACCCATTCTGCTGCAATGATCTATTCAGTTTCTAGGTATAGTTTCTGAACAAATAAATAATATACACAATGCTACCTAAATCAAGGACTCTGCTCAAGCAGAAGATACTGGAAGTACTAAATTTAATACATGCAGGTAAACAGACCTTAGTACTATTTGGAAGGGATAGGATGTGTCAGGAAGGGAATCCAGCTCAGCTTGGAGCAATTTTGGGCTGAGATACTCACATTTTAGAGAAAGGGAAAGACAGAGAATGATAACAGGTGCCAGGAGGAGCATGGCAAAGAACATTAGAAATTTTGTCACAGAGCCAAGAAACAACATTGGAAATGTCACCATTTCCCATTGTCTCTTTTTTTCACTATTCACAGGAGTATTTATTGACCTGAGAAAGATGAGTACAAGCAGGGAGTTTAGATGCAGCATCAAAAGAAAGCTGTGGGTAGAGCAGTGAGTGTCACAGTGACTCATGCAAACACTGCATTTCAGCTACAGGAACCCAAGAGATTGGCCACAGAAAAAGGTAGAAGATAGGAGATTTTCCTCATAACAAAACTGACTTGCAAAAGTGACCAAAAAAAGATTTTATTACTATAATGGAACTACCTCGATATTCAGCAGGGCCTACACCTGAATCACCTGCACTGAATTTCCAGGATGCTTAACAAGAGAGAGAAAATAGATAATGTGAGTGCCAGACATTTAGCTGGAGGTACAGGAAAGGGTTGGTAAACGTGGAAGCATTTGAACTGACCCTGAACAAGGCACAGCAGAACAAATGGTATCATTACACACAGTAAAACATGATCTGCTGCCTGTGTTAAAGCCTCAAATTGTTACAGTGAGAAAATCAAATAAATATGAGTATAATAATTTGCTTTATCATCTTAAAATTCACAGTGGCTTGCCCATTAACTAGCAGTGGTCTCATTATTTAGTGGTGTTGCTTTGCCTATTTGTCATGAATAATAGCATTTCTTTTGGTTCATTTCCTCTCTGCTGCCTTTAGGAAGGGACACAATAAACTACTTAATAGTTTATTTCATTCTTTTAAAAATTGTTTATAGTTTAAGAACTAAAATCATTATATTTAATCCAGGCTGAAACATTGTTCTTATTCTGCATAAAGTTTAAAATTATTTTAAATTAAACTTCTTGGCATTAAAAAATACAAACTAAGGTCTCAAAGAAGTCTTAGTCTTGATCAAATCTATTACTCTTGATCAAATCTATCAAATTTTTTTGTGAGTTGAATCAAAATAGAGGTGTGCCTTAAAGTATTTAAGAGCTTCTGGGATCTTCAAACTCTTCAGATGTTTCAGATGCTTCAAAAGCTTGTATTGTGAAGGAAAATGGCCACAAAACAAATAAACAGACTGGAAATGCCACTGACACACCACAATCAACATACTTCCTCTTCCAAAAATAGCCCTAAAGTGCCTCATGGAAAACAAAATCATGGAATGACTAAATTCAGTCCTTATGTAGAAAGAAAAAGTTTTATGAAAATGGAAGTGCTGAGACATCAAAAAGTATTAAGTAAAATTTTCAGAACTAAGAGGTTATTTGACTAACTTCTTTGATTTCAGCATTTCAAGTTGAAAGTCTTTACTCCTCAAAACCATTTTGATTCCATACAAACAGTAGATAGTTCCATTTCCCCTGAACTTCATTTCCTTCTAGCACTCTAATTTCCAGTGAGACCTCGTTGGGGTGATTTTCCAGCAGCACAATATGGTTCAAAGGTGCAGCCGTGCAGGTATTTAATTCAAGGGCCACCCTATTAAGGCAGATGATTAAAAATTGTATATATCCACCAGATTTTACGGCAAAGCTGCTTTAAGACCTGCAAAAAGGGAATGAGAGCAGTTTTAAACCTTGTTTTAAACCTTCCCCATACCCCTGATGAAGGGGGGCAGCATCAGAGGAGCCCCTTCCTTTGAAATTTAGGAAAGATAATTATCAAATTACATCATTATGAATTTAAAGAAGAAAAAGAGGGGAAAACAAACCATGAAGGATTTCAAATGCACACAATTATACTCATTTTAGACAAGTATAAGCTGAAGAAAAAGTTCCAGGAAAACAACAGGCCATTTTGCTGTGGTAAATACTGCAGTGATGTTATACTGGGGACCCATGAGGTTGAGTGGCACATTAGAAAGGATCTGCTCACTAAATCCTAAAAAGCCCTTTCCATACATTTCCAGTTTGATCACACACCATAACAACAGCTGCAAAATGCTGCTGTCCAGCTTGTCTATTTAATAGCTTTTTAAATTAATTTTTTTTTTAAAAGGCTGATTTCTCATGGAAATGAAAGTTCCTCATGGAGATGGAAAATTTATCCAGAAGTAGAGAGGAAATTAACTGAAAGCTAAGGGTTGAAATTCTGCACCAGTATTCACTAGAGATGACCACCTCTTCCTTGCAGAGTCCTGGACATATCCTGATGTTTGGGAGAGCAGGAAGCTACAGTGGCTCCAATAAATAAAATCCATCAAGCACGTGTTTGAACAAAAGCACTCCTGGAAACTTCTCCCTTCACAAGCATAAGGCAATACTTTGTGCTTCCATGCAGAACTGATGTTTCTTTTTGGCAAAAACACTGCAGTAGGCATTCAAGTAATTTTTTTAAAGCATTTTCAAAGGGGGTGTTTTTGAAAAAGTTACTTTCTAAGAAGTCAAAGGTGGTATCTGTTCATATTTAAATTACAACTAAGTCAAAATAAATTCAGAAGACTATGAAGACTAAAGGATAGTAAGAGCTCATTCTGCTTCTAATTATGTTTTGTTATATAAAAACTTAATTCACCAGATGATGCAAATCACACTTATAATCAAGGAGCTCCTTTAAACAGAAGGATAATCTTTTGCATTTGGCAAAATATTAAATCAAAATTAATTGTCTCTATCAGCTACAAAGATTGACAGTATAAATATGTGGATCAGTGCAGACCTCACAACCAAAATCCTTATAAAAAGGCAGGTGTATCCACATTTTTTTTATATTTTCATCTAAAAAGAAATCTGAGTATTAATCATGATGTAAATTAAGTGATCCCAGTGGAAAACTTCTACCTTTCTCCCACTTTAATGGATCATTCCAAAGTTTTCTTTTCTAATTTGAAAAGAAAAAAAAATTACCATTTTTTATTACATTGAATATACTGAAATTGAAGCAGTGCACAAACAAGGAAAAAAGGAAAACTATCTCATTTTCATGTCACTGGAGTAAGGTTGATCCAGAATGCTTTGAAGATTGCTTTGCAATGCTTGTGCAAACTTAAAAAGCATCATTGCTTTGAGAAATAACTCGTGCTGCACATGGGAGGAATGCAATGTGCACGGGGGCCTGGTGCAGCTCTTCAGGGCTGGAAGACACTGAGAGTAACTGGAAAGAAAAGAACTGCTTTATAAAAAGTCTCTCTAAAGTTCAGATCAAACATACATAAATAACAAATCAGAAGGGCAAGAAGAGAATGTGGGCCATTGTTCCTTTAAAACAGGATCCAAAAGGAGATGTGCTACTTGTAGCCCGTAATTTCAACATTAATATTAACGCATGTTTTGAGAAACATTAAAAAAATTCCCAAAACAAATAAAAAATAGCTCCAAAATGACAGATTTTTATCCCTACCTACTAGAATAGGAAACTTCTTTGCATATAAAAATCATTTATGTAAGCCTTAAATAACAAGTTTTGCACATACTGTCTGGGGAAAACAATACAAATCCATCATGTTATATATGATACTGCTGAAGTCTTAATTTTGCAGCAGACAGGAAGGGCTCTGAGCATCCTGCCTGGAGCAGTTTGCTGTCGTTCTGAACTGGAAGTTAGACACCAAGGGGAAATTTTTTTCAATTTTTTTCACATTTTTTTCATCTGCAGCCTCACTGCAGATGGAATCACCAACACCCAGCCAACCTCTTAATCCTAAAGAGCTCAAATGCTACTTTTAAATGCTTAATATAATTTGTAGGAAGTTAGTACAGCCCTTTAATTTCTCTGCATTATGACTATCCAGTATTTTTGTTAGACAGACTGGAGCCTAAAGGTGTGAATCAGAAGATGCACTATTCATACTGCAAATTAAATCAGCCCTAGAATTCAACTTGAGAGTTTTAGCAGAAATTAACTTTCAGAGCAAAGTTTGTGAGTAATCCTAATTAACTTCAAAACATTAACATCACATATGGCCCAGTACAAGCACCCAACCCAGCAGCAGCTAAAGTATTGCACAAAATAATGGCAGCACATTCACATCCTCATACAAATATTTTAACATCAAGTCGATACTGCTGAAAAGGTGAACTTAGGAAAAGTGAGCATAGAAATCATGAAGATGTAATCTTACACTTGAAAATTTAACTTCTTTTTTATGTTGCCTTGGAGAAACAACATATCACCTTTGCCTTGGTTTAATCCTGCACTAATAATGACCACATATGTTCCTTGTAAATACTGTATATATTTATATTTATGGAATATATTTATATATCATAAATGTATAGCAACAGTTGACAACATACATCATAAAACACAAAAGTGCCATCAGCTTATGTAAAAAATTAACAGTACAGCAGCATGGCAAGAAATTATTACCTCTCTTTCAAACAGAAAATATTCAGTTTTGAGATGAAAAATGCTCATTCTAGAGATATAAAAGGTGAGTACAGGTGTAAAAACACCTGGAAGTCTGAGACCTAATGGATGTTGTTGTTTCTTTGATTCACTCTTGAATTTATATCTACCTATGCTAACCTTCTCAATTTCAATGAAGAAAGAATTATACTTCAAGTTTTCCTGCGGTGAAATAAGAGACTTGCAGAACTGCATTACAAACCCCTGAAAACAGAGATTTAATAGAACCATCAAAGAGCACAGCTGCACTATTGGATACCACTCTAATTAATATTACATAATCCATACAACACATGTGATCAATTTTGAGGTCCCAGGCGGTCCTTAAATGAATGAATGCAATTTGTAAGCTCTGATCTGTCACTTCCACTTAAGAGCAGAAGTGTCTACATTTCATATTACATTGTAATGCATGCTGTAAGCCTGTATCAGAACTCCAATTACTTATATCATGATCAAGTTCCATAGACATAATTAGGAAATGGGGAAGCCAGGACCCATAAAACCATGAGATGATGGCAGAAGAAAAGTAGGGAGAGAGGTAGGAAAAAAGTTACCAAAGGGTCAAGTGTAACCTGCTTGGAAAGGCTGCACTGATGGTCCATTGGCTGGCACTGGGAGGAGGAATTTTCCCAAATCTGCTTTATTTTAGGGTTATTTTGCATGAAGTGGAAAAATGAGCAGCTTAAGCTGCATACTTTAAAGGAAAATTAGGTGCTGAATCTGGGAAAACTTCAAAAGAAATCTTTCTGCATGTCTTATTTCCTGCGCCTATTCCATTACAGCAGTTAAAGGGAAGTACAGCTTCAATCCCTTAGCAAGTCACCCAGCAAAAAGAAATCTGTACACATTTGGTGCTGATTGCCTTTGATCAGGAAGGACCTTGCCTTGCTAAAGCACAAGCAAGAGCTGCAGTTTTCACAGAAAATTCCTTGAATTTCTAGATTTGAACTAGTGAACTATAGCCCCCATTAAAAAGACTGAAAGGTTACACTTAGTTAAGCTCAAAACCTGCGTCCACAGCAGAAACTGGAATACCGAAATGAAATAGATCTGAGATCTTCCTAATAGATTTAACATCTCATTTAGAAAATGTCAGCAGGAACAGCTCCATTTTAGCAAACTTTTTTAATTAAACAACAAAATAAGTGCTGAAGCACTTTTACTTCAAAAATTTCCAAATATTTATACAGAACTAAATATTTGGAAATGTACAAATTCCACAGACAGGACAGTTAACAAGCCATTTGTGGTAGTGAATCAAATCCAAACACTTCCACCAAGCAAATTCAAGACAATTATATTTTTTTCCACAGCTAGACTTCATATCCAAGTGACACTGTGTGGAACTAAAGCTGGTGACAGCGCAGGTCTGGGAAGGAAAGCTCTGGGCTGGCAGCCTCTGCTCCAATGCACTCAAAGCCACCTCATTCACAGCCATTAACCTTTTTTTTTTTTTCTCCTCACCGAGTATAATACTTACTTCATAAGATGCTGAAACAATTAATGTAATTTAAAAACATCATCTAGTACTGCCTACAGAATGGCAAATCTTTTCCAGAATGAAAATAAATCAGATTTAATGTTTTAGAGTAAATACATGCATGAAAAAAGATACTATAATTACACTCACTAAATATGGCTCCAGATAATTATTATGCCGGCTTTCATTGAAAGAAAAAAAAAAAAAGAAGAAATGAAAGAAGGGAAGAAAACCATTTTAGGAAGGGGAGGGGAAAGCCAGGGCAGTGACGTTAGCAATGTTCCATTATGTCCTTATTTAATTCTATGGCAAAGTTCCCATTGACTTCAATGAGAGTACGGTTTGGCAGGAGAGAGACAAGCAGAATGAAATAGTTTCAAACCAATTTTAATGCACTATTTTCCTTTCTCAACTCTGACAAACTAATTTCCTCTTTTTTTTTTCTTTCCCTACTCTTTTCTTAATTGTTGTTGATGCAGCTCTTGTACTCCAATAGAAAAATAGCTCTTCAGCAGCCTCGGAAATGCTGTACACAGAAAACACACCAAGGCCCCTCATGCATGGAAGACTATAATAATCAAACTAGAACTGCATTTAGTGAGAGAGCGGTTCGTGTGAGTGAAGTGCAAGGCTGGAAATTGAAATCGGCACAGTCTGACTGGTCAATAGCAACCATCACTCAGTGTTTATACCAATCCAAATCGGAATGAAAGAAGCGAGAAACAAAGGAGAAGAAAATGCAAGAGAAAAGCCATAGGGCTGGGAAATATTGAACCTGCTGTGAACTTACTGAAGTGATTGTTAATCAGTCTGATGTCTCTTAAGAAGAGTTAATTCAGAGAGAAGGCATAGCATCACACAAACTGTTACATATAAAATGAACTCCAACATTTCAAATACAGAAATATTTGGGATATTTTGTCACTCCAGAAAATGCACATCAGCTCCTGTGGCAATGCAGCAATTACGACGAGAGAAGCGTCAGATAAACGCACTACCCTGAATTATTTATTAGAAAAATCCGTTTCAAGGACGCAGAGGATTGCCACGCCGGTGTGACAGATTTTGAACACGTTGTGTTATTGTGTGTAACGAGTCGCTTCCCCCGCGGCCGTGCGGGGAGCGCCGTGCCCAGCGCCGGCGCCTCGCTCGTTCCGCTGGGCTCTGCTGCACAGCTAATCCTTTCACAATGGCCCTAATCCAGTTAGCGGCCAGCGATGGTGAAATGTCAGCCTAATTGGATAACAGCCTGGCATTCTGTGATTATTTCATTAGGGCAGCAGGCCCCGCTGGAGGGGACGCCCAGCAGCGCTGCGGGCCCTCGGCCGCTCCCCGCCCCACTCCTCAGGGCGGCCTCACACTGACACCAGCGGCCTCTCCCGAATTAAAACCATCTTTAGGAAAATATTAATTTGCACTACGTTTTTGGTAACTAGAAGCCAAGTAACTTCCCAGCTTTGGGGTACTGCAGAATGGATCTGCTCCGGCTCCTCACGGGCGCTGGCCCATCTCCCCTTCCCTCCTTGGTGTCCCCTCAGCCGCAGCGCCAGGTGGGCTGGGAGCAGGGTGACAACAGGGCCACCCCAGCGAGTGGCAGCTTGGAGTGGGGACCTGGGGCCACGGGCAGAGTTGTTGACAAAGCCTTTGTGTCCTGCTTCCCTCACATCCCTGCGGAGCCAGGGAAGCACTCAGCCTGCTGAGGACAGGAGAGGGACAGTGGTCCAGGCACAGTCCCACCGCCAGCTCCATGGCCCCCTGATCCTCCCATCAGTTCTGGGACTGATGGAAAACACCTTTTGAATCGAGCAGGAAATGCACAATACTTGTTCACACGAACAGTAAAACAGCCCGCGGTATTTCCGTGGCTGTCACCAAACACTGCCCACGCTCTAACAGGACATGCCCTGCCTCACATCCCCGTGCCACAGGTACCCCACAGGTGATGGAGCGTGGGGACCCACAGTGCGGACCAACAGTGACACCTGGGGGAGAGAGAGGCGGGATGAGCACGGCTCCCTCCCTCTCCTCTGGCATGGCCGATCCCTCACCTGGAGCCAAGCCCTCACCCACACCTGGGCCTTCCACCTGCACGGAGACGTCACTCCCTGCTTCAGCTTTAACCTCTGGCCATCCACTTACTGCCACTGGAGCTGAGCCTTGTCTTCAGTCCTGGAGTGACATTGATTTGCTGTGAGGAGCCAGTGCAGGCATCATATCATACCCAAACCAAGAAAAGTGCACAAATATTTATGTTTGTATTGACGGTAATGCAAATTTTCAACTTTGCTCGCTCCACAAAAACATTTATATTCCTCTAAGAGAAAATAAGAGGCCATGAGAGAGATTATAGTATTGCTCAAAGAATCATTTTGGGCTAAAAAATATATTAAGAAAGAATGAGGATTTTTAAAGATGTTTCATATAGATACATATTTAAAACTCCCTGTGAAAAACTCTGTAGCTTGCCTTCACTGCAGACTGAAACGGAATGATGCACTCAAAGAAAGAATCAATGACCTCCCACGCTTTTTTCTTACCTTTCTCCCAGTCTGCACCAGCTTCACAACTCCTACACTTGACTTCTTGCCTCCGTTCTGAACTACCTGCCTCCCTGACCACAGTGTCACTATTTATTTATTCATTCTTATCTTCAGGGCAAAGGGCTGGTGGGGGCTCCTGCCTGCACTCAATTACCCACAGACATTTTCCTCTGCTGTGATGGGGGAACCAAAGCCTCTTCAGCAGGAGCTGGGAATCTCCCCAGCCTCCTGTGTGCCCAGGGCTGCTGGGGGTGCTGCAGGCTGGGCACCTGTGGGGCACGAGCAGCTCCTGCAGCCTGGCACGGAATGAAGACAGATTAAACCAGCACTTCCAGGGAGTCGCTGCAATTCTTTGCTCTCTGGGTGGCCCTAATGAAACAGTTGACTTCTCTGAAAATAAAGTCTGCATCTTGAACAACTATTTCAGGGTTCCACGGAACTGCAGAGGTACCTGTGAGAACACAGTGTCCTCTCAAATGTTTATCCGAGTTACTATAAATTTGATCAACAAAAATCACAGTGAATTGCTCAGTGCTGTAAGTTAACCTGACAACAGCAGTTTTCCTCTCTGACTCCATTTGATGTTGTCCATAGCTCACAGCTGTGTTTTTTCAGGGGGGTTGCATAAAGCTTTTACTTGGGTTTGGGCTTTTTTTTTCCTATTTTCAAGTCAGTACCAAACAACTCCCAGAAGCCATTACTTTTATCACCTTGAAGTCTTCTGGAGAATATTCTTGTACAAGCATTTGAGAAAAGTGGCTCATTACAATCCTATAACAGGGTGGGTTTTTTTTCCTCCAACATCTATCTCCGCTCTCTTATATGATTATTTTGCTGTTTCTTCTCTGCAGAAATATGCTGTTTTACAACTCCAGATCACTGATTTCTAGACAAACTCATGGGGCTGTCACTGCAGGGCAGCTGATGCTGCATTGACAGCAGAAGGGATTTGGGCAGAGCATCCCCCCAAGACCAACCAGGGCTCCAGGCACTGCTGCAGCTTTTCCCCCTCGCAGCAACATGAGCAGAGGGGACGTGAAAGCCTGACCACAGGGGATTACAGCACTCAGTGCTTGGTGTGGGATCAAACAGGAGCAAAAGGGGCACCGAGAGGACACTGCTCACAGATGGATGCTCCATACAGTAGGAAGCACCTGCCAGACTGTATGTTGTGCTCTCAGGGCCATAGCTGCAATGTGCAAAAGCCTTGGTTCCTCCTGAAGAGCATTTTCCTGTTTTAAGACTGCCTCTTCCACACAGTTCAAGTTTGGAAACAGGAAGAAAGGTGGGTGAGGGGTGTCCCAGACAGAATCAGTGATTCTATTTTGCATGAAGCAGTAATAGGAAGGAAACTTAAATCACTAATAAGACAACTGACTCTTTCCAAAGCATGACTCAAAAACTTGAATTATTGAAGACATTTCATGCAGTCAGTACTGAGGAGACAGAACAAAGAAATCTACTAGAACAAATGGATTGATACACCTGTAGAAGCCACAAATTTCAGATCTCATGTCATCTTAGGAAAAGGGTATGTCTCAGAAACAGTGACCATGTGAGTAAAAATCATGGTGTCACTCAAAACCAGCACCTAACACACAGACAAGCAAGCAGACAATGTTGCTGCTCTCTACAGCAGCACTTCTCCTGTACTGCAGCCATGAGATCCTGCTGCAGTCATGCCAACAGTGCACAGTCTCCCAACTGAGCCAAAGCTGAATCCTTCCTGATGAGAACAATCCTAAGGGTTTGCCTGGGCATTAGGATATTCCCCACTTGAGTGGAAATAACGAATGCCATCAAAAAATCAGGACAAAAAAGGACAGGAATTATTTATGCCATGATAAGGACTGTGAGAACACGTGAATGAAATGCTTAGACTGAATGGAACAACATCTGACAGATAATCAGGAAAACTTTCTGACTAAATAAGGAAAGGACTGAGCAACTCTGTATAATAACTAGGACTGGAAATTCCAAGCACTATTAAAATGTATCCACTCCCTGCAAGCTCAGAGTGTAGTTTTACAAAACAGCTTATTAAAAAATATTTCCTTTAATCATATGTACAAGAGCCCATAAAATGAGAGGAGTGTGGCACAAACTTAGTGATTCAAGACCACAAACCATAAAAGGTTGTACTTTTTTGCACAGTTACATGCAAAATTTACAGCTCTTAAAACAGCCACGTGACTTTTTAGTCATTCACACTCAGGATGCATTAGGACTGCACTAACTCACTCGGCTGATGTGATCCAATTATTAGGGAGTCCCAGAATGCTGGGAACAACTGAAAGTCCTGAAAGTTTTCATCATTATTAATAAATGATCCAAGAGCTATTGCATTAGTAAAACTAGGAGGAACCATGAGATCAATAAAAAACACCTTAGTTATCAAATATTGAATCACTAAGCTCATAAGCAGTGAAAAACAAAGCTTTCTGCAGGCATGGATCACTTGTCCGTAGGAATGCACAAACTCTGTGGCCTTTTGAAAATTTATGTTTGTTTTATAGATCTGCATATTGAAAAGAGTTAACAAAGTATAAGAACTCCCAGATCTTGAAACTGATGAGAATATAAAGTGTGCCCTTAAAATGGCCACCCAGCTCTCAACAGGTTTTAAGGTGCTCTGGGGCAGGGTCCTGTGTATCTGGAATAGGAGGCAGGAGATTTAAACTCTTGGTCAGGTACACCATGGGAGCCACGAATACAAAGGAAGCAGATTCCTGGGCAGACCTGGAGCCTCCTGGGTGGCCTTACATCTGTTGTGCCAGCATCAGGGGACACCACAGCTCAGGGAACTGTGATCCAGGAGAGGAGGACAGACAGCACACACACATGTGTGGCTCCAGTGGTGCACAGGGCTTGTCTGAACCCTCACACTTTGTGATTTAATGGGATCAATTTTCACATGCTTCCACACACTTAGAAATTTAATTGGTTGTGAAATATGCTGAAGAGTTCAAAAGTGTTCTTTGATATAAATGGAACCGTTCCTTATAAAAGATGTTGGCAGCGTTGCATTCTATTTTTATACAAAACACTGGAAATGGTCTCTACCAAATTTCCATGAAGATGGATCACAGGTTTAACAGGATAGAGTGGATCAGGGGAAAACCAATTCAGGAAAGGGCAGAGCCTGACAGAGCTGAAGATAAAAAGAGAGACCTCATTTTTCTTTCCATCCTGAACATTACAGCTGTAACAGCTTTATTACTACAGCTTTATGTATGTTTACATTTTTTTGCTGATTGTTGGCATTACAGCCACATCTGGTATCATTTTTCTTAACTTGCCTTATTACCATTTGTAACATGTTTCCCCCCACTCCCTGAGCCTCTCAAGGATCAATCTTGCCTTGCCATTCTGCCCCATCTTGCCCTCCTACCTCTCCTCTAAGTGTCAGACTTTCTGAGACCTTCTTTAGAGAGGTAATCAGAACATGAACAAATCTTTTTCACCCTCATTCCCTTTCTTTTTTTTCCTTTTAAATAAGGAAGAATACAACGAACAGGGCTGATTTGCACCTTGCCTGTTTGGCTGTGCTAGCACTGCTCTCATACCCTAATTCCAGCTCCCACTCTGATCTGCTGGCCAAACAACATATTTAATTATATCATGCTGGTGGTACCAGGCCCAGAGAACTGCTCTGCTGGCAGAGTTTTCCTAAACTGACCCTATGGCCAGGATTCAGCTTCCAATAAATCTCAGGCTACACAGTGCAAATTTATCACCTGGGAGACACCCCCTCCTCCTTCACTCAGCACTGAGTTATGGGGGACCATGAAATTTCATTTCATCAAAGGAAAACTAGAGCCCCTCCTGTCCTTCTTCCAGGTTCCTAGCTTCAAGTAATTAACAACCTATGACATTTGCACATTTTCACACTAATTGAGAACATACAAAATACATTTTTATCTTAAGCACTGTTCTAAAACCTGAGGGATTACTGATGCTATTAATGAAAAACACAATTCCAGACTTTTTTTAGGATTGGGGGAATCAATTTTTTCATTACAATTCAGTTATTGAGGAAAAAAAAAAAAGATTATTTAAGCCATCTCATTTAATCAGAAAATACTTGTTTCACACTAGCATTTAAACATGAACCTGAAAAAAAAAACTTAGACAGAAAAAGAGAAGTTACATAACTACCAAAGGAATGATCATTCACAGAGCATGGGGAATGCTCCTAGCAAGACAGCAAAAGATCTAAATTTAGAAAATGTTACTCTTTTGTCATTGTTATCGAAATCTGAAAGATAATTATTTTTTAAAGGAGAAAAATACCTTGTTAAGTTTTTTTGGGAAAAAAAACCCTACTACACTCTAGCAAGACTACAGAAAATGGGAGCTTTCTTCCTGGGTGGTTGTGGTGCTCTCCAAAGAGATCTGTCCCGTTGGAGAAGGTTGGATTTGGTGGCAGTGGGTGAAATCACAGCAGCAGGACACAAAATCAGTATATCCCATCACAAAATGAAGTGTCTGTATCACAGGGGAGGTTTGGAGCTGTGGCAGAGGGGAAGGGCTCCACTGGCAGAAGGAGCCTGCTGCAAAAGCGTTCTGGTACGAAGACGTGCTCCACAGGGAACAGCTGCTGAGCCCCAGAGCTTTCCAAGGGCCTGACCCCACTGCCAGCCACCCCCACGGGCTGCCCACCACAGAAAATGTACTGTATGGACTGTCAGGGCATTGATTAAGAAACAAACCCTAATATTATTACATTTTGTTCTAGTTAGTCTCAGTGGTTGAAGAATAAATAACAACTCTAGGGGCAGTGAAAAACACAGGTGTGGTTCTTTACACGGATTTGCTAAAATTGGTATCTTTGAGGGAGTTTTGAAACATGGAGAGAAACTCCATCCAGGGAATCCACAGCATCTCCACACATCCAGGTCACACCATGTCTGCATTTTGGTTTTTCCCCCCCAGAGTGTGGTAATTCCAATGCAGGAAATTGCAAAGGGAGAGATTCTTTCAGCATGGATTTGTTGACATTTAATCCCATTTGGAGTGCGCTACATGAAGATTTAACTCTGCCACTCTTATTTACTCCTACCACTTAGAGGCACTCAAGGTCTTTGAAAAGGCACCTCAGACCAGGCAGGTTCTGTGGACTCCTTGAACATCTTCAGCTCTCTGTTCCCTTCCTTGTCCCTTCCACCCAAGCAGCACTGAAATGGCTGCAGGCTCAGCCTGCTGGTCCTGCACTGCTTTGAAGCCACTTCAGCTCTGGCTGTGCTCATTTCCCACTGAGGCATTTTGCCAGGAAACTGAATATTCAGAGGTCTCTTGTATGGATTCTGGATTTGAGTATAATATGTAGGTTTATGGACAGATATGGAGTACATGCTACATACAATACATCATCTTATATCCTTGTTAAAATGATTAAAGCCCAAGCATGAACAGCTATTTCACAGAGCATCCAAAAACTTTCAGTGAAGAAGAAGTGGTTCTTTCTATAACAAAATTAATTTAGTCTAAGAGTTTTAAGAGCCTTTTCCTCCAAAATGTATTTTGTCTTTTCTAACTTTTAATAAATGTTGTTTACATGCAGAAATGAGAAATCATTGGCTGTTCTGCAAGAAAGTAATTATTTCAAATTAAGATAAATACATGCATATAGCTGTACGCATATAGAGGCTGTTATTTCCATTTCTTCTTTCTGTCCTGTACTTGTGTAGCTGGAAACCTACAGACCAATCAATTCTCACAAAATTAATTTATTTTTTTTTTAATAGCACAGAAAATCACCTACACTGGGAACTCAAGTGCAGAATTTTTCACTTCTGTTAATACAAGTGGCAAAGCCAGCCATACCACACAGTGGACACTGCAGTCCATTGTAGAAGCTGGAACAGGATGCTAAGACCATGTATATATATGAAATATATGGCTTTTTATATATACGACATGTAGGTATGTATGTATCTACATGCATTTGCAAGAAATACATTCCATTTTTCAGGCTTTGAGTTTATGGCTTTCCCATGACAAAAGAGAGCTAATAGTAATTTTTTTTAAAAATTACTATAATTAACTGTGTTTTAGAGAGGTATTGCATCTTCAGAGCCTAAATTACTCTAGAGTTTTAATTAATTTTGTTAGACACTGTAGTTCTCTTTCTACTTTTCTAAATTTCAGCAAGCAAAACTGATGTGAATTCTGATTAAACAAAATGTAATTTTTGTGACAGTTTAAAAAAAAAAAAGTAACTTAAGGTTTCTGGACAGATAAAATATTATTTACTACTGATTAGCTAATTCAAGTAATTGGTTGAAAGGGAGATAATTTGTCTGACCTGCAAAAGGGGCTGTGTCCTCCAAAGCCTATCTTCCACTAGTTCCTCTAAAGATAACAAACTTAGGTGCTTTAGAAACTCACATGAGGGATCTCTTTCCAGCTGACACCCAAGGAGGCACAGCTGTGCATGGCTGTGTTGAGCTGCTCTGGGTCACTACAACCCCAAGACAACAAGGACCAGGTGCCCCAAACACCTGGCCAAGCCAGCAGCCCCTTCACTGGATCACTGAGCACTCAACCCTGACAGCCCAGCTCTGCTTCATCTGGAACTGCAAAAACATCTCAGCTTAAGCTGACATGGTTTCAGGAGGCAGAAATTAAGAAAAAAGTTAAAAGTTTGGAAACATCTGAGGAAATAGGAAGAGAGGTACTTCCCCCCTCCCCTTTATTTTCTTCCCCACAGCCAGAAGAGACTGCACTTTGAAAATTTACACAAAAAAAAATAAATCCCAGGATTCATAAAGAGAACTGCAGTGAGCATACAAATTGATAAAGAAAAAAACTACTAGAGAGGAGTAGGACAGGAGAGAAATCCAGCAGCACTACAGCTGAACACAATTCTGTGTATCACAGGGTGAAAATGGGCACAGCTCCACCCACTGCAAACTTTTTGCCCAGTCCTTTGCTGAAGATGTGTGGTGTTATTTAGGGGTTTAACCTTGTAATGAAAATAAAAATGAAGAGTTACACCAAAAACAAAAACAAAACAAAAAAAAAAACCCACATACAAAAAAAAAAAAAAAAAACCAAACAAACAAACAAACCTAAAACAAACCTGCAAAGACACTTCTCATGCAGTCCAGTTAGGAAATCCAGAAAGCTGGTTTGCCAACCCTCCAAAAGGCAACAGGTGTTGTAAATAAAAAACACTTGGCCCCAGCTCCACATGCCTTGATTATTTATTCTGATTTTCTGAATTAGTGTCTGGAGTTGGACAGATAAAGGGCTGGGACAGCAGACAATATAACTGGCTGGTGGT
Source organism: Pyrgilauda ruficollis (assembly GCF_017590135.1). Lineage (NCBI taxonomy): Eukaryota > Metazoa > Chordata > Aves > Passeriformes > Passeridae > Pyrgilauda > Pyrgilauda ruficollis. Next base: position 3,389,376 of record NW_024530599.1, read on the forward strand.
AATGACAGCTGTTACCCATATGCTGACAGAAGGAGGACTTTATTTCTAGCAACTGGAACCAAAAATGTGTTTTTCTGAGAGTACCTAGGATGGATAGGTGAGCATTAGTACTCCATTGAATAGGGAGCTTCTGAGAGTGCCCGTGGCAAAATGAGACCTAGATGTTAAATGAGATATTGCACATATTGTCATCAGGAATGTAAAGGTTCTTTTTTTGGTTTTTTGGGGGGGAATCTTTCCTCTTATCGACTAAATGCTTTAAATACTTTAATATTCATGCACCAAGGGGAATATGAATATTTTCCTGACACAGTCCAAAGCAATCACACAACCTAAATAGCAGGCCAAGTCTGGAAGGCATATTGAGCATGTTCTCTGTCGATGATATCATAAAGGTTCCCTCAATGGGAAACACATGGCACCAATTCCTCTCATTCCCCAACCTGTACGCATGAAAATTCATTCAGCTCTAATCACTTCAGTGACAGAAATCAAAAGACATCATGCCCTAAAATTGAGAAAATAACAAACAGGAGGTGCCTGAATTTCACACACTAATCCCATGTTTAGATAAAATTGAGGTGCCTGAATTTCCCATACTAACCCTGTATTGAGATACACATATTTTATCAAAAACCCAGGTGTATTCTCAAGTGATGAATAGCTTTAGCCTGAAATTCAGCTTAACATTTTGAGTTCACTCCTGATAAAAAACGTAAGGTGTGATTTGGAGTTGTTTATTACCAAGTGTGTCTCGGAAGGGATGACATTAAAGCAAACTCCTTTCTCCAATATAAACATACACATGTTCACTGAAATACTGAAAAATCTGGCAAAAGCATTCCATAAAAGTGAAGTTACCAGATGGAAGTGCTATTGTAGCTGCTGCAGCTCCATGGAAGCACTTCATCATCACACTGAGAAATGTTGCCTCTTCCCTGGGAGCTGCAGTGCTCTCTCCTTTGTCTTGTGCAGGCTGCTCACCCTCAGGAGCCATTCATGCTGTCCTCTGCTGCTCACACTCTGCAGCTCCTCTGTTTCCACATCCATCCCTGCCTGCAATCCATCCCCGCCTCCACATCCACCCCTGCCTGCACATCCATCCCTGCCTGCACATCCCTGCCTGCACATCCATCCCTGCCTCCTCATCTACCCCTGCCTGCACACCCATCCTTGCCTGCACATCCCTGCCTGCACATCCACCCCTGCCTGCACACCCATCCCTGCACACCCATCCCTGCACACCCATCCCTGCCTCCACACCCACCTCTGCTGCCAGGAGGGATCCAGCAGAAAAGGAGATGGAGACACTTGAAATGGCAGGGAATGAATTTCTGACACCAACCTTTCTGTACCAAGGGCTTGCTACATCTCGCTTTTTTGGAAAAGCTTACTCAGAAAAAGCCACCAGTGTCTGTGAGATGCAGAATCAGGGAATATGGGGTGGGGGGAAGTGTCTGTGGGCAAAAATAATGTTTGAAAACTACTTCCATTAATGAGGGCAGAGAATAACATTCTATCTTCTCTTCCTGCAAAGAGAAACCACACATCTCTCAGAAAACTTTTTAAATACATTTTTTTGTCTCTGTAGTTTACAAAATACCTTCACTTCAGGCAAATTTTTTTACTATTTTGACAAGACACTTCCACAGGCACCTTGTCCAAGTTGAGAAGCAAATTCTCAAGACATCTTATTTAGAGTGAGAAAACAGGGACTGCACCTTAACAGAGATTTTACTTATTGATTTTCAAAAAGAAATTCCTCCTTTATTTCCAAGGAAGTCACAATGTTGTTATTCCCACTTTATACATGAGACGAACAGAAACACAGACAGGTAAAATGAGTTATTGAGGAGAAATGCAGTGAAGAATAGACATGGGATAAAACCCAAGAATTCAGACCAGTGGTTCTGGTGCTGTCCCCAGAGAGCACAGCAAATTCTTACAGGGAGAAGAGAAGAATAAACACCATTTTGGGGAAAATAAAGCAAGCCTTCATATTACACACTGATACACGAAACCTTTCTTTAGCAAAGACAAAGAAAAGATAAAGTTTTCCTTGAGACTGAACTACAACTGATTAGAGTGTATAAACTACTGTCATATGATGTATCAGAGTGTGTCATTCTAAATAAAAACTCACTTCATACTTTTAGACAAAATGCAAGCCAAGCACAGGAAAATCACATAGCTACTGTTCTGCTAGCTCAGAACAGTCAGTAATTTTTACAAGTGCCATTCCATCTCATCTGCCCATATGTCCCTTCCACATAAGGTCCAGGTGAGAATTCAGCCCCTCTTTCCTGAGTGCTGAACGAGCCCTGCAGATACACAGTCTGTCTGTCACAAAATAATGGGCTTTTCTTCAGTGACTATTATCATCCTGAAGAGTAATACTTTTTTTCACAGCCACAAAGACTCAGCACAAGAGGGGACTGACAGAACCACCCAGCACAGGGAGCTGAGCTGCAGAGCCAGCAGATTGCACTGAAAGAGCTGCTATCTGCAACAAGTAAAAAGCAACCAGGTGATCTCATGACAACCTTCAAAACACCCTCAGATCACTCAGAAACCTCTGAGATATGCATCAAATCTGGATTTTTTACTAATTTGAATGCATATGGATGGATTCACGTTGCTCCATCTGGCAGGCTCCTCTCAAAGGATTTGGAGGAGCAGGGAAGCACGTGTGGGTCCAGAGAGGCACAGGGGGATCCCACCTCTGCCGTCAAGTGTTCAGCTCTAGCCAGAGCTGTAAAGATTCTTAGATCCAAATGCACTCATATAAAATAACCCCAGCATGTTTTTATATAGATACATTTGAAAAGCTGTCTTTAGAAAAGAAATTTAAGAACTTTTTTTCCCAAAAGCTTGGGTTTTTTTTAAAAACAACCCAATGTCTTTGCTCTTGTTTGCTGTTAAGCAATACATAAGGAAAAGACATATACACATTTCCTTGAAGTATTTTAACAACTCCTCTTTACCTTTTTTTTTTTTTCCCCCTGTGGTTTACGTACTGTTTCCCATAAAAAAATAAATTACTGTGAGACAAATGCTCCCCTTCCTATCTGGAAGCACAGCAAGAGGATGCTGTGGTGCTCTCGTGGCTGTGCCCCAGGCTGGAAGCTGCAGCTCCAATGTGTTATCACTATAGTTACAGCATTTATCCCAACAAGGAGCTTCCTCGTGGGCAAATCAGAATGCTGCGTAAATAATAAATTCTGGAGACTTCACCTTTTGCAGACACAGTGATTTATGACCTGTTTTCATGCCTTTCACTTTAAAAACTTGGCATGTGGTTTTACATAACCTGAGGTTTTTTCAGGACTCTGTTTAACCCTTGCTTTGGCTGCTCATACCTTACAAATAAAGCATAACTCAGGGCTTCCTACTTTGAGTAGTCATAGAAAATTGAGTCAAATATACACCCTGGACACTAAAAAGCATCTAACAGGAAAATAAAAACACCAGCTCAGAGAATTTTCCTGTTCTACAGCTGAGTTTTATAAGATGAGGTAGTTTTGACAATTTTATCTTAATGAGGAAGACCAAGGTATTTCTTTAGTTCCTAAATAAACAAGAAAGATTAACAGCACACACAACGTTTCTCGTTTTAGCAGACAGTTTCACAGAATTAAAAAGGAAGTCCAGCTTGTGGATGTAAACCCAAAACTGCAGGTATCATATCTGTGACACAGGAGGCATCCAGGGCTTCAGCCAGAACAGCACGAAGTGACCCTGGGTGCTCTTCCTGAGCCACCTGGTGCCAGTTCCTAATGCATACAGACAGATCTGCTCCATTTCTCTTTAAAATCTCCTTATGGCATGGCCCTGGTTACTCACTGATCAGTAAAACATTTGAAAACCCCCCTTTTTAATATAATAACTACTTATCAAAATTGCCCAGTAATTTTAGCAATTTTAGCCATGTGGAAGTATGGTAGGAAGCTCAGTTCTATCTGGCGTAAGTGCTTCCTTTTTTCTAGTTAGAGACAAAACCCAAATAACCCCAAGGCAAGGGAGTTTTTAAAATTATTAATAAAATTATTTTGTTTTCTAGTGAATGACCCCTCAAAAAAATGTAGGAAGCTCAGTTCTATCTGGCATAAGTGCTTCCTTTTTCTAGTTAGAGACAAAACACAAATAACTCCAAGGCAAGGGAGTTTTTAAAATTATTAATAAAATTATTTTGTTTTCTAGTGAATGACCCCTCAAAAAAAACCCATCTGAAAAAATATTTCAAACAAAGGTAACTTATCAGGTACATAAGATTCTCCTTCCCATATGCAATGCTTAAAAAGACATACAGGCTAAACTTTGAACTCCTCCCATGTCAAGAGTGAAGTTTTCTTGTTACTGATCAATTTGAGAAGACAAATGTATGGTGTGAAATAAAAATGAGGCTTCTACTTTTTCACAAAATCTTCACTGATCATAAATCAGAAATTTTAAGAAAATTATCAAGGCACAAGTCAATACAGTAATTAAAAGACACAAAAGAGATCTCCAGGTTGTTATCCTGACACATTTTAAACGAGAGCAGAGTTGTTTTGAAAAATCTCAACCTGAAGTTCTAAGCATGGCCACATTTGTTTATTTCATCCAGCACAACTGAAATTTAGGTGAGGAAGTCACAGAAGGAAACACAATCACAGCTAAAACCTTACGCTGCACACCCTTGTGCTGAATGAAACCTTCTGGAGGTTCTGCACGTGCAAGAGGAGGATGGATGACACGAGCCCTTGTAAAGCCTGACTGCTCCTCATGAAACACAAGGACTTCAGGCACTGGTAGAGACCTATATCAAAGCAAAGCAGACCAAATGTGTTTCCCCAGGTATCTTGGGAAGACATAATTGCTTAAAAAAAAACCCCAGTTCAGACACAGAAAAAATTCCACAGTCATGAGCCTCTGATCCACAACACCAAAGGAAAATGCAGGGTCAGGAAAGGCTGATTGAGATACAAACATCCCTCATGGTATCATGCTGGCAGCTCAGCATAGGCTGATATATCTGAGCATTATAGAAAATACTAATATTTCAATGTCAACATATTCAGCCTAAAATGTTCCAATCAATTCCAAGATGTCTTTCCATAATGCTGGAATGCAATGGAATTAAACCAATGTTTTATTTCCTTAATGGCTTGTCTAGATTGCATTTTGGGTTTACTTAGCATCAGGAAGTCACATAACTTACAGTCACCATAATAACTTCCCATGGCAAATTAAAGGGTTGTTTCGAGACATGTTTACACCTTGACATTCACAATATCTGTTGGCAGCATGCTTGACGAAACTGTCTACAGAAAAAGAATCAGAAGCAAAGTATTTCTTTAAGGATTCAATTTATGTGTTCCTATGAAAGATTGCCTTTTATATTACATTTGGTCCTTTTAATACTGTGAGTACTGTATAGGCAATAGTTTCCATTCTGTAACCCTTAATATTAAATTAATATTTGTTTAGTAAAATGTCTTAGAGGTGTAAGAATTCTCAAGTTTATAGTTCAAGCCAGCAGTCTAAAGAAAGAGTAGAACTGCAGAATAGTAGTTAGTAAATTACTTATCTAGCACCATTTTAATCCCATGTCTGGCCTATTGCTCTCATGACAGTCATCACTGAGTGTAACAGAAGGAAAATAAAATTCCAATTACACACTTTTCACCATTAACTTTTAAATTAAACCAAGATTTTTAAATGGATATTTTCTGTCCTCCTCTTAAATTTGCTGACATCTTTAACCATGACTGGCACTTTCCAAAGCAACAGTAATGATTTTTGAAATATAGTGATGCAGTATTAGATCTGTATGCTTTAGAGCCACCTGATGTTTCAAAATTGTCTCTATCACTATGCTATATTGTTCATTCCATAAACAATTAACTGCATTTAGCATTGTCATAGATTAAAAATTTAATTTGATGGGAACAATTTGCTATGATTTAAGAGACTGAATCAGACAAATGATTATAACTAACAGTAACAGGAGACAAACAAGACAAATTCTCTAAAAATGGTTCACTACATTAGTAAGTGAATGATCATTTGCTGATGGCAAAAACCCAACTGCTTAGTAATCACAACTCTGCTTGGAACTGAAGCCTATTCTCAGGATGTTTCCAGAGAGTTCTTCTATAAGAAAAGAGTAAAAAAACACCTTAGTAATAAGGACAAGTTCTTCATACCTTAAGAAAAATGAGCAGTGCACTATTCTAGGTGGTTAGACCCAAACAGCAAAGCAAAGTCAAGCTGATGGAGCTGCAAATCGGGAAAAACCCAGCCACAGATGCACTGAGATGGGCCACAGAGTGAAAGGGCCTAAAGAGATGCAGGACAAGGGGATGCACAAGTCCTGGAATTACTGCCCAGTTTCTGGCTCCAGGAAAGGATATCAGAACATGGCAGTGTGACCAACCAATCATCACAGTCAAAGCATGGCATTCCTCCTCCTGGAAACACCATGTGGACACTCCTGGGACAAAAGTCGGGCTGACAGCTTCAAAAAAGAACTTCTTTAGAGAGAGCTAAAAGCAGCCCCATTAGACTAAGGGGAGGATTAAAGACTGTAGGAAACACTAACTTCAGAGATGTCAATGTAACTGGAGGGAAGAAAACACCCTGGAATCACCAGCTGGAAGCATTGTAACCAGGATTTTTAAAAGATGAATGGGTATTGACTCCCTCAGAGTCCTCAGGAAACAGTTACTTTTGAAAATTATAGAGAATTTGAACTGGTAAAAAAAATGTGGAGCAGAAGCCACAGAAACAGAAATGTAAAACCAGTCTGAGCTGAAGCACCTGGCACCAACAGTGGACACAGCCAATATCAGAGAGGAATGGACAAGCAGGGCACACATGATCCAGCTAACACATATCTGCCAGCAACAAGCACATCAAATGAACAGTCCACTGCCATCAACACTGCATTTAATTCAATTTGAGGATAAAAAGGAATTAACTGAAACAACGTGGAATATTTGCAAAGAATTCCAAAGAGAAAGCTCTCAAGAAGACACCTGAACATCCTCTGTTCAAGTCTTCTCCTTGCTCTTACTTCATTTTCTGCAGTCCTAAAAACAAGCAGTGAACATTAGTATGTGTGAAGTCCAGCTAAAATTTGCTTTAAAACCCACTAAAAGCCTACGAGTTGGAATTATTGTTCATTTAAAGGTGGACTTTCAGTTTATTTGTATCCAGTTACTAACCACAGAACCATTCCAAAACCAAAGGGAAATGGCAGGAGCCTTGGCTTTGAAGCATCTATGGCAACATGCAACAGCTGAAGCCATGCCAAAGGTGTAAGGTTGCTTGGATAATTAATTCTGCTCGCCACACAGCCAAAATGAATTACCATCTATTCAGCCAGTGCAGAATATTTTCCTCTTCCTTTTTTTGCACTGGTACAAATCATAAATTTATTTCCAAGGGGATCCAGATGAAAACTCTCAGCATTTCTGTAGGCAAAATAAACCACGACGTATGTTCTTCTTGGCAAAGCCACCATTCAAGAGGTGCCTGGAGATATTCTATACTGATTATGAGATATTATTGTGAGGTTTTATTATCCTTTTAAACAATAAAACAAGAAAAGAAACCAACATAAAAGCAAGCAGCTCTGTGCCAGATGTAAGAATTTAATGCTATCCATTCCTGACTAGCGTTTGGAACATGTGCTTCAAATATGAAACTTTTCTAAGTCTCCCCAGGTGAGCAGTTGATCTTATCTTGCAATTTCTGCCGCTTTTCAAACACTGCACAGCCCAATCTAGCAGCTAAATGATCCTAAGAATGTCACAGCTAAAAAAAGGGGTTTTTTCCTTTAACACCATTTTCCCCAAGTAAACATTACACTCCAAAGAAAAATTTCCTTGCAATATCAACACAGGATTTTAGAAGGGAACATGGGAGCATGGAACAGTTTGGGATTTGTGCTCCCCCACCTCTTTCATATTTAACAGATCTTTCCTACAAGCCTTCTTGCAGTTAGCCTAAAATCTCCACTCACTCTGAAAATCCCAGAATTTAAAAACACTTTTTGGTCATGTATGGTGAAAAAAGTTTTTGAAGGTGCAGTAGAACAGTCAATCTAAAAGACTGCGACCAAACTCCTCTTCTTCCATAGCCCTGAATACAATTCTTGCACACACCTAGTTCTAAAACAGTTTGAAATCTCTGAAGGAGATAGTAAAAACCTCCATTGCTCTTATGATGACTTTAATATAAATAAAATTATATGCAAATTAAAGAAAAAAGAGCATTTCCTGGAGAAGCTTTGCAGATGGACAATATCTTATTAGATTCTCTTGACTAAGGGAAGGGAAGGTTGAGGGAAGCTTCAAAAGAATTCATAAAAAAAGAAGTTATTTTAGAATATCACCTTATAATTTGAAGTGGACATGATGGAGACAGAAAAATGAAAGCAATATCTAGATGAACAAGTAGAAAAATCAGCTTTCACTTGTGATAAATAAATTATGAAGATGTTTGTTCTCCTCAGCTGACATCTGTAAAAGCTTAACAGCTAAATGGAGCATTTAGCTCACTTCAGAGATAGTTGAAGTATCTTGCTACTACATTCTATTTTCCAACTGGTTCTTATTTGCAGTAGAATTATTAAATAGTTATTATAACAGAAAGCAAATATTTTTGATGGTCTTAACTCAGTGTCTTTCAGTGAAGTGATAACTTGCTTAGATTTTGTACATGAACCTACAATGTCACTGCCAAGAAAAGACACAAATGGGCCTCCGCCACTTGTCAAGGACTGTACACAGAAATACATTTGCCTGATTTTCTGTCAATTTAGTTGTTGACAACTCGCTAAACAAGGAAGAACAACACTACAATAATAGCTGACAGATGCTGTTTCCACTAACTTTCAAATTCCTTCAACCTCTCCAAAAATCACACACAGAAAGCGATCTCCTTGTCTGCCGACGTGTGACTGCAGGCAGAGATGTTCTGATACCACAGCCTAGCAGCTCACATAGGATATGTCTGCATTATCCAAATGCACACAAACCACAAATGACAGAACTGCTTGACTTTCCACTTACAAAACAAACTATTGCAAAGTGGCACCTGTACAAAGTTTCTTAATCTAAGTTTAGAATATGAGCTCTGGGTTAAAAGACACTCAAGCCCTTCCATTTTCTGGCACCTGGTGAAGAAGACTGGGCCATCCCTTGTCATTCTCTGCTGGTTTGGAGTTTGTTCATGGGGGGTTTTTTGTTGTCTAGGGGATAGAAATAACAAAGAATAATAGAATATTTTTCTACTGTAGAAGAACAACTAACCTGACCAATGGGTCTAAAACATTGGTGCTGATTTTGTATAAAATGAAATGTATTGTCTATTTGTTTCAATTTCATAAATACTCCATGACACAGATCATGCTATTCATAATTAATGCCATTTGCACAAGCTTCTTGGCAAAACCTAGTAAGTTTGCCTTTAGCAAAGTTTTTTTTCACTACTGACATGCTCTACCCTTGGAATTGAAACAGTGGTTGATTTTCCACTGTTTATTAGGAAGCCATAAGCAAAAATGGATCCTAGACTGTCCACACAAGCTCACGGCTTGTCAAGGCAATTTCTCTCTAATAAATCACTGGACTTCAGTATAGAGAGAGACGATTAATCTCATCTCAACTACTTAAATTCTGGGCACTCAGTAAATACCAATTTTTGGCATCTCAAACAAAACAAATAGAAGGACAACAACACACACACACACACATTCTGAACCACATCTTTAACTTTGAGGAATTTCCTTGTTTGAGAGAGCAGGTCTGTGAAGATCTTAATACTCTGACAGAGAAAAAGAAGATGCCAGGCTGACTAAACCAAACTTAGGATGGCGGCTGAGCTGAACTGCCCTGAGAAGGCTCTGCTTGAATGCTGCCCATCATTTTCCTGCACCTCACTCACTGACCTGACCTTTCCTTCCACGTTCCCACCACATGTAAACTCTCAGGAGTACACAAAACTCAGTCAGGGACAGGCAGTTGTACTCCAGAGTGGTGGTGGTGAAAAATCCTCTAGGAAACACAGCATTGATGCTCAGGTATTTATTAAAAAACAGCTGACTTGTACATAAATGTTCTCTGCTGAACATAAATGAAGATGTGGGTTAGGAAAAAAAAAAAGTAAAAATGTACTGTAAGTATGTACAAATCTGACTGTTATTCCCCACTGAAAATCATAGTTTGAATATTTTCTCATCCCATCCATTACTAGCTAAGTGGCAAACAAAAAAGTCAAATGGGAAATCACAGAAATATAAATATTTTTCCTTGTTTACTCTTCTCACATTGATACTAGAAGCACATATATCACTGTTTTGCCTTTCCTTTTTGGAATAGCCAAAATCCTTTCTTATGGGGAATTGTTAATCACAGCCCAGAGGTAAACAAGGTTTATAGGTAATGCAGTTCCTTTGGGAAGGCAGGAAATAGGGAATTTTATTTGATTTCTGGTATTCAGAGGTGGTGTTCAGGCTACAGCAGAAAATACCTCTGTGCTTTCCTAAACAAGTAGTTAATAAAAAAAGTCTGCAAGACTTCATGCTCTCTAGCTGCTCCCCAGAACCCTTTTGAAGAGTAACACTTAGCACCTGATCTGCTCCCTGTGGCCCTGCTGGTGGCTGATGAGAGACCCTGAAGGATATTGTGGATATTACGGATATTGTGGATATTACGGATATTGTGGATGTTGTGGATATTGTGGTTCCCCAGTCACTTCAATCATTGCTCCATTTCCCCAGGCAGTGACTGAACAGCCTGACTGCTGTAGGCAGGCAAAGAGTCATTTGTAAACATTCTATCATGAGGGTGGGGGGGATAAGGGACTGGTGCCCTAAGAAGTATATGGATCTCAGTCACTGACTTGTTTCACTTCAAATCACTGAGGAAAGAACAAATAAAATTGCTTTAGGATTAGCTTCTCAGCCCCAGTGCTGAGAGTATGTGTTGCCCACAACCAAAAACATGAGTTATTAAAAACAACTAGTTTACAGGGGGATTTTTAGTTCTTGAGACATTAAGCATCTGAAAAATGTTTTGAAAAGACAAAGAGGCAGAGCAGAAGCTAACCTATGTAAAGAAGGCTGACCTATGACTGAAAACAGGTTTTCTTATTTACTTGAAGGAACAGGTGGATGAATTACACGAATAATGTATGTTTCTATTTCCTTGTATCCATCACTTCGGCCTATATTCAGCTCTATGAAAAACATACAGTACAGCTTAAATTATGAATTTTCTTTTCAGTTCCCTCTAACATCAGCTTCAGTTCATTGACCTGTATCACTCATTGTTTAAACGAATGCATTATCTACAATATTATGTATTATTAACTATTTGTGGTCTCTTAAAACATTTCCACGACAACATATCACAATAACATACCCACATTTTCTGGCCTAGAAAATTATTTCTTCCTTTTCGTATCATTCTCAGAAAAAATAAATCAAATATAGATTGCTCTAGTTCTGTAGCAGTAGACAGATTAGCAACAGATACCCTAATCCTGCTCTCCCCAAATAATTTGCAACTCTCTCAAGCCCTGTATTCCCCCTACCATAGGTATTATTAATCAAAATTTTCTGCCACATTGACATTCACTAGTAAAAAAAGTAAAATCTCTGAGGATATAAAATGTTCTCAACTTTCACTAATTCCAAAAGAAAGGCAAGAGGCATTTCATACACAGACTAAATAAAAGGCTTTTTTTGAGTCACAATAAATATAGAACTGCACTGAACCACTGCCAGGAAAAACTGCAAACTCTGCCCTCCTCACCTAACTCAAATGTCTCGTACCTCCAGGGAAGGGAATTCCTGCCAACACCATAATCTGTGCTTTCTGCAAAGTCATCACTGAATCTAATGTGTAGGACTGCAACAGATTACAGAAGAAATGAGAACATCATTAGCACAGCTATAAAAAAATGGAGAAATTATGTGGGGTGATGCACTCTAGTGAAAACATTAAAGTGAACTTGAATAGCTTGAAAAATACAGTTGAGGTCTGCAGCTTCACCTACTCTGCCTTTCCTCTCTTTTTTTAAAAAAGCCCCAACATTTTATCCCCATAAAACAGAGCTTTATGTTAGGAAAACATTGCTGTGGCCTTTAGGAAAAGTGAGCAGGAGCTGAGGATACTCTGCTGTATTGAGAGAGGGAAGGAAGGATTGGGGCACTGCAGGGCTGGCACTTTCCAGTGCAACCTGTGAGCCCTTCACCAAATAAATACTTGAGTTTTTTTCTTGTTCTTTCAGGTGTTAATCTTGATAAACTTAAATTTCTTTGCAACTCTTAAAGAAAAACAATCCAGAAGCTGGTGGAGCTCTTATAAAAGCTTAGCTCATTAATTTTCTGATACCCTTCCTCACGCAACAACTCTGGCAATGTGAAATTAATGCCATCCTACCTCTCCAAAGTCATCTCATGTTGGGCTGTTTGGCCCTTTGTTTAAAAAAAAAAAAGAGAAAAAAATTAAACAATTTTTTTTTATTTTCAAGTGTTAAGTCATGACTGAAAAATTTTAATCTCTGAATTGACAGCACAGATCATCTGAGCTTCCAGCAGCTGTGACTATGTAGCTTGGCATCCCACAGCCTTTGGAAAGGCAATACTGGAGCAGCTCGCTCACATGAGATTTTCTTTTTAACAACACAGTCTAAGATGGAAATAATGTTTATGACCCCAAAGCCTTCCAGGAAAGCAGGCACACTGAGGGTCTGTGCTGGAGATGAAAGCCTGGCTGCATCGCTGGCTGCATCCCGGCCAACCTGCGCCATCCCGGCAGGTGCAGCTGTGTTGATCTGGTGCCCTCTGCTGATCAGTACCTCAGCCCACCAGGAGCCACAGCTGGGTCCGCTTGAGAGCCACAGCTGCTTGAGAGCCCAGCGCATGCACTGGTGTCCTCTACAAGGAATCTGCAGGGCCCCACGGGTGTGCCCACGGGGCTGGACACACTGCGCTGCACCCATGATGGGACAGCGGGGTCAGACCCTGTGGTGCCACCACGGCTCCTCACCTTCAGATGCTGCTGAGCACAAGTAGATTAAAGCAGCAAGGAGAAAAACCCCTTGTAAATAAGTATATGAGATGCATTTACCTGGTAGATAAAACCAACACCCTGCTCTCCTCTTCCTTTTTCCAGCTTCCACCCACCCAATTCCACTCCTGGGACAGAGCAGTGCCGGCCTCCTGCAGCTGCTTTGAGGGAGAACAGCCCTGAGTTTCTCTGGCACTGTCCCTCTTTCCGGTAAATAGGGTATGTACTTAGCTGTGCTAATGTGGTTTTATAGCAGCAGAAACAGGCTGGGGCTCCTTCCCCTTGAGGAACTGGAAGGAAACTCCCTGCAGGACAGCTCTGCAGGCTGCTGGGGACGGTGTCAAAGGCAGGGCTCACGGCTCTGTGGGCTGAAATCGGGACTCGTCTCTCACAGCCACTGCTGGCACCCAGCGTGTGCATTAAACACAACAAAACCCAAAAGCCATAAACCGACGTATTTTTAAGTTCTTACTCTGCCTAAGTATTCTAATGAGTATTCTATCTCCCGAGGTTAAGAAATCAAAATGCAAACCAATATTTGCAGTATTAAATTGGTAACTTCAGAGCTCATGATCTACCATGACTGAGCTCTCATTCTCCAGAACAAGAGGTTCCATTGCAGAAAAGGTTCCTAATTAGCCTGAAAAGAAATATTTTTTTAAAATATATTTTATTCTATATGTCCAGGGTTTTTTTCAAATGGAAAAACAAGCCAATTAGACTCCACAAATAATAGTTTTGACACTGACACAGTTAAATGTTAAAATTATTTCCTCAAGTGCTTCAAATACTAAAAATTGAATCCATATATCATTCTGGTTGGAGGCTGTGAATTACTCCATGGTCAAAAATTAAAACCTTTCCTTTAAAATTAGGTTATCACAACAAATAATAATATTTATAATTCTTTAGTACTTGTCTTCAGGCACTGTGGAATTTGAATTAACATCTGTGCTTCACACAGATTTTAGTCTAAGACTACGTGTGTAAAATGAACAACTCTTTTTCTAACTCTCAGATTAGGGATACAACATCTTGGTTGTGGTCAATGAAAGTATTCTACGTGAATCTTTTGTCATAGCAGTTAAAAAAGAAACCCAACTTTGTCTTGACTATTGACAGGAGTGAAAAGTAAGATTCAAATACATTTTGGGGTTGCTTCTATAACTCAAAGTTTCAATATGCAAGATTTCTGTATAATTATCTGTGATTCACAGCAAATATACAATTTTCTCTTAGAAATCTCACTCTGAACAAAACACAATATTTACCTACCTACACTGCCCAGAAAAATTGACAGTGGGTGGAATTTCACAGATAATGAGTTGCCTTGCTGTGCCAAGGAGAAAAAACCCTTGTAAATAAGTATATGAGATGCATATACCTGGCAGATAAAGCCAACCTCCTGCTCCCCCCTCCCTTTTTGCAGCTTCCATCCACAAGACACCACAGCTCATGAGGGATGTTTGATTCAGATGTAGAAACACCTTCATCAAACCATCCCAACACAACTCCCAGCACTGGGGCATTTGTTTTCTGCAAGATAAATGCCACCCCCTTGCTTCCAGCAAGGACAGGAGCTCAGCACCCCTGGGACATCAGCACCTGGAGAAGGGAGCAGGCACAGCTCGGGCTCGACACGTCTGAACCCCTTTGTGAGTCAGTGGCCACACACTTCCAAGCCATCCACCACACATTTTGGGGAAAGCTAGGCCCAATGTGCCATCATTCAAGTGTAATGTGATATTTTTGCCACCCAGTTTGTTGAAGAAAGGCTCTGGGATAAATGAAAGGTAAAATCCTTGGAAAAATAAACTCGAGTCTGTAAAATATTAGCTGATGTTTTCATAACTTTTGCAGCAACTATAGTTTCTGATAGATCAAGTGTGACTGTACAAAGCTGCCTGGAGAAGTCAGAGTGACAGAGATGGACACATTACACCTTTCCCTATAATGCAGATATCACATCCTCCAAACTTGCTGAAAGTAACTACTTTGGCTATAATTTATATTTTATACACTTGAAGGTGGACCACAATGGGAAACTTAATATCAGGGTTTTCAGCTGTGTTATTTCAGGGAAGTTTATTCACTCCTGTAGCTGTGAAGGTATGAAGCAAATGGATGTTGTTCCCACATTAAAGCAAATAAAAGCATCTTTTTCACAGTAGTGACTGAAATACAGAGTTACAGCTGAACTATTTCTCAGGAAGTTCTCAGAGAGTTCACTGTTCACTATATATTCACTGCAGAAATAATGTAATATTTACAGCAACTACACTAAGTTATATGCCATTTGTGTTTACCTATCTCCTTTCCATAAATCACATTCTCTCACACCAAAGTGCCTGCCTTGCACTGTTGCTATAGCTTCATTTTTTTCCTTCCCTTCCCGAGTTGGTATTTACACTCTGCACTGTTTCCCATGATTACCATAAATGTAGAACACATTTTTAACAAAAATAATTTAAATCAAAGAAAAATTCAGTCGAGAAAACGAAGACCTTCTGGATGGACAAGAATATTTGCAACAACCAGGTCAGTCTCTCTCTATCTTCAAAATTCACAGTTCCTTCTTCCATCCCAGGTGTCCAGAGAGTTTTTCAGCTTGCAAGGAGCTCAAGGCAGGTACCACAAGGTTTGAAAAGGTTTTTGCATTCAGCCATCATTGTAAAAGAGGCAATTGTGTTTTTTAGTTATTGAAAAGATCCACAAATCATTATTCTGTAATTTAAGTAGAATTTAACATGGTTTCACATCATGTTCTACTCATTACACCCTGATAAAGCTGAAGGAACTTCCAAAGAAGCCCAGCTCTAGAGTCATGATCTTGCTCAGACTTTTAAGATTTATTTCCACCTTCAGACATAGAGATCAAAATGTTCAAATCTCTTCATTTGTAACACACGCAGAATACAGCAAATATAAACTTTGGAAGAAAATGCTCCTAAAGATATGCAAAATATTTTACCTTTCCAGTACTCACAGTTTAGCCCAAGAACTCCTATTTCTGGCCAGCCTGAAGAATGATTTATTGCAATTTAAACAGTTCCACTAATTTAAAAATGCAGGATAGCACAGCCCAAAGTGTGTCTTACAGAGAAAAACTGGCACCAGTGACACCTGTCAGATGTCACTGATGACAGATATGACATCCAGCACCAGGCAGCCATCAGCCCTCCCTGGCTTCTCCTCCTCTCTAGGCAGGGGAAAACCAGAAAGCAGAAACCACTTGGCTCCTCTCCTGCTACAGAGTCACTCAAGTCAACTTGATGCTAAGATGACATCCTAGATGATTAAAATACACTTAAAATGACATTTTTTTAGCCCTGCATAGTATTTGTAGGGTACACCACAAATGCTGAGTCACATGCAATTTCTTCACTCTTAAAAAAACCCCCACGTGTTACCCAGTTAATTCCAGAAGACCAAGCCAGGGAGTTAAACAAAGTCTGCTTGAAGGTCTTAATATTTTAGGCAATTTTGCCTTCCTTCTTTTGTCTTAAAAGAATCTGAGAAAGAAAAAAAAAAAAAAAGACACAAAAGACCTGCTTTTTCTACTAGAAATAAGTTTCGATTTTGTCTGGATAATAAGAATTTATAGTGTTGTTGAAAGGCCCTGGAGACAGTCCTGGAGACTGAAGTAATTTATTTACTCGTAGAACAAGCACAAACCATAGGAGCACCTGCCCCAGGAGCCCAGTTAAAATCCTCTTGGACCTGACCTGGAGAGACACTCTGCAGAGGTGAAACAGGGTGCCGTGCTTCCATTCCACTGGGGATATTTGTTTTCCCTTTCTTTCATCTGTTTAATTTTTTTTTTTTTTAAAGAAAGGGAGAGTGTGTGAAAAGTTTTCCATCCAGCAACAGTTCAGAGAATTCTTCATAAATGTGATTTGAAATTCTGCCTGCTTTGAATGAAGCATCAGACCCCCCTGAGGTCATTGATGTGGATTTAGGTCTTTGTTACTAAGCAAACAGCTAAACTTGGAACCTTCAAAAAAAGTGAAGGAAAAAATAGCATATGAATGCAAACAGACAGCAAATGCAGAAATAACAGCCACATTCAGGAGAATAGGAGTTACTGTCTGGATTTATGGAGTGTGATGTACTAATGTGTAAAATGAAGCAGACAATCTAATGACTCAGAGTGCTAAAAAGGAGGGAAAATATAAATCCACAGAAGTCACAAGATAGACTTTCAAGATTAATGGGGATATGCCAAACATTCCAGATGTTCTAGTCCTGGGTTCTTGTCTCTGTGCTACAGAAAATCACCTTTCCCAAGGAAAAAATCACCATTTGTCTTTCAATCTGCACCTTTGCCCCCATTACCACTCATGAATAGTCAATTCTCATCTATCTGCTTTTTCCTCCACTTAAAAACAAAATGAAAGAGCAAAAGTCCTTTGTATAGAAAACATTTTAATAATTGTCTCTGAAGACAAAGTACTACAGAGGCATCCATAATATGTCATTTATCAAGATGAAGCAAAACTATTAATTTTTGCCATAAATGCTGTTTAAATTATACAAAAATACTCATATCAGTTCTAAAGCTGCCACTGCCACCATTTTTCTTCTGCTGTAAAACCACATTAGCACAGCTAAGTACATACCCTATTTACTGGACAAAATTTACTGTTCTAATTACTGGACCTGTCACAGCTAGTGGAAAATAAGAGTTATTGGGTTTTGCTCTGAAGAGGAAAGCTGTTCAGCAACAAGGTAACAGTGGGATACAAGGAGACCAGGAATCTGATGAGTCTATAACTTGCTGTTACTATGGAAACCAAAGATTATAACAAAATATTCCCATTTTAATTGCCATCCCTAGAGGACTGCCATCCCTAAATTGATCCTATTTTTAAATTCAAGAATTTTTAAATTTACTAATCCTACACCAGCCACAAAAAGTCACCTAGAAGGTCTCAGAAGAGCCACATTTGTTCGTATGTCCCCAGCACTGAGTGGGAAGTATCAAGCAGCACAGCTCCACTTTAGTTGTTGCAAACCCATCATTCTCTTCACCAAGAGCTGCACTCCAGCATCTGAATACGCTAAATTCTGGGTTTCAGTGCTTGAAAACAAAGGGCTGTCCTCTGTGTTAATACTAGGAATCCAAACTCTCAGAAGAACACGCTGGATTAGCTGTATCTATGTTTTCTAAAGCCTTTTTTTTGGCAAAGGCTGAATAACACAGGAATGTGCAATCACTCTGCAAGGTGGTCGAGCCCCCACACCTCAGCAGCATTTTGTTCAGAACATGAAGTGAGCACAGGACACAGCAACCTGCAAGATTAAAAGGAAAGGAACAGCTCCAGCACTGAGTTTCAAGACCTGCCTGCTTACACTGGAATTTCTGAAAAGCGTGAAAATAAGTTCTTAATCACTGTCAAGACTACACTTTTCTTTTAAACAGAAATCTAAGAAATTTTTTGCATGGCCTGCACTACCCCTTCTAATTCAGCCTCTAGAATTCTCTGTGGCAAATCTGAAATTCCTCCCTGTCATGTTTGGTCCTTTTGTAATAGGGAAAAAAAAATATAAAGTAAAAATTCAGAAGCTGAAGTAAGTTACATGAAAAGGCTTTTTATAGAAAAGTCCATGGTAAACAGGCTCCTGTAGGAAGCAAGACCTCAGAAGTGCCTTGAATCTCACACACGGCTGTGGTGAGCAGGGCTTGGAGGAGCCCGACTGGAGCCTGAGACACCCTTGGCACAGGAGCCCTGAGGGGACACCAGCCCTTAATTTAAGTGTCTTAAACTGCAGACAAACCTTTAAGAAAAGAGCTTCATTTTTATTTTTTTCCCCTTTTGTAGTGCATTTCTAACTGTGCAGTGGAAGGCAGCCTTGCTCCTTGCTGTATTTTACTGACTCTTCCTTCCTCAGGCAGAGCAAGAAGAGAGATCTCGGCGTGACCTGCCACCACATTCCTTGGGAGCAAGAGCTTTCAGCAGGCCCAGGGAGTGATTTATAACCTCAGCATGTCTGGGGGCTGCCTGAGGCTGAGGAGAGCTTTTCCTGACTAATTGCAGAGGACCGAGGGGCTTGGCAAAGCCGCTCTGTCAGGTCAGTGGTGCGGCACCTCCACAGCAGTGGCAGCCACTGGCACACCGGGAGCAGCCTGTTGCAGAGGGAGCATTGTGATTTTGTAGCTATTTATGCATGTGGTTACCACATTTGAAGCTCAGCTTCCCACACAGCGATCACTCACTGCTACACAAAGTCCCACGCCAGCTTTAGGTCTCCCATCCCCGCCTGCCCCAGTGGGATGGAATCCGGTGAGGATGTGGAGCCAAGAATGTGCAAACAGTGTGCCTGATTCTGCCTTCCATCCTGACTTCGGCTGAGATGCTGAGAGACAAACAACCGTGCTCGGAATCCAGGCCCATAACAAATATTTTGCAAGTACATTGTTGTTGTCCATCAAAGAAAACCCCAATTTCATTTTTAAAAACCTGAAAACGCAAAATCCTGAACTGTGTTTTTCAGAGGAGCAGTTAAGAAGAAGTTTAATAAGTTAGCTTCCAAATAAAATAAAGAAACCAGCCTTTATTAAATTATATGGAAGGGGGTCAGAGATTAAAAATCCTCTGCCTCTCATTATTAGACTTGAGATGACAGATTCATTCCAGAGCACAGAAGGAAATATATTATCCCAAAACAGGATATGAAGTTCAGTCCCAGTAGATTAGTCTCTGTTAAGTAAATTTATTGTCTGATCTTTTAACTCTCCACCAAACTGCTACCCAAGATTCTGTTCCCTAACAGTATTAAACCCCCTTTTCTTCTGTTCCTTTCCCCTCCTTTTACAGCCCTACCCCCAGAGCTCCCCAAAATCCAGCTCCTGGTCTCGTTCCCATCAGGGCTCTCTCTGATGGTGCACGAACCTCCCAGAAAAACAAGAAGGGAAGGGAGGAGGAGGGAAAGGACTGACACCCTCTAATAAAAGCAGGCTGTGCTCTGGAGTGCTGGGCAGGGGAGAAAAGCAGGATGAATGTTTCCCTTGGTTCAGAGAGCAGCAGCAGCAGGCCTGTGGTGCCTCTGCCTGTTTATCTGTGTGTGTGTGTGTGCCTGGTAACCACTCTGTAATTTGGGTACAGGCATTGAGGGAAACCTTCAAAAGAGCCCTGCTCGCACTGGTACGTTCTGGGAAGAATTAAATGTACTGTGTGAGGTTAGAAATCACATCAAACAAAGAGCAACTTTATCCCCACTCTGTTTACCATGGCAGAAGCAATCTTCCATACAATTATACATTTCTAATACACTGTTTAGTCTGACTTTAGACTCCATGAAATTATTTGCAAAGACAGGGATTCCTAAAAAATTCCAGGAGAAAAAGGCACTTTCCCTCATCCTCCTTTTCATTCCCTTCATTGCATGAAATTTAATTGTATAGCTGAATTGCATGAAAGGGCCACATTGTGACAAAGCCAAACTAACAAGAAGTTATTTCTGAGTGCTGCAGTTAGAAATGTTTCTCTATGGGCTCTATGATGCTTCTGTCACCTAGGAGGACAAATATTTCACAAAGACCACAGGTACAACATGCAATACCCCTACTGCTTGGTTCCCTCTGTTAGACTGCTTGTGTTTTCTTCCTCTAACAGTGAATTATAAAAATATTCCTATCAGGTACTTAAGCTCAGCACTCTGCATGTTTTCATGCAGAAGAGCTGTGATGTACCATCTTTATGCATGGGAAAATTGCAGACAGCTTGGTCTCACCAACAGAGTGTGCTGTCAGTTCGTTATTAGATTGAGGGCAACACCATTACCAGAGAAATTTTTTTTATTATTTTATCTGGTGATCTATTGCAATTACCCTGTTCTATAATAAGATGTTTAAATAGCTATCTCCACTTAAAACAATTGATTTTCACAGCATCTGCTGCAAAATGCCGTTCTTGGCTCCGTCCTGCCTGGCTGATGATGCACAGTGCTGAGCTGCACAACTGTTTCTGTGCAAACCCAGCACTTATTTACTTTGGGGGTTTCTGTTTCTCTTTAGACTCTGCGTGGGGAAGGCATGGGAATCACAAACAACACATTTGGCAACTCTTCACATCACTGATGGTTAAAACAACCAGTCCCAGCCACAAAAGCATCCCTGTGTAGAATAGTCTACATTCTGTGTAGACTATTTTCTCCTCAAATTGAATAATTCTAAGATGGTTACTTGCTCAACTTGCACCCTACCATTTCAACTCATTGTATTTTCACCATGTACAACGTGAATATATTTATTACTGAAATTTATTTCTAAAGCAATCACTGTGGAACAAATCCAGGATAAAAGATATGCAAGAAAAGAATCCTGCTCTATTTTCTGTATACTTTTGGTTCAGCTTTAATCCAGAACTTGTTTTTAATATTTAAAGAGATCTTGAAAAGATTTGATGTTATTGCAGTGACAAAGTGTTCCTGAGATTCATTTTCAGTGAACTCTTAACGCCACAGTCCAGCAAAAAAAAAGCTCTGTACTCTTCTCATTGCACTTGAATGCAAACAAGACACACATAAAACAAACCCTGAAGGTCTCCAGCCAGAAGCCTGCATAACCCATTATCCTTATATTCCAACTTCCCTTTCCTTGGAAATTCATTCTTCAAGCAGTCACACATTTGTAAGTAACCAAAAATACATTTGTTTCTATTGATGTAAGGCACTCAGCAAGTGGCTTCCCCCTGGTCTGTGTGTTCAGCACGGCTTCGAGAGCAGGCTCCCAGTCATCTGGTGAAAGAGTCAGAGGGGCTACAAAGGAAACTGATCCACCAGACATCTGTACTGTGCTCCCAACGTGACACACAGGAGACACTTACATCTGCACAGAAATATTTATGGGCACGCTCAGAAAAGGCTCTCACACACTGGGAGAGCTCTGGGGTGATCAGCTGAGCTACTGCACCGAGATCCTCTTAGCACAGCTCTAACTGCCTCTGATAAACCTCGTGCTCAGTGCAATAGGCCACACAGGCTCCATCCCAAGAAATTCATGGCTCTATCCAAGGAAATTCATCCAGAGAACTAAAGGAATTGAATACATCCACTGTTAATGTAAACGAGATGACATTAACAGAAATTTAAAGCAAGCTACACAACAGGGATTTCTGGAGAAAGCACGCTATGGGCAGGCTCTGTCCCCGTCCAGATGTATCCAACAGCACCACACAGTTTGCCCAGCTAGGAAAAACATCTGAAATATATTTTTTTGCCAGTTTAAAGAGGATTACTAACACTCACCTACAAAATTATATAAAAGGAAAACACAAATGAATACAGCAGTCCTCATGCTTGCCTGACTCCCTCTGCACCTCCCAGAACCAAGTCCCCCAGACCTATTTCATGGCAGAACCTATGAAACAAATCATCATTTCCATTAAATGCAAGCAAATGAAATTAATCTTTCAGTGAATTATAAATATTTGCTGAAACTGATCATATAATGCAAGGATTCTCCAATTACCAGGGCAGGAGAACAAACACTGATGCTATTTAAGTAAAAATTCAAATGCACAACATTCTGTATTAAACACTGAACGATCATTCACTCGTGCAGGATAAACAGTGCATGATCACTGATACTTTTATGCTCTATTAAACTGTATTCTCCAATGAGCATTGCACCACGGTTCAGAGGTGGCCAGAAATATTAACATCTAAACTATGGAATACTTCAGTTCAACCAAGCTGAAAGGTCTCCCTCCTGGGGCTGGCTGCTTTCAAAGGTGATACTGATATCAGCAGTGGCAATGCTATCACTGAACCTCGCTGCTGGAGTAACACCCAGCTCTTGGAGCCATCTGAACACCACTAAATCTCAAATTGTATTTTCTGTACGACTGTCACCGTCACCCTGAGCAAAAATGAACGAAAGAAAACAAGACAAACCCCCACCAACCAAACCAAACCACAAGTCCAATGGCACTTCATTTTAAATCACTAATTCTACCCATTTCTTTTTCAAAACTTTATTTTACTGCCTATTGTACCAGACTGCAACATACTGAATAACAAAATATTGTACAAGTGCAATTAGAGCAAAAGCATTCAAGGTGACTCATTAACACAGGAATGTGGCCTGAGTATCACAAATTCTCACATCTCTCCATTTAATCCCTCTGGAAATGATGAGTGTACAAACAAAGAAAGAAATTCTTCAGTTATTTGCCTGCAGTTATTTGCCTCTCTGCACAATTAATCACAGAATTAGGTACCTGCTGGAATTCCAAGTGGCTGCTGTGACACCAGGAGCGTGGTGTGAGGTTCACAGCCTGCACAGGGTCAGAGATGCCATTCCAGTGCTGTAATTCCAGAGCAGGGCTCCTGCCTGTGCATTCCTTACCCTGACTCAGGCAGAGCAGATAACCATCGGGCACTGGACTCATTCTTTAAACATCTCCCAAAACAGATGGAGACAGCTTACGGAAAAATTGAACGATGGATTGGAAGCCTACTCCAAAATAAAAGTTATCATCCTACTAGGTTTGGATTAAAAAGTTGTATTTCATAATGAAAGCCAAATGCACTGAGAAGGCAAGACTGTAATCCTGCCTGAGAAGGATCGCTTCGGAAATCAGTTTCTGAGTTCAGAAATTAATTAGTTCAGAAACTAATTGAAATCCCAGCATATTACAAACCCAGATTCACTGGCCATTTCTGCTTCTCTCCAAATGAAAATGTGTCATTTCAGGAGGGTCACAACAAAGCCAACAAAGGAAAATGTAAGGAAATCTCTTCATACGATAAAAATGGAGTGACTAATGTGGATGACTCAGTTTAATTGCATGACTTTCAACTAAGTGTATTCACAGGGACAGAAATAACACTAAATTAAAAGGAATATCTGGGAAAAATTATTTTGGATCAGTAAAATACTTAAGCCAGAAAAAATGTCTGGGTTTCCAGAGCAGTATCTTGTTCCCAACTGCTTCCAAAACCAGCAGAACTTGGGTTTATGTCTTCTCCCACTCATCACCCAGGGCCCTACAGCCCCAGGACAATCCAGGGTGGAAGGGAAGCCTGGATTGTCCCTTGTGTAACACAGGGCCAGCTCCAAGATCAGATGTGGCTGCTTGTGGCTTTATCCTGTGTGGTCTTCAAACCCTCTGAGGATGGAGACTGCACAATCTGGGCACTCGGGGGTCCACAGCTCACCTGCCTGAAGATTATTCTGCTTTTGTAGTGAAATTCAGAAGCTGATTTTTCATATACCATCTAACAGTATTTATTATGCTATGCTACTCACAGAGCTTTGCTGTTATCTGTCTTCTGTAGAGGAGAAGAAAAGGAGCTCATGTGAGTCTTCAGGTGCCAGATCTGAAGCAATTTGGGATGGAGAACAGTTGGTGTAGCAATAAGAGCTCAATTAGCACTAATTTGGGTCTACTTAACCTCTTCATATGGTTAAATAAGGAGTAGAAACCCCAGATCTGTTATCTCTGGCCATCGCTGAGCACGTGAAAAAGAAATCTTAATCATGTAGCGAAGAGATTTCAGTGCCATCAGGAATGGCAGAATTCCCTGGTGAATTCCAGATTCTTCTCAGTCATTCAGAAAAACACACAATTCTACACTAAGATCAAGAAGAAGGGAAGAAATCACCCTATGATTCTATGAAATTCAGGACTATGTGGTTATTGCCATAATATTGTACATTTATTTATAATTTTACTTAATAAATATCATTTATGTATTTATATATAAGTACGATTAAACTGCATTTCAGTTCTCTTCCAAATTCTTTTGAGATGCTAAAATATCTGATATTATTCAACTGAATTATGAAGCAGCTCTATTTTTCCCCTCTTAATAGCTACTAAAACTTGGAAACACTCACCACTTCAGAATGAATAATTAAAATAATTTGAATGCAGCAACATACTAGAAATCCACAACCATAAACTCAAAATCCTCATAGCTATCGCATTTGGCTGTGTGTACTGAAATGTAAAATAATGAAATTGTGAATGAGGTCATAAATTCAGTAACAAGTATAATTGCTAGTCTTACAGAAAACTATTAAAGTGGTAGGTTGATGTTCTTGTCATTCCCATTCTGCATTAAGCAAAAGAAAGAAAAAATAAAATGCAATCAATGTAATGATTTTTGCAACAAGCATCTAATTGATTTTTCTGCCACTACTATAATTTACAAATAGTCCTGTAGTAATTGTTTGGTTTAACTGGATATATCAAACAAGTGGTCTGATAGTGATATTAATTATGACACATTTTACCCATTGAGAAATTATTTAAAGACAAACAACGAATTCCATAAATGAAACACATCTTACAATGAAAAACTAACATACACTAATAAGACAATAGAAAAATAATGCCCATTAGTCTATTCTAATTTTTCATGTCACTCTCATCTCACTGGACTTTCAGGAAGCATCAGCAGGCAGTACAAATCAAACAGTTTACAGGTCAGCACACTTTCAGGAAACACACTTTCAGGTTTCAAAAACTTATTTTCCTTTTTAATGCAAGCACATATAATCTATGCCTCTCCATCCATTTTATTGCTCTTCCAAGAAAAGCCAAATGATTGCACCATTATTCATTCATTCATTCATTCATTCATTCATTCATTCATTCATTCACTCCTGGGAAATTTGCACCAGCAGCTGGGGCAGCCCCTGCCTGCACCCAGCTCTGCAGACACACGGAGATGACAAATACATAAAACCTGAAAGCTGCCAGTTCCTGGGGTCACTGCTTCCAGTCCAGCACTGTCCCCATCAGCTGTGCTGCTCCACAGACCTCCCACAGCCAGGGGACTCCTGAGGGAACAACC
This sequence comes from Pyrgilauda ruficollis, assembly GCF_017590135.1. NCBI lineage: Eukaryota > Metazoa > Chordata > Aves > Passeriformes > Passeridae > Pyrgilauda > Pyrgilauda ruficollis. The sequence continues at coordinate 3,415,247 of NW_024530599.1, forward strand.
TGGTTCTCCCACCACCACTGGCCATGTCTGAAGGAGATCTTTTATGCCTTGAGCCTGAAAATGAGCAATGCTTATGAACAATGGAAATTCATCAGTGACTGGAATACAGATCTTCAGAGAGACTTGGACCACCACCACCACATGAAGGAATTATTTTTCTTCACAGAGTGAGAATTATTTATTAATTCTGAGCTGAAGCAATGAAATGTTAAGTCTTCACGCAGAAAAGAACTGGTGTCTGGTTTCTCTCAATATTTATTTAGTGAGGTTATTGCCACCACTAAAAGCACAAAATGATACATTTCTGTTGGTTTTACCTCCTTTCTCTAGCACCTGGTGGTCTGGGACACAACATGGGCAATGCACCCTCTGATCAGCAGGGGTGTCAAATGTTGGGGGCCACCTGTTAATTAGGAACATTTATCATTCCAGAGCTCCAGATCTCTCCCGGCTGGAGCCCCTCTGCAAGGATAATCAAGCTCACTCCTGATAACTGCAATGTTCTGCAAGGAAAGGACAGATGGTCTCTTTTCCAGCAGAATCAGAAGCTGGTGATTATTTAGTTCTGCTCATTCTGGATTTCAAACCCCTCCATTGCTACCTCTCTGCTAGGATCTGAAGACACTAGAGTCAAGTGCCCACGCTGTGGCTGGAGCAGGTGTATACATTCAAAAGAAAGATTTAAGCAGACACTTTTGCTCCAAAAATTCTTGAAATGGTGAGAGTGAGGTATTTATGCACACATAAGTAAGAAGCTAAAAAACAGAACCTGGTATTTGATGCTGACCTGTAAAACAACCAAGGAACTGCCTACAAGTCCAACCAATTTTAATTACATGAGCAGACTTGCTATCTGAGCTGGCCTCAGTCTTGGAGTTATATCATCCATTATGTCAAGAACATCAACATCTTTCTAGTTTCACATTTCTCAACTTTCCAATTCAGCCAATAACATGAAAGAACATTGAATTTACCAAACAACTGGGGCAATCCCAAGGAAAAATGATGACTCTGAGCTGCAGGCTAACCTCAGAGATTCAGTTTTGTTTGTTTACCTTCAATGCATCTAAGATGCTTCTCATGATACTTTGCTATAAACAAATAACTTTTCCAACTGCATTATGTTTATACCCAAACCTTGACCCCCTGTAGCCCATAACAATTACAGTGCCCTATGATCATTACAGAACTGCAATAATCATAGACTGCATCTTAACTTCTCAAAACGGTAAGAAGTTATCATCCAAGTCTGAACCACATTTGTGGAAAACACGAGAGAAAACACATCCAGCTCTAGTTCCACAAGTTGTTTTTTTTAAAAGAACCCTGGGATTTTGTATCCCAGATCCATTCCTTGAATATATAAATACATAAAAACACTGGCAATGGCTGCACACACAGCCAACTCAGGGCAACACTGAGCCAAGTGCTGCACTAGCAGCAATGCCACAGAACACGAAATCACTGTCAGAATGACTCTCATGGTTCAAATGACCCTTTTTTTTCATTTAATTTTCAACCACATTTTATTTTTCCTTCAGGAAAAAACATGTAATTTTAAAAACATATTCTTGAAAGAAACCATTCTGGCAAACCACAGCTTTCCTGACTCAGTTGTGTAAAACCCAAGCACTGAATATCACACCTTTTTTCAGACAGTGAGACAGATATAAAAATGCAAGAAAAGAATAAAAATTGTTTGTGAAAACAGCTCCACTTCTCTCAGGGAAAACCCTTCCAACACATCTGCCAGTCTACTTACACAGGATGAGAATGAAATCTTCAGCTGGTGCAGAGAAAAACATTTTGTGAGATTATTCTGCACACATGAGATGTCTTCAGAAATTCTTGAACACAGGAAGGTAAAGAATGGTCCCTGAACCCACTTTGAGATCCAACCTTTGGTTGCACTGGCAGCGAGGTGACTGAGAGCAACCGAGACAAAAAGTTCTGAACTTCACAGCAACAGCCAAGTGTGCTACGGCCAGTGCTCACTCTAAATGCTACTGAGAAATCCTTGAGAAAACTACATGGATTCTGCAATGTGGGAAACACCTGACAGAAAACACATTCAGCTCTGGTTCCACAAGGGTTTTTTTTTAAAAAAGAACCCTGGGGTTTTGTATTCCAGGTCCATTCCTTGATAGCCACAAGCAATGGCTACGCACAGCGCCAACCAAATTTGTCCAAATTTGGACATTCTAACAATTTTTACTGACTTTTTTCCCAATAAGAACACAAAATTTCCCTCTTTTTAGAAAACATGCCTGATCAATACAAATACTTTATTTTGGGAAACATGGAGTTTAACCAAAAGTTTTTCCTTTTGCACAGGAATAACTAACTTGGCTCTTTAATCAGTTCACTGGAAAGTGAGTGTTGCTGACTGACTGCAGCAATTGACAAGTGAAATGCAGTAAACAGGCCCATCAATAGAGGACAATCAATACAATTACATTTTCCCAATATTTTCTTGAAAATGTAACACAGAAGGGAAGGAAATTTTGTTGTTAAGAAGGAGGCTTGCTGAAATACTTATTGAACCAACAACTGTTTTTGTTTACTAAGCTAAATGACTCCTTCACATATGTTTTAACAAAGTCTAGCTGCATGCTAATTACACCTTTCTGGTTTGCATTACCCAGTTAGCATTTCTTCCATGCACATCAGCAGAGTGGGCCTTTGTTAATTCATAATACTTCACCCACAAATATTAGCAATCACATCAAAAACCCGTATTGAAACTATCTGACATTTACCATTTCACTGCTCACTGAATGTCTGAGTGTCTTCATCTCCTCTGCGTGATGAACAGCCAACTCAGCAGAGTCTGGACATGCTCTCAGCAGCTGCAGTGCTCAGAAGATGCCCTACAGCAACACTCTGGGGTCCCCATTCCCTTTGATAGCAGCATGGCACCACAACTTATCCCACCAAAGATCAGCTTATTGTATTTATATAGTCTTTCCCTTTTCAAGCCAAAGTTAAATGAAGTTGAAGGCAGCATCTACAGGACAACCCGTAGACACAGCCTTAAAGGATTAGAAGAAGCCATTGTTTTCATGTCAGACATGTTTTTATAATACAGACCCTGTCTGTTCTTGTTATTTCATTTTCATCATCACACCAGCTTTTCAGCAGTCAGCCGACCCTTTCCAACACCACAGTTTTAAAGGCTCATAAACATTATCTTTATTATATTAAGAGAGATTCAAAAATTGTAAAACAGATGTGAAGTTGCTGCTGCCAAGAGCCTACACAGTGTGATTCAATAGGATGTGGGTGCTGTAATGTGCTTAAGAAAAGTCATTCTAAAACTCTGAGTTCAACTTGCCGAACAATCATTTTCATATAGGAAAACAAAAGCTTAAAATAAACTAAGAACTCCCATCTGCACAGGAATAAGAGTGATCCAATGACCTGACTGCAGACCCTGCACAAAGATGCTTCCATTGACAGGATCTGCAGACAAAGGAGGGACGAAAAAACAAGGATGAATTTTTGTCTTTGCTTCTAAGGAAGCTGTGTAATGCAACAGCATCTATCAGATGTCCCCCAGTGAGGAGAGAACACACAAATCCCACCATTCTCTGTGTGTAGTAGCTACAAGTTGGCCAAGTTTTCCCTTCACCCCACTGGCAAGCTCGTGGGGGCTAAAATTCCTGCCAGCCAAGAGCCCCCTGCAGCAGATCAGCTTTTGTGATCCGTGTGCTGCTCACAAACCCCTGCCTCCCTCCCTGGGCTCTGCAGAAGCTCCTTCCTTCCTGGAGCACTCCTGGCTTTTTCTGCTCACCACTTGGAGCCAAGTCAATGCTTTTCCCACAACACAGAATTGATCCATGTGGCATCAGGATTTCTTTTTCCATGTCCTCTCAGCAGCCAGTAGCTTTCTGTTTCTAACTTCTCATGCAAAATCCCTTTGTGGTGATTTCTGCAGGAGTTCTTCTGCATGTGTCTCTTGGAATTAACCACATTCATCTGCAGGTGGTCAGCTTAATTTCTGAAACAGTTGAGAACTTTATACAGAACAAACACAGGGTAGTCTCAAGAAGCAGGCTTTCCCCACATAACAAAGAGGTTGGTCTTGGTTATTGGGTTGGGGATTTTTATTTTTCAAGACAATCCTGTGCACTTTCTAGTGTATGTTCACAGACAGGGAACATTTTCAGTGGGTGTCCAGGAGGACAGATGGTCTCTGCTCTGTGGAGCACCCTCCAGACACTCTGTGACACCAAAGGCAGCTTTCATTTCTTATTTAAAACCAAAGCAAACAGCAACATAAAATCCCAATATAACAAACTCACTGTGCAAGTAGGGATGTGCCTGAAGCAAAATTTCCTGATTTCCCTGAAAACATGCATTTTGCTCTTTGGACTGAAGCCATCTCTTTTTCTGTTGGCTCTGCCCCCTCAGGGCCGTGCACCATTCAGCTGAATAACTGTAAGGTTCTCACTTGCAGGCAAGTAGGAAGGAGTTTAATGAATCACAACATTTTGTTCATATTTTGCTTGGAGGAAGCATTTTCCACATTTTCTCCCTCTTAGTGGAGTTCAGAGAAATTCCAACCAAACTTGGTATAACTGCTTTATTGAGACCAAAAGTTCACTGTCAGATCCCTGGGTTTCCCTACCAACCAAAAGGAAAGAGAAAAGGGGGCAGGGAAAATAAATGTTTCTGTGGAGTGAATTAACTAATGAGCTTGCTGAGGCTCACTCAGATTCCTCCAGAGGCCTATGAAGAGCAAGGCTGTGAACAGTGCTCGTGCACATGGACAATCACAGCTCACATGCTCTGGAATGCTCTTTCACCTATTAAAAAATCCCTTTGAAATTCCTCCTCAGTGATTCAGGATTCCCTGGAAGTCCAACTCCCTTTGCTCTTCAGTGACAAAGAGGAGATTTGTGGGAGAGAACAGCAGTGAGTGACACAGCCCTTGCCAGTTGCTTTTGTCATCTCAAGGAAAGGTTGGCAAACCAGAAATCCAAGCCTGGCTCCTCACAGTTGTTGCTTTGAGTCCTGCATTGCTCCTCCTTGGCTCAAAGAGGGGCAGCAGGGGGAGAGCTGGCATTTTGAGCCTCCCAAACGGCTATTTGAGGTAAACATGGACAGTGGGGAGCAAAACTCCTGCTTGACTGCTAAACTGGAACTGGATTTATGGAAATAACTTCACAAAACAACAGAATCACTTCAACAGTAACGGGTCCCTTACTGTGGCTCCAAGGAGTTGGAGAAAAGCCAAATGTGGCACAAATTCCCTGAAGAACTGTGCTAACCCTCCTGAAACAGAATAGAAAGGATGCAGAGACGTGTATGGCTTAAATATATACCTTTCCATAAAGAAATGTATTCACTTATTTTATTTCTTTCAAAATTTAATTAAAAGTTCAGAAATGTGGAGCTTTAAACAGAGGAAATTAGCTCGAAGGCATGTTCATTTGTCATATAAAAGGGTCTTTCATTAATCACTAATTAAATATTTCTCCACACTTAAACCAATTAGACATACAAATAAAAACGAAAACACAAATATTTTCCACAAAGATGCTATATGCAGCTCAAAGGAAAAAAAAGTGTCCAGTTCTACTTTTCCTTCATTTTTCCTTCACTAATGCCTTTCCATCCAGGCAACAGCTCCTGAATACCCTGATGAACAATTCACTTCTCATTTCCAAAAGACATTAAAAATAAAGCAAGGAGGCTACCTTAGAAATAGCTCTTCTTTCCAAAATTACTGATATACTTCCAGAAAAAATTTTTACACTGAAGGAAAAGAAAGGACTATGACAAATGTATGTGAAAAAAATATAAAACCAATGTTCAAGATGGGTGGAAAAAACAAAACAAAAGCTGCTGCTGTTTACACATAATTCCTTTTTTTTTTTTTTTTAACAGTGAAAATAATGAGCCTCAAAGAAGTAGAGAAGCTTCCGGGAAATTTGTGTCACTAGCAATTTTTTTAAGCTTTTCTTAATAAAAGCACAGTAAGAGCAAAGTGCATTCAGTAGCAAAAGAAGATTAAAATACCAACCCTTCTTTCACATTTTTCCATCTTGTTTTTACCTCAACAGATCAAACAAACTACATTAAAAGCATTATGAAGTTACCCAACAAACAAAATACATGAAAAAACATGCTACAAAGAAACATATTTTATACTTAGAGAACAGCTTAGCATATGAGTGGGGTAAAGGAAAATTTTTGCAATAAATTTGATGCAAAGAAAATTCACAAGTATAAACCAGTTTCATATTATAAAAATAATGAGATGAACAGACTTCTCCAACATGAGGTTCATCTCTCAACTTCTTTTCTTGCTTGTGGGTTGGTTTTCTTCCCCTTTAGAAAACTTTCATCTTGAACTTGAAATTCATTACATGGATTTTATTAATTGGCAAAGCAATCTATGGCTGCTGCTCCCCCCATTCTTGTGTCGGGGACCACAGAGAAGTGTGCTGGCACAGAGCACTCGGTGTCACGGGGCACTCAAGGGTATCAGGCCTCTTGTGTCACCCTCTAAAATCAGTTAAAAGTAACTATGTTTTATAGGAAAATGCAGTTTTTGATTCTTCTTTTTAAGGAAATATTTTTAATTTAAATACAAAGCTGAACTCATCAGGAGCTGGAAGTGTAAATTTGTTCTGGTTTTAATTGCAAATAATATTTCTCCGTTCCTTCATCTATCCATAAAAGAAAAACCATGTTCAGAAACACAGGTTTCCTAGTCTGTCCCTCCTGAAATTTCCCCAACTTCAGAAGAAGTTGCAAACAGCAGAGAAAAGTAAAATTACTACTCCTCTCTGTGCAGGGACACAGGGCAGAGCAGCAGATACCTGTGAGCAACCAGGACTGGCCATGATTGCATGTATTAACAAGCCAGAATCAACTCAACCTTTTTTCCAGAAATTGTAGCATTTAAAGACGAAATCACATGTTGCTGTAAAGAAAACCAAGCCCTGTCCTTATTCTGGTCAGCCGAGAAGCCTCTGTCTGTTCCAGCTGTTCTGTGCTCTCAGGCTCTTTTAGGGATGAGCAGAATCTCACCCCAGAGGAGATGGCAGGGCACGCTGGGCTGCCACAGAAATCAAACCAAAACCCACCCACAGCACGACACAAGCAGCATTTCCTCCACCAGGCAGGGGAACAGCAGTTTTATTAAATGATGTGCCAGCCTGCCCAGCCGTCCTGCACACACACCCAGGGCTCCACAGCCCTGCACCACAGCTGGGGGAATCCTCCTCCTGCACTCATCTCCCTCCCCATCCTCACTTTTCCTGTATCACATTTTTATTGACTTCCCCATGGACGTGCAGTGTCTCTCATGGGTGGCTCATCCCCAGCTGCTGTCACATCAGCCCCAGCTCACAAGGGGAGGGGAGGAGGCTGAGCTCCCCCAGCCCCTCTGCAGAGTGCTGCTACAGGAAACACTTCCCGGCACTGCTGGTGCTGGGTGATGCTGACTGACGGCAGTGACAGCTCTTGGCACAGCTTGGCACACATGGGCCTGCAGCACAAGCAGGGGGAGACTAGGGAAGCACAGCAGCAATGAGTATTTAGACATGATTTATCAGATAATTCTATTTCCTGCGTTAGGGGGAATGCAGGGGTGTGTCCTGCAATCTGGCTTCAGCTAGCAGGAACCATCTCTTACTTAAATTTAAATCTTTTGAAAGCTTCTTGAAATGTAACCAGAGATTGCACCAGAGGTTCAAGCCAGACATGGCTTCTTCTGGGTATTTTTAAATTATTTCTGGCATTGCTGTGCCATTGGTAGCAACAGCAAGCCCAAAAATAGAAGCATCTAAGTAGATACAGAAAGAAAGCAGAAATGTTGCAAAGGATGAAAAAACACAACAGTAATGGGAGCCTTCCACGGAAACGGGAAAACATCACACCAGGAGGCAGCACAGAGCCACATCCAAGGGTGCTGATGCCTTGGAGTTGCCACCTAGAACAGAGGCTGGACAAGGTCAAGAGAATAAAAGCAGGTATTTATTAAAGGACTTCAATAGGTACCTTGGGCAGTCAAAAGCCCACAAGGGGCTACACCCAGGATGGAAGATGGTCACGAGTTTTTCAAACTATTTTATGTTTGGTGCATTTACATATCAGGAGTTAATCCTCCAATTACAGCTTCAGGTAATGAAGTCATATACCCCCAGTTTGCTCCCCCAAATTCACTTTTGTTTATACTTTTCGTATAAGGGCAGTAGGGCATCCGTGAATCTCAGGCCCAGAGGGATTGTTTCGTCTGACCAAAATGTGAAGATGGTTATGTCTTTGTAACATTGTACATGGAATTTAGAGTTATACCCTAAGCAGTACAGGATCTGAAACATAAAAAGCTCAAATCCTAAGGTATCAGTGTGAGCAGCAGCAGATCTGCACAGCTGGGCTGGGAACCCTCAAAGAGAGGAGCAACAGTTCCCCCTGAGCAGAGTGTGGCACCTGGGGAAGTGTCAGCACCAGAGCTGCTCTGCTGCACTGACCACAGCAGCCTCAAATACAATGGCCTTACAGGAACAGTAAGAATGTGGATTTTTAAATCCTTAGTGGATTTTTTGTTTAACTTCAGAAGCAGAAACTGCAGGAATGTAAGAAAAAGAGCACCTTGAATTCTCAGAAAGGAGTTCAAAGAGGCAGTTGACACACAAAGTCCATAGTGGGCAGCACAGAAACTATTTAAAGACACTGCACTGAAGGTTCAAGAAAATATCAGAAACAACTTCAGAAGGACCAAGAGAAAGCCACTGCTTTGATTAATGACACCCCAAGGAAAGAACACATTTTACAAAAAGCATCAAAAAGTCCAAATGGTGCAAGAAGGACTACACAGCCCTACAGGTTAAGTGCAGAAACACAGCTAGGTGGGGGTAAATAAACCCCATGAAACCCACACTCGCAAAAGAACTCACAGAAACCCTCAAAAGCAGTGAAATACTCATTTATCAAAAGCAGAAAGCCTAAAGGACCACGTGATAATAAAATCATACATGTGGCATTCAGAGGTAACACCAGAACAAAACTTCCATTTTCATCTCAGGACACCTCTGCAAAGGGAAGAAACAGCCTCCACATTGGAATGATGAGTTGTGGCTCTGAATAAAACCCCAGCAGAGCTGACCAAATACCGAGAGGAGATTCAGGAGAAAACATGACTCAAAAATTCATTCTCACTTGCTCAGAATTCTGTGTCACCTCACTGTGTCCACACTGTGACTGTGGTACAGAGCCAGCAGTACAAGTCCAAGTTCACACACAAGATACAAACTCTGTGAAAGCTCAGCCCAGCTCAGACCTTCAGGTACGAACAGGGCTCCCACCTACCACCCCTTGATTCCCTCAGCAGTCTCTTCCCACCACATTTAAAGGCAAATGGGAGGAGGGATATCCACTCGAAGTGATGGCTAAAGAAGGAGATTCACCAAGCCAGCAAGCAGGGCAGTATTTCATAGAGAACACATCAGCCATGCACAGGAAATGGTAGGACTGGCAAAGAATATGATTTGGTAGCCAAGTTTACATTATTTTTTAATCTGTGTTCCTCAGTTGCATCTGAAAATCCTGTCCAGGCAGAAGATGAAACACAGAAACAGAGGTGAAGTTGAAAGATTCTGGGAAGAAGAAACTAAAAATTCTGGTGACAAAATGTTCAACCAAATGAAGATTTTAATTCAAAGGAAGGATATTCAGCTTGACAACGCTTGAGATACTTAGAACAACTGGCACTGATGAGAATTAACTGAAAGGAATTTGTTGAATTTTATATTTGAGTTCAGAAAGAGGTTCTCAAAAAACTTTTAACAATCAGTTACAAGCTGACTCAACAGATAATTTGCCATAATAAAAAATATCCCAAAACCCCAGAAACTAACTTCCTTTTTACACAGAGAAGTTGACCTCAGTCAACCCAATCCAGCTGGCTGGATTTTGACTGACAATATGATCTGAATGACATATTCCTGCAGGTTTTGGTACCCAGAACTGCCAAATTATTCTATTTCCAAAATAACACTACTAATACTTCAGTTTCACTGCCCAAAACTGAAAAGTAAAATGACGACACAGAAATATTTTACTGCTGTGAATGAGCACTGTGAGTTTTGGAAGCATTTCCTCTCCTGTATAAACCAGCCTGGCATGTTTTCCCTTCCCTGCAAGTCATTTTTTTCCAAGCCACACATGTAACAGGGGTGACACCATTGCTCTGGGGACACCCTCACAGCAGCCAGCGATTCAGGTGCAAATCAATCAGCAACTCATCTTACAAGCCAATATGTACAAAAACCTTAGCACAGGAAAATGCACGACTGCCAAGCAGCCACGAGGTACATGAGAACCATGTGTGCCATTTAGTGCATTCATTCCTCCTTTCTTTTGCAATTTAATTCCCTGAGTTGTGTGAATTGCATCAAAGGAAGTGCCAGAAACTTTACCCGCCTTTTAGGCAAAGAACATGGAAAAATAATAACACAAATATAATTTTTCTACAGAAATTAATAAATGCCCAAATTATAATCCAGTATTTTCCACAGATCATCTTGAAACCATTTCATCATTCCAAAGCAAGAGTGTAATCTTTGTGCCACTTGCAAAGATTTAGGAAATGTTAGGAGAGAACATTTGTTTGATTTCCATTCCACAGGGACTTACACCATGGCTGTGTGTTCAGTGCACACCAATTTGCACATTAACATACAGTGACTACAGAGAAAGCAAGCAAAACTGAAAAGCTGCCTGGATTCTTTTCCTACTCTCATGTTTTGCTGCTGAGAAAATCCCTGGCTCTGGCTTTGGGCCTGCCAATGGTCTGTCAAATTAATCACAGGAACAACAAAGGTGCTGGAGTTGAGCAACACCAACAGGGGAACCCCTAAGGCCTCCTGCCAGATACAACAGGAGTTGTAAATATGAAGAGTTAATATTCCAGGAATATGCCAAGTCTGCACCCAGTAATAGCCAATACCTTGCCAGCCCAGCCCTGCCATCCCCATTGCAGTCATCACAGCACGTGCCTGGGGAGACTTCTCAGTCAAAAAACCACAGCAGCCTCTAACCACTCCTGGCTTTAACAAAACATCATAAGGACTGACTTCTTTTTGCACTGAAAAATTCCCTTTTTCTCATTTGTTTCTTTTTTTCACACAATACCTATAACATGCTACTTTGAGCACAGCCCTGGTATTAAGGCTGTCACCAAGAAGACATCTAATTACCTCTCCATGAAAGGTAATAACCTTTCATTGAGACCACGTCTATAGAAAACGTAATTTTTGTACTCAGTAACTGACACAACTGAGAAAAAAACCAAAACTATTTGTGTTCTTCCCAGTGGTATTAAGCCTCCTAGCTGATATTTTTAGCTTTTGCAGTTATAGCACAGGAACACTTAGCTAGGGTAACATTAATATTTGCTTTGAGACATTTAAAAGATATTCTCATTACTTTTCTAGTAGGAATACAAACATTGTATAAATCTATGAGACAAAAATATTTAATATGTTACGCAGTCACTGGTGCAGAAACATGACCAATAATGCAAGAACAGCAAAGATCAATCTCTTTCCATACAACATTTAATCATTCCAGTTTCAGGAACTGCCCTAATCATAATCCATATAAGGCTGTAGGAGTACAAAAGTGAGATTATAAAGGATGTCTACAAACTAGTTTTACACTTTGGTCAAAAATAGGCTGAGATATCTGCCATAAAAACAGTAACCATCAATTAGATTTACCACAAATGTCAAACATATGTTTAAGCCAAACCAAATCCTATCGCAACTGCGTTAAAACTCATGAGCAAACCAGTCCAATTTCATGTAAAACTTCATTCACACAACTTGTGATGCTTGCCTGAAGGAGCTCAGTAAATGAATAAAAACAGTTTATAGCAAGTTAATGGGAAGCACAGCAAATTCTCCCAATCCCAGCTTTAAAGGCCATCTCCACAGAGGGACTTTAAAACTCGGTGTTTTCTCAGGCAGAAGCTGTGTGTGCTGGTGCTCTGGTGCTGGCAGGGCTTTTGCACTGGTTCATCTGGCAGAAATGCAGCACAGCTCATGAGGAGCAGCACTGTCAATCCAGAACACAAAGTGGGTTTGTACTCAGACACCTTGGTGCTGTTAAAGCCACTCACACACCATGGCTGGCAGCCCACGCACAGCCAAATCTTACCTGTGCTTTTACTCTCTGCCACTCTGAGTTTTCTCTGTGGAAAAGTGAAGTATGCAGTATGATGTGTTATTCCAACCTAAAGCCTACTGCAAAAATGGCTGACAAAATACATAAGCACTTTAATAGTTATTTGAGATAAAAGTTTGGAAGTTGCAAGTCCTCAGCATCAGCTGCTCATTTTTCCTTTAGGAAGCATTAGAAATATTTGGTTTCCATACCATTCCCACTGCAAACCAACTATTTTCTCAGTGCCAGATCCAACATTCCTCACAGCTTTTGAGGATTAAATCACTTTTACTCTTTATCCCGCACATGGAAAAAAACCCAAAATTAGCATAGCAAGCCAAGAAATCAATATTTTAGATAAAGCCTTATGAATGATGCACTGAAAAAATAAAAATGTGCAAAATTAATTTAAATAATACATTAAAATTACAAATAAATGTTCTGATAATTGCACATTCATGCTTAGCAAAACATTTCTCCTAGATACTCTTCCAACCCTATCTTGGAAACAACTGTGGTCTAAGAATCTCTAAAGTCCCACAAATGGGGACTTGGCTTTGTGTATTGTTTATGAAAGATAATGATAGTCAGCTAATTGTGCAACAGCACCAACACAGAACTGAAAAATTATTAGTTAGAACTCTAAGAAAAGGTCCTATTATTGATTTTATACCACCTTATTCACCAAATTTTTTTCAGCCTGGGCACTTGTAAGCAATTGGGTTTTCAAGCTTCTTACATCCATTAGAGCTTTAAAGCTTCTTCTCTTCTACATGAAAGCTTTATTCGTAGGTAATGCTTTGATTCTAGGGACAAGAATTCTATGGAAGTTACTTTAGTGAGATTAGAATCAACATCACTGGATGGTTTTTAGCAATAGTTATCCTTTTCTGCTCTAGTGCAGAGAGCTGTGGCTGAAGCTGATGGAGCTGACCCCTGTCCCACAGCCAGAAGTGGCAGCAGGATGGATTTGGACCACAGGGATACAGTTCCTCAGCACCTGGGAGCTCCTGGTTGGGTTCTGCCCTTTCCTTCTTCCTTCTGGGGCTAAGAATGGGAGATGAGTTGTCCCTGCTGCATGCCTGGCAAGCGAAGGGGGATTCTGTCTGAAGTCAAGGCATGGGACTGTGACAGCGTGGTGACATCTCCTGTACTGTGGGACTGGCCACACCAAGAACTCTGTGCTTGCCACTCAGCATCACAGGCACTTTCTCTGTTTTTACCCTGACATAGTGACAACTTCATGTTGAGCTATGAGACTGTTTCAATCACACACAAGCCTATGAGGTTAACATGGGATTCTGCAGTTCTAATGGGTGATTAAAGGGATTATCAGGCTACCAGCCATATCTTGCAGCTTATCACCTATGGTTTACTATTAAAAAGCTACAATAAATATTAATAAAAGAAAGAAAAAAACCTGTCAAAACACATTGATTCAGAGGGACTACCTGTTGCTAATAATTCTTAAATTCAAATACCTCACCCAGCATTTTGCTGTTATTACTCTAAAACCCAAACCCCAGAAGCAAACACAAACTACATTTCACATAAACAGCCTTTGCCAGCTGAAGGCCTCAAGAACAGGCTGCACAGGAGATAATTAAACAGATACTGCCAGAAAGATACAGAGGATGATAGTGCCATGAAAAACCAACCTGGCAGCTGGAAGACACCTCTGCCTCAGCTGGGATATGTAAAGGAGCTGATGGGCAAGGTGCACTCCCTGCTGTGACAGTGTGATCCTCAGGGATCCAGAGCACAGGCACTGCCCATCTGTGTTCATCACAGCCCCTTTGGGAGGGCTGACTTCCAAAGCAAATCACACACAGATTCCGGTTTCTCTTTTATCTGAGCAGGAGAGGCTGCTGGCCTTTCCCACCTCCAAACTGAGCAACCTGCTCAGAAATGGGAAAGAAAAACCCCTGTGTTTGACAGAGGAGCACGTGGAAGAACAGCTTAAGCCAATTCCTGACCTTTGCCTGCTGTGGGTGAGGGATAACACATTTTCACTGCAACAACTGTCTGATGCATGAGCACACTGCTCAGCTCCCAGCCACTTGTGTGCTGCCAGAGTCAATTCATGTCACGCATGCTGCTCCAGCACTGGGAGAAGACAGGCTCGAAATGTTCCAGATGAAACAAAGCCTTCTTGTACAGGGAGTTTGATGTGAGCATCGGGAGAAAGGCAGAAAGCAGCACGCTTCCTCATAAATCAGGGAACCTAACTTTTGGAAATTGCCTCTGCTTTAACAGGGATTACCAGCTCCACAGATTTGTTGCCATATGTTCAGTGAGTCACTCATCTCTTGAATAAGGCAAAGGACCTCTTGGAAGCAGGAAAAGAAAGGAAGAGGCAATTTAATATGATTTTTCCCTCTGTACTCATACTGAAAATTTTTCATTTTTGATGATGAGACTGAGGTTTCAAATTGAACAATGACCATTTTTCACTAGGACACCTGAAGAGCACTGTCTTCATCATGATCACTGTTGTCAAAGAAATTACCAACAAATGAAAGCGAGATTCTCTTCTTCCAAGTGTGTTTGCATCTGATCACTGGAAAGACTAAAGCTGCACAAACAATCAGATGAACAGAGGCCACTACACAGCATTTATAGGATGGACAACAACTGACCTACCATCATCTATAAACTTTCAGTCTTCACACCTCAAAAAAAGGGCAAAAGGCACTAAAACTGCCTTGTCTAGAAGCGTATGAAGAGGCTGCTAGGGGAACATCTGGCCATGGGCAAAGGCACAACATGGAAGCTTTGTCCAGTGTTACCAGCACAGCTCAGGGGGCTCGGATGTTTTACAGGTCAAAGGAGGTAGAAAATAATTATGCAGAAAATGTAAGGGGCACAGCACAAGGAATAATACTTAGATTCTCAAAAATTAAGAAAGAAGAGCAAACCAGCTGATGGAACTGTCTTGAGGCACTGCTACACACAACTGCTCTGTCTGCAGGGGCACGAGGACAGGGCAGCCACCCCAGCCCAGCTCCACCTGGGCATGGCCAGAGGGGCTTTCCACACCCTGGCCATGGGGCTGGACAGACATTTCCACACCCCTGGCATGGGGCTGGACAGACATTTCCACACCCTGGCAGGGGGCTGGACAGACATTTCCACACCCCTGGCAGAGGGCTGGACAGACATTTCCACACCCCTGGCAGGGGGCTGGACAGACATTTCCACACCCTGGCATGGGGCTGGGTAGCCAAAACACTGCTGGCCCAAGGTGTTCTGCTGCCTGTGAGCCACTGCACACAACAGCAGCTCCATAAACCAGCACCTGCCCATTGACTCAGGGAATATTCTGGAATTTAACTGGTTTAATGGTATAAAGGCAAAGCTGTTGCTTGCCATCACTGCCATTTCAGACACCCCATTCTGAAGTCATTTAAGGCAGTAGATGTACTTCTTTCTAGAAACTTCACAGTGCATATCCTTGTTTAAGACTGAAAGGTTAATTTGTTTGCCAGAACTTCTGCATTTAAAAAATCTAAAAATAATCTCTTTTTCCCCTCAGCAGAAATGCTTTGAGATGACTTAAAAACTGCATAAGGGAAGAAAGTGCATTGCTCATGAAGTAACTACCATTGCCTGTATGTGTTCTGTAGTGCATCCATTAAAACATCCAGTCTCCCCTGGCTGTGGCAAGAGTCTTGGAGGATATTTAGAAAAATATTTCCCTGAAGGCAGAGGTGCAAATAGCCAAAACAAAGGGCTGCAACCTAAATATTTAATAAATACAAAGCCACAGAAAAGGAGACTTCATTCACCATATTTTTTTTGTCAGTTTGACAATGGAAAATAAATAAAAACCCCTTCCAATATTTAAGTATCAAATGCTGAATCATCCAGAAAATGAACAGTAATTTACAGGATAAATTTATAAGTCACAGAGATATTCTCATTTTGCATCAAGGAAAGTGAGGGCTGCTTTTGCTAATATGGATTCCTCTCATTATTTCTATTTCCTCTCAGCATTTTCTTTTCCCCATCTCACTCAATGAAATTTTACATACTGAAAACTTCTAAACTGATTTTTAATCCAAAAGAATATGAATCTTTAAAGTTGATGTGAGATGCAAACTGCTTACCTACTCCCGTAAGTGGAAGAAGGAGGAAACAAACACTCACCACTTAGAGAAATAACACTCCTTTAGCATTAATTATTTACCATTGGCAGTCTAGGAGCCTTGCAGTGAAGGGTGTTCTTAATTACTGACTAGACAATGAAATATTCTTGTTGACAAGAATAAGATCCAATACTTACCATTAGATATTTGTGCTGCAATGTTAAAAATAGATGGGATTTTTTACAGCAATATATATTCTTTGCTGATATTTTGGGTGTTTTTTTGGGTTTTTTTTGGTTTTGCACTTTTCCCCCTCCTTTTTTTCCCCTTCTCTAGTCCAGACTTTTTTAATTTGCTACTTTGGTTTGGGGGTTCTGCTGTGACTGTGCAGTGTCCCTTGTTTGCTCATTGGCCCCAGCCTTGGGAGGGTTCCTGGGGGCTTTCGAGCAGCCCCACGACCCCTCCCAGCCCCAGACCTGTGCACGCTGCTGGGCAGGGCTCACCCCTTCCCAGGGAGGGCAAACTCTGCTCTGCCCCTTCTCTTCCCTACTTAATGAGAGCCCCCTACTCACCACCCCCACACAAGCTGCCCTCCTCATTAATTCCTTGGCATCACAGTTCTGCCTCTCCTAGCAGATTTCATGCTGAAGAACGAAGCAGCAGCAGCCCTACTCCTCCTGTAGGGCAGGAGGAACTGAGTTCTTCTCTCCATTTGATCCTTCCTGACCACATAGACTTAAATCCAGAACATTTATAACTTAGGAAACCTGGAATCTGGGGATGCTACACAAAGCTCAGTGTTCTACTGTGCAAGGCTGGTGAGTGAACCAGAAACACAAAGAAACCTCAAAGTCACCAGATCCCTAGAATGTCTTTATTTCTTGTTGTTTCTGGAGGAAGAATAACCTGTGGGACTATTTTTGGTTCATCTTTTTCTGTGCCACGGACACCCGCTAGGAGACAACAAGCTCGGTGGTTGACAGGCCCCTGAGTCAAAATGCTGACACTGATTTATGAGGCAGCAAGGCCTGCAAAGAGTCAGACTGTCCCCTTGTGAATTTTCTCTTAAGCCATGGAAAAATATAATTATAAGGAATATATGTTAGTAGGAAACTGTGGTCTGATGGTTCAATTACTGCTTTTACTACAGCATGCTACCAGAGCACACCATCATATGTTACAATTTCAGCTAGAGAGTCTTAAGTCATGTGACAAGTCTTATTTATACATTCTAATTATGCAATTAATAATCTTGATAGAACTGTTTTAGCAATCACAGCAGATATTTGCTATTTGCACACCAGGGGACCACACAGAGAAATCTGTAATCCTGTAGGAAGCAGAAAACACCTTTCCCCTCTATAAGGAAAATACAGGGATGTGTGTTAAGGCCATCTCGTGTGGTCTGTGCAGGAGGTGGCTGCAGTAAAAACAACACAGCAGCTTCACATCCCCTCACAGCCAGTGGCCACCTGAGCCCCAGGGGAAATGCCTGGTGCTCCTCGACAGCTCTGTGTCAGGGCTTCCAATTACTGTCTGAAAAACATGAATATACAAGAAGGCAAAACCTTCTGTTTTTAAATGTTGCTTGAAGCTTGGTTTGAACATCAGATGGGAGAACACTCTGAGCTCAATAAGCAAAAAGGGCAGTTGTAACTCTACTGCTTATGAAAATCAGCTGCTGACCTGAGTTATTTGATAGGCAAGCAACCACTTTGTGCCCAGTTGAAAACAAATGTTGACACAGCAATGAAACTTTACCTGTGGATTACACAAATATAACCTCCAGCACAGAAGATATAAAGCTCAAAGTAATCTGACCTTAGCAAAGGTCAGCAGGTAATAACCTCACATTGGAATGAGGAGAGCTGCAGCTGGAAGCCAAGACAGCAACAAGTCACCTTTAAAAGAAGAGCCGTAACGAAACCTGAGTATTCTTTTAGTAAATAAAAGTTCATTAAAATCGGCATCAGCCACACATGAGAAAGGCACAGGCAGCTGGCAATTCTTTTCTACATTCCTTTCTTATTTTTAAGCTCAAGGTATCTGCAAGATGCACTTAACCAAGCAGTGACACCTGACTCAAATTTGCTCTAGAATATTTTCTCTTGGTATAAAGGTCAGCAGCAGAATAACAAAAGCTGATCCTGGCAGCTGGATTCTCCAGAGGCTTTGCAACTTACAGGTAGCATGGTGCAGTCACTTGTGGGCATGTGATCCTCAAATCTCCATGTGCTGTACTGGTAGAGCCCATCAAAGTATTATTTTAGGTACACTGCCAGATTGCACAGGGGTATTACCATAATTCTGTTTAGTGAAATGACATGAAATTATCTAAATAATTATACAGTCTTCCACTGATTCCAAATTGATAGGTCCTGAAATTTCCAACCACTGAAACAATTCGGTTGACCAAAGGACACTCCAGGTAGTAATTTTGCAGCATCCTAATTTAATGTAGAGTCAAAATGAACAGGCAGTAGAGGAGACTGGAGGCAAGTGCCAGCTAATCACTAATTTAAGAAGAGCAAAATCACAAGCAACCACACTAAAATCAAAAAAGCATGGCAGTAGAAATTGTCCAGGCAGTAGAAACTGTCCTACTATAGATCAGTTAGATTTTGTGATTGGAAGTAATTTCAGATGCTATGCAGTTTTAGATATCATAAATTTAAAAAAAAAAAAATGTGTTTCGAGTAGCATAAAGACTGATTAAATGCATATAAGGATCTCAGAGAAGGGAAATACCAGCTTTCCAATAATAAATAAAAACTAAAGAGATCCAATCCAGGCAGATTCTGGACTCTGACAAAAAAACTTGCAAAAGGTATAAAAAGTACAACTATATCTGTTTTGATAGATTTCAAAAGCAAGAAAACAGCCGTAGGGTAGTAGCAGAGGGGCAAAAAGATGGTAAAGATGCAACAGATATGCCCCTGAGACTTAAAGCCATGGGAGAAATGTGGAAATAATTACACTGGATTTCAGTAAGTTCCCACTCTGAAGCTTTCCCTTAAACCAGGTGGGGACCAGAGGAAATGTCAGAAATGAAAAGGCTTTACAACACTGATAAAAATCACAGAAAGATCACCTGCAATAGGTGTCATTCAAAGAGCAGCTCTGACTCAGAATGACAAATACCTTGGCATATTTTTTGTTTTTCACTACCTCAGGATAAGCTTCACATGTTGCTCTACCCAGCTGCTTTTAGCTCTTTAAAATGAGCACAACATTTCTGCATTGACAACTCCAGAGCTCGAGTGACTTGAGCAGAGAACAAACAGAAGATGACAAGGCAAAGACAAAATTCAGAAGCAATTCAAACGAGAAAAGGAAATAGACTCCCAAAATCTTGGTATTTAATTGGGATTAACATGAATCAGGATTAAGACACATATTGACCTAATACAGTGAAAACCTGCTGGCATGGTGTCTGTGGAATTCAGTCTTACCACAAAATACAAAAATGTATATGAAGTAGCCAATAAGTCTGTTACTCAAGGTGACCTTGCTGTTACAGTGTGTTTTAATTTCTGAAAAGCTTTTTGCAAAGCCCTTCACCAAAGACACTTGCAAAGACTATACAGTCACAGGATGAAAGGAAAGGGTCTCTGTGTGCATTAATAATATTAAAAAGTGAGGCACAGAAGCTGGGAATAAATGGGCAGCTCCCCACTGATGGGGGAACAGGGGCACTGGTGCTGATCAGCATGTCCATGGAATGAAGGGACAAGGTTGGCGACTGATTCAGATTTTTTTTCAATGTTGTAAAAATCAGTTAATTGCTCAGGGCAGCAGGAAGCCTCCTCATACATAGGGACTATGATAAAGTGGAAAGTGCCTTTATCGAGGTTGAGAAGCTCCGTGTGACATGACTCCAAACCCAAGACAACAACAAGAAATCTCAAGAAATATGGAATCCTCTCAGAACAAGGGCAGAGCCAGCTGTGGACTTGCAGCTCAGGAAGGATGGACAGTGGATACGTTGAGATTGCATGAAATACTAAGCAGAAAACAACTATTTTTTACTGCTTCTCACATGTGGAGAATTAGAATACATCAACTAAAATCTCTAGAGAATCTAAACAAAAAAAAAAAAAATTTTGATAAAGCACATAGTAGCATAAAACTTCTTGCTAGAAGACCCTGTGAAGATAAAATTTAAATAATTTTTTGATAAAGCACATATTAGCATAAAACTTCTTGCTAGAAGACCCTGTGAAGATAAAATTTAAAAAAAAAAAAAAAACAAAAAAACAACCAAACAAACTTGTTCTCAAAACCAGGATGCAAATATTTGTGGAGAAAAAAAATTACACAGATGGAAATCAAAACCCAAACCAGACAAAACCAATGAAACTTGCAGCTCCTATTTGTGTGTGTGGAATCCCTTCAGTATCGTGTCTGTGGGTGCCAGCACAGCCCCAGGCAGGTGTAAACGAGCTCGTGTGCCCGTCCTGACACACCAAACACCTCTGGTCTGACCAGTCGGACAGTGCTCACTGCTCTGCTGGCCCAGTAAAGCCCTACCCACACAAATCACCCCTCAGAGCAGTATTTTAACAGGATCAATTCAGCAAAACAAAATAAAGTTCAAATCACTTGCTGATTACTGCATACTTTGAAAGATAATTAAGGTTAATACTTCAAAGTCAGCACTCTAAACAGATTTTCTAAGTCTGGATAAGTGTGTTTTGAATGGTTTATTCTTTGAAAGAGCTGGTCTTGAGATGCCATCATGGTTTTATTAGCAAACCAAAATACATGAAGATTTAACCAAGCTAACAACTTTTCTGCCTGTATTTTGTATGTAACTCAAAGTAGGGACAAATCTCTCTGATTTTTCTTACTTGCACATCACCTACACAGTGAATCTACAAGCAGAAAAACTTCAGCAGGGGGAACTTCAAATGCAAATTTTTTTTTTTTTTTTCATGGTGGAATGAATTACCCTAAATATTCTGGAGCTGAATAAAACATAGCTTCAAGGTTGAACTATGAACCAAAGGAGACTCAATTCCAGCTGAAGGTCACATGGGGCAGATGTTGTTACACCTGGGAAGCTCCCATAAATCTCATCATGTGGAAGAAAATGAAAATAAATTATTTTCCAATCAGTTTTTATTACAGCAGCATTCTGATCTCTTGGATCTGAGGTGCAAAGCTATCCATCGTCACTGTAGCTTAAAAATTGCAAATTACACACCAGGGCTCCAAGCAGCTAAAGATAAAAAGAGAGACGAAGATGATATTCAGATGGCAAAGGATAATATATCACCAGGGAAAAGCAAGGCAGAGCAAAGGCACACGAGGAAGACATTGGAGGGACTTCTGAGGGAACAGCACCCGCACAGGTCAGTGGGACAGGAAGGGCTTCAGCACCCTGAGTTCATCAGGAAACACAACAAGGGATAATTGAAGGGGCAGATGTGGAGGAGCAGAAGTGAAGGGCTCCGTAGGTGTTTACAGGGAGCTCAGCTCCTTCCCAGGGTAAGGGCAGTGTGGGAGGGGGGGGACTTGTTTAAAAACTCCAAAACTGAGGGCAACTAAGTCTTGTTTCACAAGCTCAGTGGGTGATGGATTGCACCCTCACTTCTGCAACTGAAGACAAACAGCTTCTGCACCACACACGTCCAGGGACTGCACCTCCTGCCACAGCAAACAAATTGTCACACCCAAGGCAGCAGACTGACAATGACCTTTGCAGCAGCATCCTGAGCTGACACCAGAAGGCCAAACCATGCTCCTCAACCCAAGAAAAGGGAATGATGCAAAATAAACATGGAAATATTGATCCTAATCAGTATTTATACATATGAATGTAAATAAAAGGCTGAATTTAAGAATGATACACAGACGTAATCAGGATTAAGGATATCACAGAGACAGCACTCAAGTCTTGTTTGCTCTTTTTTTTTAGCTTGGTAGTGCAGACAGTCTATAAATCCTGAACAGGTACTACACTGCAGGCTCTTTATAGAAGTAGGTAGGTAGCCTCCACAACAATTTTTAACGTATTTTTAAATATTTGTCTATTTAATCTGTAGCTGAAGGATATTCTCACATACAGAATCAAAGCTGAACACAGGTTATTATACCTTCCTACAGCTTGCAGGACTCGAGGATAGAGGTCTCTTTGGTTTCGTAATTAAAACTGAAAGACGAACCCTTTCTTTCTGGAGTCTCAAATCCCAGCTCCAATTTCAAACCATTTACCTTGATGTTTATTAAAATCTCAACATGTCCAAAGTATAGAATTACTCAACACTCAGCAGCTGCTTGACCTCTCTCATTTATTCTCCTCCCTAGGTGAATACCCAAATTGAATTAAATGTTTACTAAATACATGACTCAGGGTGAAAACCTACGCCAGGTCTGAGCCTTTTGCTACGAGGGATGTTGCTGGTGACCAGCAAAGAAGGAATTTGGTTTTCTCTACACCAACAGGCAGTTCTGTGGTAAGAAATATAAAGTGCCAAATTTATGGCAGAACAAGCAGAAAGAAAAATACTTATAAGAAGCTTAACAGATTCTCTTGCAATGTATTTAACTACCATATTTCTATGCTTTGTTATTTTGACTTTATATTAGCACCCTTCAGTGCAGAAACACCTATAACTTCAATAGCAAACCTTCCAAAAGGTACCAGCATCAGTATTTAGCCTGCTCCTATTACAGTGGCTCTGCCCAGCTCCAAGTCTTTGACACAGTTACTCATCCAATTAAATCTCAAGACTTCTGCTACAGCTTCTCTGATTTTCTTTTAACCTTTGAAATGAAGAAATACCAGCTCTGTGAGCTTGTGATTCTTGAGTTCACCAGCCAATTTGCTTCATGTAATCTAAATCTGCACCTTTAAACAGAAAACTTCAGAGGTGATCTCAGCCATACGTCCTTCCCACACATGCAAGCAGCTCATGGAGATGAAAGGAACACAAAGAGTTATTTTTCACGGACAAAGTCCCCATAGCATATTTGTTATAGAGCGAAATTTAAGACAGAAGAGCTTCCTTTTGGTTTAATTCACTTTGCTGTTTGCAGGATCACCTGCTACACGCCGTGTTCAGGAAGGGTTGGGCCATGCACATTATCATTTTTTATTTGTTTTATCAATGGAAATGTGTTACTCCACTAGCATTTTTTTTATCAGAGTGGCACTTGAAATCATAGAAATGCAAACACTCACAGCTATCCTACCATACCCTTATTCACTCCTCAGTTGCTATTAAAAAGGAACCAGTAGCTACATCAAAAACAGGCAGAAAGTAATCTGATAGTACAGAAGCAGACCAAAATCCTGCCCTACTTGCATCTCCTCTGGAAGGTAGCAGTGATCCACACGCTGCCATGTATCAAGTCCTTTACTCTCTGTAGAGGCCAACAGCTATCCTCAAATAAAACCCATAGTACTACTCCCCAGATTTCACCCTCAAAACAAATTAAATAACTGTTCTGTCCTTTGGTTTTGGAGCATTTCCCACTCATGATTACAAAAGCCATACTCACAGCTTTTAGCCAAGTTAACAAGCACAATCCCTATCCCCAAACAAAATTACAAGCTGGGTTGTACTCAAAAGTAGATTTATTTATAATATTGACAACAGCCATGACAAAAAGAAAACAGAACAGAAAATACTAGAATATAATAAAATAGAGGCACTCTAACTAAGTCAAGTTTAACTGAAAGAGGATCACTGACTTCAGAGATTTTATATGACAACACCTCCCAGCCAAATATTAAGCATCCATTTCTTACACAGCACCCCAAAATTCTTTAAGACAGAAAATTCACATCTCCAGTCAGAGACCTGCTGAGCTCTTCTGTGTTACTGCTGCAGCACATTATCTATTGATTAAATTTAAATTAACACAGCAATGCCATTTGCCTGACATTTAACTTGCCAAGGAAGTTACATGCCACATGAATTTTGAAATAAGATTAGGAAGATAATAAATCAAACTAACAAAAAGTCCAGTAAAACGTGGGCAAGAAGAAAAATCTTGAAATCATTATACAGAAGTGCAGATGTTAAAATGCTTATATTAGATGAGGAAAAGCTAAACACATTGACAATTCTAATTAACAAAATAGACTTAATTGACAGAATTAAGAGTCATTTACAGGAAGCATCCAGTGTATCAGAGCATCTTTATAATCCAGAACTCAGCTCAGTTATTGAAGCTATCCAAACCTGAATTAAGGGATTCCTCCACTACAAAATGGGGGAAGAAAGGAGAATTTATATACTCTTTTTCTAGCTATATTATTTATCGAACTTCTGTTCCACTATCAAGCTTCTGGGTGCATGAGCAAGCACAGGCAGTGAGGAAAACCCTACTGGCTTCCAGAATTTTTAGACCATGGGATTCTGATACAGGGTGCTGCTCTGCCAGCCCTGGCAAGGCTTCTGCCCCTGCAGAAGCCTTGTCCTATGCAAGGTAGCAAAAACCCCAACCTTTCAGTCTCCCTGCATCTGGAAAACAAAATATTTAAATCTGAGGCAAAGTTGGTCATGAACTTGAAAGAAACCAGGACTATTATATGTAAAGTTGAACAAACACATCTGTATTAGTTAAATAACATCTTCAGTCTTCGAACCACATTGCTAAGTTTGTCAAAATGGTGCAAGAAATAATAAAACACTGAATTTCAGCTGCTTTTATTTCAGAGAGCACAGTAATTTAATGCATGGGGAATAACCAGACTCAGAAACTGAGACACCAAACCCCCGTGTATCAACGAGTAATTTATCTTAGCATAAATCACTGCAACAGAAACTCTGTGTTTAATGTGTTATTGTGATACCTAAAGGAAGCAATAATCCACAGAAGGAGAATTCAGCAGTGTAAACTGGGCTGATGGCAAGGTCAGTCCTGCCCAGCAGTGCTCACTGAGGAGGTGCAAACACATCTGCTCTCCTCACAGACTGCATCCAGTGAACAACTTCTGCAAAACCAGTTCCCTGTCCTCCTCAGGAACCTGCAGGGGCTGACCCTCAACCTCTGCAAAGGTAAAACCTGGCAAAGCAAAACCTGCTGGCAGTGGGGAGGGACACAGAGCACACCCAGGGGCTGAGCAGAAACAAGGAACACAGGGCAGGGCACAGTGATGCCATCCCTGCCCCTCAGGCTCCTCGCAGTGCAGGGACAAGGGGCAGCAGGACAGCGGGAGCCAGGTCCCCACAAACCTGTCCCAGAACTGTCTGAGCAGAGCAGAAGAGCAGGGCTCACTGTGGTGTAAGAGTGAGGCCCAGAGCTCACACCCAGCCCATCACCCCACAGCCACCAAAACGCCCGACAGGAGAAGTTCGGTCTGACCGCTGCACGTGGATCCAGGCAACACCAGTCAAACAACAATCCGTGTTCCACAGCAAAAACAAAATGACCACCAGGCATCTCCCTCCTCTTCTGCAGCCACAGAAAATACAAGAACACACTGCACCTCACAAGGCGACATTATCTAAGCTGTCTGCAAAAGACATTAGGTACCAAAGCTGAAATACATCTCCATTTGAAGCAGTGACTAACTAAGCATATGCTAGATTATCCCACAATGCCTTAAACAGAGCAACAGACAGGGAGGCTTTAAACTTGCTAAATCCTCTGCTTTTTTCATCATAAATTATGCTCCAGGACACAGGCTGTTAAAAATTGCCATTACCAACAGTCACTTTTCAAGCTGTAACTTTTAAATCTAGTGGAGAACAGGCAAGAAGAAATCTCACATACTTCAAACTAAAGTACACATCCGAGATAAGCCCACAAACCATTGCAGATTTGTACAAGCCTTCTAGCAGTTTTCTGAAGTATGTTTAAGAATAACAAGGCTGAGATTGAAGTGTGAGCCAGAGGAAAAGCAAGCAACACCACTTCAAGTTTCCTTTTCAAGACAAGCAGCAGACACAGTAGTAAAAGGCACCCTGTGAGCTAAGAGATAAACAAGTCCAGCCTGGTCTGGAGCAGGAGTGCTATCTGAGGTCAGCAGCACTGGGAAGGCCCAGGGATGCCCAAATGACACTGGCATTTGCCTAAGCAGGAGGACACATCTTCACCCAAGTCTGGTACAAACTTGTCACTGCCGAGGAGCAGAACAGCCCCACGGGCCGTGCCTGGCTCTGGCTGCAAACATATCATCTGTTACTGGTGACTGCACTAAACAACACTGGGGATACATTTCCCAAGCTGGAGGAATAGCAGGAAAGCTTTACAAAGAAAACAAAGCTTTTAAGACTTGGGCTACTCGGGATATTTAACAGCCCTTGCATCTGGCCTCGCTTCGCTTTCCACCAGGCTCCATTTCCCCCGAGCGCACGCGCGAGCCTGGCCACTGCTGCTCCCTCCGAGCAGCCTCCTCCAGCGCCAGCTGGGGCCTGGGGCAGAGCTGCTGCTGCGTCAGGGAGCCCACAACTGAACCTACAAGTCCACATGGAATTAAGGCGAGGTGAACTTATCATTAAGGGATGAAGAACATTTTTTGTCACGGGGAGCAGGTGACATAACACAGACATAACGTGTACCTTGATCACTCAAGTGAATTTCTACATGAACGTCCTTTCTACTTCTGTAATCCCATAGACTGGAGCACACTGGGGACCACCCCCTGCCCTTGAAAGTACCTGTGGCATAGGAAATAATATTGCTATGTAAAGAACAGGACAGAAATGCTGTCCATCTAAACAGGCTATAGACTAGTCCAAAACGACACCTTAAGTTGAATTTTTTCTCTTAGGCTGGCCACACATAGATGGA
This sequence comes from Pyrgilauda ruficollis, assembly GCF_017590135.1. Lineage (NCBI taxonomy): Eukaryota > Metazoa > Chordata > Aves > Passeriformes > Passeridae > Pyrgilauda > Pyrgilauda ruficollis. The sequence continues at coordinate 3,442,264 of NW_024530599.1, forward strand.
TCAGGAACAGACAAATTAGAGCAAAGGAAGATAAAGTCTAAGTTAGAACAAAGTCAAAGATTAGAAGAGGGTGTGAAGAACTATCATACACTAAGTGGCACAAAGATCAGAGTCACAAAGCTTACAACAAAATTTCAACAGAAAGTGGCATGGCACCAAAGTGTTAGCAATCATGAAATAATTACAAAGTAAATTGCTTCAACAAATTGCCAAGTGCAAATTAAAAGCTATCAATGCATTAAATCTGTACACACTGTAAATAAGATGTTAGAAATTACTAGCTTTTAATTAAATTTATTCTGTAAATTTAATAAAATTCTACTCCAACAAAATCCCCACCTCTGCAAACAGGGCTGCTGGCTGGAATTCTGCAGCTCTCTTTAGCAGTGCATATCATAACAGATCCAGCACCTTCGCCAAGCCCAAGTGAGGCTGCTTTAAAGCAAATAGAACCATTTTCAACTGCAGGAAATCCAGGAAGAGTTAAAAATCACATGCCTCAGTGTTAGACCACCCAGTGTTATACAACGCCCTAGTTTTGGGAAATTCTTGTAAAAAATCCCATCAGTATTAACACACAGAAGGCAGCAAACAAGTCTTTATGAATTCATTTTGATGGCAATGGATCAGAACTGCTTTTCCCAGGTTTGCATCAAGGCAAGGACATTCCAGCAGCCCATGGCTGGCAGGGGCCGTGGGCACCCACTCAGGCTCAACACCCTGAGTTCACCCATTGCTTCAGCTGTGCTTCCATGCAACATGAACTTTTTGTTCCAGAAATCTTTAACAACCACAGAATGACCTGCTCCCTCCTAAAAAACCTAGTCACTTAAAACAGGATCTACTAAAGTTCCCTAAAACGGGATGCATTGTATTAATGATTTTTCCACCTGTGTATCTTCTACAGCTGAGTACAGGGAGAAGAGATTAGAAATTAAGTGCTGGCCCAGGATGTGAATTGAGGTGCCCAGGTAATGAACCATCATCAAAGATGCCACAGTCCAGCCTCCTGTCCTGCACAGCTCCAGCTGTGGGGATCCTGGAGATGGTCCTGGGGACTGCTCCATGGGCACCATGTCAGGGCAGTGCCACAGAGGAGGAGGATGGGGCAGGACATGAGCACTGGGTGCAGAGTCTGAGCAGGCAAAGGGAGGGGAATAACTTGTTCACAAACATGCTTCCCGTTTCTGTAGCAGCCCTGGTGTTTGGAGCTTGTACAATGCAGGAGGAGTTCAATGGTAATTGATATCCACAGCTGGACACATCATCATTGCTATGGCAGATTACAAATACATTTTCCAATCAACACATCAAGAACATGACTGCACTTTATGCTCAAATGCTCCATATGAAAGCATATATTCCAAAACCCAGTGAAAACACAATGGTTAAAATACAACACCCAAATATTTAGGTTGTTGCATAAGTTCAAACACATACAGTGGGTTAAACAGGGAATTCAGAGGCAGCTGGAGATTCCTAGAGGCATATCTAGGTACATCAAAGCTCAACTGCTTGCTATTTACTCATTTCAACTCCTGTAGTGTTGGCTCCATGGCACATATTGGAGCTGTTTGCTTTTCAACAGTTCTAATGAACCAGGTTGATTCATCCAGAGCAAGAAGAGAACCCACAGTCAGACTGCTCTGAGACCTGCTGGGTACAGACAGCCACTCCAGAGCAAGTCTTGGTGGCTGCTAGCTAAAAACCTCACTTTTAGGAGCTGTGAATTCACATGAAATTGATGGCTTTCATTTTCATAAAGATTCTAGGAGTGGCTGCTTTTTACAAGGAAAAGCTGAAAACTGAACTGTATCATGAAAAACTAAAAGGAATGAGACATAAAGGAAAAACACATTTTATTTTCAGTGCTTGACAAGCCAATTTTATGTCAGTTTGATGAAATGGTAATTTTTCATTTTTAAAATGAGTGCATGTACACGAAGTGCTAGGAGATTCTGCAGCTGTTTTTCCTATTATTCTCCTTGAGATTCAAAATTCAGCTCCCTGCTATTGGAATCCAAAGGCATTTCAGTCATGAGCTCTCTGCTCCATCCACTGCGGCCACAGGGGCTCCAGAGGTGGCTGCCCTGTGGCTCAGCACTGGCTCTGGGAGCACCGAGCTCCAGGAGCAGTTCCAGAGCCCTCTCTGGGTCTGAGAGGGGGAAATCTTGCAACACACCAGGCTGGCAAGAGGAGAACTTTCCAAAGAAGTGTGACACACAAGGAGCTAATCAAGGCATGAAGGATTTTATTTCAAGAGGTGCCCTGCAGTAACCTGGCTGCTGAGAAGCTTTAATGACTCGGAGAGGGGCTTGTCTGTTCTGCATGGAGCCCAAAATCACAGTTTGGTTCTAAGCATCTGGAGCTCCATGTTAAGGCTGCTTTCCAGGCACACTGGGAGAGGCAGCACAGAAAACTTGCTGAACAATAGGCTCCCAGTGCAGCCTGAGCAAGAACACGCTGGGATTGCTTCTGTAAGGATTTTGGGTTTAAGCTGTGAATTCCTGGAAGTGCTGAGGAGTCAGACCTGCCTGACCCCTGCTCCCTGGAACCTCCTTTGCTTTGTGTTTTGTCACAAAAACACAAAGTGCAGGAAATTTCTCTCCCCACGCTGGCATCTGCCACACCCCTCACACAGCCATTCCCATCCCCATCCCAATTCCCATCCCATGCACAGGTGCAAAGCCCAGCTCCACCCTCAGTCTGCTGCAGCAAGGGAATGGGCAGCAGGGGAATGTCCCAGCTCTCACTTTCTCACAAGTGCTCAGAGCACAATGGCACAATTCTGACTAAAATAACCTGTAAGTTCAACACTTTTCCAAACTGTGTTCTAATATCAATATTATTATAAAAATAGAAAGTAAAAAGGTAAATATTCAGCATTTGTTTAAATGGCTATTCACATAAGAAGAAAAGTTTCCATTGTTGTCAGTAGGAATTTTGATTAAAGGAATAAAATCCTCAGAGGAGAAAATTTCTAATGATTTTCAATAATTAAATATGTTTTAAAGTCTGAAAGTTGTTCATTTGTTTTAATGGGCAAAAGGCTTTAAAAACTTTTAATTTATGACCTTTAATGAAGGCTACTAAATGAAAAAATTACCCTCATAATAACAAATACTAATACTGATGCTGAAAAATACTCCTACTTCTAATGTGAAAAACATTTTTTTGAAATTTGTGTGGCACAAGCAGGCCCATGGGCCACCTGCAAAAATGGGGAACAGCCTTTCCCAGTAGTTCCCAGGACCAAACATTGGATTCAGGAGTTTAGTTCCTTCTTAGTACCAGTAATTTTAATTTCTATTTATAAATTCAATAGGCAACCATGTGGAAAAAAAAAATACACAAATGCCAGCAGCCATTCCTAATTCAGACAGGTTAGAACACTGAAACATGGGGATGTACTTCAGAGGGAGGGAAGATCTCTCTTCACCACTGCCAAGACTTTCCATAAGAGATCGTGGAGAAAAAATGAAATGCAGACATTTTTTACTATGCATTTAAGACCTCCTGGTCTTTCCAAGTTAAGTGGAGTTTAATATTTTCTCTGGACTGCCAAGTAACTCGTGTGAGAAAACCACATGCACTTTGACATAACAAGCAGCCTCTGCTCGAGATCTCTGCTCCAAGAAAGAATTACACACCTCACCCACGGGCAGGGTGGTCTGTCACATTAATGCTGAAGCCTTTCTGGCAGGGCACAGAGCATGGACGAGTGCCTGGCGCACAGATAAAAATAAGTAAAAATAAAAAGAATTCTGCAGCACTTCCAGCACTTCATAGCCCGAGGCTAAAAACATTAAAAAGCTCCTCCCAAAAAAAAACCACCCTCATCTTTTCTGTCTGCAAATCCCCCTCTCACCCTATTGAGTATCTTTAAAATGAAACATCTTTACAAAGCTACATAAACCTGAATGAATGCTGAACTCAAGATATTATTTTTGAATGTAAAGAGAATATGTAAAGCTTTAAAAAACCATCCAGCTGTGGAACATATCCCAAAGTGATGCGTGGTGGGATCCTGGCTCAGTTGCCTCGCCCTGGGAGAGGCTCTGTTGGGAAGCTGCTCCCTTTGGCTCTCCTGGAGGCTGTTTGGTGCTGCAGATCGCCTGTGCAGGTGCTGCTGGGTCTCTTGGCTCTGTCCCTGCTGCTAGCACCCAGCTCTGATGGGCACAGACACAGCAATGCCAGCTGTTGTAGACACATAATATTGGCTTTTCACAAATATTAAAATGGATTTTATATGTGCGGCGTTAAAGTAACTTTGTTATAACGATATAGTTTTTATTTCTGTTGTTAATTTAGTGCAGTAGCTGATATAAGTATGCTTGTGTTAAAGTGCCTGCTTGGATGGGAAAACATCCAGTGAACACAGGATGAGCACACCTGTACAGGTCTGCCAGCCAGCAGCACTCACTGTCTGAAGATGGTGGGGATCAAGGCCCAAAACTGAAGGTGATGATAAAAAAGGACTAAAACCACAACCAAGGAATACACATGCTCCAAAAAGGTGGACCCAAGAAGATATGCTAAACAGTTCTTGGAACATGCAAACTAGTTGGGGAAAAGTTTGCTATGCATAAGGGTCTATGAATATGCAGCAGGCTGATGTAAGGGAAAAGGTGTTTAAGGGGTATCCCCAAGGATAACAGGGTGCTCTTGGCTGAGTACCAAGATGAGCCTGGCTGCAATAACCTTTGTCCTCTATTTTTCTTTATTAAACTTTTTTAATTTTCACAGGAGAGTGAACATGTTTTCACAGCCGTCCTCCACACATCCCAACAAACCCCAGCATCCTGCCCACTCTGCTGCTGTGCTGCAGCTCGGCCAGCCCCACGGGCAGGCTGAACTCAGCTTCACACATCTGCTTCTTCCCTGAAATAATGGATACTAGATAATACTCTGCTTTTAAAAAAAAAACACAACTTGTTTTCTTAAAGATGACATTAACACAAAAGCTATCAATCCTAAGTGATAACATGATTGAGGATGCAGGGGCTTGGATCCAGCTGGGGCCTGCAATGTCAGGCTGCCTCAGAGAGAAATTGCTGTTTACAGACTCTCAATTATAAGTTGTGCAATTTGGATTTAAGGTTGTTTCAACCAAAGTGTGGTTGTTTGTGTGTCTGTATCCCACCACAGAAACCAGGTAAACTCAAATGGCTGCAGCTCCTGTGTGGATTCCCCACACGGCACAAGAGCAAAAGCGCTGCCGTAAAAAAGGCTGGGTTTCTGTAAAACACTGCTTCCAGTTCCTGTCCCCACACTGCTCAGGGAAGGGCATGCACATGCACAGAGAGAGAAAGCTGGAAAACAGGTTGTTGCATGAGAGAAAACTAAAATATTATGGCCTGGCTGAGCAGCCAGGGTTACATGAATTCAACAGCTATTCAAACTCCAGGCCCGAACAGCAGAGGGTTTAAGATGAGAACATCTATGCTAAATTCTGTGGAATGATTAAAGGAAAATTACAAGGGGAAAGAAGAGGAGAAATCGTTTCAAAGCCCCCAGAAGGAGGGAGCTCAGTCTAACACCCTGCTCTGGGAGGCACAGTTACACCAGCCCTGCCCAACATTGCTTTTCTCCATCATCTCACGGAGCTCAACCTCTTGCAATTTTCCCTTGCTCCGAATGCTCACTTTTCCAGTCTCCTGCCATGGATTTACAGGGATACAATAATCCACAGCATTACCTGAATGATGAGAAAATTCCTCACAGAAAATGAAATATTTTTACACTTTTACACTTCCAGGCAACCAAATCAAAAACTATGAGCATCTTCCAGTCATTTACATCTCTTCACTCAAACTCAACACTTACTTCTGGCATTTTTCAGTCCAGAGCATATAAAATTACATATTCTAATGCATCATTCACAAGTGCTGATTGGAGAAAGAAGAAGCAGGCAATTGCTTTCTGGGATACAAAACAGTTATGCTTTTGCAAGCACCAATGGCTGTTCACTGGCACTTTTACAAGTAATGGAAAGACACATAAGATTTTAATTAATCACATTCTTCTTACAGCTAAGACAAAAGCACATTCTACCCTACTTCACACAAACTTCTAGAATTTCCTAAAATATCCTCCAACATCACAACAGTTAACTTTTATCAGCCTTGTGGCCTTATTCAAAATAAAAATTTAAAAAATCAAATAAAATCAAATAAATATCAAATTAAAAAGTTGTAGTTTCCATTTCAAATGTTCCATCACAATTACTGAATTCTGATATAAATCCTCATTTATGTATGTATATGCAATTAAGATTATTGCATCTATACTATTATTATTATATTCATATAGTCTTGTACAACTGTAGTAAGACTGTCAGAAAGGAAATTAAAACTTTTATCATTCTGTCTCACAAGTGTTTTAAGAATCTCATGGAAATCTCCACAGTTTGTAAAATCCTAATGAGCACTGAAATTTCCTCAAGTACTCCAGGAAATAAGTAGCCCAAGTGAGTGCTCCACACTACTTCATCAGAAAAAAAATATTCACAGTAAGAATTTCTCCCTTCATATATTTTTCCTACTCATTCCGTTCAAACCCCAATACCAAGAAGAGATCAGAAGAGAAATCTGTATTAGCTTGGTTATAATTTTATCAGCATTACAAATGGGACCACTTCTGTGCCACGCAAATATTCTCATCCATGCAAAGACAGAGCTTGTTGTTCAACTAAATTCCTGGCTATTCTGCATTTAACTTTTTCTGGCAGGGAGCCTCTGCCATGGCCACAAGCTATGAAAATAAGCAGAGCTCCAAAGCCAACAAGCAGGTGTGTGTTTCAGCTGCTGCCTGCCTGTGGTAAACACACACAGCTCACAGCTGCTTTCGTGCTGGTTGCACTTGGGGCATCTCTTACCAATGATCAACATCCTCCAAGGGACAGAGACATTTCAGCTGCTTCTCCACACACTCCTGGAACACGACCCATCGCTGCTCACTCCAAATGCCAGCGTTAATATTTAATTTTTCTGTTCTTCTATTTCCACACGAGAGCTCTATAAAAACGCCTGACCACACAAACCTGCTCGGTGAAAACAGGATTCGTGCCACAGAACCCCTCTGCTGTCTGTTTTTACCAATACTGATGGACTGAAGTTCACTGTATTTACAGCAGTACCACTGCATTCTGGCTTTCTCCGAGTTTATGAGTTCAGGGGGATGGAGCATCACTGCCTAACCCAAACACAGGATACAGCAGCAGAGATTCTGCACTCACTTAATTCTCACTACATTTCACAGCATCTAGTTTTAGAAAAAAAAACAGATACAACCCTTCTCCAAGTGTGTGAGTACTGGTTTTAAATTCCATTCCTTCTTTTTTTGTGCTTCTTAGAAAACCTCTTCAGATTTAGTTTATGTAATTTCTAAAAATAGGGCAATTGTAACTTTCTGCAATAGAAACAATAATAAAATTATTCTGCAGAGATGAATTATTTGCTCTGCCTAGAATTCCTCCACAGAGACTAAGAATATTATGTTCCTGGTTCACCAGAGAAAATGACAATAAAATACCCTGAAATCATCTGAAATCATTTATGAGAATGGTTTGCTGAAGCTCCTGTGAAGACAGCAGACATGAAGATGAAATAAATCAGAAGCAAGGAAGCCTCCCTTTTAAAATACAATTTATGAAATAACAACAATAGCTCATATCCAAATTCCAGGCTGGGGACATAAGTAGGAATAAAATCGAGTTGTTTAAAGCTGGCCTCTGGCAGTGGCAGTGTAGGTTCAGTGCTGCTGAGAACCCTCAATACTCATTTATGTCAACAGGCATTAGCAGTTCTCAGGGCAGGATTTAGTGCTTTCACTCCTGGCCTCTGCCAGCCAAACATCAAGTGCAGGGTGTTACAGCCTGAGTGCACCTTCAGAAATCACACACTCAGCTCTCATGGGCAGCACTAGAGAGCTTGGCTCTGAAAAAACAAAACAAACAAGCAAACAAAGCCCTCTGAAGCATAAATTTGGGCTGTGCACTGTCCTGCCCCAGCTCTGGCAGTGCTGAGCTAAGGCAAGCAGCTGAAAAATCTCCACAACACACGGCCAAACTGAAAATATTTCCCTAGTGAGGAGAAAAAAGCTAAAAAGAACTGGGTGGGCTTTCCCAGATTCAAATGCAGTTGTTTCCCAGATTCTGATGCTCCAAGTGCCAGTCTGAACTTGAAACTCTTTCTCAGCTTTGTGTCCAGGGCCTTTGTGAGACCTTGCCTAGGTCACCACTACCAAATTTGTTGGCACAAAAGAGATCAAAGTGCTTTATGCAATCTGCTTCTGCTCTCTTTGTGCTCCAGTGATTTAAGGATGGCAGTCTCAACTGCTCTCAAAAATTCTGTTCAGGGCAACTTGAGAGTCTATGAAAGTGAGAAAAACCCCTAAAAAAAAACCAACTAGTGTCTTAGGAGTCTGTAACATAAAAAAAAAACAAAAAACAAACAAAAAAAAAATTAAAGAAATTAAAAAGGAAAAAAAAATAAACCCTTCAACCCTTGGCTGAAGACCAAAGGAAGCAATAGTTTTTAATTATGCAAGGGAAAACAAATCTCTTTTTTTATGGAAAGTATAACTCGAGTCAACTAAAAAGTGTGAAATCAAATGTCAGTCAAGCAAAAGAGAATGTAGTGCAATGACTTCACTCCTCATTTCATAAAGAAAATGTAAATATAAAGCATTTGATTTCTCAATAGAGATATGTTCTTATTATTCAAAAGGAATTGCTCTTTCAAGCAGGAATTACAGATACAATAGGTTATAACTCAATCCTTGTTATGTTTTGTTTTCTTGAAGCATCATGGGATATCCTGGCATGAGCAGGTTTTTCTTGGTTATTTCCCCAAATTCAGGTTCCTTTTATACAGAGTTTTTGTCACTCAAAGTAAATTCAGTTTATTATTGAATAATACTGGCTTTTTTACTACCACTTGAAGCACAGCTGAAGAGTACCCAGAGAGAGCAAAGATTGCAGCTCTGAATTGTTTAAGGACCTGTTCACACAAGACTGGAGAGGGCCAGGGGCCACACACTCTAAGGCCCAAGATGGACATTTTAGTCCAAGCAGTCTTGTCACTGTTTATTTTTCTGTCTCTGAGATCATACTGAGAAGATGATGAAGCAAAGTTCTCCCCACTGTGACATGAAATACAGCATGAGCTGTTTCTGCACCAACCAGAGCAGCCAAAAGCAGGATCTGATGTCTGCAGTGTGTGTACTGCTCACACCCAAACCACCGCGGTGTCAAGAACAGCATCCTCCCAAAAGTGTCATCAGTCACAGACACCAGAGGAATTCAGAGCCTTCAGGGTCATCCATCCAAGAGCTGTCAGCATCTTCTCCTCTGAGCAGACACTTTTAATACGTTGTCTCTTCTGTGTTTCTCAGGTGGGTGGTGAAGGGACACCCTGGATCCCACAGGCTTTGCCCCTTTTGCCTGCCAGACCCCCAGCACCACCTTTCAGCAGACCCAGAGGCACAGCAGCTGATCTGAGGTGGCTGCACCCACACCTGGGAGGCAGAGGGGTTCTCTGGAAAACTGAAGCCCCTCCTGGATGAGCCCTTGGCACATGGCAGGAGAGGGACAGGGCTGTGCCAGGAGTCCCAGCCTGGCGCATCCCCACAGCTGCCTGCAAAAATATCTTCTGTGACTTCCATCCTGTTATTGTGGTGTACAAAATCAAATAAATCTCCTGTAAGATCCTAGCAAAGGACTGGAGCTGTTTAGCAGAGCAGGTTGCTGCTCACTGGCCCCACAATCGCATTGCATTATTTGCAGATGTTTTTCTCTGAAAATTAACCACACTAACAGTGAAAATGCTCAACAGCAAATTGGTGTCCCAGCTGAATCATTACAAACACCCAATTTTGTGATCAGAAATCAGATGGTTCTCAAGAGTTAAATGACTTTATTATTCCACTCTATAGAGCAAAAGATGGGAGACAGCAAAGGGGCAGTGGAACAGTTGGTTAATCTGAGTAAAGCCTCAGTAAGGAGCTGGAAAATCCATACATCCCCAAATGTGTACAAAGCAAACAAGAAATAGATTACAATGGTTCTCTGACAGCATTTCTATCAGACACAGACACCCAGGAGGAAAAGCAAGGCCCCATCTGCCTCAGCAATGTGTCTCCTGGAGTGGCCAGGAACACTTGCCTCAGGTATTGTCCTGCAAGTAAGAAAAATATGGAACTTTCCTGTCTCTGTGCTAAAGGTTAAATATAAACTATTCTGATTAACAGCCCCTGGCAAAGAGAACAGAACCAGCAAGCAAACGTTTAGAAGGTAATAAATAGAAGCAGAGACCTACAAATACTTGAACAGCATATGACCTATTACATCACCTATCAAAGACAGGCAACTGAATACCCAAAGAGAACAGCAAGGTCAACTTAGACACATTTCAGGTGTTGAAAACCCAAAGCAATGCTTTGGCTGTAAGCACAATCCAAACACACTATTCTAGGGACAATATTTTAAAAATAATCTTCAGATTTACTAGCAGTGGTTTGTGAAATGCTGGAAATTATGGACAGAGTTGATAAGGGGCACCACAAAATATTTTGAAGATGACAATGATATTCCCAGCTGCTTTTCGGTTTTGCAAAGCAAGCTGAAACCTTCAGCAGAAATGATTGCACAATTTCCCCAAAGGTTTTTGTTAGAGGGAACTAGCTTGCCCATATAATACATTTTTCTGCAGCTCTCTTGGCCTGAAGCAGCTGGACCTGTGCAGCCAAAAGCCCTGAGCTCGTCCAGCAGAGCCAGCACCTCGTGAAGAACAAGCACCCCATCAGTCAGTAACAGTGCACATGTCCTGCCCTCCTCACCCCAGCCAGGCTCATCCTCACACTGACTCCAGAGCATAAAACCAGGGAATCCCCACCCCAGCACCATCTTTTCTCTTGGCCTTTAAGCTTAGCTGAGCCTCTGAAGGATCTCACCCCACCTGTGCTCACACATCTCCTGGGAGTTTGTCTGAGCAATGTTCTCGGGTGCTTTGCACTGGGCAGCTTTAAGCCAAAGGCTGATCAAATTATTTGATTTCTCCTGTGGCTGGTGTTCAGCTACCAGGAGCCTGGTCCCTCTGCCCACCCTCCCAGTGCCTGGACAGACAGGTGACAGTGAAAAAATGGAACACACTCAGTTCCTCTTATTCCAGTGCTGGGACAGGTCACCTCTCCCTGAGTTTGGAACTCTGCCAGATTCAAAAGACAGAACCCAATCCTGGTTTTGAGAGAGTTTTTGTATTTTTGGCAGAAATATTCCAACCTGCCTTTCTGCGTGTGTGACAGTGTTTCCTAACTAGGCCACTCATTTTAATATGTTTTCACATAACTAACACTAACCAGAAATTATGTAAAGCTCAGCTCTTCTGAATGCATGTAACATCAAAAAATGTGTCAGGTATCTCAACAACAATCTGTTAGGAATAGCAGAATCTATATATAGTTTAATATCTCCTGAGCTCAGATGCATATTAGCAGCCTGTTTTAGCTGTAACTACCACAGGATTTATCAGACTGTCATCAAAGTTTGCCCACTCTTTACATATTTGGAATTGTGTCTGTTATCTGATCTGATATTTAGGGAACACTGGATTTTATACACAGTGTACATTTCATCACACTCAACAATTAATGCAAGCTGCTGTGGTATTCCCTGTCTCAAAGCTAAAACTCTAAAGAGCAAAACGTTACTCTCAGAAATGGATACTAACTTGGACTGTTTTCACAAGACAACACTGAATAAATCTTGGGGCTGATTTACAGAGACAGCCCTACCACACAGCTCCTATCAAAAACAAGCAAAACATAAGTCTGGTTTGGTCCACACTGTTTATATTAATTTCCAGTTTGCATCACAAAAATAGATGATCTGTAATCATGGCCTGTCAGCTTGGCTCAACAAAATGAGTATTTCTTTTAGCTTGTGTATACCTCCACCATCTCTGTATATTGGTTTAATAAAACAGTAGTTAATCTGCCTTCTGTCTCAAAATAATACACCCAAATTTCAGTAATGCTTAGTTTTAGTATCTATATGGATGATGAATGACTGAAATATTTACAAGTTTCAAAATAAATTCAACTGCAAGAAAAAGAAAAATACTTTGTGTGATGCTGCTCACACTGCCACAGTCTGTGTTTGTGTAGACACACACTTTCTGTCCATGCAAGCCTCCTGTGCCTTGGCACTGTCATTTCCTGCTCACTGAGACAGGAGAGGGATGTTTAGTGCAGAGCATGGCTGGGACTGAGCTCCCAGGGATTCCTTCATCTGTGGTCCAGCTGGAAGAGCACCTCCCCTGCTCCTCCCTCTGCCAGGGAAGAGGTCTCCAAGGGATGCACAGAGCCTCACAGAAAGCTGTTGGATTAAAAATCTCTAAAGACCCCACAAAACTTATGATCTCAATATGTTACCTCTTATTAGGGGATAAAAAGTGAGAAGTGTGATGGCTCTGCTCATCTTCAGGAATTATCTTACAGAAAAATACATTAAAAAGGAATTGAAATTTTACCTGTTTGTTCTGTTTTGATATTTAATTCACAATTGAAAGAGCTGTTTCTCTGAACTTCACGAAAGAGTAAAAACCTGGTTTTATGAAGATGAAAAACAAATACCTACATTTTTACCCTCTCTCACTGAAAGCCTCTGAAACAGGCACCACAGTCACATCCCTCATGCAAAACTCAACAGTAACACAGCCAAGCACAAGGAAACTGTTTCCTTTTATGCCAGGATTTACTAGGACAAACCTTTTATATCCTTTTATACCAGGATTTACCCTACCAGACCATAAACCAACTGTTCCAAACTGGCACCACCAAACCCTCTCACATCCCATCCCAGGTGGCAGAGAGGAGTACTCAGGATGCACCTATTGAATTACTGCAAGAAGCACAGGAGAAACAAGTCCCAGTTTGTGGTCTTTGTGAGGGTCCCCAGGACGAGGGAAGAGATTAATCTGACTCCATGTTCTCAGAAGGCTGATTTATTATATTATGATATTATATTATATTAATTATATTATATTATGCTATACTAAACTATACAGAAAAGATACATCAGAAGGCTTAACAAGAATGAATAATAAAAACCCGTGACTCCTCAGAGCCTTGACACAGCCGGACCATGATCGGTCACTAAATTAAAACAATTCACAGCCCTGCACAGGTGTGTCCCACCCTGCTCACAGAGGGCCAGGCTCCCTCCCTAGCCCAGGGGTGATGCTCCTCCCCTGTGGCAGCCTTGTCCCAAGGGCACGTTGTGTTTTATGGTCGTGTGCCAGGCTGCTCCCCAGCAGGGCATGTCCTGGTGCAGGGCACGGCTCCTCCCCAGGAGCAGGAACCTGCTGAGCTCCATTAACACCTTGGCCTTTTTCTCTAGGCTGGGGTCCCTCTAAATGGTAGCAAAACCATCTGATGGATCAAAAACCCCCCCGAATTCCAATTCTGAATCTGGATGCTAAAGCAAAGTTAGACGAACAAACTGAGGGGAAGTTCTGGATTCACTAAGTTAAAGTGAATCTGCAGTTCAACTTATTTCCCTTCCACACTACCAGAATGTCTTTCACAGAAATCAAAGATTTCCTTAAACTGAAATTCACTCATACAAGCACTCCCACACCACAGTGTAACAACTAGAACAAGATTTTGCTGAGAAGTTTCCCTTCAGATCTTCCATCTGGGATTTTTGTTTTACATTTTCCAGTTGTCTGCAGAAGGAGTATCTGTTATGGACACAGAAGAACTACATCTAGCAACACCCAGTTATTTAATTAACAGACTGCAGGGAAAGAGGTCAGTGGTAATCTAGATAGAATTTATTTTATGGCTGGCTACAGTCTGCTCTGTGCAGAACACAGACTATCAGACACATATTCCTATTCCCCAATTAAGCTCCATGAACTACCTACTCCTTTAAAAAACAAGCAACTTAAAATTTTACCCATCCAGTCTTGATTTTCCCTCCCCCTCACTCCCTCTCTGTCGCTAGTATCTGTTAAAGCTGTCAAATATTCCCTTTCCTGATGCTTCCTAACTTCACCAACTCCTACTGCCTCTCATCTCCAGCCACTCCCCTTGCTTTCACAGACATGCATTGCTGTACACAGATTTTAAGCTCTCAATTTCTGCACGGATGATTTGCAGAAAAGCTTCCCCATTTGCACCTGTGTGCTAAAGGCTCTGCATTTCCCCACCTGCAAGTTTTCCTCCTTACACAAACACCTACTCAAAGCTGCAGTACAGCAACACTGCAGCTCAACCAAAATGCAGGAATGGAGGCTGGGGCAGCCCAAATCCCACTCCACAGCAGAGAATGTCCTATTTAATAAGCCAAATAAAAAAAATCTCCTTCAGTTGATCCATTAGTGACAGACAGCTCACCAAATCACACATTTCCAGCAATGAAGTATAACATGCAGCAGGGGAAAGCCACTCTGCTAGAATGCACCTGACTTTTCAAAAATACTATTTGCTATGAAGTTCCTTCTCTTTTTTTCACACTGTCTTGTGTGGTTGCATAAAATCTTTCTGTGAAAGTGAATCTAACACTCCTTCCATCCGCCTGTTAATTAAGGAAAAACAGAAAATGTGGAAAGATTGCATTACGTTAAAGCAGAATGTGCCAGTTGTATAAGAGCCTTTGGAGAATTTCCAACTCTATTGAAACTTCCCTCTTCAGAGGAATGGGGGGAAAAAAGGGGGTCAGGAAAGGCCCAAATTACCTTTCTGATTATGGAAAGGCTTTACACAATTCACATCACACATGGAAAAAAAAATCCTCAGAAGCTGAGCAAGGTTTCACAGGAGCCTGAAGCACTGTGAATTCATGAAAAATGAATTTAATCGTCAAAGCTGAGACCAGGAAAAACTGTTCTACATAACAAAAAAGTTCTTAGCTACATTATTAAACCATTGCTTAAAAATCAATTTATTTCAAAGGGTTGACTCCCTGCATTAGAAGCTATCAAAGACACATGATCTAAAATGAGTCTTTATCAAGCACAGTGCCTGCCTCCTGCAGCTGCAACTCTGTTACAAGTGTAATGCTTACAAACATTTTATGTATTTGTGGTCTTATTTTTATCCAAATGTAGTCATAAGATGGCTGCAAAGCCTGTTATAGACAGAAAATGGCAGGATTGATAATACTGACAAATGACCTGCCTAACTATTATAATGAAAATTATTATAAATTAAAAAGCCCTTATATTTCTTTAAACTTTTGATATAAATCATTGGATTCCATTTAGTCCCCCTTCGAAGCCAAAAAATGTAACCTGAAGCACACAAAATAAACTTCACATAGCCAACAGCTTTAATCAAAATACACTCTTCAAAGGTTTCCCATCAGTTCCAGAAGACCAACACCAAACACAGAGGTAGGGCTGGAAGGCAGAAATCACTCTGCCCTTACAGCAACAACTTCTCCCACACAGGGAAGGAAGCCTGGGCTGCATTTGCCACGGGTTCTGCATGGTGCTTGTGTAGGAATGAGAATAATTAAAGACTGAAGTCAATTCCTACCCCAATTCTCAAAAAGCACTTAGAAAAAACCAAAGAATCAGAAGGTGCAACAGATTTGCTTCTCAGTGCCACACTCCTCTCCCTCCACTTCTCATGTTCTCCTGACAACAGGTAAAATTAAAAAGGAGCCAAATTTAAACAATTATACCCAACTGGAGGAAAAAATAAAGGAGACACACAAGGAAAGAATTATTCCCTCTTCCTCTCCTCTGACTGAACCGTGTGAGATTAATGTAGACAATTGGCCTATGGATGCTGTTTATGTGGAATCTATATGACCAGGAAATGCAACCTGGATTTATAAGATCATACTGCCTCACAGTATTGACCATGTTTTCTGACTTAGCTTTAGAAGACATCGCTCAACAGGATTTATGTCTCTCCAGTATTCTCTGTCCGTGTGAAAGCAGATCTTGCTACGAAGGCACTCAGTGATGGATTGCCCATCAGCTGAATGCCCAGTTCCTTTAACATCCCACCACCTGTACTTGCCTCTGCTCAGAAGATGGAATTTTGAGAGACTATTTGTGAAATACTCTGATAGAAATCTTTATGATGAGGTTTTGGACTTATAAACAGCAAAGGACCCCCCCCGGTGCTTTGCTAACTGCTATTGCTTCGCAGTAACCATGGGAAACCAGATAAAATCTGAACCCATTCATCAAAATAGAAAATACTCCTCCTGTCAGTTCAGGGGGTTGTGCTTGTAGTATCTAAGCCGGTGAACAGAAGGTCATTTCCTACTGTTACAATGTTACATCATTTATTACAGCTGCCCATAGCAAGCCAAAAACAAGCGGAGAAGAAAAACAGTCAGCCATCCAAAATAAGAAGAGCGATCATAAAAAATAAATCTCTTTCTCCTTCTGCTTAGGGAACACAGGCATTTCTGAAACAGAATCACAAGTGTTTGTCATGACAAGCCCTTCACTCTGTGCTGTCTCACAGGCAGTAACTATTAAGATGAAGTTTCCAATGCAATACAATGTGCAATAGTCTGTTTTTAAAATAGAGCAGCTTACACTCACAGTGGCAGCTCTAGCTTGATAAAATTAGCCTTAGTAATTTGGAGATGTGTGCACAAGCCTGTTTCGTTTGGTGATTCGATTTCCCAATGATCAGGGAAATGCCTGGAATGCAGCACTGACAGGAGACTGCAGAGCTTTTACAAAAGGTGGGTTTAATTGCAATATAAACCCTCAATTCAGTGTACAAAGACCTGCACACAACAGTGTGCTACCATCTTCCCATTTATAAAGAGATTTTCTCCTAAGTTTGTGCTAAACATCATCTCCTTCTCCAACACTCCCAGCCTGTTTCTCCTGGTTCTCTCGAGCTACTCTGAACTGGGAAGATCCAATACAGGCTTCCTTTATTTTAACATCTCTTGTCAAAGTTTGCTAGCCATAATAACTGCAGTCATGCTCCAAGAGGAGCAGGGAAAGGGAAAATAGAGGCTCACTCCCCAGCCCATCCTCAGCTTGCCGCCCCTAAGGAATCCATTGCTTGGATAAGCTACTCCAGACAGGGCAGTGCCTGCTGTTGTGACATGCCAGGCATAAGCTGGAAACTAAAATAAACAGGGGGACTATAAAAATTTCCAGTTAAACATACAAAGTGCTGGAATGCTTCAAGATCCACATCTTCACTGCTCAATGGCTGCAGGTAACCAGGGATATTTTCTGCAGGACTGGCTTTCAGTATCCAGGTACTGAGTTGTACTTTCAGGAAGAAGGAAACCTTTTATCTCCCATCACAGTGTTTAATTCACAAATCCTGATGCAGCAATCATTCAGTGTTAGGTATAAATCTTGTTTCAAGAAAAATTATGTCTTTGTTCAATATAACATCGGTTTTTAACTGGAAATAACAAAACTTAAAATTTATGCATGGCCACATTTAGTCCAAGTAAACAATTCACCTTGAATTAAGCAGCTCTTGAATCACAGGAGACCATTCCACAGCCTAAAACTTCTGCAAGTTTTCGTGTGGAACTGGAGACAAATGTGCTTTTATGTAATAAATTTTTCATCATATATATCAACTTTTTGGAAGCTGCTGGGAGAGCAGAGGAATTAGTTTGCAAGACTCAGGTGGATGGCTGGTTGTGTAATATGCTCCTAATAATATTTACACAAAAGTTTATATATTTGCATGGTAGTTTACTGTATACCTGTTACACACACTAAATCTGGTCAAGTAGAAAAACAATACAAGTAAAATCACTGTGCTTGTTGCTATCATTGATGTCATGATGTGAGGGGAAAACAAAACCATACCAGCCATAGCCAAAATGCATAAAACCACACTGAGGTAACTAGGCCATTAGTACTTGCTGAATATTTCTCCCTCATGGTCAAGATTTACCAAAATGCTTCAGTCAAGACTAAAAAAATCACTTGAAAGCAGCATTTCCATTGACAGATAAGATCCTACAGTAGCAAGCATCATTCCTACATGAGTGCACTGGAGCTACGCAGTTAGAAAAACAAACAGTGCAGAGCTGTAGTTTATACAAAGGGCTGAGCTTTCTAAGTGTTTAACTAGGAAATAATTAAAACCCAGCAATTTTTTCCTCCAGAGGGGAGTATCAGCCGTATCTGTGGGCTCAGCAGGATTTTCTCTTTATTTGCTGCTTGTCAGAGTTACAAACTTTCAGTAGGAACTGGACCAGTGCTTGTAATTTAGTAGGAGATAGAGATCTGTGCAGCCAGATGGTAGCTCACATTCTAACAGCTACAAATTGCTAAATTGGCACAGAAAAACCAGATAGTTATCAATTCATTATGATTATTCCAGGTCTCCCATTCCTTCTCTACTTGTTTCTTAACTCTTTAAGCCAACCCAGACAGACATTTTAGCCCAGAGTTGGCAATTTCCATACTCCAGGTAGGGCCAGGCGCAGTGGTGAAGGAGGGATGGTTGTTGCAGACAATCTGAACATGTGCTGTTGCCTGGTTTGTGCTCAGGAAGGTATTCAGTCCTTCCAGCTACAAACTCACTCTATAAATGTAAACATTTTATCCATCATAAATCTTAACAACTTAAGAAAGTCTCTACTTCATTAACCTTTATTTTTCTACTACCCTAAAAACTTCCAGGTTCCAAAAACTGTTCATGTTTCACCATCCAAAGCACAAATATAAAAATTGATGCCACCACCACTAACAAAACCTCCCATTGTTCCATCTGAGTCACTGCTAGGCTGAAAAACATATTTGCTGAAATTTGACCAAGTTTGATGACCTTTTCCAGCAATCAATAATCAAGATAGAAGGAAAAGGTGGTTTGCTTGACCTTTCAGAAGTGTATCAACTTTTTTTGGCCAGCACAGCTTTTAAAAAGCTATTTCAGTTCCCAGGGCTCAGACTTGTTGCCCAGACTGGCCATTTCTGTGCGCTGTCTGCTTTAGGCTCTTTAAATGCTCAACTGCACAGGACAAGCTCAGAGGAGGAAATGAATTCACAACAGGAGATCCTCTGGTTGATTAACTTCACCCTCAGTGGTGGATGTCAGTCATGTTAATTGGAATCAATACACAGCAGTTAAGGGGGCACAGGGATAATCAGGCAGGGCAGGGACAGGCCCATCAGTTCTTAAAATAAGCTATCTGTTAACAACTTACAGTGGCATGTGACAAACCTTTCCTGCAAAGGAATGCAAGGCATCTCTAAAATTCCAATTTAACACACAAATAAAGTTAATTTGGCAACACTTATCTTGCAATCTAGCAATAAAGGAAACAGTCATTGCAAATTAAATCAATGCTAAACTGATCAAAGTAGAAAAATGAGAAATTAGGCTTCCAGAAAAGCTTATAGGAAATCCTTGATCCGAGTTGTACACAGAATAAAAAGAGAAGCTGGAGTCTTAAAATCCTAAGACAGATAATTTTAATTATACCCGGCTGCAATTTTATTGTACACCTAAGGCTGAAATTCAACGTACAGTTTCAAAAGCAGTAATATGTCAGAAGATGGAAAAAGGAATAAAATCTGAAGGTTTTTCCTACTCTACAGATGAGAAATCACTTGAGGAACCCACTAGAAGAGTCACATCCTAAGCATCTCTGGCATCTGCAGTTTAGCACCAGGCTTTCCCAGTCCCTCTGCAATCCAGCCTGTTACCCTGGTCTGCAGGGCAGACACCTCTCTGTGCTCTGCAGCATGCAGAAAACCCTCTGCAATGGATCCCACCAAAGAATTCCTCTAGAAAAACACACTCCTGTCCACCACACCATTTATTACCCTTCCCTAACACCTCACCTGGCACGGGCACACGGTGTGATGACACCCCTGATGTGTGACACCCCTGATGTGTGACACCCATGTCAGCCCTTGTTGCACCACCTCACACAGTGGAGAACTTGGTTTCACTGTGACAGTAAGACAAGTAACACACAAACACTACACAAAAAGGAACAAATTAACTTTGTTCAAAGGCTTCTATATCTTTGCTCCTTTAGGGATTGAAAGGAACGCCAGGTGTTTCATTACAACATCTTCATACTCTCAACTACAGAAAATACCTCCAAAGACAAGATCAGGTTGTTTTACTAGTTATTACAAAGGAATCAAGTAATATTTAACAGATTTATGGAATCTGGAGCCGTCTACATATTACCATTCTCTCCATTAAACTTACCTCAGCCTAACCAATTAAGTGCACAGATTAAGATCACAAGTCTCTCCTCCTCGGACCTACTCATGGACTTTGTGGAGTCTGGTTAAGCACTTCAAGGTGGGAGGTTTTCCCTCGGCCTCCTTAGTCATTAGAAAGTGTAACAAGAGTGAAGAAAATAAGGGCATCCTATTTTTTACTGTCATTACCAACTGATCGTCCCTTCTGCAAACACAGACATTTGACAGAGTTCAGCTGTGAAAAGAGGGCTTGAGTGACCAAGAAGCAATGATTTCCCCTTCAAAATCACAGTTCTGCCTCCTGATTTTGTACCATCTGCCAGGGCTAAAACACCAACTCCTCAGCAAGCAGGCCAGCCCGGCTGTTGCATTCCATCCACTTGGATATGACAGGAAAGGGAGACATTCAGTCTGCTAAGGCAGGGAAAGGGGCTTTTTCCAGCTACCAAGCTCAAAGCCAAGTGCACAGTGCAAGGAGACCTTGTTTTAAGCCAATTACAAAGAAAGATGACTGGTTTCACCACATCTTGAGAGCTCTGAAATCGTAACTCACTGGGGTTACACATCCAGGTGTCATCTGTTCCTCTGAAACCATGTACCAGACCAGCAGCCTGAGGAGATAAACTCAGAGTGTATGGAAGACATTCCAACCAAATGCTGGACTATTTAGGGTTTTCAAGGCATTTCTTAGGAAGTGATCTTCCATCATCACCTGATGCAAAGCTGCTGCTTTTATCTGCTGCTGTTGTGGTGTCAAGCTTTTATTTAAGCATATTGTTTGCCTAATTTAAGGTGGTTTTCTGAAATTGGTTCTACCTTGAGTAAGAACATGTACATGGAGTGTGGCAGAGCTCACATAGGCCCAACACCCTTCAGGAGCTACACCACATCTTCCTCAGAGAAAGCTCCCAGGCAAGCTGCTGAGTGCTCTGGCCAGAATAACCCACTGCATGATCCAGTCAAAGTCCATGCTGCCTCTTGATTTTCAGCTTCTTTGTATACAAAAACACTAGAATTACCACACACAACCAAATACATTTTGAAGTCAATCATCTTCAAAAGAAATGTTGTACTTAATGCATGTCTTATAAAAAAGGATCTGTCCACACAACAGCCATATCTGATTGCAAACCAGGCATTACAGCTTTATGATTCCTTGGGCATTTAGTTAATTTTATCCACATTCCCACATCAACTATCTCAACAACAGACAGAATCATCACTTGCCAAGGGAGGACTCAGATGTCAACCCAAGGGACTTGCCTACACAGGCTCTGTAATAGCACTGAATGTTCAGGGTAGGATATAACAATGCTAACTGGATTTCATCACTTCACTGCAGCCTTCAACTCTCAGCAAACAAAGCAGATAGCTGGGCACTTCTCACAATTACTGTTAAGTGTTGGTGCAGCTGGTATGATATTTTCCCTGGTTAAATGAAATATAAATGAAGATGCATCAGCTTGAGCAAATACTTTGCTTTCAGACAAAATTCATATGGGAGAGTTTTAACATTCACACCACTTATGTTATCCTGTTATTTAATAACTGTTTTCATCAACTAATGGAAGTGATCTGGCAAGGTACAGCAGCCAGGCTGATACTTTTAGCACTGTGCTTGAAAAGAGCAGCAAAATTATCCTTTCCTCATGTAGAAATCCAATTTATTTTGCTGTTGGGTTGAAATCTTTGGGCATTTCACTGTAACAGGACCACATGTGAAGCACCCCACTGTCCTCTGCACCCTCCCACCCTCCCTTTATCCCAGGGATAAGCACAGCAAAGCTTATCAAGCCCACTGGATGCTCTATGGCAGCTTGCTCAGATCCCTGCAGCAGCTGGGGGATCCTGGATGGCTCTCTCTGTGCTGCTAAGAGTCAAACACCTTCACTTGAAAGCATCTGTCAGCCCCTCTGCTTGCTGGTGGCCACACTTGGCTCTTCCAGCTGCAGAGCCCACTGAATTCCCATTTACACCCTGGTGCACTCATGTGCAGCACTCCTGGCTATCCCACGCTGCTGCCTGATTAATTCTGGCACGCTGAGTGACGCTTGCTCACTTCCAAAGGGCAGCCACCACAAATACAAGGCAATCCAACTCAATATAAACTGGGAAAGTCAACATCTGCATGAGTTCCAGTTAAATCACCAGTGTTAGACCTGCAGCAATCCAAGCATCACATCAACTAAAGAAATACATAAAATAATCTTTGTTCAATGGCTTTACATCAATAGTTTCTTACAATATCAATGCAACTAGAACTAGAGAAGAGACCAAGAAGCAATCTTGACATAGCACTGCAGTACAAAAGAGCTGAATGTCAAATTTAATAGCTTCAGAAACAGCAAGTTAGAGGTGTGATGGAATTCCAGCCAGCTTCTGAAGCAAGGAACTTCTCTTCTAAACTAAATCAAGACTAGGGGAATGTTCGGGGATTTTGGTCCTCAACTTGGAACACTTTCTTAGAAGTACACACAGGTAAAGTCAAAAATGAAACCTAATATTTGTACGCTGTGAGATACAATTTTTTTTATTATTTTTTACTCAAGCTATTAAAAAGCTATGGCAGTTAATTTCTAAAAGAAGGATTTGAATTTGTCAACCTACAGAAAACAGTAAGGATTGTTGTTCCACCATCCCAAATGCTTCAATCAAAACCCATGTCTTGTTTTGTTATGTCAGCTGTATCATACCTAGACTTTTATATCTAAATCTTAGAGCTATTTCTATGCTTGGCTTCATTAACTGGAAAGGATTAATAGAAAGCATTTTGCTATTACTGCAGGTTCAAGTATGAATGTTTTCTGCACACTGAAGAGCAGCTGCTTCTCACTAAACAGTGGAAGTGCTCAGAAACATCTTGGCATGGGTCTGAGCCTGCCTGGGTCAGCACCAGGGCCTCGACCACCTGCAGAGATGTGAGGAGATTTGGGGGAAGCAGTGCCAGGGCTCCTTCGGGCTGGAAGGCTGAGAATTAGCTGTCCTTACTGGCTGAAAACATTTAAATTACCTTGGGAACGGTTAAATGCCTCTATAATTGATGGATGAAACCTGTTTCTCCCAAGGCAAGGGGCATTTGCACCTCTGGCCTCTAATTGCATTGATGTTTGGTTCATCAGCAATCACACAAAAGCAGTTAACTGAGGAATTCCTAAACTCAAAAAGGAAAAAAAAAAAAGCTTGAACAGCACCAGATTAGACGAGACAGGTTTCCTATTAAGTGAATCCACACAGTATGAGCAGTCACGAACGTAAAGTAAATTAAGTAATGTAAAGTAAAATATTTAAACATTTAGTTAAAAATTGGCAAAGTTATTCGAAGCCATTTCACATCCACAAAAGACTGTAATCATGACCAAGGGCAGACTCTCCTAGCATACCTGAACGTGGCATTTCCTGGAATAACATTAGGAAGGACTGGTCCAGCATCATGTGAGCAAACTGCACACGGGACTCAGCCCAAGTGCTGCTGCTGTTAAACACTCAGTGCTGCTTCTTCGGGGTTCCACGTTACTGAAGATGACCTTTAATTCAAATTGAGCAACTTGAAAAAGGTAACATCGTGACTGTTCATTCGTAAAATAAACATAGGATGGAGGTATGAAGCTGAAAGGAACATGAGCCTTCTCTTCAGAGCAGTTGACTCACATTTTACTTGAGAACTTTGGGGTGTTCTCCCCATTTATTTCCTTTAAACAAAAAACATATTTTTATTGAACACATGTGGTACTCCATTCTTCACTGGAGTCTCTAAATATTATCTTAATAAAAGCAATACAACTAAACCCAAATAGGATTTTTGTATTGCTTCTGAAATATATAACAAATCATCTGCAGTATGAAGAGCTGCAAATTGCAGGATTATCTGGGTTTTGATGTATACAATTTACATTCTGACAGATTACAATGAATCAGCATTACAAAGATCACGTCCTAAATTGGTTTTTTAAACATTTCTTTTATGTCAGCATTAGTATGTCAGCTATAGGTTTTAGAAACAAAGTTAATCAATCAACAGTGAAGTGTAGTTGGGATTTCAGGGCTTGTCTGTTGCCTGTTCATGAAACCCCATCCTTCATTCTTCTTTGTGGATTACAAAATTTCTCTGAATTATTTTTGCCTCACCCCATCCTGACTGAAACTAAACAGAAATAACATTAAGTGCCAGCCCAGGCTACAACAGGCTCAGCCCCACTCCACCAGGACCAGGCTTCCTACACCCCCTGCTCCACTGGCAGCATGACAAACCAAGATTTACAGAAAGGAAGTGCAAGGGAAAATGGCCTGAAGAGAAAAAAACACATTGAGAAATTCGCTCTGACAGGTGGGTAACAGGAGTTAAACAAAGTCTGCAGGGAAGAATCAAGTACCTCAAAGTAAAAGTCAAACACGTTGCTCTAGCAGGGAGTGCAGAGGAAGGAACGAGGAGGAGCAGCAGCGTCCTGCAGGATAACCTCAGAGAGTGTCCTGTCACCTCTCTGCACCCCAGCTGGTTTCTCCATGCTCAGCGAGGCTCCAGCACACCCACTGAGCCCTCAGATCCCACAGGGCCACAGGGAAAGGATGGGATCAGCCACCCCACCCCACATCCTGGGATGTTCTACAGACACTGCGAGGGCTGGGGGTGCCAAGCAATACCTGGAATGAGGGAGGGAGGGAGAGAAGCCAACTGCCTGGAAATGCAGACTGGGGAACGGTCAGGCAGAAGAGAATCGTGTGCATGTGGCAAATCCAGCTCCCACGTGCTTTTGGTCTGGCAAATCCTAGCTTAGACACTGTTTTATGTCCTGTGGATTAATAAATCAGACAAATTCTTGCCCTATGACAATGAGATTGAGTTTTATCTCTAAATATTCTCCAGTCAGCTTGAAATAGCATGCACAGGGGTTGTGTCCCCTTTAACATGCCCCTTTACCCTGTGGAAGATGGATTTATGGCAAAAATTTATCTAGAGCATCCTAGGAATACTGCTGAAAGGTGTTAAACAATGCTAGTATTAGAATATCCCTCAGAGCCAGGACATGAATGCCATGTAGAAGCTGCCTGGCTCAAACCACAGTCATTACATTTTGTGCTAAAAGGAGGAACTGAAAGAAAACAATGGTGCTATCAGGTAACTGACACACTCATCACCCAGTCTAAAGCAGATGCTACCTCCTTTCCTAGATGCAAAGGCCTGAAAGAAGGGCAAAAAACGAAAATATTTTTATGTGTGGGTCTAGTAGTCACAGAATTCCTGATGCACATCATGATTTTATTAGCTGCAGCTCAACTGCAGCATCAACCCTTCATGTCTCTACCTGGTTCTTCATGACAATGTGGAACTAAATACCAGATTTTACTCACTGTCTACTCTCATTTTTGTACTCTTCTCCCACCAATTTAATTTTTACTCTTCTTTTGTAAAAAGCAAGACAGAGCAGGCAGAGCTGGTCACAAAACAACAATGCTCTGAAACCACAGCAGAGGAAAATGTCCAACTCAGACAAAGATAAGTGTCATTAAAGCAGCACAAAGAGCTGTTTCACCACTTTGAGTCAGCTTGTGACTCTAAAAGCACAGAAATTTGTCTGAAAAATATAGAATACATACAAATACAGCTAATTTGGCCAACTAAATAGACATAACACTCAACAGCTGAATTCATGCACATGCCAGATCTTCTAACACTGGCACCCACTGCAGAGGTGGCTGTGCACTGGAAAAAACATTAAACCACTGCCATATCTAAGAGCCCACTGACAAAGCAGAAAGCAGCTTGTGAAATCCAGTGCTTTGAGGCTTTAAATAACTTTTGTATCAAACTGAAGCATTCTAAATCAAACAAGTGTTGGGTTTTCTTGGTGGACAGGTAGGGGCTATTTTAGTTTTGATTTGTTTATTTTTTAATGAACCTAAATTTCTATTCAAGCATTTCATATATTTCTCATTCTTTAAAGGTTAAACTACTCATACTCACAGTATATTTGCTTAAGAGCAACAAGCACTTGATTTGGAAAGATCACCAGTGTCAGCTGCAACGATGAGGAGACAATGGAACTTTGGAAGGGGCAGAGCCTTACAAGCCTTACTACTACCCGGAGTTCTTGAAATAGTTTTCTTGTTCCTGCAATCACTTTCCTGGGGCAAGCAGGGGGTGGAATTTCTCATGCTACTGCAGTCTTTCATTATTGATAACTTTAGGGGAACGGTTCTTTCCGCTCCATTTGGTGCCCAACCCTATTTCCCAGCACCTCAGCCTTCCCCAGCACAATCCCTTGCAGCCACCCTGGATACACAAAGCGTGCAAGAACTGGTTGGGGCAGGGCACTGCAAGTTCCCTGTGATGCCTTGCCCTGTAAATCTGAATCCCTGTCAGGGTTTAAACCTGTGAAATGCAGTGGGAATTTAAACAATGATTCAGTTATGGCAGCAGGTGCTTGTTCAACTTGCTGAATGTTCATCCTGCTGTTAACAGCTTACACATTTATACTACAGTGCATGAAACAGTCAAGTCCTAGAAAGAGTATAAGGTGTTAACAACCACTACAAAATATTTCTGTAAGGGTACATTTCCTCCATTTCCCATCAACATAAATTCTGACAACAAAACCCAATATTAATCCATGCATTCATTCATCTTCAGCATCTGCTTTTCATTTACACATTAATAGAAGGCTACATTTCATTATTAAGTTTTTCTTATTAGTGATTGAATCAATATTTCTGCCCCTTTGGTAGTGTCAGTTCATTAGTTTTCTGAAGCTGATTAAGTTTATTCTGCTGCTTCAAAAGGAGCCCATATTCTATTTACACAAACAAACAACACAGAACACGCTGCTTCACAGACACTTCATGGCACATCTGCATCTCCTTAAGTGGAATCACTTCTTCATTAGCAGCAGTTCCCCTCTCACAGGCTGAGCCAAGGCTAATCCACAAGGAACCACACCAGCCTGGTGGGTACTCAGCACACTCATGTAACTAAAGACCATTTAATTAATTGGCAAAACCACACAATGCCCATGGCAATGCAATGGTTCATATTCTGTCACCCCAAATTATTTTTTTCTACCCCTTTACTGAAATGAACTCTACGCTTATGACTTGGTACAAATTCTTCATGGTTACAAAGTCTTTGGTAACACCAAACACCACAAACTGTGGAGCAAATCCCAAAGAGCAGCACTTAATAGTGTTCAACTGTGTTGTCAAAAGCCAGTGCAGACACATTTTTGCAGCCATAAAGCAGCTTCTCACTGAGGGGCACACAGAGCTGTGCTGACATGCTCCATGGACCATGGAAATTTTCAGGCTACCCCTAAAATTCCTCTGCAATTCTAGGAGTTAGGAAAGAAGCTGAAATACAAATTCATGATGATGGAACGGTTGAGTACCTGATCCCTTTGGAAATTGTTCACAGCAGATATACTGTCCTTTTCCCCTGCCAGAGATCAGAGCTCTGACAGCACAAATTCTCATGTGAGCACTCCATAATCCCTTCCCCTGCACAGACACTGGGCTTGGCCCAGCCCTCTTCCCTGGCTGACTTTTCACAGCAGGGAACACACACACAAAGTGCTGCCTCTGTCCAGCCTGGTGTGGAAAAAAGAACTTGAAATATCTTAATCAGGATGGCTGAATTTTGAGAGGGAAACTGCATTAGAAGGGCAGGACCAACAGCTGGCATGCAGCCTTTTTTCCTTTCATCACAAGGTCTGCTATCAGGACGTCCCAGGGAAAGCAATCCGAGGCACACTGCAACGCATTTGGGAACACACCTACCACAGTGTTGGACTGAGATTGTTCACTCATCTCTTGCAAGACACATCCTCAACTGGCACTCCATTTTCAAGATTTCTCAGAGTTTGGTCTGGTGGGTTTTGGTTTGGGGATTTTTGTTGTTGTTTTTTTAAAAAATGTTCACAGCTCCCTAAATGAAAGTTTAGCTGAATTAATGCAGTTATCAAGCAAATAGTGTAAATGATGAACAATATTCTTTAGTAACTCTGAAAACTGAGAAATATGTGAAAGTCAGTTTACACAAACAACAGCTTCTGTAGCTGCATAAAGGGAGGCAAACAGCTGACAAAAACACATCACTTCTGTGCTTTCAAATAATCTGTTTTGACAGTGTCACAGAAGAGCACATACATTAGTGATTTCTCATTTCTATCAGCCTCACTGGTGGAGAATCCAAATTAATTTCCCAACTAAAGCAAACCACATGTGTGTTTTACCACTTCCTGGCTTTTGGAAAAGCCCAAGTCCACCTATGATTCCCAGCTCATGAACCAGCTTCACTGTTTCCTTTGGAAGATGACAGGAATCCACTAATGATGTTAATGACTACAGAGTTTTCAAATGGAGACAATTACTTCTTTCAGTCTCTAAACAGGTAATCAGTTGTGACCAACTTTTCTCAATTTGCTAACAATCAGTAAGTCTTAACTAAACATTTAAAAGCATAAGGACTTCATTTAAAAGTTTAAGTAGAATCAGTATAAAACTTAAATGACACCATCTGTTCTTAGCAGACCACATTCTTTAAGTGTTGGAAGTAGAACAGGGCCATATAGCTCATCAAAAAATAGCAAACTGCATGCTAAAATTAAGACATTTCCTTGAGATTCAACTCTAGAAATATTTTGAGGCACCTTCTTAATTATTATCTGAGGCATCTCCTTAATTTTATCTACTAGCAAAGGGCAACATATTCATTCATTTAGGGTTTATTACATAAGCCACTGAAGGGCATAGGAAAAAAATCCCACTGGGATTATAGAGTGAGAAAAAGAACTATAAAAATGATGTACAGTAATAAGAAAACATGCTTTAATTTGTTCTGTAAAATCAGAAAATGTGTACAAGGATTTAAGTGTATGAAAATATAGACAGTGTTTTAATAAGCTACAGAGAAAAGAAACAGTAAAACTAAGTTTTACTCTGAAAGTCAGCACTATTAAATTGGTAACTTGAACATAATTATATTCAAGTTGCAGAAAAAATAAGCATTTTTTTTTAAAAATATTGAACAGCTGACATTATCCTTCATGTTGCTGCAACAAGGGGCAAAGGAGTTTTTCACAAAATGGAGGCACATTACAGCATCGACCACAGGAAGATGGATACACCAAAAATGAAAGTTGGGCACGTCTGTACTACAACTGCAATACAAAAACATGTGGCCTGTTCTATAACATTACAATTTGGTGTTTTGAAAAACAGCCCTGTATAAACCACAGGGCAAATAAACTGCAGCGAGTGTCCCACATGAAGAGTCAGGAGCTTGCCTTCCCCTCTGTGATGGTGGAAGCTCTCAGCACACACCACAAACCATTCTGCTTCTTCCCATGAGGACTCGACTCAAATGGAGATGGAAGTTTAAGTTCTAGCATCAGCTACAGCCTTGATGTTTGCTCTCTAGTCAGACCAACCCTTCCACTATCCAGAGGAATACCTGAATTCCTTTTCCTTCAAGTATTTGTTTTCTTATTTATCAACTTTGTTCGAGCATGGGTTGGGCAGTGGGGGGGCAAGGGAAATTAGCAAGCATTCTCTGCTAAAAGTTTGTTAGAATGGCTGCCAGGCAGGGAAGTTAAACCCATCCTCCCTCACCTGAAATCATCCTCCTACACCTGAACTCAAGGAGAATGTGCAGCCCACGAGAACAAGCAATGTCTCTCTCAAAAACACAACACCCTGTGCTGTTCTTTCCGTGGTTTACTGAGACTTTCTGAACAAAGTAAACCTGTAAATCACAATGTAGAAGGCAGGGGTGAGCAGGGTGAAGGTCCAACACTCCCCCTGGAGCACCAAAGCATTCCAGGGTAGTTTGGGGTGATGGCAGGGGCAAGGGGCTGCAGGTGCAGCCCAATTCTGGCAGCTCAGGAGACAGGTCACTTTATAAACCTTTATAAACCACTCTGTCATCTGCACAATTTGTACAGATTTCAGTACAGTGAAAGGATCCACACCACATCCCAGGTGCAGCAACTGTTCTTTCTGCATAAATGGAAAATTACTGCAGACACGTTTGCAACCTAGAAGTGGCTTGGTTTAGATTTATGAACCTGCCTTCCCCACTCCACAGCATTACTGCACTCACACGTATAAGGCTTTCCAAGAGCACAAAGACACAAAGTAAATTAACAGTACAAATGTTTGTGCTATAAATGTGTATTTAATATTACAGTTTTAATACAGACTCAGCCACATCACAGTTTGCAAAGCTTTGGATTTTTCCAAGTTAAGCCTTCTGAGTTTTCACTATATGCTCATGCTGGAACACCTCCCATACCAAAATTATGGAGAACACAAAACAGACTTGAGTCTATTTTAAATCACTGTCACATCTGTGGTCATAAAGATCTACACGCTTAAAATGCACCAAGCCCAGCACTCAATATCCTGATATCCTCAATATCCTAATGACCAGCACACCATACCCACCTGACAGCACTATCCTGAGACACATCAGGGAAGCTGGAATAGGCATTGCAAGCATCAAATCCCACCCAACCAGATCATCAGACTACAAAATGCCAGGAGGAACGTATCCTCAGAAAATCTGCAGACTCCACAAACTTGGCACCAGTGTGTTTGAGAGCCCAGTCCCAACCCCAGAGAGCAAGGCTGCATTTCACACACAGAAACAGAGCAGGAACAAAGGGGCAGGGAACAGCTCCTCCATGACTGAGATCACCCCCGTTTCCTGCTCTCACAACTCACTTATGAAGCATCACTTTACTCCCCACACCAACAAATAGCCTCCTTGCAACCTCGGACTTGTCTTTTCCCCTGGACAGGAAAGGAGTCTCTGCTTAGTTACTCTGTTTTCTACACAACAGGATAATCCATTATTAGCTCTTAGTAACCATCATTCCAAGAAAAAAACATTACCTGTTCCACTTTTGAAATACTTTTGATTTATCTTCAGCACTATATAAAAATAAAGTCATTTAACCTCTGCCTGATTTGTCAGTCTGTACCCTACAGGCTTTGGGACTGAAATTCCACCAGGTAGTTTTGTTTGTTGGTTTCCATTCCAGTAAATCTGAAGGTACCAACTGCTATTGAAGAATATTATATTCTCATTCAGAAGTGGACAAGAAGCATTTCACACTCATTATGTCATTTTCAATGCTGGTACACTTACATTCTTTATAGATGACATTATTGATTTTCCCTTTTGTTTTACAGAAACAAAGACATTTATGTTACCATCACTTCATTTGTAAAAAGGCAAAATAAATAAAAAATAAATAAATGAGACAAAAGTGAGATGCATTGCCTGGAAACTGCTAATATGAGAATCAAAACATGCTGAAATACCTGAATACATTTATTTAGCTATGATTGTAATTAGCTGTGTTTAAATCATAGTAATGAACCAATGGAGTAGTTCTCATGCACAGGAAGTTAAAGGAAATCCATTACAAAGCTAATTAAATGACAGTCTTTAAGGAGAATAATGTTTTTTTCTCCCTATTAGGTCACACCAAGTAGTGAACTGCGTGCTTGGAGCATTTCTGCCAGCAAGGCTGGGAAGCACCACTCCCCTGTGCCTGCAAATCCACAATAAATTTGCTTTAAGAGAACCTTTTACTTCAGCAAGAGACAGGAAAGAAATTTGTTCTATTTTATGTGTGGACTAAATAATAAAGAATAAAAATAGGAGGGGTGCAATTATTGTAAAGACCAAGCCCAAAGCACTGGGTCAGTGAGACAGGAGCCAGCCCTGCCCCTGCTCCTGCAGGGCTGCTCTTCCCCCAGCCCCTGTGGCCCCCTCACACCACTCTGCCAGCCTCAAGGAAAACTTCAGGAAAGAAAACAACCTCCAGTTGTTCATAATTTAACCACATTAACTTTACTGAAGCCTATAATGAATTATTTGAGTAATGACTTGTAATTGACCCAACAGATAAAGATTTATGGAAGATTCAACAAGGGAAGTAGAAGCAAATATCTGAGCAAAATTCCACTGGCATTTTTTTTGGATGGGGGTGGGGGAAAGAAGAAGGAAAAAAGGAAAAGATGCCTAGAAGGGAAACACAGCTCCTCACACATTGGTTACAGCGAGGAGCAGAATGATGAATGACTGTGCTGTGCTGAAAGGGCACATGACAAGAATATATTGTTCTCACCTGTGGACCTCTACTTTTCTCAGATTTTAATGAATCATGGTCCTTTCAGTCCACTTGCAAGTCTCAGCTCTTTACTCTCTGTACAAGACTAACATTTCTGTTCCCAGCATTTGTAGAACTGCTGTTGACTGAAGAATTTATGACTCAGCCCAGCTGACAGCATGCTGGAAACAGAAGAGATTTAGTCTGTCTTTCTCTACATTCCCAACAACATCTCATTTTTACTCAGGAAATATTCATCATTTTGGAAAATGTTCCCCCCGTTCCTTTAGCTGCAGCATGGCTAAGGAGTCAAAGAATAAAACTGTGCTACACATATAAAAACACACACTTACTGAGAGATTTTATTTAAAACTTTCATTATAACCATAGTCACAGCATGAAAAGTAAGTTCAGTGCACCATCACCAATGCAAAAATTCAATTTCAGGGTGCAATAAACACTTTACATGTCTCTCCTCTAAACTGAGTTTAACAGACACATCTTTCTGCATCTGTCCAAGTCTTGACATCTAAAGGGGATTGTTAATGTCTCACCATCCCACTGCACTTGATAAATAAGAACTGTCAACCCAAAAAACTACCCAGAGGTGTTTAACCACCCTCCAAGGCTAATTAAAGAGTAAAGGGTGTAAAGCAAAAGTTGAAGTTTTTGAAAAGCTTTTCCTTAGTTTCTAATAAAAGAAGAATATGGCACCTACTGTATCTTGATGCACCAAAACCATCAAGGTTTTATTTTAAAATCTGTGCAGAGGTGTACAGTCAATTCTGTGCTTTTCCCAGAAGCCAATGCCTGCTTCCAGGTAAATCCCTGTATTGCAGTGGAAAAGCTGCAGCTTTGCAGCCATTTGAAGCATTTCAAGTTTGGTATTTGCTGCCAGGGGTGACCATTTTCATCACACCAAGGACAGAGACTGCACATAAGGCTGGTGCAAGCCAAGGAGATGCTCTACACTGAGTTTCTGATGGAAGAAAAGTAAATAATGGCACAGGAACAATTATAAGTAATAGATTTTTGCCCACGACCACATAGTTAAACTGAATCCCAGTGCAAAGTCTTGTACTGATTAAAGTGGCTTCCCTTCTATTTTAAGACTCATGACTAAAATAATACCTCTTTTACAATCATAATGGAAGGCATAACTAGAATTTCCTGGTGGAAGCCTGGCATTTTCCATGATAAAACACTGCTTTTATGAGGTTAAAACTTCATTAAACCTAAAATTTTAGGTTCAGACTCTAGAAATTAGGCTTTACACACCAAAAAAAAAAAAAAAAAAAAACAAAAAAAAAAAAAAAAAAAAAAAAAAACCAGACTGAAAAGTTTTAGTTTGAGAACAGACACAGTACATCCAATTACGATGCAGGTGCTAACGTGCAACTTGAAGCGATTCTTAGAATGTAGCTTTAAATTTCTGAATACAAAATAAAGATTAAATCACCAAATGAGTCATCTTTCCTCTCATCTGGAAACAACAGAGTCACTTAATTAAAAGTGTGTGTGGTGGTGGGGGGTCTCCAAGCATTATACTCCTAGTTTTATGGGTTTATATTTTAAAGCTAAAGCCGTTTGTTTAATTCTAACGGAGGTTTGGGGGTCAGGGAGGTGGGGGGTGCAATAGAAAGGCCAAGCTCTCAGTAATGATGATGTTAAAATGCTGGCATCACTTAGAAAAGGAGATTTCAAAAAACTTTACAGACAACTAGAATTACTCAGAGGCTAAACTGCACTTTGCACTGGCCATGCCAGCTGATCCCTTAGCCAGAGGTGATTTCAATGCCTGCTCCTCATCTAATATCAATAAATCCTCAGGGGAAAACCTACATGGAACAGCTCTCAAGTCGCAGACCACTCATACAAAATGTTTGTGCTCTCACACTGTGGATTCTCAGGAGAGAAGAGTGATCAGTATTAGATAATTCTACATAAATACCCTTGTAATTTTTTACTTTATTTGTATACCCCAAAGGCCCTAATTCAGCATTACAGGGGGTAGCAATGCTTACAGCCTTGCATCCTTCAAAGGGACAAAAAACCCTAGAGCACAGGCAAGTGAAAGAAAATCTTTGGCTAAACATACCTGGAAAGAAAAGGAAAACACGTGATGGTGAAAAACCTTTTCCACAAAAGACTTTCCACAAAAGTGTTCTTGCACTGCAGTCGTGGCCTAGATTCCCATCAATCATCCTATAACTCATGTTTGACTTGCTCTTGAACCATAAATCCAGAATGGCTCTTTGGTTCCAAAGCCCTGTAACAAAATCTGACAATCCTCCTTTCTGATTGTTCATTTTTAGATAATATTTACAAACACTTCTACCTACCCTAGCTTAAAAACGGATGGATTTTGAATTCAAACCATACTAAATATTTGCCTGTCACCAAAATAATGCCATTCAAAGACTTTATGTGTCAGTTCACACAATAAATGCATAATATATTTTTATGCTGCTACTGACCCCTTAAATCAATAATCTGAATTTAAGTCGACTGGAATCACTGCTTTGTCTGTTTGACACTTCTGGCATCTGGAATAGCTTTAGCAATTGCAAAATAAACCACAGGGCAAAAACTATCAGAAGCAAGACCATGCTCAAGATGAATATATCACTTAAACACATTTAAAGGCAGGATCAGGTATCAGATTTTATTCTTAACTGAGATTTACCTCCCTTTTTCTTTCCAGCATACTTGCAGCAGCACATGAAACTACTTTGATTCAAATCAGACAGTCTGATAATTCCAAGGCAGTGTTTTTAATTTCTCTTACATAATTAAATTCCAAAAACTGAAATAGAATTACATATTCCATTTTCTATGTCCTAGAATTTCTTAGCACTCCTATGCATCAAAAGGAAATGTGACAGGATATCACTCACTTCTTCCATTGAAAAATTTCTTAGAGAATGAGGAAACTCAAAATTACTGTGTTCTTAATTAATCTTGATATAGGATAGGATTTTAGAATTAAAAGTTACATTTTGAAAATACTGATCTCACTCTGAAATAAAGCTCATGTGATCACACAGCCACCTACAACAGCCATCATACTTCCAATTTATAAAATGCTTTTAATCACAGCAAAGCTTTTCCCATTCTGACCAACCAGCACCTCAATCCTGTACATCAACTCCATTCTGTCAGCAGCCTAAATCCCCTACAGCATCACTCAGGCTGGCCTGTGCTGAAATGAAACTCCTCTCACCAGTAAAGCTAATGAAGCTGTCCACAGGAGCAACCCCTAAAAGCTTTGTCCACAGCCAGGAACTTACCCATGTTCAAAGCCATTCCACAGCTTTTCCTTATACTTAATCACTGAAGCAACTGACTGCACTTTTACTGCAGAACAGTGCTATTTAGGAAAAAAAAAAAAAAAAAAAGGAGAAAAAAATTTTAAAATTTAAAAAAAATACTTCTATCTATCAATCTGTTATTTGAAATGAATTTTTTTGGGAACAGTCTCAAAAGTAATTATATATGCCTACCTAGCATAACTTGGAAACACTTCTTTATACTCAACCTCATAAAACTCTTTTCATGTTACTAAACCTGAATAACTGCTCTGTTCTGAAACCACAGGGTTACAGCTCACTACAAAGCATTTCAGAAACTCAACGGTATGAACTTAAAAATATCCTGACCTTTGTATTCTGTTGAGTTGAAAAATTAGTGCTTTGCTTTTGGACCTCTCCACATTGCACAGTGTGTTGAAAGGGCCAGTGCTTTGGTCTGGTTAATCAAAGGTGAGCAGCTGCTTCTCTGGTACTGAATTCTCTTCCTTCTCAAGTTCCACCAAACCAAAGCCATGGCTCCAAAGACATTCCCACCTCCAACACGTGCAAAGGAAGGATTATTCCTCTGCTATCCCCACCTGTGCCTGACAAGGAGCTATGTTTGTTTCCTTGAGGTGGTTTAGTCTGTCAGGCGGAGGGGAGGACTGGGAGCAGCCAGCAGAAACCAGGATCACTCGTGTCGCTGGTCTGGGAACGTTCTGGGTCAGCTGGAACCTTCTGGGGAAAGCACTGAGCCTTCTGCAGGCAAAGATGGCACAGCAAGACATCAGTCTGGACACCACAAAAATCCTGAAAGGACCAGCTAAATCGTTCCCAACACCCCTGTCATAAAGTGGAAATATTCTACTAGAGCTGATGAAGAGCAAAGGTTTAAGGACGAGAACAAACAACGTGGCATTTGTGGAGAGGCCGGAGGTCACTGACAACTGCTGAAGAAAAAGATCCACTCAGCCAGGAAGGAGTAGTGACAGGAGGAAAATGTCTTGGTCTCAAAGTTAAATGGAGCTCTGGAAATAAGATTCCAAGGTTTATTACTGGTTATGCCAGTGGATTTTTGTGTGACCTTTATGACATTTAAGCCCAAGTACTCAGTTCTCCTGATGGATTACCAAAAAGTAGTTTGAAAAGAGTAGAGGGTCACACTGTGGATATGAAATCTGGGCTGTTGTTCTCCACTTCTGTAAGCTGAAGGACCTCCAATATTTTCTGTCTTTCATTCTTGGAAACACCACTGCTGTGAAGTATAACTTGTTATGTTTGCTACAACTACTTATGTGTCTCAATGAAGTTACTAAACATGCTCCTTGAATATCAAATGCAACAATGAATTAAACCAAAATTTCTAAAAAAAAATTCTTTAAACAGTGAACCTGGATAATATTTGCTATGCTCAGCAAATATTATTAAATAATGAGTAACAAATATTATTAAATATGCTCAGCTTCAGAGGGAGGCTTGTGTCACGGTGAAGCGTTGGTGATGTGAGTGACAATGCCACCCTTGCTAACCCGTGACGCAGCACAGAAAGGTTTCAGATTTGTTACCAACACAGGGCACAGCAGGATGGGGACTGCCAGGATGGCATCACCAGGGGCATCCCCCAGCCCCAGGTGAGCAGGACACAAGGGCTACCAGCCCCTCCTGGAGGGCAAACACGCCCAGCTTCACCGGCCGGAGGAGCTGCTCGTGGATAGGCTGCACATCGTAAATTCTTTCACCCTTGTGGAAATTCCTGATGCTGTGTGGCCCAGAGAACGAATATGATCCCCTTTCAAAGGCCCTTCTTCAGAGTTTCCAGCTCCGGCTTTTTCCTACCATCTCTCCCTGCTTTCCTGAGCAGAGCTTTGCAGAGCTGCAGGAGCCGAGGATGGGGTGGGGGTGAAAAGGGAAGGAGCTCTCCCAGAGCAGAGCATTCCACACATTGCTGGGGTAATGGTGCTGAAGTTTGCGTTTGGGTTTAATTCCCTTCCACCCCATTTCAAATATCAATTCTTAGCTATATTCCTGCTGAAAACTTGCAATGTTTCATTGTCAATTCCCCCAACTCCCATTTCTCTGAGCACCAAAGGGAAAAACCCTAACAGGCTGGGTTTAGTCACAGCTTTAACATTCTGTGAATTCCTTCAGCTGTGTAATGCAAACCTAATATTTTATAAACAGCCTGGGAGAGAGTTCTCAGGTAGTAAAAACCAGGGAGTGAATTTAGACTTCTTTCTGCCCTCCCACCACCATTTTCCTCTTGTTCTCTCCGTTAGGAGGGTCATTAGTCATTTAAAAGACCTGTTGGTCCATTATTACCTTCAGACCCCATTTGTGCAGCAGAGATGATGCCAAAGTGGTTTTAAGAACAAAACCCCAGAGCAGATGAGGAGCAGTGAGCACACCCTCAGATGGAGGTCCCAGTTCTGTGTCCTACAAACGCTGTTTTCAACCTGTTAAACTGATCTTTTGAAACCTACGACGCTGCTTCACAAATCTCTATGTTCTGACTTTTTTTTCCCCCTCTAAGACAATCTTCTTATGTTCAAAGCAAGGTTGAGGATGTTATATTAGTTCCTCTGAAGACTTAGTAATAGGCTTTGAAAATAAAGGGTGTTAAAAATTTATTCCCTTCTGTGGGGTTTGTGATCCCTGGTAAGTAACAGCATCTTTGTCCTCTGTTGATAAACACAAAATTTAGATTACACTAACAAGCTGTCTCTGAAACATTACAAAGGAATTGTATCAGAAATGAGGCACTAACCAAACAAAAACCTAAATAACCCCAAACCTTCATCTGATGTCCGTCACCATCTCAAAAGAGTAAAATTGTATTAAAAAACACCAAAAAGTTTAAGCTTTCAAAACACCACTCCTCTAATAAAGGAGTTTTCTTACTTAGATCTTTGAAAATATTAATCTCAAATTAAGTCTGCTGATATTTTTCTACTAATATATTCAAATGCCACAGATGATACCTCTGCAGTGTTATTAATTTGACCCATATATTGAGATACAATAAAACACAAAGATGTGTTTCCCTTCAGGTTAATTACTG
Source organism: Pyrgilauda ruficollis (assembly GCF_017590135.1). Lineage (NCBI taxonomy): Eukaryota > Metazoa > Chordata > Aves > Passeriformes > Passeridae > Pyrgilauda > Pyrgilauda ruficollis. The sequence goes on from NW_024530599.1 coordinate 3,480,902, forward strand.
TTTGCCACTAAATTGCTTTTGAGCTGAAAAAGTGCTCAGAGGTTAAAAAGGCATTAGAAGGTCACACTTTGCCTTGAAGTAAAAAGAAAACAAAAACGAACCCCCCAGTCATTGTGCTACGAAATGCCCTCACTCCATCCCAGGTACCAGACAGTTATCTCAGCCAGCCAGTGAGAAAATGATATTTTCTGTTGGATCAAGGTGCAGCAAGGCACAAAACATTTCCCAGGGTTCAATCTTCACCTTGTTCATGCCCTGTCACCTGCTGGATGCAGCCTGTGCCCCCTTCTCACAGGGACAGTGCTGAGGGCATTTGCAGCCACCACCACCCACTGCTCCTTTTCTGACACCAAAAATCTCCAGCTCTGTGCTGACTTGCTAATTGCCAGAGGGCAGTGGCGGGCAGAGGTTTTACACTCCAACCACAAAGAATTTCAGGCCACATTCAAACAGCAAAGGGTCAGCCAGGTGCTGTCCCATACAAGAAAACAGTTTTCTGGTTCTGAACTTTACCTTCTGCTCTCAAGCCCTCCCCAGGGATATTGGTTCTTTTTGGCTCATTAAAAAAACACCAATGAGAGGCAGAGAAAAGAATACAAGCCAACAGAGCCATGTTAAAACAATGAGATTATTCTTATCAATACTCAATAAATGTAAGCCAGGAAACCATAAATTCTTAATAAAAGTTTACTATGTACCCTCAAATTCTTTTACAAAGTCAGCAAGAAACATGTATTAATCTATAGACACTTTTTTCCTACAGAGTACTTCAAAGGTAGGTAAAAAAGTTTTCTAGCAGGTCAATTTATTATTTGGAGAATGAGCTTCCTGACAGTGAATAACACATATAAGCTCAAAGCTGACAATGGTAATCAAATATTCTCCACTTGCATCCAAAAAGAATTAGAAGTTCATTTGCACAGGGCAGACTGACCTTCAGTACTGACATTTCCAGTCAAGAGTTGCTATAAAGCCTGGGCATACATGTGTGTATAGCTGTAATTATACAGCCTGTGTGTATGTTTGAGAGTATTTCAGTATTTGTTGAGTATTTCAGTCCGTACAGTCACTCCTGGGCTGTCACTCTGTCAGCAGGACAGAATTAGAGAAATTCTAGAGGTGATGGGGCTGGGATGGCAGAGTGTCCATTGACAGAGACCATGGTGCTCCCTGCTGAGGGACTGGACTGGCAGGCAGCACTTCCACATACAGAGCTTCATTTGCAGGATTAAAGCACTCACATCAGCATCAAAAGGGAAGACTGAATTCTAATATTTTTAGTTTGATTTGCCCCCACTTTTGCCTGAAGATAAAATATCCAAAGGGTGTAGGTTCTTCCAACTAAATGAGTTTAGCAATGATATAATAAAGGCAAATTTCATTTTGGAATTGTTGCTACAACAAAAACCAAAGAGCTTTGGAAGAGGAAGCAGATGGCAGTGCAGTACAAATCTCCCATTCAATTCAGGAAAAGCCCTTAATGAGTCGGACTGTGAGGGATGAAGCTCCTGTGCCACATTTGCTGAGGCTGCTGCTGGTGCCAGGAGGGGCTGAGCTCCACATGAAACTGCATCCCAGGCAAAGCAACCCACAGGAAATTGTCCTTGTGATCTCCTGCTCTTCAAAGCCCTGGCCCCTCAACTCTGTTTACTGGTTCAAAGTTTAATTATCCACCTCTCTGCCCTCCACCCGTGCACAGCAGGGAAGGCAAAACACTGTCAGGATGGCATGGAAATGTCACAGGCTGCTGCAGAACTCAGCACTGCCTGCTGGAGCCTCTCCCTCCTGCAGGATCACATTCCTCAGCTGCTCCAAGGATTCTGTGCACCCCTCCAGCCCAGGCACAAACCCCTCAGCTTAAATCCATCAGAACCAGAATGCCAAATGATTATGTAGCAACGTGAGGTCACGCCAAAAAGAGACATTGTGAGCTTACAGTAGTTGTGTCAGGCTAGCAAAAAAGTTGTATAGATGAATTTGGTGATAGACCACAATACTCTAATAGCACAAATGTATTTTAGTACATAAAAATATATAAAATTATTGGAAAAACCCCTCAAGTACAGTCCTGAAAGATTTTTCAAGGTCTGTGAAAGTCACGGAATTGAACTGAATGTCACAGATGAGAAATGTGTTCAAATCTGTGGAGAAATTAAAAAGTAGCAGTAAGAGAATTAAATTTAGTAAAAGTTTTTCAAGATATTTCCAGTACGAAAATGGTGAAAAAGGTGAAAGAAAAAAACCTACAGATTCAAGCTCCATAAAATTAGTCCATGGAAATGTAATTACTACTTTGATGGCACCACCTCAAATTAATAAAAAATAAAGAGCATATCTTATCAGCTGCTATTTTTAGGATTTTGATCAATCTGTAGACAATTATCCAGAACAAAGACAATGACAACTCCAAACGAAACCCACATTTATGCAGCAATAAACCCAAATTTCCAGGTCAAGACTGACAGAATTATTACTGAGCGTTCATTCAGTGTAAAACTGCACAAGGGACACCAAGGCTGCTGCAGCAGCTTCTCTGCAGAGATGTTTCCCTCTCCTACATTCATCATTTGTCTTTGAGAAAAACCACTTGTAGATGACTGCAGAAATAATTTGCAGAGCTAGGTGTGTAGCAGCAGAGTTTAATTTAGTGCTGAACCTCGCTACTGAGAGGAAAGCCACTGCTGCCTAGTTGATCTAGTCAAGAGAGGAAATGAAACCAATTAATTGCAGATCTCTCAGAGGCACTGATGAACCCTCTGGCATCCACCCTCACCCAGATCCCACCTGTACAACACTTATGCACACCATTATTCAGGTAAAAATGGGTTTTTTTCAAAAATCTACTTGAAGTCTAACACCTAAGTCCCCTCTTCAGGGAGCTCAGCCAATTCTTTGCACAAATGACAAACATAAAATGAGCAGGGAAGGAAAATTCCTTAACAGCTGCCTGTGAACCTATCAAGTGACAGATCCAGAAAGCCTCTTCTCCCCAGAAACTAGTACAAGAAGAAATTTTGGGATACCAGAGAAGCTCAGGATGTGAGGGAAGCTGCCCAGCCTGCTGCTCCAAGGGGGCACAGATTTGCACCCCACAGGAGTGAGCAGATTGGTCCCAAAGAGAAAAAGGGACCAAAGCCCTGGGTCACAGGCAGCAGCACTCACATGGCTCCTCTTCCAGTTTCTCTTTCTGGTGGCTTCCCATGCTAAGATTAGAGACTGTTCAAATGTTTTACTTCAGGATTTAATTTTAACAGAGGTGATTTCTGATTAGCCAACACAGCTCCCATTAAACAAAAACATGTCAGAATCACAAACCTCTTTTTTTTTTTTAACTTTTTAGATGGTATTTTGAAGCTTTATCAATTATATAAGCTCTCAGGAGTAATAGAAAAAAATCAACTAGAGAAAACTCATACTTTTGAATACAAAGGGAAGCAAGCAGGAGTTTTACAGACAGGTATCTCAGAAAAGCTGCATTTTTCCCTTAAAGAGCACACCTGTGCTACTGCTCTGCTGTGCAAGAGCAATTTGGTGTAGAAAAGGTCAAGAAGCAAGCCTGATGAGCATGCAAACACTGGAGGTAAAGCAGAAAGCAATTTGCCACCTCCAGGGCTGTAGATGTTCTAAATTTATAGCATACTTTGTCATCAATACAGCCTGGAATAAAGACCAGACACCAGAGTGAGTCAGTGCAGGGAACATTCTTTCCTTACACATTTCTAATTTATAATCTAAACTTGGCACCCTAGAAAAAAACTTGCTACTGCCCAGGGAAAGCAGAAAAAAGAGACTGAAAGATATTGTGAAGCATAACTTATGATTTCACTTAATCACCACTAAATTTACACTTGCCAGTGTCTGAGCACATTTACATATTTTTAAGTAACATGTTATAAAGATAACTGCTTTGCAAAAGAACTGCCATTCAACGTCTGGCTACCTTCTCACTGCTTTTTTGGAAAGAAAGAAGTGTTTTACAGCATCACTTTATTTAGTCCAGCTATCAAAACCTGCTATGGCAGTCCTACAATTTAAAACTTGCCAATCTCAAACACAACCCTGGTATGATTTCAAGAAGCTTAAGAAATTGTGAAATTACAAAAGGAGCATCTGCATTACAGAGCAGTTTTTAAAAAAGAAACAAACTTTCAGCAGCAAAAACTCTCTAGAACAATGCATCACCTCGATGAATAATTGAATAAACCCACTAACATATTGATACAACAGGAAAACATCAGGGTTATAAAGGGACCAACAGAAGTAACACTTGGGCATGGAACCAGCCACCTGCACTGCACACACATCACCAGCCTGAAATGCAATCCCAGGCTCCACTTCTACCAGGATATTTCCCTTTTGTTCCAATATAAAACCACAGGCTTCTGCCAGCAGGAAGTTCAGAGTCCTTCTGCAGGAATCCCACAGAAATCAGGGAGCTCATAACCCACAGGCTGTGCCCAGGCTCCTGGTTCATTACTAGAGTGCACATTGCCAAAGAGCTGGTAATTTTTAAGGCTACTATTCCTCAGTTTCACAGCAAATAAATCTTCCTGAAGAACACAGCTGTGAAAACAAAAAACACATCTGATATAAGAATGAAATTTCTAGAAGTGCCATTCCTCTCCCACTACCCCACCTACCAAAAAAACAGAGAGGAAGGTTTCTGTGATGGACTCAGTGGTTTGGCACTTGTTTACATCTGTTTTTCCAGGCAGAAAACCCATCATGCCCATCTCACTTCTAACAGCAGTTCTTTCCAGATCCAGACAGCAGTTTAGACAGGGCAGAGTGGCTGCTGGGTTTTGCTTCCTTCAGCTGTGACTCTCAGCAGCCAGCTGTGCCCTCCGAGCACAGGAACCTCCCCTCCTGCAGGATGTGGCTCCAGAGCCTTTTGGGACAGGGCTGCTCAGGTCACACCAAGCTGAAACATGCCATGTGCTTTTTGTTGGCTGGTTTAGCTCTGACAGGTGTGAGCAGGGGAAGGGAGGTGAGGCAGAAGGCAGAGCTGAGCTCTGTGAGCGCTGTGCTCAGCCCTGGCAGCAGGACAGGACACGGCACTGCAGGGGCTGAGCACAGCGCCCTGGGCTCGGGCTGAGCCGTGGCAGGACAGCCTTCACAACTCATCACACATCCTGCTTCTGCAAGACTCTCTTCCAAAAATAACTCCAGTCTCTCTATATAACCTATGTAACTAACTATATAACCTATATAACTAACTATATAACCTATATAACCTAAACAACTAACTATATAACCTATAGAACCTATATAACTAACTGTATAACCTATAGAACCTGTATAACTACCTGTATAACCTATATAACTAACTACATAACCTATAGAACCTGTATAACTACCTGTATAACCTATATAACTAACTACATAACCTATAGAACCTGTATAACTACCTGTATAACCTATATAACTAACTACATAACCTATAGAACCTGTATAACTACCTGTATAACCTATATAACTAACTACATAACCGTGCATGGTGCTTAATTCAGTCATTATACAAGACGCCTCCAATTCCCACCATTCCTTTTGCAGGCTTGAACATCCTGGTTGTTAAATGACTCCTCTATACAGAAGAGTTTTGCTGCAGCACCAGACATGCTATGAGGAGAAAAATACACAATATATAAGAGGTTTTTACAATTATTTTCATTTCCAAGAAAACTCAGATAAAAGAAACAATTCAAAATATTTACACTAACTTTAACACTTAAACTTTGATATTATCTTATTAACTTCAAAACTAAATACTACTAACTAATTTTTATTCATTTATTCATGCTTCACATCAAGGTCAAGTTGGATGGGCCCCTGAGCAATCTGTTCAAATGAGTTGCATCCCTGTCCATTGCAAAGAGGTTAAATTAGAAAACCTTGAAGTCCCCTCCAACCCAAACCATTCTGTGATTCACGTAACTTTATTTTTTTTTAATCTTTTTTAAAGCTGCATAGAGCTATACTTTCATTAATCTTCAAGCATTTATTAAGTCAATTAATTTTGGACTAAGAATATCCTGCATCAACTTTTCATCTCCACAGATAAATAAAAACATATGCTTTCATTGTAATTATTCCTTTAAAAGGGACAGAATTTTTACTAAGCTGTCTTTCATAATAAAGTTGCCAAAAAGTCTGGTCTACAAACTTTTTGCTATCCTAAATAAACCAGCAATTAAGCAAGTAAGCTGCTGTCTGCAACAACAAACAGCTGCAGTAGGTGTTTTATAAATAAGTTGCCCAGGGAGGTGATGGAATTCCATCCTTGGAGATGCTCAAAGTCTGTTTGGACACAACTTCAGGCAGGTTGGATTGGATCTCCCTGCCAGCCCCATCTGGGCTATGATTTTCAGCTGCTGGATTTCCTCATGTGCTGTCTGCCTCCCCATTCTTCCATATTAACTATATCATTTTTGCCCCCTGTAAAAGCATTGAGGATGTGGAGAAAACACACTTTTTTCCCCCCCTGATTTTATATTCAAAAATAGCAGTTTTGAAAAGTCAATTCTAACTTTCAATGCTCTTGCAATCTGCAAAGGGAAAATGAAGAGAACATTTAGAAAAAGAAGGAAGGACATAGAAAGAGCAGAGAACTACTCTGCAAAAAAAAACCCCACAAAACCAATTCCAGCTGCTGGAAACATGATGTGTATCAGAAATTTGTGCTAGCTCAACTCTCAGAGTTCTGTTATTCCCAAGCATTCCTCCTGAATGCTCCCTGAACTACATGGCAATATGTCCCTCAGAAAATGGAGATTTTTTAGTTAGTAGAACCACACTGGATGTGCCCAAACAGGGTGCTTCATCCTTCCTCAAAGCACAGGCCCACACAAGAAATGATCCAGCAGTACACCTGGAAAATACTCTGTCTTCTTTTCTTGCTCTTAGCATATTAAGGCAACGTAAGGCTGGGAGAAAACAATATTCAATCCTCACTTGTCCTACCACTGGTTTGATTAAACCAAAAAACACATGAACAAAACAAAAAGCCCAAAACAACTTAGAACACCCTACAGATCATTTTCTCCAGAGAGAGGGAATGGAGCTGAGAACCTTGACCCTGCCTAATGCTGTGTAACCCAAAGTGATTATTGCAGTGAACACCTTCTGCAGCAATGGAAACCCTCTGGAAACTGGGAAAGAGAAGAGGATCCTTGACCATGGAAGAGACTTGGAACTGCAGCCACTGTTGAATACATAGCAGTCTATGTGTGACAATACAATTCTGTTGTTCAAAATACTCCATGCAGACACCTGTGCCGCACTGCTTGAAGACAGATGTTGGCAAACCCACAACTCAAAGTCTGATCTCAATAGAAAAGTGAAGATAAGCATTGGGAAAGACTGGCAGTTCAGACAAGATTTGCCCTTTAATTTATTCCAGTAAAGATCTTGACATAACTATGAATTTTTTTTAAAAAATCACTGATTTAATTTATTTCAGAAGTTTGGCCCTTCAACTTGATTCAGAACCTACAAGCCAAGAAACTGTTACTTCATTCCAGGAGGATTTAGGTCCAAACCTTTCTTAAATTCCCTTTTAAAGGGAGTATCTGAAATTCTGTAACTGAATTCTCAGCTGAAGGACGCACTTCAGGAGGCAAAAATGGGAGTGTTGAATGCTGGGCTGGACAACTCGGGCTCCAGAGCCTTGAGGGAGTAAATGGAAAAAGAACAAACCTCTCCACACTTTTCAGTGCTATGTTCTCATTAGGAATTTGGGGTTTTTCACAATAACATATGGGATCTTTTTTCTTCTTCATTCCCTACAAGTTACCTTAAGCATCACTGCCTTAAATGTTTGCTACATTATGAGCATGAAATGCAGTGATTACAGATTTTTTTTTTTTTTTTTGCATTAGTAGCAAGAAAGATGTCAGGAATCTTTCACTGGAAGATATTTTTCACTTCCTACTCTTTACATTTGCTTGCTATGAAATTTTTGGGAGGAAATCCGAGCGTTACCACATCCGGGGATGCATATGTATCTGATGTTGTTTAGAAGAATATCGTATTCATCTCCTGCCAGAACTAAAGATCTCATGGCATATTTAAGGGAAACATCAAATTGCATTTAAAAAAATGGCTAGAACATAGAGCACGAGTTTATTCCTCCAAATTATACCCTTGTTGTGCCAGAAATAGTCCTCCTCTAACTACCCTTGCTTGGTGAGTGAGAAGGCAGGGAACAAACGCTGGACGTCTGCAGCCCTTTGTGTACGTGTGGTTTTTGCTCACAGGGAGCTGGTTCCCTGCCTGACCACCTGGAAGAGGCACTGCAAACAAACCAATGTGTCCCAGATGCACAGAGATGCAAAGCTCTGATTAAGGCACTGACAGGATGACTGGCTCCTGGCACTCTTGAAAGGAGCAATATGGCAATTCTACAGCCAAACTCTCCCAACTGAGCCCTTAGGGGAACTCCATCCATCCCAAAATACCACTGCTAAAATAGGCAGAGAGATTATTTCACGAGATTGGGAGTCATCTTTGTCCTGTCCAAAGCATCTCCAGCAGCTCCAGGAGCACATTCAAGAACTCATGGTGCAATGGGCACGATGATGGAAGAGCAGGAGGCCTGTAACAACACTTTGGGGATGCACTGCACACACCTGCATCACTCCCTCAGACATTGATGCCAAATACTGAAACAGTCATTTATGAAAACCAGTAATTTCTTTTCTCCCTAAACCCAGCTGCATAATTTATCCTCCTTCATTTGTTTAACTCAAGATTCCCCATTCCCACATTTCCTACAACAGTACAACCAACAAGGGTGCAAGGTGTGCAGGGAGGAATTCATATCCAAGAGCATATCCAAAGTAGCAGCTCCAAATCCTTCAGGATGCTTCTCAGCACTCACTATAGATGTTTCTAAAAGCACTGTGTTGATACCTGAGCATTGCTCACAGCCACGAGAGCACTGCTTTATTTCCTCAAGGAAGACTTCACACAACTGGTGAAATAACCAGAGCACAAAGTTATAAACAGCACAACTGGTCATGGATTACAGCACCAAGTAACAAACTTTGCGGTTTTATGTTATAAAGCACTGAGGGGAAAAAAGAGTTCTTACAAAAAACATCTGTCTCCTTCCTTACAATAAACAAAACCCCTTTACAAAAGCCTGAGTTGCACAATGATTACACAAACTGAGGAATCATTTTATCAAAAGGAGGACAACAAAATCCTCAAAGAATCCTCTCTTGCAGGAAAACAAGCGTGGAGATTCCAAATTTTTTACATACCCTGCACAAGCTGTTTACTTAAGCCAACAGTGACCTCAGCAATGCTCAGCACAAGGGAGGCTGCCCTCCATGGGGATCTGTCCTCTCCTGTTGTCCCAGCAGGGATTTCCAGGGACACACCTCCCTTCCCTCACCTGGGACACACTGACAGACACAAGCTGCATTCTGTGTCCGTGCTACACTGGGATATTGCACATTTTTTAAATAGACCTTGGAACAGGAGCAGCCCAGCAGACCCAGTGATGGAGTCACAGCTGAGTCATGGCAGGAGACAATCTCCAATTTCAAGCATCAGGGGAAAGAGCTAATAAAAAATCAAGAGACTTTTGCTGATTCACTGTCTTTTCCTCTTAGAGTTGAAGAACCTCCCCAAAACCCCAATTTTTTAATAAAAGCCATTATTTTAACAAACCACACATTTTAGAGTGCCCCACTCCAGTTCACCTTTTGTTGCATTCTGTCAAAAGTGTTATTTTATGGAAGTAAAATGCAATATCCACATTACTTACTAAAGGACTAAGCTATTGTCTCTACTTCTTTTTTTTTTTTTTTTTTTTTTAATATATTTGCACTGGGGATAGAAGAAGTAGCCAGTCCACTAGCATGGCTTTGAGGTTGGAGTTCGTGGGGGTTTCTTTGGTTAGGCTTTTTTGTGGGGTTTTGTTTGTTCATTTCAACAGGATTAAATAAATGCATTTTGAGCAAGATTTCCATGTATTTGTAAGACTGAATTTCCACATTACTTGATTTAAGAGTTTCAGGCTCCAATGAGTCTTAATAATTGTCCTTTTTGTGGTACAGCTGAATTGTTGGAGGACTGAAGTGCCCTACACACATTCCATTGGGACATGTCTGACATTCAGCATCAGTAAAGATAAAATTCAGGCACTAATGTGTTTCACAGATACTCTCTCATATCACATGGTGCTGTCACCTCACAAAAACATGAGATAAGTAGAAATAAAATGTCCACTCTTTTCAAAATCAAAAATCCTCTGGCACACAGCTAAAAGAGAAATTACATGCTTGCAACTGAACTTAAAAAATAAAAGGGGTAAAAAAGGGGGAAATTGCACTCTAAAGTTATCCCATATCTCACAAAGCTTTCTGCTTCTCCTACAGCATGCTCTTTCCAGAAAATTCATTAATTTAACAGATTTTTTTCGTCATATGCAGCAATTTTTATATGTAGATTGCACATATTCATTCTTGTGAAGCAACTCAGAAGACTTATGAAGCGACTCAGCAAGAATGTGCATCAGAATAGCAGTTTATATGCAAGTATCTCAACTGGAAAGACATAAATTGTGTTTAGAAAGTGAAAGACTAGAAAATATTTCCTTCAGGGATCACCCCTGCAGCCGTGCATGTCAAAAGTCCTCATTAACAGCTGGGCGCAGACACCAGAATACCACAGAATAACACCATTTAAATTAAATAACAGTTGTGAAAGAAGAAGAATGTTTATTTCGTAGCTTTTTCAATATTAGATTCATATTTGGCATCCACAAAGTCTTTGCATGCTTTCACACACAGAACTGGAGCAGGTATTTGGGACTCCATCCTGTGTGCTGCAGAGCTCAACTCGAGGGGACCTTTCCATTTTCAAAAAAAACTTGGCAAGCATGAAAGTAAAATATGCTTATTTGATAAGAGGTACTATACACTGAGGAATTCACACATGTGTGAAATACAGACTGGAGCTGGCTGAACCACAACATGCACTGATGAACCTTCTGCCAAATTTTATTTACCAAGAGCACTGCTTGTTAGATTGCCTTGGCAATGACATTTGGCTAAACAGGATTCTGACATTGAGGGCCAAATTTGACAGCCATTAAATTGCAAAACAAATCAGCTAATAGAAATCAGATAGGATTAGATTTATCCCAGAGACACTTCTACAAACATTTGATTTCAGTTAGTGATACGTTGGTTTACTCCAGTTAGACACAAATCTCATACCATTTACATAAATTCTCTTCTGAAAAAAACAGATCTGTCTTTTACGCACTGAAGTTGAAAAGATGCCTTCAACAAGTGGGGGAGTTTTTGGCACAGGTCTCTGCTGAAAAACACATTGGTACAATTTTCTACTGACTAATTAGTGGCATGTCCTATTTGCCTATTGATTTATGGCTTCTGATTAGGCTGGCTGGGGAATGCATTACAAAAGCAGCATCCTCTCTGAAGTTGTTTTATTTTGGGCGAGCCTGCTACCCATTTCCAGATACAGAGGTCCTCTTAAATAGAATGTCAAATGAAGGCTGTCTTAAGTATAAATTTGTGTACAATCGAGTTCTATTACACGCTTTGATTACACAAATGGAGGTCTTACCCCACAATTTTCCCTGCTCAACACAGACTGCCTATTTTATGCTCCTTACGTGGTTATTATTGCAACCACTGAAATTAAAACAAGACTGCCTTACATTCAGGGTAGTATTTTTGGGATCTTCTTTTCTTCACACACAAACCCATCTTCCTTTCTTTGATAAGTAATCTTTGCAAAATGGCACCACCTGGGTAATGCTTTCCTGTCCACTTTTGCAAATAAACCACAGTTCCCACAGATTCTCCTGAAATTCTGATTATTCTAGTCAGATCTTGGTTATCATCAGATCTTGAGATGAAGACAAATCTTAGAGGAGTTCAAAGCACACAAAAACTTGTCATTAACACAATAAGCCAGGAACATCAGGCATCAAGTGCCACTGAATATATTAATATCTGCAAGAAAACAACTCCTCCCTGTATTAATCATAAAGGAAAAATGAGAAGCGCAGAAACATTTAAAAAAGGAAAAAGCATCCTCTGACTGTATAATCCTCATGAGGTTTCCAGGCCACAGAATGCAGGATAACAGCATTCCTCCCATACCAATCCCTTGCATTGAAGAAATCAGGCCTGGAATCAGTTTCTGAAACTCATTTAGCAGACCTGTTTTTCCCAAAGTTGAGAGAATAGACTAAAATCCACAGAAATCTGCACATGTGAAAAACAATGGGTGCTCCTAATTAATCAATCACTCCCCAAAAAAAGTTTTAATATCTCCCTATTTTAGAAGTAATTTTTAAGCTTTTGTGAATGTTAAAATATGATAATTTCACATGCATAACACTAAAGGAATTTAAGAGTAATGAACTGTTAAAGGGTTTATAGAAGTTTAGCTAGAAAAGAATTCTTGTGCACAAATAAAAATTAATGTGCATCTCAGAAATTTCAATTCTGGAACATTACATTATTCCCAAATCTGTGCAATGTGATGTTGTCAGTCACAGAGGAAAAGCACAGTGGCCACCCATATTATACCCATATACAGGGGAAGATACATTGCAAAACATTATGTCAGAAGAAAATTTAGAAAAGGGCTTACATATCTCGAAATGAAATTGTTTGAATGTAAACAAAACCTGTGTATTTTGAGATCCTCCAAAAATCCCTACAGACCAAAAAATTAAAATACAAGTACATGTAGATGAGAAAAACCTCCAAAAAGCAGCACCATTTGAAAGCAAACAACCCTGCAGATAGCACATAGCTGATGGGAATGTCAAAACATGGGCGAGTGGCGATACTGAATGTCTATCAACATTCCTTCCTGGAGCAAAAATGTTGGTGAAATAAAGCCCATTTCACAGGGTACATTTTGCCAAATCTCACAAAAGCGGTCTCACAGTGCTTGTCCATCCCTTCACGGCAGTCATTTACAGAACTATCTGTAATCTGAGCTGCACTGATCTCCACATTGCTAAATATTCTCTGCTGAAAAAGATTCCTTTAAAAAGTGAAAAGCTGCTTGTCATGATTGAAAGAACTCCGATGTGCAGGGCCTGGTGCTGTAATTGTGTGCATTCCAGGAAGGCTGCAGGTCATGCTTGACTGCAGATGCAATCGTGCAGCACTGCATGCTGGAGCTGCACATCCACAAACCAACAAATTTGCTCATTTGGGGTTAAAGGCTGTAAATGAACAAAGCATTGGTCACCCAAGCCTCTCCTGATTACTCTGTATTTAATAATGCCTGCCATTGAGAGGGTACAAACTCACCTCAGGAGAACAAGCTCTAATTCGCCTGACACTTGTGAGATTTGTTAACTGTGATTTAGCACAAAGCGACATAAATCATGTTTGTTTCTACACAGTCATCCATATATTACTCTTTTCAACCCAGATTGCTCATTGATGATGTTCTTGCTTCACCCTGGCTTCTGGCTGATCCTTCCATGAAGTTTAGCTAACAGCACTTGCACTTCCATGCATCTCTAAGAATCTCCATTTTTTCGCATATAAAACACGCAGTTTAAAGCTTTAGAGAACAGAATAATCTGATATTTTGTTAAATATTAATTCAAATAGACAACATCTCGCCTTTTTTCCTAAACATTTTTGAATGTCCTATGATTTCATACCTTAAAATGTACTTTATTCAATTGGCAAGAATTGCTGCAAGCAGAGCCTGAGAAGCTGCTGCTCTTGTTTCTTTTTTTTGCTGTGCTCTCTCACTACACCTGGGAGCCTCTCTCCGTGCACCATCCTCTCAGACGGAGCCAAAGTCTCAGGGAACTGCATCCTTTGGCACAAGCTGATCAGCCATCAAATAAACCTGCAGGAAATCTTTCTCCTGCTGCTCAAAGAATGACCCAAAATTTCAAGGATCTAATCTCTGAGCTTCCCTTCCACGGTGTGCAGATTTCCATCTGTGCTGTGCACAGGATGACTCCACAAGTGTTTCATGCACAAATAAAGCAGAGCTATGTTTTGGAGGGAGTTTTATATCACCAGGTGTCAAACTCCCTGGTAGAAAAGGTGGTGTAACCCACAGGCCCATGTATTTTCCTTGAAATGTAAAAAACATTCACCAGTGGACACTGTCTTGTTGAAGAGATTGTGATGCAAGCAAAAAGAAGCAGGAGAGAAGGATATTCACTGTGACTTGTCAAACCACACAGAGCATATGGACCTGTGGGCACAGAGCCAGCCCCGGAGCCACTCAGGCCACCACATCCAAAGCTTTAAAGCCCAACAGGAAAAACGTACATGCCCCAAAATCAGAGGAAATTCTTCACAGAAGGCTCCACAAAAAGCCTAAATGAAGAACCAATACCAGTTTGGGGCTAACTTCCTGGGGTTTAGCATAAAACATTTTATTCTCACACACACATTGCTGAACACTGATTTTCTGCAAAACAGCATCATTTTACCTAACATGACAGGAACACTGAAATTCATTTTTCTCCCTCAGTCCCTGTGCTAATGACATATTCATCCTAAACAGGAATTAACCATCCTGTTCTTTAGGATTGGCTTTAAAAAACAAGGCAGTCACATCACACCTCACCAGACCTGAGCTTTCCCACTGCCCCATCACTGATGACATCCACAATGGTGCCTCTCACCACGGCATCTGTGAATACCTTAAATATATCACTAGCAGATCCAAAGAAAGGTGCAATATCTGCAAAAGCAGATGGTGGAATAGGCCTGGCCAGTTGGATAAAAGCCCAGGTTTTCATACCTTAAAATCAATTGAAAGCTTGAGTAAAATGAATCCAACAGCTCTCTGAATATGTCCAGATTTGCACTTCAGCATAGTTTTTGCATGAGCAACCTCTTTTTAAAGAGTCTGGAGCAGTGCTTACCAAGAGAAATGGAGAAAGCATGTTGCCATGTAATGAAAGTAAAACCAGAATCTAGAATACAAATTGCTGACTGCTATACAGCACATACAAATAATGAGAAATTGAAAAGAGAGAGACAATGAGGCAAATGGCTTCAAAGGATAAAATATTTCCCCAAAATCTCACAGTTATATCCATGGCAGAGAGCATTCATCAGAGGAACCCTCCCATATCACGCTACTTGTTCTCCTACAACCTGAAATTTGGATTTGTATGTTTTCTTCCACTACTTCACACTCAAAAGCCTCAAAGGAGCATCCAAAGTAAACAGAGACCACATGAGAAAACCCTCATGACCCCAAATATTATAATGGACTTTAATGTTCACCTTTTGAGCTGTAAGCCTACAGCAGGGGCCCTTAGGGTATATCAGTGCTCCAATATTTCCAGCAGGAAGAGCCTCTCAAAAGCATGAAAGAACTTAACAGAAACTGGATTTTTTTAATGATTTGCCTTAACATTTGCAGTGGGACTGCTATCTACAGTTAACTATTTCAACAAAAACACCTGCTTGCTGGAGAAAAAAGGAACTCTGGGATGTGTTGATATAAACAGATTACATCCAAGAAGACTTCTGTAAATCCTTGATTTCTTCAGAAATAAACAATCTCCCATTTGATCAAAAAGAGAAAAATGTAAAACTTGTATACTACAAGGCTGCTACAAAATTTATACAGGAACAGAAATTTGTAGCACCCAGAGGCAAACATTTAACATTCAACAAAAAGGGAAGTACAGTATGATTAAATGTTGAACATTCCAACTCACTATCAACACTTATTTACCTACACTCACACCATGGCTAAAACCAATCTCATGCCCTGAGGCTTCCCTTGCTCAGCTGGGAGAGAAGTTTCCTCTTCTTGAACCCCAGTTAGAACTAGCTAAAAAAAAATCTTTCATATTAGTTGTGCTTAATATAATGATTTATTAATTATTATTATTTCTTCTTAATTATTATAGGTTAGCCACAACACGAGGCAGGTCAGGGGGAGTACAAATCTCTGCTTTGAGACCACATGGGTGAAAATGTGGTTTTTCATCAGAGTAACCTTACTCCATGAAGAGAATGGTCATTGATTCTGAATAATGTTTTCTGCTTGTAAAATAGGACTGGGCTTTTCACTCTAATTCTTTCTGTAACTGAAGACACATCTAGCTCAAGGAGGGTGTAGCATTTTTGGTCTCTCAGGTCCTACAAACTGGTGCTCTACTGCTCTCTGCCCATTTGGCAACAGCTCCCCTGTCCTGATCAATAAAACATCGAGGAGCAGCAGCAGCTTCGGGTTTAGTGAAGTGGGGTCCAGGTGAATTGGAGAGCTTGGAATACACAGAAATTGAAATAAAGGTGCTTAAACAGCACCTCAGGGTCTCAGGCACCATAAAACTACAAAGCATTCAGCCACTGAATGCTGTCTTTTGGGAGATGATATTTCTTATGCAAGACTAGATTTATTCTGATTTTTTATCTCTTGGAATCCTCTAGCTGAGCTTTTAAAAAGCTAGCCTGAAGGATATATTCTCTTCTGCACAGAAAGATGTCCTCTGAATCCCATTCCCATATTTTGATACTCCCTTCAGTTGTCAAATACTTCAAACATTTGCAAGCTAAAACCTTGATGTTTTTAAATAGCAAAATTTTATCCATCCAAAGCAAAAACCACTTGAGCAAAAAGTATCACTGTTTGGTTTTGCAGCTAATGTTTCTTCGTAACGTCATTTAAACTCAGATTTCCTTCTTCAGTGCAGCATTCTTAAATTTCTGAAACTTAAGGAACCATAAAAATGTATAATAAGAAGAAAAAGACATGTTGCATTCAACGAAAATACTTTGGAAATTGGATATTTGAAAGATACCAAATTAAATTAGCTGATGGTCTCAGTGCTCTAAAGGAAAAGCACAAGACTTCTTGGAGTGGTGGCAAAAAAGGAGATAGGGAGCCCTGCAGTCTATTTTTTAACCAATCTGATATATGTTCACATGCAATTTACAAACCCAAATACCAAAAAGCCCACATTATTTGGTTCACACAAATTATTTCCTAGCAAAAACAACAACAACAAAAAGATGACATATCACACTGCAAATTTCTGAGCTAATTTAAAATTTCAAAAGGGAAGCAAATACTCAGCTGTGCCCAGACCCTCTCCCAACAGCTCTGTCCCTTCCTTCTGTGCTCC
This sequence comes from Pyrgilauda ruficollis, assembly GCF_017590135.1. Taxonomy (NCBI): domain Eukaryota; kingdom Metazoa; phylum Chordata; class Aves; order Passeriformes; family Passeridae; genus Pyrgilauda; species Pyrgilauda ruficollis. The sequence goes on from NW_024530599.1 coordinate 3,498,027, forward strand.
TGCACACTTGGTAATTCCTCTCCATTTCCCCTTTGGTTTCCTTTGCCTTTCCTGGCCTCCTCACCCACCTTTCTCTGCACTCCAGAATTCATAATTTTGTGCCTGCAATCCTTGGCTCTGCCTCTGCCCTGCACCTGCCACTCAGGGCACTGCTGGATATTCACACCTACATCGTACTGAGCACTTCTAAATCAGCCCCAAGTCAGGCCAAAAAGTTTAACCTACAAATTCTTGATGTTATAACAACATATATTAAGTATTTCTTCAAAATCCTTCTGCCCAAAGGCAATTTTTTTTTCAGTCAAAGCAGCTTTAGTTGGGATTTTCACCTACTGTTGAAAGAGTTCTATCAATCTGAACCCATCTAAATAACCTGTGCTTTTTAAATTAAAGAAGCATCACTGCTAAAGCATATATAATATTATTTATTTTCATATTTTTAATAAAATTCATTGAGAAACCTGTCATGAAGAAAACAAACCCATATATTGCAAAAATTTCTTTTTAAATCACTGAAAATGCTTAAAGTAGAACTTTCTGACAGAACCTTACTTCAATATTAACCTCAGAGTTGGATATTCTGTGCACAGAAGTAATGTCCTACATGATAATAATCACACAATCCTGTGCTATGTCAACTAAGTCAGGGCCCTGCCACAGTGTCATTATCCTTCTCGAGTGCCACAGCCCCACTGTGAGAAGCTTTTAGCATCTTTCATTCATTCTTGTAGCATTAATTGACATTTCTGACCTAGAAAGTTTATGATCCTTTCAAACCAAAACTAAGATTTCGTAACTGTGTGGGTACTTTTCCCTTAAAACAACAAAGTATAACCATTGTACCTCCACAACAGACTAAATTTTCTGCCTTTCAAGGCACTGAACTGCCACATTTTCAAGATACCAGTTTTCAAGAGTCCTCTACACCAACCCCTGCACCAAGTGCAGGCAGCAGCTCCAGGAAATGTAATTACTGAACAGCCTTGTATATTTTGTAACTTGAACTGGAGAGCTCTATTCTTCTGAATTCCCCCTAATCAATCTTTAGCACAAGAAAACCTTCTCCTTGGAGCCACCAGAAAAAAAAAAAAAAAAAAAAGTCCCTTATTAAAAGACCACACAACAGAAAGGAAAGAGGACATAAGTTTTGGGTTTGTTTATTTTAAATAAATTGCAGGAATCTGTAATCCCTTCCAGGAGACTCAAAGCAGTTTGGTAAACGTATGCCATTTCTCTGCTAGCCAGTATTTCTCTCATCATTTACCAGTTGCTTTAACTTAAAAAGGTAGCCCATACTTTGTTCCTCAAGCAACAGGCACACCTGGATAACCAAATAGACACAACACAATTGTCTTCCTAGCAATGCAACCCCGAAAGACATGAAACTTCAGCTTAAATATACTGATTTGTTGCTAAGAAAGGATTAACCAGTTGGTCCCTAGTAGTGGTAAGAGCATGATAAAGACCCAGGTGTGTGACACTGGCAGATGCAGCTGCAGGCACTCACTGTTTGCCCCTGGTTATGCAATTTATTTTTTACAAACTCCACTGCAGGAGTTGTGCAGTCACTGCAATGCTCAGGTCAACAAACATGCTGTGCATCTCATAGTAAACCTGCCTGAAAATTCCCACCTAAATGTAAACTTTTTTCCATGATCTTAGCACATTTTTGTGCAGAATTCCAGCAGCCACAGGAAACACCCTTAACATCAGAAGGGGAGCTGTGAAGGCTTCACACCCACAAGCACCTCAGTGACTTCACCAATTCATCAGTATCCAAACGTGCTCCTTCCACAAGGCTGAAGTCCGATTTGCAGTCCAGCTCCTCAGGATCACACAGTGCCATCGTCCCTTCCCAGCTTTGTCCCCAGTTTCACCCAAACACGCACCAAGCCCTGCAAGCCCCCCTCTCCCGGCAGCTCTGACACCATCCCTTGCTCCTGCTGGGCTCCCTTTGCACGGCCACCCCAGCAGGGTCACACACCCACCCACTGCCTCTGCACATCCCTCCGAGCACAGCGCCCGAGCACCTCCTGGGGCTCTGTGTCCCACAGAAAGTTCAAGTTCCATGAGCTTTAATGGGCAAAGGGAAAAAGGCCTCGTGGTCCCCCAGCCTGTGTCAGTCATGGGAGGTCACCGTGCACCTCTGAGGAAATCCATTGATCCCCTTACCAATTAACCCTGCCATGCCCACAATGTTCTCTGCTTCTGCTGTGCCCCTCTGTGCTCCAGGTTATTCTCTAACTTGCTAAAGCCTAATGACAGCAGACTTTTGGCACAAGTGCTTTCCAGGCTTCTCACTTTTGAGAGTGCAACAGTCCTTCCAGAAAGGTAAAAGATCTTGAGTCTACCAAAAAAGGCTTGAAGGACACTATTTTTTACACTCCAAAGAGCAACATTTGGACATAATATGGTACAGTCTTTTTAAACTACATTTGGACAAAGTACTCCATGACATGACACAGATTTTTTTGAATAGGCAATATGTTAGGTCCCAGAACACCACATTTTCTTTGACATTCACAGAGAAAAAGCGGATAATTCTACAGCAGCATTAAAAAAAAAATACAACCAAAAACCAAAAAACCAAAACAAAACCAAACCTAACTCTGGTGTTTTGTCTCAGATGACCATAATTAGACTGTGTTTGAACAGAAAAGACTGTGCTAAAAGCTTCTCTGAAGCAGAAGAACACTGAAAAGGGACTAAAATGCTTCACGTGTTCTCCAAATTGCAGGTACTGTTTTCAATATTCTCCAGCAGCTACAGCTCTGCTTTGGAGCATCTTATACTAATGATGCGTTGACTGACAACCAAATAAAGCTGATGATTCTGTAGATGAAGCAATCAAATTGTCACAAACTAACAGCTGGCAGGTTGGTTTGACCAACAGCTCGGTCCTTGTTTGTCTCTTTCACTCTGCAGCGGCACCTTGGGACAATAGCTGCTCATCCTGGAACAGAGCTATTTTCTCAGGAACATCACTTCCAGAATTCTCCAGACACTGCTCCAAAAAACCAAATCATCTTTCTTGCATGATGACAGATGAGGGTAGTTTAAAGTCTGCATCAGAGTCCAAGGCATCTCAAAAGTGCAAAACATCACCCAGAAAAACAAAGACAGCTAATTATGATGTCAGAAAAAACTTACCTGACAAGATCATGATCCTCCTTTAAAATGCCTCCAGGTAGAACCAGAGGACATCATGTGTCACACTGATCTCCAGACACACTTCAGAGCTTAATTCCAGCTCCAATATTGAATTGAAAGTTAATACTGCACATGAAAGTGCAACACAGTAACAAAGACCGAGTTTTAATTTTCTGAGAGGTTTTTCAGAGATTTACAGCTCAAAACTTGTACTGAACACAACATATAATGTTTTAAATGCTTAAACTTCTGGTGATCTGCTTGTATTTTAACATATTTATAGGAAATTAACTTTTTTCTCTCCTGTGCTGTGAGCCAATGCAAAAGCATTTTATACAGTTGTACCCTGCCCTAATTCCAGGGCAGGGATACTCTGGAATATTCCTCCTCCCTGGAGTGCTCCTTGCAGGGGCAAATCCTTTGGGAACTGACTGCTCATTTCTGCCATACCAGTCCCTGCTTCCACAGTGCTTTCAGCTGATATATTTACCATTTTGACCAATGCTTCATCCCAATTTTCATACCTGAAAATGCAATTTAAAATAAATGGTGTTCTTTAGCAGGGGGGAAGGGAGTGTTGGTGTGGAATTATTCTCCTTTAATATCTGCTTACAGATCCAGATACATCACAAAAGCTGCTGGAGAACAGGAGCATTAATAAAAGGCTGGTTTCCATGGAGAACAAAAAAGGTCAAATCATAATTTATTGAAAAGAGTTCAACTCCATCAGTTAAGACTGATACACACTTTTGAAAATAATTTAAAAATGGTACCTCTGCCAATTGCTTACATGGCTTATGATCTGCAACTTGAAGGCAACATCTCAGGTAAAAGCTCTCATGAAAATACATTTCTGCTGCAAATGAGAAGTTGATGGGAGGATAAAGCAGGTGAAAGAGCTGCAGGAAAGAGAGCTGCATGTCATGCACTCGTGGGGTGAGGTGTGCACAGAGAATTAAATTTCTGTAATTAAATGTCAGGCTACATAAAGCAAGAATATAATTAGTTCAGCATAATTTAGTGCCATTCAGATGGAACTGGAGCCTTGTGTACTCACCAAACAATTTGTACTAAAACAACACAAGCTGTTCAAACAAATTGACATTTTTAATTCCTACTCTTAACAGACCTTTATTATCAGTTTCTGAGAGAAGATGTTTATTGTGAATACAAAATCTTTCAAAATAGTTTGGAAGGATGAGACTAGAAAATGCCAAAGCTATCTATCACAAAATAAAGTCAAAATAACACTGCAATAGTGTGCATTCTCTTGTTAGAATCAGCTTAAGAGAGGTAAAACTATAGGAAAAAAAGGGCAAATAAAATCCTGAACTTGATAAATTAATAATTTAATCAAGTTACCCAAAACCCTCTGCACTGTGAAGAGATCTGGGCATTGAAAAGGAGAAAATACAAGGGAAATCTGCTGGTCTTGATATTGTTTAAGATACCCTCCTTCTTCCATTGTGGAAACACTCTTTATGCCAAGGCACTCAAGAACTGAACTTTTTTAATATCCAAGATGAACTTATTTCATACCAACACCTTTAATTAACAGGAAATACTTCTATAAAGACCCTTGCACTCAGAGAAGATGCATTAAATACCAGTGGTCCTGAATTTAATCCATATCTGAAATTACTCAAGGAAAAAAACTTCAAGGGATAAAGCCAAGAGACAAACAAACAAACCAACCAAACAAATCAACCACACCCCTAAAGAAAGTAAAATTTTGTTAACTAATGCAAAATGCAATCTAGTTAGCAGTTTCTTGGTTTTAACTTTACTCAGGGCATTACTGGATCAACTTATGTTCCAAAATTGCATTGATGCTGCTTTCAAAAAAAACCCCAAAAAAAATCACCATCATCTTCATCCCAGTCAAAGCAAGTAATTGTGCATTTCATGCATTTATTGCTAATTATATTTGGAATGTGAATCATGTTGCTCCCTAGCCTTAATCTCATTTAAGAAAAGATTAACCTCTCTTGACTTTTGACCGCAGAATCAACTCTTGAGAATGACAGCATGAGAACGGACGCAGGACACTCACACATCCCCTTAAAGCTTCCAGAACATTTCCAATCACTCTCATATTGCTGCATCAGACTGCATAGTCTGTTTACAAGAGAGAATTTCTGCATTTCATGAAGTTCTAATTAGAAATCATGGAAGGGTGTGTCAGAACAGTCCGTTTCTGTACAAGACAGAAAACGTTTTGATTCTCAACACAAATTACTGCAGCTCCACAGCATTGGAAGCTGCATTAAGACCCTCACAGCTGAATATCTGAGGTAGAACCTGGCCAAAACATTAAAATAACCTGAAACACACCTACAGCAAATGAGCAATGCTGACAGTGAACATGACTTAGCTGGATCAAGCAGAGTACTGTTCCCCTGCAGAATGATATTCCCAAAGGAGTCATTGGAAATTAAGCTTCCTATCTCACCAATACTCAGCCCCATATAAATTCACGTAGCTGGAATAACCCACAAAGGTTCTTATGCTTCCCACTTCAAGACTGAGTTCATTTTTATTTTTAAATATCTACATGGGGGCAGGGTGTGAAGGAGTGTTGATAGCGTGAAACTGGTTACACAAGCATACTAATAAAGGGAAGGAATTCTTCCAGCAAACAGTTCACGCACAGATGCCGTAGCCTTGAATTTACAGGAAACCCACAACCATCAAAGAGGAGTGTCACAGAGAGCCAGAATGTGAGATGGTGCACCACGGGTGACACACTCACTCAGGCATGCTGTATTTGGGGAAGGAACTGGTAAACCATGGCTGTTAAATCCTGCCAGCCGCTTCCTCCTCACCCAGACACGCTTCCAGGGCAGGACAGAGCTCTGCTCCACCTGCGTCTCACACGGCCACTAAACACCAGGGATCGGCAGAAATAATTGTAAACCAGCCTCAGAGCTGAGCACAGTGAGGGGATTAAGATGTATCCTTTTGCTCCAAAGTGGCTTTGTGACAAGCAGGGCAAGGCACAGCAAAACACACGGTGTAAGGTAACCAGTTGTGTTCTGGACCCTCTCTCTGCCAAATACCTTCTTAAGCTAATATTGATACTTTAACCACAGCTCGAATTCTCTGACTGAAGTAAATATGCCTTTATAGTGGATTGCTTTTTCTGGACTTCTGCCACTCCAGACATTATCCTTCGTTAATGACAGAAATGGGACTAGCCCTTGTCGAGGAACTGCTTAAGAACACACATTCTGCTTTTTCTTTTTGTGAGCACAGAATATGGAAAGCATTAACTTGTTGAACTATACACAGCAAATATGCCTTTAAAAATTAAACATTTTAGCTTCTTTTGGTACATTTAATTCTCATCCCCAGGTATTTTCTAAAGTATTATTCTCGCATGCCCTTGAATTTAGACCTCATTTCATCTCTGCAGAGCTCCCAAGCAGCAGATCTTGTCAGACAGTGATTTGATTCGTCACACTACAGTGGGTGAGATGGATTGTGCCCCTGATCCTGCAGCACCAAGTGAAACGACACGTTTCCTGCACGTTATGGAACTATATATCAACACTGAGTACAGCTCCGTGGAGCCTCCATGAACAGTCCCCAGGACTCCTTCAGCCTCTCACTTCTCAACTTGAGCATCTCCCTTAAAAATTATTACAAATAAAACCTGATTAGCTTAACTCTAAATATTAAGATTCAGTGTTTGTTTGTGGGTTTGTTTTTTTGTTGTTGTTGTTTTGTTTTGGTTTTTTTTGTTTTGTTTTTTTTTTTTTGGTTTTTTGTTTTGTTCCTGGGGTATTTTTATTTCACTATAGCTCTTTCTCCAGTAACAGGGGTCTGTCACCTTTGCTAACTGGACACAAACCATGATGCCAATGCAATAATTTAATCTCCAGTAACTCATTCTAACAAAGACACAATCACTGTTCCTCTGAGGTGGTATCTACCAATGTGTCAGCAGAGAAAGTCAGAGATCATGGCTACAGCTGAGTCCTGGTGATGCCAAACCCATCACCACAGCTGTCAGTGAAACCCCACAGCACCATTTACCTGCACTAGCTGTTATTAGATATTAGCATTACAAATGCCAATTACTATGAGTGAATGACCATGTTTCCTTCAGAAACAGCACTAAATACTCCATTGCTAAATTTTTTTCAGTAGGTGAAAGGAGTCAATTGTTATTTCTTTAAAGACAATTTGTAACATCATGTTTCAAAAATTCCTTTAGTACGTTTTTATTATTAAAAACTGGTTGCCAAATATCAGAAGCAGTTCCCATGAAAGTCACAACAAATGAGCAGAGTCTTGAAGAGCAGACACTAAATTTGCATGGGAGATAAGCTCTTCTTCCCAATCTGCCCTGCCTCTAAGACAGAGAGGCAACACTGCTCATTTTAATCACTCAATGTTTGCATGTTCTCCTCTGGACAGTGCCCTGCTGTGAGTTTGTGATACCTGGCAAGAAAATAAGCCATGTACAACAAATGCAGAATTTTAGAGAGCAGGGAGATCTCCCCCCTGTCAGCATTTCACTGTCACAGTGTTTGACCAGGTTTGCACAGCTTTAGGCAGCTGAGTTTGAGTTAATTGCTGAAGGGAACCAATGCCCACACGCACAAAGTTCGCAGTGTTCTCAAGACTTACTTGCAAATAGTCACAACCACTGAACTTCCATTCATTTTAAAACTCCAACGACATTCAGGCTCCTCATGGAGGATTATACAGCTCCTTGAGGAGGAAGGAGAATAAAGACAAAACTCTGGAATCCCTATGTGCTCTTCTCACAGCTCATAGCTAATTTCCCAATTTTGCATTGGATATTTAAAGGACCAACCAATGCACAGATTTTTGGAAGTGTTCTTCAACTGCAGTATCCACAACTACAACAGGGAAGATTAAAAAGTCACAAACCATTAGGAAGATCCATGCAGAAAGTGACTTCATTAAAAGAGAGTGATGCAGAGATGATTTCCTGCTCTTGGATCTGGGTTTTGAGGGAGGTTGTTTTGATTTATACTGGCTTTCTATTTATTTATTTATTTGACTAGAAGGTTGCAAAAACAATTGTATAACATAAGTCACCAGCCACTTCTGTTCCTGTTTCTGATGACTAAGAGTAGCCTTTTGCAAATTACTGTAATTTCAAAAAGGAGAGGAATGAAACAAAACATCTCCTCCATGCATCTCTTTCTCCCATACCTTCTATTGCTTTCTACTTTTCCACACAGAACCAGAGAAGTGCAAAAACCTCAAAGTGTGTTTTTGTTCATTCAGTTAGAATTTAAATTTCAAAGACAGCAAATGACAGTGCTGCATTCATAGTCCTCTGAGGAAAGAAAATGCAGGCTTTTTTATTGAAGCCACTCAAACAGGCCATACAGAATATCACTCCTCACAGCAAGCAGCTAAAAACACAGCAATTTCTTAAATTCAAGTCCTGTCCTGCACATCAGGTGCCAGAACTTCCACTACAGGGGGAAAAGTGCCATTATCCAACCTGCTGTTGTAAGAAAGCACCACCTTCTGTGTATCCAAACTTACAAAACCCTGGGATGGATTTCTAGTTCTCACTGCTTGAAAAAAGTTGGTCTTCATCTAGAGACTGAAATATTGAATTAAATGGCCATTAATAGCATAGGAAAAAAAAATGTGGTTTGCCCACAAGAGGAACTAAGACCAAATTCTTCATTTTCAGAAAAGTTTAAATAAAGATTCTACAGAAGACCAAAGTAGGATCAAATTGTTACCAAATGGTTCTATGTGTGAAAAGAACAAAAAATCCAAAACAAATTACCCAACAATTATTCTTCCATGGAATCACAAATATATTTACAAACAAGGGCTGACTTCAGACAATGGCCTGTGAACCAGCCTGACCTATTTCCTAAATGCAGGAGTTAATTTCCCATTTAGAGCCAGATGCTCATTAGCTCATTTCCAAGGCAACTTTCCCTCACCCCTTACCCACACATCAGCTCATCTTGGAATTACTGCCAGATTTTGAATTTCACTAGTAACTTACACAGAAGGAAGATTTTTCATTACAGTTGAACTGACTCCACAAAATCTTTTGATATATCTGAGAACTGATATTATTACTGATTTAACTGAATCCTATAACAATTGTGACTACAGATGCAAAGACAGGTAGCTGCATATAAATGTTGATAAATATTTAGAAATGCAAAAATTTGCTCTGTGCTATTTGTGACACATATCTGGCTTTACAATTCAGATCTGTCAAATATCACAGACATGGCTTTGGAAAAAACACAAAACCCTCACCAAGCAAAAATGTCAATAAAATGCAGCCTCAATAAATATATAAATAGACAAGTTGCCTGATAACAGTAAATAAAGTTTGCTGGAGCAGTCAGATATTATTGTTCTTTGTGCTTAACCCAAGGAGGTTTTATACATCAATGATGCAGGTGTCATATCACCCTCCAACAAATGTAAATTGAATGCAATCAACTCAAGTGGCTGGTTTCCATTCCAGCTCCTGTAAGGTTGTACAGAAAGGCCCCAATCTCCTTAATGGGGCTTGCCTAGCTCTGGGTGTCACATCAGGACAGCAAACAGAAAAGGGAATTTCACTCACCAAAAAAACCAAATAATAGAAACAGGAAGAAATAAAAGCCCAGAGGAACCAGCTGCTTTATTACAGCAAATTCTGTAATAAATAGTGATCTCCCAATTTTGCTTATACTCCAAAATTCACTGTTACAACTGTGCTTGCCTAAACACCACCAGCTAACACAAGTTTTAAAGATTCCCAAGAACCTTCACACTTAGAACTGTCAAATACACACAAGTTTCTAACTCTGCCACTGGGAAACAAACAAGCCAAGCACCATTTCCCCTGCCTGCTCTTCATCCTCTCCCTGAAGTCAGCTGGTGGGTGCAGGGATCTGGAATCCCCTGGCAGCACCAGGCACTGAGCTCCTGCCCAGGAGTGAGACCTGGGCAATGCCCTCGCCCTGGGCATCCCCTGGGTACCAAACATGCAGCAGGAACAGCCTCCCATGGCTTCAGGGGAGGTGGAACTGTGTAAATGACAGCATCCCCTGCTGACCAACCAGGAGATGCTTTTTATTTGTACTAATAACCCTGACTGAAACCAAGAAGCTTCATTTCACTTAAGAAGTATTATTTCACTAACTTTTCAACTACTTTTCTTTGAGAGCTAACATCTGTTTCATCCCCAGTATCTCAGTCTATATTCTGTTATTTCCTGTCCGGAGCAGGATTTCTGGGTGCCTGTGCTCTGTAGCTTTGTTCATCTCAGAGGATTTTCTGACCCACTCATGCAGCTGCCCCGTGGGATCAAACAGGTCCCTGCAGTCATTACCTGGGCTTAGGCAGCCAAAAGTATCAGCTCTGACTTGGTGGGTCTGATGGCTCAGGTTTTAGCTTTTATATTTTGCAGATTCTGTTCTGCTTTAGTGTGTGGGTCTGGGCTTCATACTAGGGGATGGTGAGCTCTCTGCACAGAGCAGGGAGACAAAACAATTCCTTCTCTAGCTGGGGACCAGGGACAAATGATCCAAATCTCAGGCCCAAGAGCACAAACAACATGAGCTAAAGAGAGAAAAATGAGAAGGATGGGACAGCCTGGGCTGGAGCTGTAATTGGACAATTAACTCCAATATGCAAATGGAGCAGAACTTTTAAAAGTGTGACACCCCGTGACTGGTCACACATTTTGTGACCATTTTGGGTTCACCTGGGGTGTAGCCCTGGCTGGGCATTTGTGCTGCCCAAGGTGTTTTCATTGAGGCCTTTTGATAAATCCCTACTTATTCTTTAGCTGTCTAGTCTCTGTTCTAGGTCAGCCTTCACAAGGCACCAGGCCCAGACACCCCTTCCCAGCAGCTGTGCCAGGACTGAACCCTCGTGATGACTCCTGAACACCAAAGCCAGGCTTCAGGAGCTCCTCTCCTCCTCCCCTCCTAAGCACCAAGAGGAGGCACAAACACATCCTGTCCTCAGGCACAAAAATAAACATTTACCTTCCAAATAAACACTGCTACTTTATTTGGAGAACTTTTATGAAGTCAAAAGGTGACAGAAGTAGCAGCTTTTTTTACAGGAAAGGGAGATGCACTAAATGAAGAGCTTTTAAAAATAATTTCAGCAAAATAAACTGATTTTTCCCCCTACTTTATAATCAACAGAAGCTTGTGAATCTTTGCACACAAAATACTTATGATTAATCAGACCCTTTTGTCCAAAGGTTACAATTACCATTAATTTGCTGTGAGCTGCTAAATTAATTGTACTGAAATGAGGCAGTTTTTCAGTTAGAAGTTGTTGATCTGTAAACTAACGTAAGGTGGACGTTGACAGGGAAGGTTTTTAACATACTTTATACTTCAAGAGAATGAAAACTACATAGAATATTTATTCTTCTAAATTCTCAGATAGTTAATATGGACAAATTGAGCAGCTGGCTTCCTGCCTAAATAAATACAAGAAAATTGTTTGGGTTATTTGGCTAACTGGATTTTAAAAAGCCCAGAAGAAAAACACACATAGGTTTCCAAAAGCAACTATTCTGAATATTTACATTACAAGGCTCTGCATCCCTGCTCACCTCTGAGAATGGCCATTAGCCTGCCACCCTTCTCCACCTGAACCCCCCGGGTGCCACCGCTTTACACCAGCTCCCAGCCTTTGAACAGCAGCTGGCTTTCTGTACAGCTGAGTTTGCTCCTCACTGGACAGGACAAGCTCACTCAGCCTCACTGCTGGGCTGGCAGGAGCAGCACGGGCAAGAATTCCCTGCCCCAGGCACCTGCAGCAGTGTTTTGTGACTGTGCTGTAGCGTTTGGCTCAATACTTCCCCCTTTAATTGCAGCAGGAAAATCGTCTGACAGCTCTTCAGAGATCAGCTAAGGGAGGGTCACTGATAAGGGGCGCAGACAAAATTCGTTCTTATCTCTCCCTCTGATAATTCTGCAAACAAGGGAGAAGCTGCAGAACTGGGCTTTAAAGTCTGTCTGCCTTTTTAGGATGAGAAAAAAACCCCAAACAGCTGTACACTCTTTTCTATTTAAAGACTGACTGAAGCTTTCTGCATCACAAGTTCACTAATGGCAAAAATCCACTCTGAAGTGAAGCTGATGAGCAGGCCTCCTCCTAAAATGCCTAAGCATAAGTCAGAGATGTAATCTCATCTCCTTTTTAAGTTTATATTTACTTTTCTATTTCTCTGCATAATCTTTTTGCAGCAAGCTAAGAGGGTTATTTTTAACATACAGACTGTATCTAAAACTGCAGTGATTACCTTCTATCACATGAAATTACAATTTAAAAAATAAATGGGGAAAAAATCTAGCAACACTTGTATATAGAATCTGTTTGATACAGATCTATAAATAGTCTGTGAATTTCATAAAATAGACAAGGGAAAATAAATTTACATTAAGGTAAATGAAGGAAAATGTTAAGTTTATTGGGCCTTATATTACTTACAAATGAAGCAGCAAAGTGAAATTTGCACACTTCCTAACCCAGAAGAGAGATGCCATGGTAACTACACCTGTGATTTTGCATTTCTATGGTACAGTCATTGTACATTTCATATCAGGAGTCCAAACTAACATCAGAAAACAAATAGTAAATAAATATTACAACCAAGTCAAAGATAGGCTAAACAACACTCACAATGGAAATAGCAGAGATAACACTTACACACCCAGTTGTGAGAACAGATATATTTCTTATTTCTGAAAGACAAAATCTTACAGCTTACACCTTAACAGGCAGAACAGGCTCCCAAGAGAGAACAGCACTTTTTTTATCACCTAAATATTTTCCCATTTTCACATTTATATTGGAGAACATTCCCAAAAGCAGCTTAGATTTAAACCATTCATCAATATTCTAACACTTCTAACACTATAGAAGTAACTATTCATTTTAGCATTGCAGTTTCAAAAAGATGCTGAAGTTAATTTAGATTTCTACAGCCACAGAGGTTAATGCTTTGATCAGCCTGTTAAAATAAATGCACATATATTTATGATTTTGAAAAGATCATTGTTTAAGGTTCTTACAAGACTCCAGGAGAACTTCCACCTCCAGGAATGCTGACACCTCCAGTCAGTCTCCACTGAGAAGTCACCTCCTCATTCCACACTCAGGCTGTGGAGCTGAAGGAATACCACGTACCACTGAAGGAATGCCATGTATTCAGAGGAAAATCCTACCCTAAACCCTGCAACCACCAAGAGGAGCCAGAACTCAGATGGAAATGCCCCAGAGGAGCCCCAGATCACCTGCATGGACCCAGCCCCACAACCCCACCCAGGCACGGGAGCTCTACACAAAAGCCACCTCTCCTCCTCCCCGTCACTCACCTCCAAACTCCGCATGTGCGCCTAAAGATTCTCCCCCACACTTAACCAGTATTTCAACTTAACTTATCTCTGATTTTACACCGACTGGCAAATCTTTTCTCATCTGCCACAACAGTTCTGCTTGGCAGGATTTCCCAGTGCAGACTGAGGGACAGCAGCTCATTCCCATCACCCAAACACACTGGAATGGACAAAGAAAACCATGAGCTTACAGAACTCCAATTTCACACAACATTTACTGAGACACAGAGGCTTGTGAGACAATCTTTACTAGCAAGAAGTCAAATCAAAACAAAACAAAACAAAGTTACAAGGAATTGATAAATTCAATCATTTTATGCAAATGTGGCCAAAAGGTTTCCACAGCTTGAAATTAAGATCTTGACTCACCGTGGCTTTGCTCAGGAAAAGCAGAGATGGCCAAGCTGTGGAGTACAGTTTCTGTTTACAAGACATTTACTGAATACAAGTAATAATCTGAATGCAAGACTAAAACCACAAGTGCACTCCAGCATTAGGCCCAGCCTAGCTGATGTCAATGCTCAACATAAAACAAAAATTCAAATTTACTCCTCAAAAAATTCCTACCTGGATTAGTACAGTCTGGTTCTCTTCCTGTGGCCCAAATATCACTCAGAAAACATTCCTGTGAATTAAACACTACGTTCAATTATGTCTCATTGCTACAGAGAAGCCTCAGATTCTTCTCTGAATCCAACATTCACAATCCCTACTCTCAGGAGATTTTTTTTTAATCACCAAAGAGAGAGAATGCTGCTCAGAATTTCCTGGGACAGCTTAGAGCCATCTGAGTGCTAAATTCTCCTCCTGATTTGTCTGTCAAAGCCATCCTCAGAATTTTTATGAAACACCTTAGTAAAGCTCCATCTGCTTTGTGGCAAAACAGCAGAACTTCACCAGAAGCACTGTAGCTAAAAACCACTTAGGCTCTAAATCTGCGTGTCTACCAGCTCACCTTAATTCAGAATAAAGTCACTGGAAATGCACACAACTGACTTGCAGCTCATGATATAAAAGTCTGGCCAAATGCTTTTAGATACCACCCACACACAGAACCCAGTTTGTCCATTATCACCATCTCTCCTCCTTTCTGCTGCTTTTACTTGGAGAGCAGCTCTCACCTGGCACCCTCAGGGACTTTATTTCAGAAGATATACAGAAAACCTACAGAGAAATCCAAATAAGGGATTTCTGGATGTGAGCTGCAAAGCAAAACCCAGCAACAAATCAGCCCCAAGGAAATCAAGATGAGATTGGAAGATCTTGAAGTAGTATTAAAATAAATAAGCATCTAAAAAGTAAATCTAGTGCATCCTGTTTATAAAAACACAATTCCCTGACTAAGGGGTTGATTTGCACTGTAAAAATCACCCAATCTCACAATTGTGGAGCTTTTTTCTCATGGTCACTCAACAGCCCTGCTTCACCAGCCTCAGAATGGAAGCTGACTCTGGCCTCTCTTTTTAATCTCCTTTTTTCCCTTTACCACTCTTATCCTGCAGGAGAGGGGAGGAATCTCTCTCATTTTGCCACACACTGCTTCTGTTCTCAGAGAATATCCTCAAAGCCACACAAACAAAGCATTTCCTGGGATTCGCAGCAACTGCTATTGAAAATTAATTCTCTTTATCAAGTTTGATATGGAAGTGGGTCATGAACTGCATCATGCAGCTCTATATGCTTCCAGAACTGATTAAAAACTGTGGCTATTTGGGACCAGTTTGCCATGAACCAGCAGGGTTTGCAGGAGGAGGCTGGAGGACTGTGACAGCTCAGAGCTGAGCAATGGGGAGGTGCTGCAGGGTGCAACTACAAATACAGCAAGGTGCATACAGGGGAAAAAGACTGTATTGAAACAGAAGCAGATTTTTCTTACTTTTAAGGGGTACACTATCTGTTTGCTATAGGTGTAGTTCTGAGCCCAGCATGGAGTTCCATGAAAGATGCAATTTATAGTCTCTCTCTGAACTCCAGTTACTCTTTGCCATTCTCCCTTCAGAAAGTTTTCATTATTTTCAAGCCATGTATTTTCACATCAAATAGCTCCTTGAGTACACCTTTCCCTCCAGCAACTGAACCTCAGCACTCTCAGTGCTTGGAAGGCACATTAGTCTGGAAATTTAGCCTGACTTGAACAAGGCAGCAAACAGGAACAAGATGGATGGTTTGCTATCAGGACAACACAATCTGATCTCTGACTACACAAGCCTTGCCCATCAGGAGCTCAGACAGCTCCTTGCAGATAAGTTTCTGGAACATTAACTTCTACACTTGAGTATGTTGACTGCCAGGAGCCAGACCACACAGATCACAGTTGGACAGAGCTTTCTAACCGTGCTCAGCTTTGACAGAACAATAACTTATCATATTTATGCATTTCTGATTTGGTTTGTGCTGTTAAACTGCTGCCAAACACAAGCCTGCTACACCCATTCCTCCCTAATACTTCAGGAATCCCAAGAACCAAGTCATCTTCAAAACATGGAATACCTCCCATATGGAGATCTTCAAAGACAGAAGATTCCTCACCAGATTCTTTGCACAACTTTCAGCAGTTGTACATTTCCTTTTCGCATCTTGAGCTGATGACAGGGAACAAGATGCCAGTTTTTCCAGGCACAGAAACACACTGCACAGCACTCTCACACCATTCATGCGGCTGTTACAGACCTAACTCTTCTTCCTATGTGAGATCAAAACATTTCACACACAGCACTACATGGAAACAACATAATTAAAAACATATTTCAAAGTGACTGTGTCAATCATTATGGTATTCGTGCACTCACACTGCAAATCTCTTCTACACATCTGGGCATTTTTAGGCTTTCATCTGGTTTTAAGAATGCTGAAAACTTCAAGAAATTTCTATATGTTTCCAGGTAGCTGTTACCATCCTTTGAGGATTGTCCCACAGTTCATACCCGCTCCTCCCTCCCCTTCATCCCCAAATTTGCCAAAAGCACCAGCAATATTTTGTCACTGGTTGCACTGGAACACAGCCAGCACTACAGCATAGCACTGCCTCAGCCCCTGTCTCCAGGATTATGTGCCCAGAGGTTCTTGTGGTGACCTGTTAATCCCTGAGCTAAGAGGCTGAGATTTCCTTAGAACCACCCTTGAGGCCCCGTCCCTCTGTGCAAACAGGTCCTCAGTGGAGCCACTGGTGACAGCACGGAGCAGACATGCACTTTGTGCATATCCATTCCATTTATCCTTTGGGAATCAAACACACCTAAAGCCCAAAGTCTCAGGCCAAACTACACTCAGATGTCACCTCAAGTGAACAGCTTTATTTCTGGGAAAAACCTGGCTATTACTTCTAGATTTGGTTTAGCTACTTCTGAGTGAATGATTTCTCATGTAGGAAATTGAGGTTTTAATTAAGAGACAACCCATCAATCTCGAGCACTAACCAGAGCCTACTTGACTGCTGACATTCAACCTAACCTTGCAAATAAATGTATCAAAATCAACCCTGATTCACTCTGAATACTTTATATATACTACTTACACCTTCCTAGGTTTGGGTTTGTAGGCAACCCAAATGCAGCAGTGTTATCACCATGAAGACTTAGAATGCTGTCCTCCACCCATATAAACTCTCAACTGGTCAGCAGATAGTCCTACATTTAAATCTGGGGCCAAGGCAGACAAATTCCAAGCTTTCACAGGAGATATTAAGCTCTGTGCCATGAGTCATGGGTGATGCTTCTGATTCCCACTGCTGCACAGGAGTGGGGGAAGGACAGCTCTGTGTGGGAAAGAACTCTCCATCTAGACAGCATTTGGCATAGAAGTCTGCAAAGCTCTGCTCATTTACAGTATTATTCTTGAAACACTAACCTGTAAGTGTTCCGCATTTACTGAAGAAAAAGACTGGATGGATTAATTCAAACAATCAGATTAATATAGCAAAACATAATTACTGACATGTAAATTGCTCCTCCACTCTCTGGCCCAAGAGCTGTTCAAGAGCCCTGGCCCTGTGGTCTGGGGAGCAACCACAGAGGGCAAAACAAAACACCTCTGTTTACTCACCTGAGGTGAATGAATAAAGAGGTTTGGTTGGAAAGCTGCGATGTCCCAGAACCAGGCAAGTCCTGCTGGAGTGCCCTCACAAACCACACTCAGCAGGTCTGACCAATACAGCAGGTATTGACAACAGCGTGCCTCACACCAGAAAAATCCAATGAATTTCAGTGTACTGAGAGTACTTTCAGCTGTCCACTTTGCTTTTGGCTCTAATTAGTGTCCTTTCCAAATATACTGTTGTTATTTGTTAAAAAAAGGGTAAAATACTTTTTCACACTCCCTCAATATGCCATATGATATCTTTGCATTTAAGATACAGAAAAATCAGCTTTAAGTCATTTTGGGATCAGTAATATATAAATACCCTTGATGTAGGTACATTTTGTAAGGAGAAAAAAAATCAGTGCAATTTATGAGAAAATTCTTTTAATCCAAAGACAAAAACTCTGAACAAGTGAGCGGCTATTAACTTTTCAGATTTCCTCAATACCTGCAATATTTGAATGCACTTGGTCCAGCCCTTCTCTATCCTCTGGATGTACATGTGAGCAACATTAAAATGATGGCACATTTGACACCCAACAAAATCATCTGCTTCTTTGTTAGTTTTTTTTTTTTTTTCTCCACTTATATTTCCCCTCCCTTTCTTCTTTAAACAAAGTATGGCAACAATTTGATAGCCCAGCAGTGTTTTGCCCTCCTGAACCCTGGCAATGACCCAGAGGATTTGCTCTCTCCTGCTAATCACAAGTCTGGCTGTGGCCATTTCCCATGACATAGCTGAAATTCTCCAAAAGTGGCCCTCTCAGCCTCACTACCCAGCCCATACTGAAACCATTTTCTGCCTCCTGGCTGCCATTCCCTGGAGCCATTCCCTGGCCACCTCTGGGCTTCCAGACCTGCCCACCAGCAGCAGTAGCAGGTGCTCTTATCTGACACACGCTTTAAAAGGAAACCAAACTTAAATGTGAGAAATACACTCTGCACGTAGTGAAATGGCATTTTTAAATATTTATCTCAAGCTCATAAACTCAAGGCTTGTTTCTGTTCCAGCCTGGCTGCTGTTCCAGGCTCACCATCACACATTCTCTTCAGTGGTTCATAAAAATGATTCCAATTTATTTTATTCCTTTCTATTAATATCAGGAACCATTTTGTCAGGAGCCATAACTCAATTTCTGATCTGCGTCCTTCTATTATGCCACAAAAATTGGGCATTGTAAGTGTTGAAGAAAATTGCAACAAAATTACTTAGATCACTCACTCAGATTTCACCATTTCAAGTTCATTGTGTTGAACCAAAAAATTCCATCACTTTTCAAGGCAAGGCACAGCTGAACCCTTTGTGTCCTGTCTCTATACCAAGAGACTATTTAATCACTGATTTACAGCTGCTGAAAAAACATCACTACTTCAGGAACAGGAACGATCACAATGCAGTCTTTTTAGAATCTACTTATTCTGTAATGACTTCAGAGAATTCAAGTAGTGTCTGATTTTCCCAATATTCCCATTAAAACCCAAACCCAGTGATTTTTAATGCTACAAAAGCTTTCATTCAAAAATTCCCAAGTATCTCAAGAGCTGGCTATTTATATAATATGCCAATAATACAACAAGCTGGAGGCACGGAGAGCAGCATTACTATAACACTTTTATGGAATATATAATAGTATGCACATTGGTAATTATTTGGGCTGCTGCATTACATGCTGTTTTTATTAAGCACTGCATTTCCTTGAAAAACAGTCCCAATGTCCATACTAAGAAATGGTTTCCAAGAGCAACTCAGCAGCAGCACAACATATGCAAGAGGAGGGATGGAAAAAAGTACCTAGCAAGAGGGTGAGTAAAATGTATGTGTATGTGGAACAACCAGCACACAAAGATGTTTGGCTACCTACAATGAAATAAATCACCAGCTCTTAACACCAGTGCTGTCTAACAGTAAACTAACCCACACCAAGTTACTTAATTCAAAATGCCATCCAATCCTCTAGAATCCAAGCAGTTTAAATAAAACACTTAATTCAACAACTGAAAATCCAATCAGGACACTGAGTCTTGCCCACCACATTCCAAAACTCCTTGCCCTTATCAGGTAATTTTTTTTGCCTTATTACCTAATAATTAATATTTTCTAACAGGACTTTAAAAAAAAAATCAGTCCACATATTCAACTTATAGTCACTGAAGCAAAATTTTTCCACGTAGTATTTTTGCTTCCCCAAGTTATTCCCTAACACAGTTTGAAATGCTGAGCAGAACAATGTCAGATTTCCAGGAGAGGGACTCTGCATACACCTGAGCAAGTTCAGTGCAAAGAGACAAAGGCAGAACCACCAGGAATGCAGAATTGAAGCCCCAGCTGCTCTCCTGACTCTCTGTAACTTGGTGTGTATATATACATATATATACTTGGTGTGTGTATATATATATATATATCCATGGTCCACAGAACATGGACTCTGCTGTGCAAAGGCAACAACATAAGACAGAGCTGTATTTTTTTTTAATTGTCTGATTTTAGTTTTTTTTGGTTGGGTGGGGTTTGTTTCAACAGTCAGCAGAAGTTCAAAAGGATTGCATTTCTTCCCAGGGTTGATAATGATGGCCTTGGCTGCCAGTTCTGATTCCAGGCAGTTAAGCAATGTGTGCCTGCAGAGCTTCCAGAGCTGCAGGAGATGGGCAGGCCTGGCCAGCCAGGGATAACTCACCCTGATCACCGCAGGATCAGGATCTGGATCAGGAATCCTCACCCAGCTCCTCTGGCCATGACTTAGCCTGGAAAAACCCAAAGTGCCACAGCAGAACACAACAACTGCCACAAAATCCTCCTCCAGGCTGGCAGATGCCAGTTCTGGCTCCTCTTCTCAGTACATGGATCACTCTTCTGTCCTCCAATATTTTCACAAGTGAAATAAATACTACCAAGTTTTTCACACCTACACAAAATTCTGCAAAAAAGAGCCATAAGTCCCATAAAAATCTCAAAATATGTTTTAGCAAGGGATGGTAGTTGACAATAAGCAAAAAAAAAAAAAACCCCACATTATCTATCCTTTCATTCAAATACTCAGGTGCCTTGGGGTAATTCAAAGGAATAAGAGCACTGCATACCATCTGTAATTCTTACATTTTCTCTTAGGAATTATAAAATGCATAACCCTACGAAATGTTAATCAATAAAGTGCTAGTCTCAGTAAGCATCACCACTACATGGTAAGGAGTGGGATGTATGGACTTATGAGAAGTTATGGTGTAAAGTGTGTACTCAATTATTTGCAATCCCTTCAGAATGACAAAATATAGAATAATTTAATCACTAAGTTATTAAAGATAATTATGCTATCTGGAACTATTAGAGATGCAGGGCTATGAGGTGATGTCTGTCTTCAGTCTGTGAAAATATAAAATGAGGAACCACTAAATAATATTATATGGTTCTAATCAACTCACAAACTGAATTTGTCTTTTATTACAGATATAAAATTAAATCAGAAAAACATTTTAAATATCTCATTTTTTCTTCAAAAATAAATCTTCCTAAAATTGAAGTACTTGTCTCATCCACATATTTAACAGTTACTTCATATATTACCTGTCCCTGACATGGCAGTCTCCATAGCATAAATCATTTATTTGGCCAACTAGCCAAGAACTCCAAACTAATTAATCTGCAAAACACAAATGTTAGATTTTGGAATTTTTGTTTTAGCATTTTGTATACAGATGGCTGCCAGAAAAACTCATAAAAACTTTTTTGGAATGGTGGTTTGGAAAAAACCACCATTACTTGAAAAAACCTTTTTGATTTACACATTTAAGTAAAAGTTTGTAATTCAGTAATTCAATTAAATGAGTCAAGTTGAGCTTTCCTGAAGACACTTTTAAGAAGTCCTTCCCTTCAGTGTCAGAGGGAAGTATCACCAGTATCATTATGCAAGAAATGGTGTTGTATTTTCCTTAGCTGAAGCTTCACTACAAGTTGCAAAATCATGAAATGATTGTTTGGGCCCATATGAATCTTCACACACAAAACCCATTTGTGACATGGGCATAGTGCTGCAGCAGCTTAAAACATGCCTGAAATTCAGCACAAGCCAGTGGACGTTCAGACATCATTTCCTTTTAACCACTTTTTCAAAAAATAGTTGGGATTCTTCTGTAATTTAAATAGATTGCTGATGTTGTAGTAACATTACCTTAGAGACTGTTTGGAAATAAATTCAAAAATTAAATCAAGATCATCAGATTAAGATGAGAAAGAGAACAAACCTTTTCCTGTAGATGCAACCTGAAACTAAGTTAATAACATTTAAATTCAAAGGCTGTGTTCTTAGATAATGGGAGGTTGAGCCCAACGTGCCCTTCTGTCAGATTTTACCACTGGGTGTGAGCAGAGAGCAGGCCAGTCCTGAAATCCCTCCTCCTGTAGCAAACCTGGATCCTCCATCCATACCAAGTCCACTTCAGACAGGACCTTGGGAAGGAAAACCACAAGACCAGGAGCCACCTCTGCTATGCTCCCTTTTTCCTTTTTATCCTGTTTTCAAACAGGATCTCTTTGCCTGTGTTACACAGTGACCTCAGCACAGCCACTCTGGTTTTACAGGCTGCTTCTCAGCAAAGCAGAAGCCAGACACATTCACAAAAGGGATAAAGCAAATTAGTTTCTCCCACAATAAGATGCAAGATAATAAAATGCAAAAACACTGAACACCAAGGCACATCCTACCTCTGAAAAGGACACCAAAGTCAATGTTAAAAGTGGATTCAAACAGCACAATTTAGGGTGGGACACAGCTAAAATTGACTTTCCTCAGCAGCAGTTCATCAGCTCTGGCTCCTGATGACTTTCCAGGGTTGTGGGAGTTGAAAGCCAACATCTCAACTCCAACATCCTGATGATGAGCACAATCTTGCACCTCATAGGCACAGGCTCTTCCAGCACCCACAAAAATCCTGTCTACTACATTTAATCTTTCATTCTGAATAGAAGAAGGACAAAAAAATAAAAACTCCACAGTCTGGTATCCCATCCACAGTATCTGCCAAACCTTGAACCAGCTAAAAGCTTCCAAGCCCTAGAAGTAAATACTGCAAATAACATATTTAACCACAGAATACTTCAGGTTGCAGGGGACCTCTGTGGTCATATGGTTCAACTTCCCACTCAGAACACAGCCAGTTAAATGCTGATGAGGTTAATATGCCCCATTCTTTCTTATATTGTATTGTATATATATTCTTATATTTCTGGCAAGAAAACCAGAAAAATCTCCTTCTACATGAAAAAGAAACAAATGGGTTGGCTACCACAATGCTAAATATGAAAACCTTAAAAAGCAGGCACATTAGTGGGGAAAAAACTCCTAACAACACAGTGACTGCTGATCCAAGACAAGCCACTGACTATTTCTACAACTAATCCCCCCAACCTGTGCACATGAAGACAGTTGTGGAAATTTACTTAGGAAAAAACTTCCTTTCCTGAACTGGAGCTTCACCACAAGCTGCAAAATCATTAAATGACTGGTGGGGCCCATTTGAATCTTCACACACAAATCCCATTTGTGACAAAGGCACAGTGCTGCAGCAGCTTAAAACATGCCTGAAATTCAGCATTGCATAATTTTAAAAGTGCAGTTTGAAGTTACACAGAAGCATTGTCACTGGCCATTCAACGCAGCAGCATCCCCAGCAGCCCCCTGGCTCCTGAATATTCACTGGGAGCTGCTAGAGCTTGTTTCTTTGTTAATATTGGACATTTTCATACATAAAAATTGCTTCCCCTCAGTTTTCAACTGTGTTAATCGTTCAGGCCACTGTACATAAGGGAGAGGCCAGGCTGAAAGCCCAGAGAGCAGCTCACTCTGGAATTCTTCCTGCCAATCTGACACTCCAGCACTGGGGCACACTCACAAAAATGCCTTAGAAAGTCTCTGCTAACTGAACTCCTTCCTCATTTTCAGGGCAAGGCTAGAGAGACAAGCCAGAGTGACAAGTCCTCACTTTTCCATATTTTATAGCACGTTTGATGTGCCCTAAAGCAAGAGGGGAATCCTTTTCTCCTTTTCATTTCATTCTTTAGAAGGCAAGGACTCTCCCCAGTGAATTTGGAGAGGTGCAAAAAACACAGTGGTAATAAAGAAGTCTCAACTTTTAAAGGTATATCATTTACACTTTCCATAAAAGTGTATTTATTTACAAACCTTTACTACAAAGTGAAAAACAGTCCAGCTGATATTTTTGCCAAGTTTGACACCCGACACATGGCCTGTTGTAAGCCACAGCTATCCACAGGCCAAGCCAGCCACTGGCCCTTTGTTCATGCGCTTATTTAAACACAATGAAATGGGTTTACCTCATTAAAGAGGAGCTGGAATAAGCTCCAGCTGCATGAGAGTAAGGTGGTCCTCATTTTTAAAAACCAGCAATGCTATTTGGGAAAAATAGTGTAATAAGCAGTGAAGAAAAATAATTCCCTTCAAGCAATTGAAATGCCAGTTTTGAAGACAAAATAGTGCAAAACCCGAGGCCAGTAAAAAGAAACATTGTTTTCCTTTGAAGTTCACCACCAGCTGGGGCAAGTGGCATGTTGCATTCCCCAGGCTTATGGGAAATTTGTTTTCTGTCCTGTCAGGAAAAAAATACCATGGTCCCTCTGGAGCCTGTAATTACTGATGCAACTAAATTACACTTTATCAAAACACTCCACAAATGTTGCCTTGAAAGTCCAGAGCGAGCAGCCCACCTGAGCAAGGTCAGCCTGACCCTGCTCCCGCCAGAGGCAGGGACACTGGAGCACAGCTGAGCATTTCCCATCCCGTGGCAAACTCCAGAACAGCCTCACTGAGATGCCTGGCTCACACAGGGATGTGCCAAACCCAGCAAAGGACCGGCGTTTAGGGGTTTTATGGCAGCCAGCCCAGGGGCAGGCACTGTCCCAGGGTGGTGTTTGCAGCGCAGCCCTTCCTAGAGCAGGAGCAACCCAAGGCCCCTGGAGCCAAGGAAGGGAAGGTGTTTAAGAGAAAAACCTCCTGTAGTCCAGCAAGTTCTGGCATCAAATAACACCAAGATAATGCAAAGGTTGCTACTTCTGCAGAAAATATGCTAGTAAAAAACTTAGCACAACATAGCATCAGCACTGCTCCCAGTGAGGGATTCTAAGGTAGGGGGTTAATCGAGCAGTCACTGGGAAAAAGTAGAGCAGGGCAGTACAAACTCAAGGTGAAAAAAGCAGAAATTCCATCCAGTGCTTTTGAAGATACAGTCACTTTCTGGATATGATTGTTGTAAAGAAATCTGTTTGGGGCTCAGAGACTGAATGTCCCAGGGCACTCAGCAGCCCTCTTCACTCCCACAAAGGACAGCGAGGCAGGGCTGATTTTTCATTTTTCACCTGATTCTGATGATTATCAGAACTTACAGGCACTTCTATTCCTGTGGCTGTGTGGTAGGACAGAGGATTATTCTCTCAACAAAAGAAACTAACTGTATAAGCATAATATTTGGTTTCATATGAGATGCTTTTCTTGTCAGCATTTTTCCTCTCACAGTTCACCAAGCACTGATGTTGTACCATGCATGGAAACCATTCAAAACATTAAACTTTATATTCCTTCAATCAATAGGAATGGAGAAAATTCATATCAGCTGTTTCCTGAAGAAAACATTTCATATATGTCTTTATCAACAGCCCATAAGGGAGTTTAACAGAGCAAAGAAAAAGGCAGGTACTTAATTTCAAATATGCTTCAGTCAATTTTCTCAATAGTATTTGCATTTTTATTGTAGAAAATCTCAATATTCAACACTGGCAATTATGGTATATTTGAATAATGCCACGAAGTTCCAAAGTATTATATAAGGGAAACATTAAAAATCAGCTCATGCACTTTGTATAACACATGGCACCGTGACCTTTAGTTTTCAGTGTGTTACACGGAGTGAAGAATTAAAAGCAGTTCAAAGGCACACCTTGTACAACATCCTTGCCTTAGCCAAGGCAAGATGATGACAAACCAGCCTTGCCAATCTATTCTCACAGCACTGTAGCGTTTAATGACTTGCACGGGTTATTTTAATTTTGTTTCATGAATATTTTCTACCCTTGTAAGTTTTACAGTGCAGTCTGCACTGGGGATGTGGAGCTGCGTCAGGCTCCAGACCAAATCCCCTGGTTCAGCTCCTGACCCTTCTGACAGGCACACACACCCCCAGGCTACAATCCCACGGCTCTCCCAACTGCAGGGGCTGGAATCAAAATGAAATCCTGGATCATTTATGACTGTATTTCAAAAGCAAACCCAGTGCATTTAAAAGTAATAGCAGCTTTCATTTTTGAGACCTTTAAGTGTCTGAAATACTTTAAACAGGCATGGCCTGTTACCCCTGTGAAACACATGGAAAAGCTCCAGAAAGCCTGACTTAAGCTTCCCATTGTACACATCGCAGATTTCAAGAAGAAAACCAAATGATAATTAAAACAAGGAAGTATTTGGCATCGTTTTACCCACCAAACCCTTAACTCATGGGGCACCCTGACTGGGCAATAAATCTCTGTAGGTAAATCAGTGTTCTGCTGCCATGAAACAACCAGGAGAGCTGCAGCCACAAAACTGCTCATGGGAAATGGCCTTTTCTTTTTAAAGACACTGAAGAAAATCAAGACTTCACATGCAGCACTTGTAAATTAACACTCATTAGTATCTCTGCACCATTGATCATGCCCCCTACTTCTACCATCCACACACACTAAAAGAAATTCTCATTATCTGCCACATATTTCCAAAGTATTTGAAAGGACTTTTACAAGACGATGAATGTAAACTCCTCTTTGGCCTCAGGATGACAGTCTATTATGGAAAGCAGCAGAAATATTTACATTATCATTATGATATTTTTCCTGTTGCGTAGATGAGATGTCTGCACTTCAGGTCATCAGTTCAATCTGTTCCTACATTTGCTTTGTGCGAGGAAACTGCCTCAGTGTGAAAATAATGCCAAATGCATTCTAATCTCCTGTTCACCAGAAAGAAAAGACAGTCATATTCACCCTGCATTGTCTCCTAGTTGCAGTAATGACAATTTACACGTGGATTTCCCACTGCTCATTCTAACCACAGACAAGACTCCAGCAGCTCTGAAGCACTGAACCCACAGGAAAACACTTTTCAGCTTTTTCAGAGCACAGCCGAAGGGGAAAGGCAAAAAACGTTCACATAACAACTAACTGATTCAAAGGAAGTTTTCAAACAAGAAAAGCAATACCCATATAGCAACGCTGAGTGCAAGCACACCGTGATGTGCTGACATTTGCTGACTAGCTCTAATGGCAAGGCCAAAAAAGCCACATTAACAAAGCAAATGCAGTAAATCTGACCCTGACAAACTTAGAGCTGCACAGACTACCAGGGTTAGCCAGTTTCCGGAAGAGAAACTGCCTATAAACCATCAGCTCAGAATCCCCCAGTAATAATATACCTGTGGTACAACCTAATGAATCTCCAGCTGCAGACCCACAGCCACTCAATCCTGTGCCAGGCTCGCAAGCAGCCCCCGAGTGCCACAGACAAATCCACCCTGCAGAGGCACCAGCAGCAGCTCCCTGCCCTGCCACCGCCACAAATCAAACCCCAGGAACCAGAACCCAGCACGGCAGGGAGTTACAGAACTTGGACTGCTGCTCACAGAAGCGAAAAAAAAAGCCCAAACTCTGAAGACTAATCTAAACCAGCAAGCCAATAATGCCCACCCACAACTGCTGTGTTTTGAGCCGTAACAGCTCAGTCGTGTGGAAGCCCTGGTAACCAGAAGCTGTCAGTGTTTTTCCCCCATTTAAACTCATCACTCTGAAGACAGAAGCAGTTAATAAGGACACATTTCAGAGCTGGCAGAGCACACACAGCCGCCCTGAGAACCCTTGTGCGCTGAGTGACCATGGAGCCCCCACCCAGCTGCACTTGCTGGGACTCACTCAAAGCAGCAGCAGACTCTGCAGAAGCTCAGAAAAGCCTGATTTTGCTAAGCACCTCCAGGATGGTCTCAAAAAGAATGAACTCTGATGGGAATTAATGCCTATTTGTGAGCAAACACTGAATTTTTCAGTATTCCTTGTTTGATACTAATAAGGCAAATTCTAAGAAGCATCAGAAACTACTTATAAGGGCTCTGTTGATGCAAAATCATGGAGTGGACTTAGTGAGCTCACAGGGCTGCTCTTGGTGTTAGCATTTTGCAGTTCAGGATTGCTTTGAGCAGCCAGTTACAGTATATTAACATTATTTTTAATGTTCTATCTCCAAGCCATGTGATTTGAAACTTGAATATATCTGAGAGTGCTTTAAAAATCCCAACATTCAGGAAAAGGGACGCCCAGCAGCATGGCTAAGGCTAGCAAATAATTGTCAAATAATTTAATTAATCCCACTAATTTGGAGCCTCCTGATTTCTTGAGCTGAATATCAGTGAAAAGATGTCACCCTTCAAGTAGCAAAGGAAAAAACATTGGAAATGCAGGGCAGTAGTTACCCAGCTAACAGAGCAGAACAACTTATTTCCAAAGCAGACTTATGCTTAATCTGCATGTGTGGCATTTCTTCTGGAAATGTATAATCCTTTGCCACAAACTCCCTTAAATAGCTTTGCAATAAGATGACCTGATCACAGCAGTTGGCAATAGAACCCTCCTTAGAAGGGAGACGCCACTAAAACCCAGCAGTAATTTTCACAGAAAACACCCTTTCCTCCCCAGTCGTGCCTGTTTCCCTTAAGAGGGGAAACAAGACATCTGCACACTATCATTTCAAACAACCAATTTCACACAGAGGAAAAAAGCAGCACTGAGGAAGAAGCCTTCTGGCTTTTCAAAATGTTTTCCTTTCTACTCTCAAAATAATAATAAGTTTAAAATATTTTACATTTTTAATTATTCTTCTGCCCTAATTTAGACAGACAGAAGATCCTTAGACTCTTCAAATAAAATTGCTGTGTACTTTATTTTAAAAAAATGGTTAAATACATTATTTACAAGCAGAGCCCAAAAGAAGATCTAGAATGACTTCAGCTTGATAAATGGTGTAAATGTCATCCAGCTATCTGCAGCACAAGCCCCTGACCTAATGCACATCTTTCCCAAGCCAGAAGTGCACCCCAGAGACCAGCAAACACTTACTGTAATTATTTACTGTCTTCTGAAAAGAGCTGCTGTGATCTATACACAGTAAAACTACAATTATTGGATGTGGATGGAACCACAAAAACACCCTGTTACAAGCCCAAGCTCTTTTGTCATGGCAACACCCTAACTCACACTCCTGCAACAATTGAATTGTCAGGATCCTGCTTTAATGGGAAATGATAATGGAGCTCTGAGGCAGCGATCTGGGAGAGCTTTTTTTCTAGAAAGAGAACAGAGAAACAAAGAGGACACTAAGAAAATGTATGATCTGGTTGCTTTTCCAAGCACAGCTTCTAATGACACCCACAAGATGAAAGAGGCCGAGTTTGACCAGGAGCTGTGGTTTGGTGGGCTGGGCTGGCTGAGGATGGGGCTGGCAAGGAGGGGTTACCAGTGACACTCCTCAGAGGGCTTCCAGCAGCAAATCCTGGGCAAATCACAGCCATGTGCAACAAACCCCTGGCTACAATCAACATCTGAGCTGCACAGGCATCAGAGGAAAGCAAACATTGGGAAAATCTAACACACACTGCACTCATCCAGCCCCAGGCAGGAGACACTGACTCCCCTGGGCACTGCAGCAGAGAAGTGTCCCTCAGGGAAAGTGACAACACCTTCATATTTACATCTAGCCAGGGCAGCTTCTTAACTAGAGCACTAACTAAAGAGATCCAGCTGCTCCTACCAGGAATTATCCAAGGAAAGTACTTACACAAAATCAAATACACACACTGCACACACACTGATATCATAAGGAAGAGAACAAGTCAAGGAAAGAGATGGCAAATAGCAATTTCCAAAAAAAAAAAACCACTGCCCTGCTGTGGTTTCATTGTCACTGAAGTTAATATCCCCGAGTCAGGTCTGCTTTGCAGACTGACAACAAAGCTCAACCAGCCCTGCAGAAGATTCAAGGATATCCTGAAGCTCAGTATTTAGGAGAGGCTTGAAGAAAAAAGCCAAAGGTACCTGGGGTTGAAGTGAGGGTTGAGGTTATACTCTGCACAGGTCAACATCTCTCCCTGCTCTGATCTCACCCCACGGGCCTTTCATTTTATTTTCTCTCCCTGCCCAGCTGAGAAGAGCAGTGACAGAGCAGCTCTGGGCACCCGTGTCCTGCCAGGGTCAGCCCAGCACACAGCCTCAGCCGTTCTGGGATTCTGCTAAAACTGAATATTGCCTACTTTTCAGGCTACTCACAGAACTTGTGTTGTGTGCTGCAAGTACCTACTCACTATTTTACCCATCTATCAATCAACTTTCAAAATATTTCACTAGACAAGAAATAAGCATCCCACTGATCCAGCTCTGACAAATCTCACAGTGCTACAAATACTTACACCATGTTAACAGCAAGAAACTCATTACTGAATGGCTGTTCCTGATACTGAGAGAAAATGCCATTTCATTAAAACAAATAATTTGTCTACAGTCTCTCCATGATGCTGATTGTGCCACTTAAGCCTACTTTAGAAATAACTGTAAATGAATATGATAAAACATTGGGACACCACGACTAGAAAATTTAAACACAAAGGTATTGGGCACACCAAATTGTCTCAGCTCAGGATCACAGGGCTCTGCTCCCACACTAAGACACTCATTCTTGAAATAAAACCTAGATTCTGATAGTACTCAAAAAGTAAACAAATTCATTTCAGAGTCTAATGGATGCTTCCACAATGCTTATACTGATATTCTGGTGTCACATTTCAGTATCTAAATTTCCAGAGCCTGGTTTGCTCAGTCAAGAGACAGCTAAGACAGTTCATTAAAAGCAAATAGACCCAACAAATGGTCCATGGCTATAAATTTGGTCGAGGCATTAATTCTCACTGCAAGACTTGAGTTTAGAGCCCTTCTAAGAGGTTTCTTTTCACACACACAAAGGAGCTTTACCATGACTACTTAGCAGCTAGCCTGAGGTATAGAGGCTTCAACAATGAAACAAATATATTCTTACATGACAGGGTGTTTGTGGGAAAATGAGCTTGTTTCCCCCTTTGGTTTTCAAAGATAAATAAGCATCTCATGGACCCCTAGAATACTTGTCTTTTAGTGAAAAGCAGATGCACTAAAATCATTTTATACAGCAGCTTTGCACACAAAGGAAACAGGATTCCAGCAGGCACAAATCTTTGCTTACAACCTTTGCAAATAAATTTCACAAGTTGTTTTGGATATAAGAAAATAACTGACTTAGAATCAAAACCTAGTTTCATAGCTGTTAAATTACATGTTTCATTTTATTATACTTTTTCAGTGCATTTCACTAGCTGTATTAAAAATACCTGTTCCTTTATGGATAGATATTAGTAAGTATCTGAAACTATTAAAAATTATCTTTCATGCTTTTATTTCTCAATTAATTAAAAATGTCTTTTCCTTGATTCAGTTTTCTCATTAAATTGCCTGCATTTTGAATTATTAGACAATTATCCCAGATAAAACAGTTGAGAAGCTTTAAAACCTAGGCAGTGAAGGCAACAGAGCAATGAGAAACATTTCCACTAGAGAATCCAATCAAGGGCTCATTCACCATCCAACTTAAACTTAAAACCCTTATCTAAACCAAAGCAAACAAAACCCATGAGTCTCAAAGCCCCTCTTTCTAGAAGAAAAGGCTCAACGCCTTATGAGAAACTCGTTTTGTGGGACGCCTCACATTCCATTTCAGGTTTATTTCACTATATATATTCCTGCTGGTAATATCAACCAGATGTGACAAAGAAGCCCAACCAGCCCTGTAAAAGATGCAAGGATATCCTGAAGCTCAGAATTTGGGAGAGGCTTGGAGAAAAAAAAGCCAAAGGTACCTGGGGTTAAAGTGAGGGTTGAGGTTATAATCTGAGAAATATTCTGAAATCAGTTTCAGTGGTTATCAGAAAGGGGATTGCAGTGGAACCTGGTGCCACACATGGGACATCAGCACTGCTGTCCCAATCCATGTGCACAGGGAGCAGCACGAGAACCCCCAGGTTTGTCCTGCAGCTTTTCAAGCACATCATCGACATGAAACCAGGTCCTACATTGTGACTGCCAGCAGCAGCAGGGCTGAAGAGATTCTGCTGGTACCAACCAACAGAAACAAAGCTCGTTCCTCCAGAAAAGCCCCAGGTTTCAGCCTGGCTGACAGAACACACAGAAAAGCCCTCAGTTGCTTTTTCAGCCTTTAACTACTCCTGAAACATTAACAGGTCTTCCCCAAAACCCTCCAGCACACAAAATTCCTTCATATTTAAGCAGCTCAGTCACTCCATCGCCACCAAATTTTAGCCATGATAATAAATATGCTCAATTTCCACACTGTCATGAAGCAACCAAACTCAGAATGTCATCTTTCTCTTTAGCTTTATCTTAGAAAAAAGTCTAGCTCCTACCTTCATTAACAAAGCCATGGACTATTACATTCACTGCATGTCTGCTGGAGAGGGCAGCTTCAGAATCACAGAATTCATCTCTGTTTCCTCCATGGACAAGACTAGAAGCTCTTCAGTCCAATGAATAAACCCAAATCTTACAATCTGAACATACTGCATTGAAATATTTAGTTCTTTAAAATTTTGCATTGTTTAAGCTGTAGCGAGTTTACAAAATTAAAATACTTGACTTTTGAACTTTCTATTTTATGAGGATTATAATTATTAAGAAGAAAATAATGGAGTAATGTCTGAGTAGCTCAGAGTCAAGAGCTGGAAAATATGGCAGCAGAAGTACTATAGCTATTCCACGGAAAATTAAAATTAAGACCAGCGTTATCTACACTTTTTAATGTTCATTTAAATTCACTGCTCGTAAATTCCACAGAATCTACCTCACCCCTGCATCAGCCTGTCTTATGGATTTTTGTTTCACTGCTTTTATGCCCTTTCATCACTTTCTCAGCTCTGCTTTCTTCTGGAGAGGCTGGGTCAGAGCAGCTGCAGGGAGGAATGCAGGCACCACTGCCCCTCCACTCGAGCATCTGAGAGCAGAGGGGCACTGCTGGATTCAGACAAGGCAGAGCAGAAGCAGGAAACAACAGCTCTGAATCCACAGCAGTGGGACCAAGACAGCAACATGAAACAAGAGAGAGCAACCATATATATGTATGGGTGTATTTTAAATTCTAGTAAGAAGCAAATGTTTCATTCTTATCCCATGATGGAAAAACATGCAACCAAACTACACTTGGAACTGTAACAGTTCACTTGAGCTAAGATTTATTTGCTTATAATACACACTGTATTTATAGAACACTTGTATCTTCAAAAGAAAAAGCGAGTTTCTTCTGACAAACAGTGTTAAAGTGATCTATCTAATGCACTGCTCAACAGTAAGCAAGGCTGAATGAATGTCAGTGAATAAAGACAAATGTTCCGACAGCACCCGTTGGGAGGCATTACAGAACACAGCCTTCAGATTAATCACCCCATTCTATGGAACTTTATTACAATCCTTATATTCTAAAAGCAAAATTATTGCCCTTGCTGTTACGGGCTATGATGTATCATGATTACATGACCTACTGGAAAACACACTCTGTGGGACTGAGCAGCCTCAGCTACTTTCACTTCAGCTCTTTGTGCAGGCTCCTGAGGACAGATGCACACAAGTTATCAACACAGCATTCCACTGAAACCACAAACTACCAGAGAGTTCCTCTCGTGACATCCAGGTACAGTGAGACCACTCACAGAGCAATTTTCAACATGTTAAGCTGGAATTTGTAGAGATCCAGGTAAACTCTATAAAAGCTTTTCTCTGGATAGCATCATCATATCCTTAGACAACCAACCCACATAAGGCAACTCTTCTAACCAATAAATACAACTGGCACCTTCCAGAGACCAGATTAAGGTATCTATAACCATGTCCCAGCTCACACTTTGGACTCAAGTTGAGTTTCAAGAAGCAAAATTTCAAAACCATGTAAAGAACATTAGGAAATGCAACCAAATTCTTCAGCTCAAGCAAATCCATTCAGCAGATATATCCTAGTGAATTCAAAAGTCATGACAAAGCTTGCAAAACAAGTCCAACAAAGATTTTTCCAAGTAGATTTTAAGACTAAAACACATCTATAGCTTATATTTGTAATATATTTTTTACATTTGTAGAATAATGGCTTGCACAGTTTTTCATGAGCAAAAGAAGTTCATTAGAGAACTTCTCCAAAATTTCAGTATCACTTGTTGCACCTATGCAACAGCACTGCAACAGCTGAACAGCACTGTTCAGCTTGCCTCTTTTAAACATAAACCAAGATCCTACTTCTTTAAAGTCATCTGATTCCAAAATTAATCTGCACTATCACCATGTGGTTTGTATTTCCATGGGAAAAAGAATTTACTGTCTAAATGGTTGGGTTGCACATTGATGCATTAAAACAATTATAAAAACTCCACATGAATGGAGAACTTTTTCAGCCACCCTGTAATAACTTCACAATTTCACTAACCAAATCACAAGTCTCAGGATCTGATTTTCCATAAATGAACTCAAGCATTAAAAGATCAGTTTCACCAAATTCCAAAAGCCAGCGTGGGTCACACGTTTAACTTTGGCAGGATCCAGAAAATTATTTCAAACAGTTTTTGACTACTCCTTTGAAAAGGCAGGCGACTCTTTTTTGATAGTAACTACACAGGCACCTGCTCATCCATTTTATTTTTATACACTTTTAAAAAACGTGTATTTTGCAAATCATTATTGTTCTACCACCCTCTCCCTCCTCCCACCAAAAACAAATCATGCCAAGTTCATGACATCCTTCTCTTGCTGCTGAAATGGGCCTTGATGCCATCTAAACATTTTATAACACAGTTTTTATATTTCAAAGAAAAAAATTATTTACTTCTCCATAATTTCTCCTCTTCCTGCCTAATGAGGCAGCAGCCATAACTTTGCTGGTCTATCTGGCAAAGCCTTGACTCACTTGAAAAGATAATTTTCCAAACTAAAGAATTAGTAGCTACCTCCATTATTTTAAAATAAGTATATGCACTCTCTCTTTGTGGACATCTGGCCTGAACCAGATACATGAACCTGACACTTTCCATGGTTCCTGCAGCTCTACAGAGTTCAAAATAAGTCACCTTGACGTCACCCTGGTGAATAGATGAGGAACACAAAAATTCTGTGGTTTCTCTTCCCTCTGATATTTATGCTCTACCAAATTACAGCTACACACAAGCAAACATAACACATCCCCTAAAAAACCCTTACTAACTGGCAGTTTAATATCACAGAAATTAAACCTCTCGCCGCAGTCAAAACACAAACATGTGAATCTGCACAATAAGGAACATAAAATAGAAACACACCACAGAAAAATAGATCAGATTATACTTACAGCCGGGTTAACTTCTGTGTGTTCTGGAAAAGCAGCTCGGGAAGAACTTGCAATTTATTCTTGTTCAGACGCCTAAACAGTTATAATCAGAACAAAAAAAAAATAGATTAGATTATCTTCCAATTGAAGAAGTTTATTCTGTTGTGCATAAGCACATGAAGCTCCCATTGCATTAAACTTCATGCTATGAATTTGCCATTGGATGCTTTGTGCATTTTATTCATTCAGGAGGCAAAATGTGGCACTTGTAGAGCACCTGCCCACATCCACGAGGTGGGGAGCCAAGGGACAGGCACCACAAAGTTTTAATATGGATGAGTACAAAAACATAACTTTTAAATTTTCCTCTGGATGGCCACTGAGAATCATACACTCAGCTCACTCTGCTTCAGGAACAGCTACTGGCAGAAATCTGGATTTTCATTCTTCTTCAAAAAATGTAGGCACAGTAAATTCAGTAACTTGACCAACCAAGATTATTCCCAGATTAGCTATTATTTCTGTAGTATACATAATTTCTTTTTTAAAAGAATTTTCTTGAAACTTCACTTGGAAAACCTGAGCACTGTTGTAGAAAATATGAACATATGGGTAACCAGATGACTACATGGTGATTTGAAATAGAATATTAATCCTGAAGATTCTTCCAGGAACATTTTAGAGAACAGATTAGTGTTTATACATTAGTCCCTTTTACTCACTCACTATACAAGTTTTTACTCTGGTGACAACTTGCCAGTTTTTAGCAAACAACCATTCCAAGCTATTCCAGCCCTGTAACTATAAAAAGCATGAGCCACCTCTCCATAAAATGTGTGACAGCCCTGCAAAATCTGCAAGCACTTCTGCTTGTAAGACACAATCCTGTTCTTCAATTCTTTTTCAATGTGAACAGTCACCTGCTCTCACAGTGCCAATGAACACTATTTGCTAATTACCAGAGCTAATTACAAACAACCCCACTCCAAAAAGGGGCAGCTGAGTTGTTCTCCAAGCTCATCTATGAGCCCTTGTGCCCCCTTTGTTCCCAAGCCACCTTCCAGGTTAACTTTGATAGCAGATCTATTTCTGCTGAAGTTTTGATCTCCAAAGACACCTGGAACTTTTATAAACCCACTGCTGCTTAGCACCCCATATCTGCTTTCCAGCTCTCTTGCACGCTGAGTAATTTCACTATCAGAATTCAAGAATTTTTGGAATTGAAAGGCCTTCCTGAGATCAAACTAACTTTGTGGGGTTTCATATGGCAGAGTTTTCACATGGCCACCATATGAACATGTCTTGTGAGACAAAGGGGTGATGGAGGAGAGGGGAATTTTAACTTCTCTTTCTGGCACCTAGAACAGATCAAAGGCTGCATCTGCCTGAGCCTGAGCACTGTGCATTGCACACACCACATGAGAACCAATATTTGTATCTGCTGAAGTTACTTCCTGCAGCTTCTATCAACTGCTCAATGACATTTTTGAGTTAAATGGACAAAACAGCAAATGAAGTTTTAAAGAATAGGAGAGATGCTAGTCTTGCATTTGAGAAAATACATGGCAAGATTTGAAACTAGATTCCCTTACACCCATGTGACATTTTACAATTTTATAGCTAAGTAAACAATTTTATTTAATTCAAGGTTGATGGCAATGTGCTACTTAGCCCTCATCAGAGTCATTGCTTTGGTTAATCATGTTTACCTTTTAGAATAACAGGATGAAATACAACAAAAAAAAAGACTTATTCAGGGCTTAGCACTCCTCATCCATCCTCCTTCACCAAGGCCACCACTATTTATTGAGACACGCTGAACAAAATCAACTTATTTATCATCCAAAATGCAAGAGTGCCAGTGAAATGCATCTATTACACACGGTGTCAAATGTTTATTCCTGTGTCTGATTATCATTTCAGATCTCACAATGTACACATAATTATGCACTGTCAACCCAAAGTAATCTGACTCATCTCAAAGGAACACCCCAGGAATATGTTTTAAGGTTATTCTTTTCCCTCCTTGCAAGGATTTCACAAATGCTGAGCTTATGCTTATTGTTCTAAGCCAACGAAGCTAATCAAAATCAGATTAAATTTCTAGAGCAGGAGGTTTCACACCAACCAGCAGACAAGGGAATATATGTACTAACAAGAAATCATATTTCCAGGTTAGCAAATGTTTCACTGAGAAGTGAAACATTTACAACTTGCAGTGACACAAGAAACCCAGATAGGGGAAAACACCTAACATTGAGGAGTTTTCTCTAATTTACTATCAAATTAATCCAGAAGTTTGAACACCTTATATTTTTTCCTATTATTTATATGGGCCAACACTCTCCCAACTGTGATAGCAAAAGGACTGAGTTCTCAGCTGCCCTTTTAAATTCTCCTAAGCATTTTAATATCTCAACCTCCATATTGATTTTGTTTCAAGCATTATATGAAGTAACATCCACACAAGGACCCTTGCAGAGCTCACACTGTGAGCTGCTCTTCACTAGCACTAAACATTTCGTATGGATCTAAATTTAATTAATATTTTTATATTATATTGTTTTAAATTAAATGCTTCTTACACTGCAGCAGAAAGCAAAATGAATTTGTGTATCAAGGCCAAGAACTCAATGAAATTCTGCCTTTGCCTTAACTTGTGTAAACTTGATTTTCAAATTCCCCCAGCACTGCTGGTCAGTGCTCCTGCACACATTCCATCCTCCAGAAGCTTCAGGTGAGCTTTATTTCTGCCCCAAACCAGAGTCTGCAGCTCTCTAATGCCAGGTTATGTCACTAATTGATAATGAAGCACATTCGTGTAACACCAAACACTTGAAGACAAGTGTCTATCCATGTCTTGTCTCAAGCTATGGGACTCTCCAAACCTTCCACCACTTCCTAAGATTTATTTCAAGTTTAAACTTCCACCAGAAGTCATTTTACTCATAGTTTGATTCTCAGGGGAGCTATGGGAATGAACAGGGGGTTGTTTCTGTCGAACATCACCCACTGTATTATAATTTCTACTGCAACACTTACTGAAATATAAGACTAGATCACCTCGTAGAAACTTAGACATACTTGATGTAGGATACATTTAACATTCTCCTATTTATTATGTGTCAGAAAGCCACCAATAGCCTAGAAAAAATCTCAATTACACCTCTTATTTCTCTTCCTGGGCTTGGGAGAAAGGCCATTAAGAAAGTCCTCAATACAGAAGTATCAAAGTACCAGACAGGATGTTTTTAAATTCCAAAAAAAAGAGACAGAGACATGTTTAAAGATTATTTAATGAAAAGACCAAATGTTCTGAATGGCCATTTGTAAGCACTGTTTCCTCTGGTTTGACAAAGAGGTGCCAAGCACGGATGAAATGCAGTGGAAGAGCTCCTAACACATCATTTGACAAGAACTGGGGTTTATCCTCACCTCTCAGTGTCAGTTCTGGAACAGAGAGGGAAACTTACAGTGTAAGGTGGAGCAAACCTTGGGAATGCCAGCACAGGGATGGAGCTGTGCCTCAGGAGAGGTGCAAAGCACACCTGGGCACACTGAGGGATCTGCAGCCCCTCTCCACACCCAATGGCCCCCAGAGAGGAACAGAAATGCCCCCAGCTTGCCCAGACCTGTCACCATCCCATTACTGCCTCAGTCTAAATCCTGTCAGCTGCCCAATTTTAGTGACAGCAGTACTTTTGATTTTGTAACAAGTATCTTGGAAATGGTGAAGCCATATTACAGTGAAATAAAAATAGTCTGCAAAAAGTTCATAAACAAAATGAGCCAGAATTTTGTGAAATGATTCTGTGGATGTTGTTCCTGGGACTGTACTTCATTAACAAATATAGATACTCCTGATTTTAAATTAGTGACTTAAAATAGAAACAACATCAGGTCATACCTGGAAAATGAATTTAAATCCAGTTTTGCAGCTGTAACTGGCTACATCATGGAGGAATGTCAGATCAGCTTTGTGAATCTTAACAGTAGAACACAATTTAAAAAATATGTCATTATCAAACTAAATTCCTGGGACTGTTCAGACTAGGAATGCAGCATAAAAAGAAACCCTTGGAAGTGGGCTCTTCCCTCAGGCTGGGAGCACAGCAGCCCTGCAGCCAGGACCATGCACAGCACCCAGGCACACCCAGGGCAGGGAGGAACCTGGGGCACAGAGCCAGCCAACATCTGCCCCACACTGTGGGACCTGGGACTGCTGGATGGGAATGCAGCTGCTCAGTCTCCAGTGTATTCCAAACTGGATGCTTTACAGCTAATAAGACCTGCAAAGTATTCCAGGAACTCGGAGCACTGGGCAGGATGATGCATAATCATGGAATGCCACGAACAGATTAGCTCCAGTGCTGGATCAGAAGCAGCTCTGGATGTGCACAGCATGGAGCCCAGACTAATAAAGCCTCCTGGAAGCTGAAGAACTGTGCAGAGAGGCTCCCCAGGAGTCGTATCAGCTCTGGCAATACCTGCATTGAGTCAAATTTATTAACTCTGATTAGACACATGCTGGCTGCGCAGTCAACAATCCCCACACACTGCAGCTCCCTCCATCTTCCAGACTCCTTTAACCACTGCTCTGCACAGGAAATAGAACTTGGCACGTTCTGTTTTGTTACCCTGCTCCTCAGGTCCCCACAGTGGCCCACTAGAGGTGACCAGGCACCAAGTGCACACAAAGCCCTCGATGTGCCAGCCAAGGGTGTCCAGGAGCCCATCCATCACCTCCACGGAGCCCACCACAGCAGGACTCTGCTCCCTCCCAAGGCTCAGAGCCACCATGGTTCTGCTGGAACATGTTTAGGGAGCTGTAAAGGATAAAAGCTAAAAGGCCATACTTCTGTCTGCAGGAATTCAGTGCAAAAGTCAAATATCGCTACTTCTGAAATTATTACGTATCACTGGCACATTCTTAATAATGGCTGCTTACTAATTCTTAATACTGGATGTTGACTTCTCACATAAAATTAGTACATAAATGTCTGCACTTCACAGCTTTATCCTGTTACAAACTGCATTTTCTTTCTTTGTAACCCAAATGGCCTAAATTGCAGACTTACAGAATTTGTGACCTTTCTAAGTCCACACATACAAAGCTGCCCTCTGGTTTATTCTGTTTTCTTTAGAGCAGCTCCACACAGCATCAAACACACTGTTCCAACACTTCCTCTCGCCTCCCAAAAACATTTTGCTCATATGTACAAACCAGTGCCAGGTTCTCCCCTTGCCCCGCAGCCTGCTGCCCACCTGGGGGTTCCTGTGTCCTGAGGGCAAAGGGGGAGAGGGAAACAACCTCGGTGTCAATCACAGAATATCGAGGGCCCTTGAAAAAACAATGGAGAAGTTATTAACTGTGAAATTCCTGCCTTCCTGGCTCCACCAGGCTAATCATATTCCTTCCTCTGTCTGAAGCTGGGATAGGAGAGAGAATTAACTATTAAGATTCCCCTGATTATTAAAACACAGAGTGAAAAACAACCATTGAAGCCTGGAAAGAAACAATGCTACCAGACTAGAGGAAGATTGATGATGTTTATCAGGATCATTCTCTGAAACAAATGGAGCAAAAGACCTACACTTTTTAATTATAATTTTGCTTTATTCCTTTTCTTCTGGATAACTTCTGGGTGAGTAAAAACACCCTCAATATTGGTATGAAAATTTTCAATTTGTTCTCAAGACAGAGGTCATCTTTTCCTGGAGGGGAACCTTTCTGTGGGCACTGATTTCAGCTGCATCCCTCATGCTCACACCACTGGGAGGGTCATGTCCAGTTCTGGTTCTGTTGTCTCACAGAGCTCCACTCACAAGAAGAGCAAAGAGGAGCTAAATTTAATCTCTACTGAAGGCAGGATCGGCATAGATGGAAAGGAACAAAATGCATATGGAAGCAGAACGAGAACATTGCTCAACTTGCAGCTATTTTAATCTTTTTGCAAGAAGAATCTAAACCAGATTCTTTGCTACT
The DNA here is from genome assembly GCF_017590135.1 of Pyrgilauda ruficollis. NCBI lineage: Eukaryota > Metazoa > Chordata > Aves > Passeriformes > Passeridae > Pyrgilauda > Pyrgilauda ruficollis. The sequence goes on from NW_024530599.1 coordinate 3,539,072, forward strand.
GCAAAAGAAGAAGACGACATTCCAACAATCCTGCAGTGTTCCACCCCTCACATGCAGAACCTCCCTTCCCTCTCAGGGCTAATTGATATTAGCAGAATATCAATTCAATTGATAATATCAATTAGCAGAAAAGAATATCAATAATTGATATTATTATCACCAGGGCAAGGTGACAGAAGGTTCAGAAGAATTTCAGGGTTCAGAAATCCAATAACCTGGTAAAAAGAACATCTAAAACATCAGACTTATGCATTTCTCATACAATTAGTTGGGATAATATGAAAAAGCTTCAGTGCAATCACAATCCTTGACTTCTCACTCATTAATATACAAGGTGTACAAGGAGAGGTTTGAGAAGCAACATTACAGATCACACCAAGTATAACTGTAGACAGTATTTTGAGATATTCTGAGACAGAGCATTATCAGCTTCATGCTTTGTTCTCACAGCTTCAGGACAGTTTTACTCTGAATAAGAAACAAATCAGAGAAAACCCAAACCCTCTTTTCTGCAAAGTTTCAGTGAGTTGATGCCCACTCACTCCATGAGAAATTTCTTCCTTCAAAGTCCCTTCAGACACTTGCCTGCTTCCCATGGCCCATGGAATCAACAAGAAAGCCCAAAGTAAAAGCACTGCAAGTATCATTTATTCAAACTGGGCAAACTGTGCAGTTTTCCAATGCAATTTGATTTCTCATTATGCCACTGACTCGGTTTGAAAATTTTGGATACCATAACATCGGTTACTTCAGGCAAACTGCAAATATTCAGGGTCTGAGGAGAAATCACCATATTTACATGCTATGGAGGAAAAAAGAAAAGGACCTGGCTCTGCTAGATAATCTCACAGCAAAAATCACACAGCAAAAATATCTTCTGCACATCTTTGTTTTGCATTTGCAATATCTTGCAGTATTCTACTAATATCAGTGAACACATTCCACCCAGAAGTTTAAGCTGATACACAGGCTCTGACTTAAGCCTGACAGTTTTATTATTGTCTCCAAATAGAGCAATTACCTGGTTTTGACCCCACAAATGTGTGATACCCATCACCCTCCAAATCCTGTCTGCCTTTCTCCTGAGCATTGCCAGCTTTGACCCAGATCAAAGCACTCCATATTTTTCATGAAGTAAGGAGCACTCACAGTTGCTTTCCACAAAAGTTCAACAACTTTCAAGTCTAACACCCATAATCACATTGCTGCCTATTACACAATTCATTCTCCAGCAAAAAAAAACCAAACAAACTACAGTGGTTTTACATTTTTTTAATGGGTAGCTTTAAAGGAGCAGTCCTGCTACTTCAGCCTTTAATATCCAGAAATTATTCAAGTAACTTTGGGTTCACTCCCCAGCTTGGCCATTTATTTTATTTCACACTCAACACATCTGGGTCTCCCTCTTGGCAGTAAGGAAGGTCCCTTTTTCTCCTTTGCTGTCAAGAGCTCTGTGGCATGATCCTTGCAGATGTGGCTCAGGGAACAGGATGCAGTTGAAAGAGTTCCTACGAGTTACTTTAAGGAAGAAGTGGTTACATCACAAGCCTGGGCAGAACCAATAAGCAATAAAAATGACTTAATGCATAAAAGACTCAAACAGAAAGACAGGAGTTACTAAACTCCAAGGAGTAACTAAGTTTTTCTTTGGAAGCACTGGCTTGGGAAGCAGGAACAGGAGCACAGCCAACTGCCTGCAATGGTTTCACCAGAAAATCCTATTAGAGTCAAGAAATCCGTTGTGATCATTAATGTAACTTCTCCTTTGCTCCGTATCACTTCCTCTTGGTAAGGAAAAACAGTCAAGATGCAGCACCCAGTAAAAAAAAGTCAACCTTATCCATTACTTTCTGTCATCACCTCTTTATATTACTGCCCTAGGAAATAAAGCCAGACGATCTATAATGGAATTTCAATAAGGGCACTCTGAGGAAGCCCAGAACAACCATATTACAGGATTATGGTGTGGGATAAATGAACTTCTTCATCCACATGATGCGTTATTTCAGAAGCTTTTACAAAAAACCTGGGAGAGATACCACTGCAAGTTGCTAAGGGACCATTTTTTGAAGGAAAACTGTTTATAATAGTTAGAACTTTGTGATCCCTTATTACAAACTTAGCAGGCTGGGTGGTCCTGGTTCACATTTTCAAAGCTGTCACAAGTAATAACCTTTATTACCAACTTCTCATTAGGCTGAGAAAGATTACCTCCCCTCTCTCAGAAGTGCAGGGTACATGTCTGTGCATTTCAGCAGCACAGGAACTGTGGCTCTGTAACACTTCATAGCTTTCAATATTAGAATCCTTTTTTTTTCCTTTCTTAAGTATCTCCTCATGAAAATATCTGACATTAGGATGGAGGACAGAACTACACACATGGTCTCTGGCTAGGAGCAAACAACTAATACCGGCAAGGGAAGCAGGAGGAACAGGTTTAAATTTCAACTTTTCCCAAAGCCAACGTGAAGAACCAAAAACATATAACATAATTATATTCCTGGGATCATCAAAAAGTGCAATAAATGCCCTGAAGTGATACAGAAATGGACAGAAACCTCAGTATTAACCCAAGTGAAGATGAGAATAAAGACTCTTAATTGTCAGTGTTTATTAATGACAACACCAAGAACATCCTCTAAATCCAGAGGTGTATGCCCAGTCTCTTAACACAGTAGCAAGTTTACACAACTACTGAGTTACAAACATGCACGATAGTAGCTTATACATGTCTGCAGAAGACTCTAATGTACAAAAATTAACAATTTCTTTTAACTACCATTCAAAGAAGCCAAAAAAGTCTGATCCATAAACACTCAAGCAGAGACGGTCTCTGCTGAAGCTGCTTCTCAGTTTCTGAAAAGCTTTTAGAAAGTTCTCCTATTTCAAATCAGAAGAAATTAGGAACTCACACTGTGTAACTTCAAAACACTCATATAGAATGATAAAAACAGGGTTACTTTTTCATTACTCCACTGACTATTGTGAGAAGAACAGGAACATAATCCAAGAAACATAATCTGCTGGAGTACCCCTAAATGTCCATAACTTTTAATATTTCATCAATTTTTGTAAAGACAGTATCATACACATGACTAAACCATTTTTTACACCAGTGAGTAATCTCTCCAGGTCAGGAAAGAAAACCTATGAAGAAAGGAAGAAATAAGTTTTAACATTCACCTCTCCAAGCCATGCTGCCCCTGTTGACAATCCTTAAAAGTTTATATTATTTCTAGAAGTCAGAAATTGCTGCGAACAATTAGCAGGAAAACTTCTAAGTACAACTCTTATAGTACTTTCTAGCAGAAGGAACAGAACCCTGTTCCTGCTTGAATAAGGCAGCCCCAGCCCTGCTCCCCACACCATCCATATATAGTAAGGAATGCTCAGGGCACCGTGGTGCTCCTTCTCCCAGGGATCTGTGCCAAGCAGAACCAGGGAAAAAGGAAGGATCATCTCCTGCTGAAATCAAACTGGATGCTTAAAAAAAGGCTCCAGCCTCCCAAGCCAATGGAATGGAACAAGGAAATGATGAAGTGGCACAAAGAGCACACTGCACACTTGGGTGCAATGTGACAAGGAAAAAGCCAACACCAGTAAGACATTGCCCTACTCACACAGATCAAATAGAAACAGCTCTCAACTCTGTCAGCAGTGGAATTACCTGTCACAACTCAGCCAAAGGACAGCATCTCCTGAGGAAGCCACAGAGTAACCAGCCACAAAATCCACCTTGCCTAAAACAGAGTGCCCAGCTTCTGTGATAGTTACTCTGATCCACTTCTGCTTTCCCAGGTTTTCAAATGCAGGGATCAGCTCTTCTGAGGTGTTCCAGCACCTCCCATTCCTCTCCTGTATTCCTGACATACTACAGGACATCTACTCCACTCAGAGTCACCAAATACCAATATGAAAATGTACATGGAATGTCCATAACATCTGCATGAAGCCTAAAATCCTCTTTTTTTTAGGGAACCTCATACTAGAACACCTTGACACAAGCAGAAAGATCCAAAGAGATTATCTCCAAGGAACTGAGAGCATGACGCTAACACAAAGATAATTTTAGCCAACATGGATTGGTTTGTTGTGTTCCATGTGGAAGGAAGGTGCAGCTTGAGGGGAGCTCCAGTTCAACAGTCACAGCCAAAATGGAGCTGTGCCACAGGAAAAGCAAAGTCAAGACTGTACTGATCTGCTCTGTGGCAGAGAGACTTCAAGACCTACATATTCATGTATTCTCCATGAAGAAAAGGAGGTTAAGTGCTTTGAATTCATCATTGTTTAACTCAGGAGCAGGATTATTTAAGGATTGCTGTGCTCCACAGCATGAAATTCAGCCAACACTTAGGGTATTTCTGGGACAGCAAGCAGCATAATCCTTCTAATATGAGGAAGCTCAAAGAAGCAAAACCCTTTTGATGAAATTATTTAAGCTAAATAAAGTTCACCCAAATAACTCCAGACCACTGATGCAGCAGTTCTTACCCAACAGCAACACAGACACTTAAGCATTTCCTACAGATCTGGAAGAAATAACTGCTAAATCCTGAAGTGTTTTGCTTAAACAAATACCTTCATAAATCTTCACCAAGTATAAAAAACCCTGCTAAAATCCAACAAACAAGCCCCAGAAAAGAATAATGTTTAAGAGCTGTGATGCAATGTCCAGTGGTGATCAGCTATTCCAAGAGAGTTATGGCTCACTGCAGTGGAAGTGTCCTCACCCCGCTTGCTCTGTAACCACTGCTTTCGGAAGCTCAAGAATCCTGCGGTTACAGAACCTCTTGTCTGCATAAATGAGACCCAAATTTGTTTTTCCATGAGTTCTTGTGGGTCAGTGACCTATTACAAAAACGTTTTTGATGAAATCAGGTTCATTTATTTTCATGTTGTTAAAATAAACCTCGTTGTTTTGTGGCCCTGGTCAGAGGTACTAATGCAAACCAAACCCTCTCACTGAAGCATTGCATCCTGCTCCTTGCTCCTGCCCTCAGCCTCCCCTGAACTTTTCCTGTGCTAGGACTCCTCCTGTGCTGGCCTATTGACAGAGCTGCTAATGGCTTCCCTTGCAAAAGAGGGGCCAATTTTTCATTTTTTTTTTTTTAATAACATTTGCAAAAGAAATAAAAGGTTTGCTCTTGGACCAGCCATAACCAAAAGCTTGGCTGTCCAGCAGTGGCTGAGTAATGTGTAACTATATAATTATGTGCTACAGACAGAGCAAGCCATGAAATGTGATGGTATTAGTGCCCTCTAGGAGCCCACAGGACATAAATACAGTAACTAGGAACTATCATTTTTCCAACTGCACATACCTATTAGAAAATATCACCTCCACACACGTCCAAAGAAGAAGTGGTTTCCTTAATGACTTCATTCACTGAATAGCCCCAAAGGGTAAGGAAGTGACAGCTGCTGTACCATTTTAAAATTTATTTCACAGGAGGCCCATGACAATAATCACAGAAATGGGGTTCTTGGACAAAACCCATGGACAAGAAAGAGCGGCAGGGATTAATCTTTGAACTAATTTATAACTAACACAGGCTTAACTTTTTTTTGTGGTGGTGGTATATTTTTTTTGGTTGGTTGGTTTTGGGTTTGTTTTTTGTTTTTTGTTTTTTTGTTTTTTTTTGCTAAATAAAGATGGTCCAGTAGAAACCCAAAGCAGCAGGTAGTGCACAAAGCATCAGTTCATCAAGGTTCTCTGGCTCCTTTTCTACCTTCTTTTTTTCCATTTTACCTCCAGATTGTGTGGACAAGCCCTACCCCTTGCAAGGCACTCATCAATAGCAGAATGACGGAATTTTTACCATTTCAGAATGTTTGTGCCCCTCACATCAGTCACAATTCCCATAAAAGTGTCTGGGGTGCAGGAACACACATTATCACACAGCTGACACACGTGGAGCAAGTTTTGCCAGGCTGACTGGGGGATTGATTTCCTCAATTCATCTGCACCTATTTTCAGTCATCAAAGTCCAAGTGCAGCAAATGCAGGACTTTTTTGGCAAATTGACAGCTTGTCATCATTTCACCAGGGTCAAAGGAAAAGTCAATTTTTAGGTTTTTCTAACTGGATGGTAAGAAATACAAAATATTTTCAAGGACATAACCTGTACTCACACCACACCAGCTCACCTGGTGTGAAAAATAGATATTTCAATGCTTGCAGTAATGCTTGATTAATTTCAACAGAAACTAAAGTTATGATTTTTAATATAAAGAAAAAAACCCCAACTTCAAGATCCAAGCCACAGATGCCTCTCATGGGAGGTACCACCCTGCTCAGAGCACGTGACACAGCTGAGCACTGCTCTTTTCCCAGTGCCCAGTGCCCACAGAATGACCAAGTCTGCCTCCAAAAAAAGCCCCAGATACATTTTTTTCATGTTTCAGCTTTTCCTTATGCTTCTGTAAGTCATGTTCTACCCAGTGATGCTTCTAAAAATCAGCTGACCTTTTCACCATGTGCTTTAAACTACTGAAATACTTAGAACAGAACCACAGCCAGCTTCATTAAGACACTGAACAGGACAGTGGCTTCTGTACAAGCAAAACACAGACTGGGGGCATCTGAAAATTAGCCACGTTTTGCTTCTAGAAGTAATTTCAAGCTTTTTGTTTTTGTTTGTTTGTTTGATTTTGTTGGGTTTTTTTGGTTTTTTTTGTTTCACCACAGTCTTACTCCAGTAGTGATCTATACTTACACTTGAACCACTCCATCTCCCAAAAAATAAACAAGTTCTACCTGCAAGGCCCTATTGGCAGGAGAAGATAAACACTAATTAACCTTGAGACGCTGAGGCATGGACATTAAAGAAGTGTCTCAGTGTGAATATAGACTACTTGGTTATTCTGGTGCACATTTATATTACACAATATTCAGTTTTAACCACGAACAGAATTAATATTTTTAGAGTTTAAGTAGGACAGCACATCCCCGATACTTAAGAGGTGGTCAGCTAGGTCAGCAGGGGCAGAATTAGATTTAGGAAAGAGAGAGCTCAGCTTCTTGCTACAGGTGAAAACCAGCAAATCTCCATTTCTGGGGCAGCCTCCCAGCCCAGCCAGCTCCACTCCCCATTCCCAGCAGTGCCCATGTGCAGGGCACACAGGGCAAGGGTGCATCACCCTCTCTACACCTCTGCCAGCCTCCCACCTTTCCCGGTGGGTTTCTCAGCTGGCTGGGGGGCTGGTGTGCTCTGGGGAGTGCCTTTGAAGAGTCTGATCTGTGCACTCTGTAGCAAGGGGAAGTGAACACCCCCAGGGTACAACTGATGAGAGGGGATCCAAGCTCCCTCCAGAGCAGAATCAAGCTGGGCAACTCTGGGCAATGACATGAGGAATATTGTGAACATGGAAAGCTGCTACGTGAAGGTGTTGCTGCTACTCTATTGCTGTCAGGGTCAGAAAACAGCAGATGAAGCAGTGATGATGACATGGCCCACCCTCAAGCAGCAAAAAGTGCATTACAGCCCTTAGAAACTGCAGAGCCACACTCCAAATCAACACAATTCTTGAACAAAGTAGTCAGACCCTACCCATGCAAGTTAAAACAATTAGTCCCTCCAAATAAATTCATGAATTTACCATGTATTTTTCAGAGATGTTGTCTGAAAGGGAAGCCCTGAACAAACCCCAGACTTGAGAGTAAAAACAAATGGAAGGGACTCAAATAATACTGTAAAAATTCTGCAGCACCAAGTGCTCCATTCTCCATGACTGTCCCATCAGCATCCAGGAATAAAACCAATAGCACCCTGTCAGATACTCCCACCCAAAACATTCTGGCTCCTCATGTTGATCTTCTCACAATGTAAACAGTCACACACTCATTTGAAAAGCAATGCTAAATTGGCTTGAAAATGCAAAGTAAGAGAGATTGCTTTGTCAGATATTGGTTACAGGACTCGTTTTTTTATGACTGGAATAATTTCTCAGAGGATGTGGGGAAAAAGTTATCAACAATATTAATTAAATATTAACCAATATCAGTAAGTATTACTTAAATTTGCAGGCATCAGCCAATGCAACAAAGAGCTTTATACTGCTCAGCTCACAGCTGCAGGCAGCACAAGAACTAAGTGCTCATCTAACCAGGAGACCAGAGCACACCTCCAGGTGTCCCAACCTGAATTTCAGTGTTGTTTACTCTCTGCCAGCTCCCACAAGGAGTGGTTCAGTTTCCAAGTAGTCTCTGATAGAAACAGTTTTCCCCCATTTACAAAAGATGGCACCACTGGCACCCAGCCTGTGACCTGGGATTAGACACCACAGGACTGTTTTCCCCCACGAAGGCAGCTCCTGCAGCAGCAGTTCTGCCCAGCAGGGAAGTGCAGCTCAGGTTTTGACATATCCCACACCCAGTTCCTCAGGGGCCAGGGGGATGCTGCTGTCTTTGGGGGGAAAGCAGAGAAACCCACACTCCAGGGTGCAGAGACAGCTCCAGCAGCCCCTGGGCAGGCTGGCAGCACACCTGGTACTGAACCAACCCAACCCACCTGGGCAGCTGGAGCAGCAAGAGGGAAACACACAACTGCTAAAACCAGTTAAATACCCAGTTAATAATCAGTTAAATACCCAGTCACAGCTCTAAATACCCTTTAGGGCGTCCCTGTTCTCCTGCATTTCCAGATCAGCATTTCACGAGCACAGATTTCCAATGGGATGTGTCACCCATCACACCACAGGAAAATGGAGACTGAAAACAAGAAGGAATTTTTTTTTCTCTCTGAAAGGTTAAATGGTTAAATTCGACCTGTGTGACATCTTCACAGCTCCTTGTGGCCTCTGAAACGTGCAGTGCATGCAGCTCAGCAGGAACACCCAAACTGCTCACCCTTGTGTAAACACCAGGGTCTGCTCCATGCTGCCAAGGATTGCCTTTGTTTACAGCAGCAAAGAGCTGCCCAACCCTTTTATTTCTTTCCCAGCTACTCTGAAGCACCTACCAACCTCTCCACTCAGCATGGTAATTGTGGAAGATGCTTTTTGTATTACATGATTTATTTAAAGCCTGTCCAATCTCAATTTATGAAATAGGGATTGTGAAGCACTACATAACAATTTATTCTTTTCCTTAGCATCTTTGGTCACTAATAGCAATTTTACAGTACACTGTGCCAAATAAATACACTTTAATACCTCAATCAAGCATTTGGGAAGCTGCTTACAAAGACTCAATGCACAGTAGCATCACTGCAGTTAAAAATCAAACCTAATCTCCATTTTGACCTGTGTCTTCACACACACCCAACCAAAACCATACCAGGGTTAAAATCTGGATTCTAGCTTTTTGTTATTTTCTTAGAGCTAATTATTTTTCCCAACTTTGAGAAGATTTGATTTGGCCACGCTTATACATTTTTCCCCCCTCCCCTAAACAACAAAAACACAGTTTTAGTGTTTTCAGATGTTGAGATCTTTTATGCTTGCTAAAGACACTAATTTGAGTAGAAAGAAGCAGCCATCAGCCAAAGTCCATTCTTTTGAAGATTACAGAGCTACGTGACAATTTCTGGCAGTTGGCCGTGGAAAAGTCAGGATCTGTTGGTGTCTTATATCCTGCCTCATTTTTCACATAAATGTGTGACATACATCTGGCTCTGGAAGAAATGTCAGTTCATCTTTCAGGCCCACCAGTTCGCCTCTTGATCCTCCTGGCACGTGACATTTCATAATCATTTATCTTAAAATCCTACACTGTGTTAATAGCAAAGCATAAAAGTGAAATGCTAAAATCCAAAATAGGGGTCAGGTACCTCACCACTAATCTTTATGCTCTGGAATAAAGCTCTACAACCTTGCTGCAATAAAAGCACTGGAAACATTTTGGCTTTTCCACTGTGGTGAGTACCACTGGTCTTTCTCAGGATTCTGGATCTTAGCATTCAGCAGAACTTACATCAAACACACTGAATTTTGGGTTAGAGTCCTTCATTTTCCAAGTGCTGAGTACAAACGTGCCAAAAAATGAAGTGGTTTCTACCTTCCACTTCCACAATGCTTCATTTCTCATCTTTGTGCTGTCTGGCAATTCAAGACACCTTTCATGATGTTCTTTCTTCAGCTGATATGGCCAGATTTTATTGAGCCAATATTCAATTCTGACCATATCCTCCTTTATTTGCATTTGAAGCATTAATGTCCCACCAAAAACAAAAAATCAGAGTAAATCTAAATAACTGGAGGGCCACCCCCATGGCAGATTTAGCAGCAGTGGGTATCAGCTCTAAAGACATTTTATTTAAAGTTTACTTTACAGGACAAGTCAAACAAAATGTTGCTAATTTGTTCAGATAATAAGGAAGTGCTTCAATGTCCAGACAAGTGAAAATAAAATGAGCTCTAATATTCACCTGAGCCTAAGCCCTTTGGAAGCTTACCATGAGGAGTGGAACATACTCCCCCTGTTACTTTGAATGAAAACCTTTATATGTGGTATTCTGCCAGGAATAGAAATTACTCCTGTTCTTTAAAGTTTGACCCAGTACAGCTGCTTTGTTTAAAAATAAGTTAATGATTACTTTTGCATCCACTTCAATAGATCAAAAAAGAACATTATTCCAAAAATCGAAGCAATGTAAGTGATTTTTATTTGTTATTTGAAAGAAATTAAATGGAAAAAAGCCAGTTTTTTTTAATGCAACCAACATACTTTATTCATTAACATTTTGCAATGTTTGACAATACTTAATAAAATAGCTTTAATATTACCTAAAATGTTGCAATTTAGCCTTTGTGAGTTACGCCAAACTTTCCACAGTCCATTCTCCAAAGCCTTCTCATAGCAAAAAAACCCAGATTTATAGTTTTGTCCTAAAAATGATTTAAGCTAAAATACCAAAAATTTGCAAGTGTCCAGACCTCCCTTTCATACTACATTAATTTAGGAAATATTTTAATGACAGGCAATCCTAAAAGAGAAGCAGAGATGCAGTATGGTGAACAGGCCAAGTTAAGAGCTCGTACAGGGAAGGGAAAAAAAGCTGAGACTTTCAAACATCACAGACTTAAAGAGACACTATTAAAGGTATCATATTTCCTGCCTTCTGCTTTCACAATATATATTGTTTTCATTTGCTGGCAGAGCAGGCTCTGCAGAAACACACAGATGACACTTGAGTTTTGTTTCTGGCTACCAAGAGCCAGCCTTTCTCCTGGAAGTTTTTCAAAACTCTTTCAAAATATAACTACCTGAACCTATATCTAAATATAGGTATAAGAAAACTACATGAATCTTTATCTAAATATAGGTATGAGAAAGATTTATTTACGTATGTATTCACATGTATATAAAATGAGCTTAAAACTAGGCCTTGGTAGTTAGGATACTGACTCTTCACAATGATATGTATGAGAAAGATTTATTTACGTATGTATTCACATGTATATAAAATGAGCTTTAAACTTGGTAGTTAGGGTAGTGACTCTTCACAATGATACATAATGTGAAAAAACTATTCTACAATGTCAGGCTATGTTTAATTTTAGAAAATTAAACTAGGGGTTGTTTTTTTTTTCTGAAATAAATCAGCTATGGCAAAACTCTGCACCTGAAAGTACCTTCTAATTGAATATAGGTGCAAATCTGTTAGGATTTAAAACTCATCTTCCTTATTGCCATAGATGGAGCTTTCTGATTCATGACGAAAGTACTGGGTAAATTAATTTTAAATGTTCAGCACACTCATTAAACAACTCAAATGCAAATGTAATCCTGAGAGCATCTGAAACAGCTTTAGCACAGCATCAGCTCAATACTCCAGACTTCTCTTGAATAATTGCTGGTGGGCACTTAACTCTTGAAAGCTGCTTTAGAAAATATCAATGGGAAAACAACAAGTCCTACAAGAAATGCCTTGCAGATAACAGTTACCAACCAAGCATAAAAAGCCTGCATTCCAAACCAGCTTGGGATATTGTTCTGGTCACCTACCTCTAACAAAGAACAATTCTCCAAGGTATTTCAGTTTTACAGAGATTTTGTTCTGCTCTCACCATAAACAGACAGAATTAATGATGATGAACAGGAGCACACCCAGCTAAGAGCAGCAATTGGGTGCAGAATTAACTTTGTCCTTTTTAATATTGAAATTTATACTCCTGCAGGGCCAGGAGTTTCCTACAAACTGACTCCAGATTAAGAGACATCCTACATTCACCTTCTCCAAAAAAGAAAAGAAATTAATTTAATTGCTATCAAAAGCAGAGGAACTCTACAATCCATCCTCCACTGAGTCCTCCTTGATACCCTGGAATCCACTGCTAACACTGGCATTATGCTGTTTCAGAGGAAATGAAGCAAATCATAAAATTAAATATAAAGGCAGTTTTAGAAATACTGTAGTTCTCAAAGGAGAAAATTTAAATTTCCATCAGCACAGACATATATAAAATACAAAAATATATAATAATATGAAATTACTATTAAAAAAAAATCCTTCCCCCACATTCCAATTTTAAGACTTGCCCAGGTAATGTCCTTCTGGCCTTATTGAGCCTCTGGTTTCACTTCCAGCTTTGTTTTCTTGGCAGTCACTCTACATTTAATTTCAAGTATTAGCTATCATGTCATGTAAATTCAGCTGTCTTTAAGAGCCTGTTTTAATTTAGGTGGGTACTCATCTCTCTCTTTCTTAAAGAAAGTTAATTTTATTATCATTATATATTATGGATGACCATTGAGATTGAGGTAGAAAATGTGCAGCTTTTCCATAGGTATAAATACAGATACTTACAGCCTTTCAAGTTGTTTCAGATCCTGAAAAGCTCCACGTTCTATCACACTGATCTGATTTTCTTCCAAGTGTCTGCAATTCCAGAAATACCAGTTAATTTTAACAAAACAGAAAAGCATCCCCACTTCAAATATTATCAAAATGCTTTTCACCTAAGTATCAATACCAGTTTTAATTGGAGATTATTGAAATAATCAGGGCAGAGGAGCACTGTTTCTCTTGGTCACTAACAGGAAATTGATTCCAAATTTTCCTCCTGACCTCCACATTTGGTAAATATTTTGGTTCCTAAACCTCTGTAACCACATTTTGCTCAGAAAGGTGCTGGTCTGGAGGCTGATGGTTACATCCAGGGGACATTCCTCATCTTTCTAGGATATTTGTGTGCCATAATTGAGAGAACTGAATTCTACAGTCCACAACAGGAACCCGCTCAGTGGCAATGTGGTTTTTGTCCAGACTCTGCCCTGCACTGATTTCAGGCTTGCTCTGGAGCAAATCCTCTGTGAGCACTCCCAAGGGGTTCCACCCTCAGGAACAGCAGCTGTGACCCAACTCTACACCCACTGTGCAACAGGGTGTAAAAGCACCTGGGACAGGGAGCAAGAACACCTGGGACAGGGTGTAAAACCACCTGGGACAGGGAGTAAAACCACCTGGGACACAGAGCAAGAACACCTGGGACAGGGCCAGCTTTCCACTGTGGCTGATCCTGCTTTTCTCTCCACCTGACACCAACAAGCAAGTGGGACAAGTTACACCTGGGACAGGGAGTAAAACCACCTGGGACACAGAGCAAGAACACCTGGGACAGGGCCAGCTTTCCACTGTGGCTGATCCTGCTTTTCTCTCCACCTGACACCAACACTGGGACAAGTTACAAGCAAAGGACACTGACTTCTCTCTGATTTGCAGTGTGCAGGGGATGGCTGCCATTCAGAAATGCCAAAATTTCTGCCACTGCAGAAGTGCTCTTGACAGGTGAAGTGGAAGCCAAGGAAGGGAGATTCCAACAGTCCCATGTGAAGTGACCTTTTCCCTCCCTCCAGCACACACCCATCCCTGCTGCTGGGAGAGCACTGAACACCTCTGAACATTCTGTGTAAACACCTCTGAAGAGTCTGGACCCAGGGAAAACAAGGATAAAACACTATTCCTGCCTGTTCAACAGCCACTCCTCTGCCCTCAATGCTCTGGGGATGCTCAGAGCTGGTGACAGGATAGGAGCTGAGGGCACAGACAGCAGGAGAGTACTGCACAGGTAACACCAAGAAGATGAAAATATAAAACTACAAAACTCCAGCACGTGAATGAGAGACATATGTTGCTTAAAGGACACGAGGAAAATGACATGAGGAAAAGGGAAAATGCTGAAGCTGGAGGGGATGAAAGGAGAAGGTGCACAAAGGGGTATTTTTAATGTGTGGTGTTTGCTTGAGACTGGAGGATTTTTTTCTGCTGTACAGGGTTATGAGTTTCCAGGTCACTTGCTCCTAGTCCTTATTCTGATGTGTGCAAACAGAATTATGCTACCTTTCTAGGAACACTGGGACAGGCTGAAGATTTCTGTCTCCTCACTGTACCCCCCAGCAAACAGGGCAGGGAGGAAAAAAAGGAAAAATAGGGGTTTAGTAACAGAATTATTAAGAGACGCCAAAGAAAAGTTAAGAAAAATCTGAAGGATGTTTTATTCCAGTGACTTCTGTGGCAGTCACCATGCTAGTCAAAGTCTGAGCAAATGAGTTACACAAACCTGAAATGAACACAGCACAAAAGCACCAAAAAAGCTCTAAAGGTGGCAATTGTTCAGTTTCGTTATTCCTGAAGGCATAAAAGACTGCAGCAGCATTGAACAATGTCTGACACTGCGAAAACCCAACCAAACTGAAACAACTACTGGCATTAATATAGTATAGAACATGTATTTTAATAGACTCTCCAAATGGTATTGACAGCCGGGATGGGAGCCAAGGAAATCTAAACAACTCCTCCGCTAGAGATGAGAGAAACACCACAAGAACAAAAAGTCTTCCCATAGATTTGAGGTGTTTCCTTAGTATATGACAACTTGTTCCCAAGTGCTAAGGTAGCAGGAGCAAAGACTCACCTTTTCCTTAGCACGACTTAAATATTGAATTATCACTAAAGAACTGTAACAGTTCAACAGTTGCAGCTTTAGGGGTTTGTTTCAGAAGACACTCAGAGGAAAACTCTTCCTCACTAACTCAGTAGTGCTGTTTGAGGTTCATGTAGAGAAGACAGGAACCCAGGGATGACAAAGTCTGCAGCCTGATGTTCAAGGCCAATCTACAGGTATGGTTAAGCTCTTGACAGATACTGAGCTCATGAGGCAGCACCAGCTGAAATCTTTGTATTTATGACTGTATACTAGACCAAAAACCTCACCAGTTTCCTTGTGTTCCAGCTCTACAGCTATTCTTGATCAACTTCTACTTAAGACTATGCGGAATGCTGTTAATAGGACTGTACCTCACAGTGGCCAAAATCTGCAAGTCCCATTTGCTAATGTCTCAATATAAGTGATTTATGCATGAGTGATTGCAAAGGAGACCAAAATCTTTAGCACATTACTTATTCAAAGCTAGTAAGCAACAACTGAACAGCTCTGAAATTACAGTCACTTTAGTATAGAACTAAAATTTATTGTTTCACATGACAAACTGTTCAGGTTGTCTGGTCTAAAAGAATACCAACAACTCAATAACGTGCCAAAATTACTAGAATTTGATCCCTGGAATTATGGAAATTCTAAGTAGTAGCACCCTAAAATAGTCTTGTAAAAACCAGACAAGTTTTGTGTTGTACTCACAAGACACGAAGATTCTTCAGCCCCGTGAAGTCCGTCTTTGTGATTCTGGTGATGTTATTTTTTTCTAGATCCCTGCAGAGGAAAAAGCAAGCAGCATTCAGACACCATAACTGACACCCAAAATTCCATTAGCAGAAATTATCTGCATCACTGGAGCACCCACCAGCTGCTCAAACGGTACAAACAAACACTAAAAGCATTAAAATCTCAAAAAGCAAGTCATCAATCACAATGCATTTTGCCTCCTCCTCCTCCTCTAAGTTGTTCTCACAGATGAAGTTTCTCCCATTTTTAGTTCTAGTGTCAGTGCTCACTATGTGCTTCTTTCCCCCTGAGATTACAATTCTGTAAGAGACTGTACATATCCAAGACCCAATTAGCACAAAACAACAGAAACAAGTGTACAGGGCCCCAAAATTATTCTAAACCCAAGCGAGTCCAACCTGCTGCAGAAACTTTGGCCACACAGAGCATGAAAAGAGGACAACTTAGTTCAGTGAGTCCTTAGTGTGCTCCTACCCAGCTGTCTGGAACACTCACTGTGCCACAGGACCTGGTTTGCCATTTTCTCCCCTCTGGACCTGCCTTTGCCAAGAGCCCCTGAAGTCCTGCCAGCTGAGCACGCCCTGTTCCTTGGCTGTAGATATTTCATGGTTTTCAGTCCCGTCCGCACTGTTCTCCCTGACCTAGTGCTATCCAACAGGGATAAGACAACAGCTGGTCTTCCTTTCTGCTCTTCATGCCATCAAAAATATGGCATGTAGACACAAAATGTATAATATTTTTGGCATAACTTTTTCGAACATTTGACATCAATCTTTCTATGAGTCTAACATACAAGCAAGACCTTAACTGGATCGAAGCAGTATGTAATGCACTAGAGCACAGAAATAAGTGTTTAAGAATATTGGAATCTAATTCTAATGGTTATTGACAGACATCAAAATAATACTAATAAAATCCTTAAGTCATAAAATGGATTATAAACAGATTTTACAAATATAGGCCTTAGTTCATGCATCTTAGCACAAGACATTTCTCTAATTCAAGAAACATTCTCCTGTCAGGAAAGCACAGATGGAAAGTAAGGATAAATATAAGGAAATTAGGGGAAAAAGGTCCCTATGTTTCAGCTATATGAACAAGACAGCCTGTACCCCTACTTGACTTATGTCAGCTGTGTTTTAAAAGGCTCACTGAAGAAAAGAAACCACCAAGCCTGTACAGGGCACTTTCACTGCCCGTACCAGCCATTCTCTTCCATTTGTCTTTGTCCTCTCGATTCACTCGTGCTTTTCCCCAAGAATACCTCTGAATCACTGCCTGCATCTTTCAGATTTTCCAGCTTAATTTTCTCTTCTGTTCTGAGTTTAGTTCTTCTACCCTGGTGCATCATTAACTACTCACTGGTGTGCCAGTGAGCTGATTGCAAGAAACACTGGAAAGAATTACGTCCGGAGTAAGCAACGCGTAAATAGCCGGTGTTTGACTTGCATGTTGTTCCCCATCTGCTTTTCATGGCATTCCATCACAAGCTTTCCCTTTATCTCAGAGAAGCTCTAGCAAAACACAGCATTAAGCTGGTTGGAATCCCCCAAGGCAGAGAGGAGCCAGCCAAGGGACATGGAGCAACACGGTGTCCATGGCCCCGGTTTTTGTGTATTTTGGTAAGACTTGATCCCAGCACAGCTTTACTTGGCTTCAAGTGCATGCAGAACCACCACTCCTGCCATCCACACAGCAACCTCTCCACCACACCCAGTGTGAGACAGCAGTCCCACACACGAGCACGATTCCCCAGGAACACTCAACATTCTTCCCCGGGGGAAATCTGCAGCTCTCTGTTCTGAAAGACTTCAACATTCCTTGATCAACACATATCTTGAGATCGCTTTTTCCTCTCCTCCTGCAGATTGGCACAGCCTATCCTGTATACACAATATCAATCATCCTATTAATCACTTACAGAGTTTAGTGTCTAAGTGAAATGTTTCCATTTCTGTTATTCCAATTACTTGCACCATGCCCTAACCTTAAGAGAAACATTCCTCATGAAGTTCACTCTGCTCAAACCCTAACTGCAGCCTCTGTCTGTTTTAAAAAACAGTGTTTACCTTCTGCACATTTGCTTTTTCCAGCGTGCTCTGCCTCAAGGCTTATCTGCCATTTGAAGAAAAACAGACTAAAACTGTGATGAACTATGTAAAATTTCCTCCTCCTGTTCACAGTAGGTCTAATGCTGCTGCAAAGCAGCAGATTGCCACAGGTTACCCCATTAGTCAATTAAACTTTGTGACTCTGAAGTTACTGAACTAATGCAGACATTAGTGGTTTACAGCTGGTATTTGTGGGCAACATAATATTTTATGTTTCCTTTATAAAGTTTGGCAGCTGATTATGGGCTCACTAGTGGGTTTCAACTACAAAGAGCTAAACCTTAACATGTAATCTTGGTTGGCTTTCAAACACATCAGTGTTCAAAAGGACTCTTGGAACTAAACAGATTTCTTGGAAAAGAAATCATCTGGGTCTAAGATATGAGGAAAATAATACCATGCAGGCAAATTTATTTATATTTCACTTCAACACATATCTATGTGCAGATGAAATAATTCTACATAATATTCTTATTTTGCAGAATTCCTGCATTTTGAGTAGTATGTGGGGCCAAGAAGATCTTGAATCCTACTCAACACATCTATCCCACAGGACCAGCTACTACTCTTGGTCATTTCACATTCAAATAAGATAGTCTAATCAATTAAAAACATCTAAGAAAACTCCACTAAGGAATGCAGGTCTCTTCTGGAGTGTCAGCAGCAAAGCTGATTATCACTCCATTAAAAAGAAATCAGAAATGACATCTATACCAGCTTTGGTAAAGCTCTTGACACTAGGTCTGCCTTGTCAATTGATTAATTTCTTTTACCATAATTTGTAGGATAAAGCATGCTAAGAACAGTGCAGCTGCAGTGGTAGCTTTAAGAAAAGAGACGTGGAAGGAATTATTTCAGTGAGAATAGAAACATGAATTGGACTAGAATGGTACAAGACATCATGAAAGTGAGTTCAGATGAGCTATTAAGGGAGCTTTACTCATAAACATGTCCTGCTATGTTCTAATAACAATTTAATTCAACACATATTTTGTAGATGCAGAAGACTGAGTCACACAACATACACACTTATTACAAACAGGGATGCTTGGAGCAACTGGAGCAAATCCTGCTTCATTGCAATAATTCCTCTGAATTGCTTCATCTTTCATTCTTCTCTAAAGACAATCAAGTGAATTTTAGACAGAGTTTTCAATGTCTTAAAGCACCAGCATTCCCAGGAGTGCACAGATTTCCTCTGCTACAGTACTTAAATTTCAGTTGATAATTATTCTGTTCAGCCACTCAGCTCTTCCAAAACATCCGGACGCTGTCTCAGCCCCCACCCTCTTCCTTGGACTGGATGAAGTTCATGACTGGAGAAGTAAATCCACTTGTCTCTTCACACTTTGTGCTTCTGCCTTGCGGGCTCTGCAGCCTTGGCAGTCGCAGCCCCTCGCCCCGGACAGCTCGGAGCCTCCTCCCTCCCTGATGCACAGAGTCAGGACTGAGCTGACACCCCATCACCCCCACAACGAGCAGAGCAGCTCTTACAGGAGAGCCAAAAACAACAGCAATCAGATGCTGAAGTCTTGCACAATCTCCAGCTCAATAATTCTGTAGGTATGTACAAATGAAAATGCCTTATACAATGTTCAAATCCTTTTATATACAAGGATGTAAAAATTCAAAGCAACACTACTAGACTACAAGTTCCTATTCTAGTCAGAGGTTATCCTGCTACCATCTGAACCCCCTCTCTATTATAACACCCAAGATAACCGGATAATAAAGTTTGGGCCCTCATCATAATTGTGAATCTTAAACATACTCAGGTCAATCCCTAACTTAATTCCTCAACATCTTCAAGACTACTGGTTTGAGGTCCTTTAATCAGCTGCTCATTTCAGAGCTCTGGTTGCCCAGTTGTGCTTTTCCAGGCACAGAGAAGCCAAATTGAAGACTCTTAACTAAAGCACAAGCCAGTTCTCTCTCTACAGCTCTGGCATGGTTTGGCTCTGCAGCCTGTGATACACGGGCACAAGCTCATGGGCAGACAAAACACACTCATTCTGATGTTCTTACTGCAAATGCTGTGCTTGCTTTAAGACAAGGTTCTATTCTGTGCTTTAAAAAAAAACAGTATTTTTTTCTGACCTGAAAAACTACCAGACTTCAGGCCTAATTCTGTTACCTTTTGGTCAGAAAACAAATTGCCTAAATTTAGTTCCCTTTCTAGAAGGAACACAGTTGTTGCACTTGGTTAAAGCCATTTATTATCAATGACTGCTCAAAAACAATAAATTTGCCTCTATTTCAGAGAATTCTCAGGTGCCCATCTGGCAAACAGTGGCATTCCTAACAAAAAAAACTGAAGATCCTTGATACCCAAGAATTTCATGGCAGTAGCTGATTTTGCATTTCAGTGACAAACAAAAGTCCTCGATGGGCAGTATTTTAAAAATATCTATTGTCTAATTAATATTATTTGTCTTTAACCTAAAATGAAAACCCATGGAAAACAAAAATAACCTGCCATCTAAGGAGAAGGAGCACCAAACTTAATTGCAGTCTCAGATATTTCTTCATTTACATCAATAAAGAATTCAATAAGAGCAGTAGGGAAACTGTATTTAAGGAAAAATGAACTGCCATACACTTCAAAAAACAGCTCTTACCCAAGTTAAACAGCACCAGGATTCTTTCCTGTCCAGCTGCTTCCTAAGTAAGGTAAATATTCATTTCTAGTCACAGAACCTCAAACACAAAGTTGAGTTTCTGTTCCTGTTACATTCTCAAAGTGGTTGCCACACACCAGTTCAAAGCAGGGACAAACAAATCAGCCCAGAACCCAACACTCTGAAAGGAATCTTGATTCAACCAACACCCCACAATCTACAGGGAAGATGAATTTCTCTTCACCTCATTTTTTTTTTTATTTTCCAAGAAGGAATGCATAAAATTTGTGTGTCACAGAACAAAGTTAGGAACTAATAAAAACCTCTCTTGTTCCCCCTAAAAACAGGTCAGGATCCAACACACCATCTAGAATTCCCATCAAAACAAACTTCACCTGGGACACAATTCATGCAACTTCCAAATGTTCATGAAAAATAGAAGAAAAATAATTTCCCAAGAAACTTAAGAGCACCTGTTTTGAAGTGACAGCACACATCCTTTGCTATGATTAATCTGTACCACATTCCAAAGGGTTTATTTTAAATGGCAAATCTACATTGAAAACATGGGAGCCAAAATTCAAGTGATAATGAATTAATCCAGATTCCTGGATTTAAGGAGTTGCTGATGTTTTTCATTAGCCCAATTCCTCCAAGTAACTAAAGCAGCCCTCACTCCTGAGAATCAAGGCTTTTTCTGTGTCACCACGCTGCTAAAGGACTTTGTCAGCCCAAAGCATCCTGAGTGGCAGCTGAGTCATCCCCTGGAAGATTTTCTGTGCTTTGTTGTCACCACCCCAGGTAACAACAGCACCTGAGCTGGAACAAACCTGCATTTTCCACAGCAATACATCTTTCACCCTTGACCTGTCTATCTCTTGTACTCCAGAAACTTAAAGCCATGAGGAAAACCTTCATGATTTTTAGGAAAGGTGTCTGCAGGGCTGGAGGCAAAAAGCTGTTCAGTAAAGCCTCCCCTCTTTAGGAGTGCTTTAGTTCTTGGTTTGAGAACATGTTAAAGCCAGGACCAGGAAAGAGACAAAAATGCACTCCCATGTGTGAATGTACCCACACAGCAGATTCTGGCTGCCCTTTCCAGTCTTCACACACCCAGTGTCTGTTTTATTATTTTAACCATTTTCCAGGATTTCTGCTGCGCAGCTAATTTTCTCTAATGGGTATGAACTGCCACCAGCCTCTTAACCTTAAATGACCATAATTCCCAACAGAAAGCACTTGGCAATTTTCTCTTTTGCCTTCAATCCAAGAACTTCAAAGTTACTGTGATAAACTACTCAATTATAACACTATCCTGAAGCCCTCTGGCAGCACAATCTGCATATCTTCAGATTGAACATATTTTCATCTCAAGTTTTGCAATGCAGGAAATGAATTCCTGGGACTGGGTTTTATGAAATACACAAATTCCACTAGTTTCCAAATCACATGGGCAAGTATGAACATCACTTCTAAAGACAAAAACTTCAAAATCATATTCAGCTGAGGTAATTCCAATTTTTAAAAAATAGTACATTTCATCTCTGTAAGACTCAAGTTACTTTTTTCTTCTTATCAGCTGACTTTGCAAAGGAGCATGAGAATTTATTTTTATTTCTACTAAGCTCTAGAAATACTGGCACTCTCTGAACATTTAGTTCAATAGAAGGAAAATATTCAAAGCCCTCCACCTGAGAGGAAATAAACTCATGCAAGCAGCCCAGGTGAGGCACTGCATGAGCAGGAAGATGCTTTGCAGCAAAGTCTCCTGGAGTCCCACTGTGCCCCAAAACCCCAGCAGTGGCCCTTGGAGCAGCAAAGGCCACCTCAACCACAGACAGAGGGCTTGAGAATTTGGAAGAATTCACTGCTGTCTTGTCCTGTAGGTTTTTGACAGCCCATCTGCAATGCTGGGTCAGTGCAGGCTCTCAGGACAGGAAGGAGACTCTCAGGAAGCTGTCTGGTGACATTTGAACAGAGGCTGAGACACCTGGGTTTGTTGAACTTAAATTAAAGAAAGGTTAAGGGGAGATCCTACTGCAAACTATAACCAGCAGCTCAGAGACTGCAGACCCCCTTCCCTGATCTGCAGTAAGGACAAGGCGCAGGTGGGAAAATATTAAGAGAAAAAAACAAGCCCTGCTACAACCAGCAGTGCTTTCCAAATATTCTGCATAGTTTCAGCAACAAGAACTGCACAGATCCACACCGAAATACTGGGATCCAGCAACGTGGACATCTTACACAAGGGTAACCATCAACTCACTATTCAACAGTGCTGAATTTTTGCTGTAGTGGTTGCATACCACGTGTGTGACCCTGGATAGTTTCAGTCCTCAGGAAAATTTAAACAGCAATTAAACAGTCACACAATAGTTGGAGTGTGCAAATCCCATGCTGCAGTCCGTCATAGTTTTGTAACACACCTACACGACAGCTTTTAATTCAAAAAAGGTTAGATCCTCTGTTCCGATTAGAGAAGGCTTTCAGGTATGAGTCAGACTGTTTTCTTTCTGTCTGAACAATGAGAAAAACGGACCTTCGAGGTTAAGTGCCCTAATTTTGTGAATAAGCTGTCCATTCTTAAGCCCATTACAGCAGTGTTTGGTTAATAACACACATTAAGTGTCCAAACGATCTGGAACTGCTTGCAGACAACACACTTCTGCCCTCATCCTTATAAAAATAAGAAAAAAAAAATAGTTGGCAAACTACAAATGTTAAGAAATATCCAGGAGAAAAAAACCCTTCACTTTTTGCAACTTGTGCAGTTGAATTCCAGGCTGAATTCCCTACAGCAGACTGCACTGGAAGTCACACCAAGGCCCACAGAAAGCAGAATAATGGATTGAGTAATTCAAGTATTCTGCTTCTTCCAAGGAAATACATGTTTGTCTCAGCCTGCAGGAATTCCTGTCTAATAATTAGAGTGTACAGGTTTCATTACCCACATAAAGGAATCGTTATGCTGACAGCATAATGTTTAACAGTACATTTTATACTCTGTGTCCTTCACTTCTGTCCCCAGAGTCTGCACTTGCTCTTGATGTGCTCCAGATCTCCTCTGGCAGTGTCACCTGTGCTCTGGGGAAGGACAGAGGCACTGCAGGGGTGGAGGCTGTCCTGGCACTTCCTCGAGGGCCAGGGCACGCCTGGGCTGAAGAGGCACCAGGTGATGGAGCTCCAGCACAGCAGGGAGAGGACAAACAGCACCCAGGGGTGCAGGAACACTGCCCAAACCTCAAGTGATGGTCTGAGCAAAGTCAAAGCTCATCTGGAGCTCAAGCTGGCAAGGGTCACCAAGAAAAGCTCCCAGCAGTGCATCAGCTATAAAATAATTCACAGAATGACTGGGTTGGAAGAGACCTCCAAAATCATTGAGTCCAACCCATGCCCCAACACCTCAACTAAAATAATATAATAATAAACAAGATGTGATGGTTCAGTGACAGACTGAGGTGCTCAGAGCCTTGACCAGCACAGCCTCCCATGTTCTGTGCCCAAGAGGAGAGGAAAGCCAGGAGTGGCAGAGGATCAAGTCAAACATCCCTTGAGAGCTCCTGACCTGCACGAGCCTGCAGAAGACAGCACACAGCTGCTGGGGCACGGGTCAGGCTGATACAGCCCAGCCTTGCCCTGACACGGGCAAAAGTCACCTCTGCCTTGAGAAGGTTAAAAAGCACAAAATGGCAAAGGGCAGGCTGCTCAGCAGCAGCCTCAGGTTGGTACTGGAAAAGTCACTGAAAATACCACAGAAGGCAATTTCTGGTGTTCAAGACCCAAACAGACATTTTCTGTCTGAATTCTATGTTCTGCTTTGAGCACAGCCTGAACCAGGAGATCTCATGAAATCCCTTCCAACATTAGTGATCCCATGAGTCTACATTTTCTGCAAAGGAAAAAGTAAAACACGTATTTGCTGTCTTCTGTTTTGGGGGGAGTTCAGGGAATGGCAGAAAACTTTAAATATGAAGCATAAAAAGAAAAAAGAAAATACTTTAAAATACAGCTGCTATAGAAACATGGTTTAATATGAAGAAGGCAGGATGTGCACACCACAAAGAGCAGCAAGTACAGTTCTGTGTCAGATTAGCTCAACATCATTTTAATTCATACTAAAAATTAAACCCCAAGGTTAACAACTGCACAGACAAAAGGTCACTTCTTTACTTCTTCTCAATTCTTGATCTTTTTAGCCATTCCTACTTAACTCCTCCAACTGGGCTCTTCTTCCATGTCCAGCAGGAGCAGCTGGTTCCAGGGATTTCAGGTGGCCAGACCAGACCAGCTGTTCCAAAGCTCAGCCTGCCACAAAGGCAGAAATCAGAACATGTCAAGCGTTCTCTGCTCATATTTTCACTCAGCTACCCCACGGACAGCCTCATCAGGATATCAACAGAGATGTGCTTTGGTGTTTGACACTTCTGGACTCATCTGGGCAAAAAGCATTGCTGCAAACTTCCCCAAAACACACATTGCTTTAATTTATTTTTATTTCACTTAACAGTGTGGTGTGCGACTGAATAGATCACAGTGAAGAAGCTGCAGTGTTTGGGTGCTCTCCACTAATGCAGACGCCCTGACATTTCAGATTTGCAATATTTCACACCTGCTCCTCACTGCTGTAAATTGTTGATAACTTGGAAAGACATTCTACGAACAAACAAATTATTTTAGTGAAGCCTGGCATGAAAATCAAGCCCTGATTTCATCACCCTGCTCACTTTCAGACATGCACAGACTAGAAACCCTTCCCAGATCTTTTCCTGGAAAGGTAAGAGAGATCTCTGTTTATGTTTGGGGTTTTTCTTTTTGTTGCTGTTCAGGGCTTTGGTTTTTTAATGTAAAAAGCATCCAGTTTCACCAACTCTATTCATTCCTAGCACCACCACACTGAGTGTAACATGTCTACAGAGGCCACTGAGGAGCAGAGGAAGCCAAAACCTTGCAATAAAATGTGTAGGACAGTTTTAAGATGTAAAATGAATTTTGAACGAAAGGTTGTATTGACTTGATGTTAGCAACCAGATGTTGCAACCAATTTACAAGCAATTTTCTTCACTCTTGAGTGGATTCCCACCTTCCTTGTCCCCCATTCTCATCCCACTTTTTGGTTTTTTACTTGCTGCAGTAAAGCTGAATTGATTTCACAGTGTTTGCTAAATGAACACAAAACTCAAGTTTTCCTAAAGCCTTTGCACAGAAATCTGATGTTTCAAGTTACTGAAACTCCTCATGCTTATAAAACCACTTTGTACTGACCCTGCTGCATACATGAGGGCTATGGAAGAACCAGCTTGGAAATTATCCATTCTATAAAATGAAGTTAACATTAACTGGGATTAACTGGGAACAATCCATTTTCATCTTCTAAAAAACTTCATAAGCAATTAGCTAAAAAACTTTCCAGAGGGAAAAAAATGAACATAAAACCAAAACCAATGCCAAACAAACCCCCAAAAATCCATAAAACCCTTCTGATTGCTCCTTATCTTCTGCTGCCTTTTCACATGTTATCTATTAAAACTCAAAGCTCCAAAGGATCATTGGGCTGTTTCCTACACTTTCACATTCTTATCTGAGAAACTTACATCCAGATGTGTGTTTTCATGTCTCAGAAGAACCAGCCTCCCCCTTAGGGCCTTATTTCTCAGTATCTATTTCCACTTCTGGAAAACAAGTTCTCTTTGCTCAAGAATTTCCCTTCCATCATTTTTTTTCACCTCTTTTTTTCTGGTGTCCAGCTAAGCTCCCTGCTGCATTTATCTAGGCATTTCAGAAACGCACAACTGCCTCCCTGCACCACTGCCTCACAATGAGCTCTCTTTTGTGCCCAGCTGTGCTCTCCAAACCCCACCTCTAACCAGCTCTACCACTTCAAGAGGATGAGACTGCCAGGGCCTCTTCTCACCACTCTCCTGCAATTTCACACGAGCTTGTGACCCAGAGGCTCCCACATTGCTCAGTGATGCTGTAACCACTGCTGCCCTCCCCAAAGAAAGATGTTTCATCCAGGTTTTGCCAAAATCAGCATTTCAAAAAAACCTTCCTAATATAATGCCTCCCCAGTCTAAACAAAACCATCACACAGACAAAAGACAAAACTGGAGAAAATCCATAAGTTAAGTTCCCACTAAAGTCCAGGCAAAACGTGCTTCAGGACAAACAGGAAGGCACAAGACACAAACTGCTTTCTGGACTCATCTTCTCCTTGCTGAAATTTCTCAGAGTCATATTTAAACAACACAACTGCCTTAATTAAACATTGCTGTCTCCATAGCCGTGGACAAGCAGTACATACACATGCAGGATTACTTTAATGGGCTGGATGTCCTGTGATCAACATCTGTTATGTGAACTTTTTGTGCTACACACTCTATCCTAAACCAGAGAGAATGGGCAAAATGCTGTTTCCTTATTGGGAGAGCAGAAAAATAATTAATGTAAAGTTAAATTATATTCTTACATAGGGAATGGGCAACAATACAGGATTTCTTTGTTCTTCCACCTTGAATAAGACAGCCCTTCCCAAGGAACACAATACAAAATTCTAAGGAAGAGTCTTCCATTACTGGATAAGCCTTTTGTAATCTTCAAAGGAAAACTGAAGTTAGGAATTGGAATATTTTCTATTTTGGGACAAATTATTTGTGCAAAAAACTTTTTCAAGTAAAGTCAAAATTTTTTCATTAGGTTGGTATCTTGTAACATATGTCACTGCATTTAATGCTAACGCCCAAAACCCTCTTAGGCAGACAGACAACCAAGTACTACTTGAACTTAAAAAGCTGCTAAAATATTTAAAGTGCTTAATATTGCCCAGAGTACACCCAGAGAAAATGTCAGAAATGACAATTCAGAGGGACAGTTTTGCTAAACTGCCTTAAAATACTTGGTTCTACTCTGATCTGAGAAAGTGAGGAAGGCTCACAACTCATGGTATCCTTTGAAACTTTCAGGATTATTTATTAGGTACACCAGTAATAGCTCACAGTCCACTAACACTTGTATTCTGTACCAGTTAATTATCACATTCTTACCTGCCACAGGAGAAAAGGAAAAAACAACGGGGAAAAAAAAAAAACCACCAAGGATTCAGGAATAGTCCTCTAACTATTAGAATGCACCTTCATTCTGTTATCTTCCTAATAGTTAAATGCTTATCTTTTGACACATTTCACAAGAAAGTTGATTTCCACAGTCTTCCCCTCTATCCTGTCCCTCTCTCCCCACAGTGAAATAGCCAACCTTGACAGAATCCAGCTCTTGAAATGAAGTTTGGAGACACACATTAAAAGCTGCATTTGATTGTGCTGTGATTTTGGAGATCAGAACCTCAGCTCCACTAATATGAAATTTATTACCATTTCTGTTATCATGCCTAGAAGCACCCTTACAATAGCTCAAAATTCCTTCATAGTGAGCACTGCGCAAACAAAGATTTCCCAAGGGATTTTCTGCAAAGAAAAAAGAGCAAAGAGATGAAGACAAGCAGATGAAACAGAACTGTGAGTACAGCAGGCACTGTACTCAATCCAACAGCCTACCTTGCACTCTGTATTTTTAACTGATAGAATTAAAATTACAGTAAATTTTAAGTTTTGTAAAACAAACTGGTGGCTTTGGGGTTTTTTTTTGGGGGGGGAGCTTTTTGGGTTGTGGGGGTTTTTTGTTTGTTTTTTTTTTTTTAACAAGGACTGCTCTTCTCAAGAAACAGCATCAGAAGGGAAGGGGAAAAAGAATAAATCTATCAGAAATGGAGTTCAGCACCATCCTCCCCACATTTTCTACAGGCACATTAACAGGCTGTTAAAAATGGGTTACTGATCTCCAAATCATCGACCTCCAGACCCCTTCCACAGAGCCCTGGCTGAAACAGAATCACCAATCTGTGTCTCTGTAAAGCAAACAGGTGCAGAGAAAACACCCTGAAGAACTGCAGGCAGCTCCTGTGTCCTGTGCTGTGGGTGACTGCCGGGATGCAGGGACAGAACAATGTCACCACGGTGTCCCCACACCACAGGAGAGGGGTAATTAATTCCCACATACAACATTCATTCCAATTCATTCCCAAATGCAATATTAATTCCAATTAATTCCCAAATACAACATTAGTTCTAACTAATGAAATGCAACACTGCTGCCCCAAACCACACTGACTGTGGGTGCACAGGGCGGTGAGGCACCACCAGGGACAGGGTGTCCCAAAATGCTCAGTGCTGCCTGCACTCCCACAGCATTTACAGGTGTTTGAGAGCTCTCTGCAGTACCCTGGTGCTAATTCCAGCAGGCTGATCCCTCTCCAGGCAGCAGAAGCAGGAATAAAGGCAGGTACAGCATCCTGCAGGCAGGAAGAACACAGGACTCTCCCGAGGAGTCCCTTTGCCAGAAAGGTAAGAATAATTTCTGCAACAGTATTGCAGCTGTTGAGGAAAACAGGTAAAATGAACTGCTGGGAACATCAATTCCATAATCAATTTAGAAGCAAATTTCAGATAGATTTTGAAAGCTGATCAGTGGAAATTCATTGTGCTCCCTCCCAGGAACTAACAGACCAAATGACTCGAAGCTTAATTTTCCCAAAACCCTTGATAAGACAAGACCAGCTTTAAAACTGAGTTTTCTGCCTCATTTTAACCATACTCATGTTTACTGTAAATGCTACCTTCACCAGTGACAGCAAAGCAGATTTGAAGCAATGGCTACATCTCATTTCTACCTGAGAGACAAAATTAGGGTCTTAGAAAAAGAAGTAGATCACAAATAGAAAGGTAAAAATCTAATTAAAAGCTCCAGAAATCTATCAATCATAAGATTAAAATCATATATTGCAGCTATCAAACAGATGGTGTAAAAGCAAAATACAAAAATTTATTCTGACAGAGACAACTGACAGACCAGATTCAGTTGCAGGGGGAAAAAAAAAAAAAAAAAAGAGGCTGAAAATAACTGGCAGAGGCAAGAATCTGCCTCTTAAATTCTCTTTTCTGTGGAGATGGCCTTCAACTCAATCTCAAATTTACTGAGTACAGAGCACAGACCTGCCCCCTTATCTTTGATGTGTTTAATACCATTAGACAAACTGTCAGTTGCTTACAAGGCCATTTGCTAATGGGGAAGAAGCATTCTTGCTATTGACAAGATCCATTCAAGACCTGAAATGATGATATGTCTGACTAGAAAACGCTGAAAACAAACTTGGAAATTATGCATTACAGATGTCTGGAGGAAAGACTTGAAAAATACTGAAAACAGAGCAGCCTGGGCCATACTGCAACCCAAATATGACTGGAACCCAGCCTTTTCTTATCCTAAATAAGACTTACACAACAAATAAAAAAGTAAAATTGCTACTGCTTTACACTGGCAAACTGTTGGTGAGCACAGAGGGACGGGAGTCAGCACAGCAGTGCCAATCACAATCCATTCTGGGTTGTGCTACAGCACGTGAATCAATGAGAACTTCTGGAAGCTTCCTGGGACCCCAGAGCAGAAAGGAGCCAAGGACAGAATGCACATTCCCACCAGCCTGTCCCTCAGACCTCACAAGAGGACAGAGAATAAAACTATTTTAAAACTATATATAAAACTGTGATAACATTTTCTGAACACTGCTCATTTTCTGAACACTACACCCTGCAACAGGATGGACAGACAGACAGGGCCTGAAGGAACCTCTGCCCCACGTCCCTTGCAGTCAGCCCTTCTCCATCGTGTTGCCAACATCATTCTTCTTGGAAAAGCTTTGTCCTCTGAGGTTCACTTTGGCTTTGCTCCCCAAACTTATCTTCCTTCCTCACCTGAAGTTAGACACTTGCTGGGTCTCCTCCTCCCTGAGGAGGACAGACATCACTGTTTTGTCCTGCAGGATGGAAATTAAGCCCAGCAGGGAAAGAGAAGCCCCTTCAGAGAGCTGTGGGACCACAAGATGTGTGAGTGGATTCCTACAGGTGGTCCACACTGTGGGAAATCAAGCAACACAAACTTGATCAAGGGTTTTGGGAAAATTAAGCTCCAAGTCATTTGGGCTGTTAGTTCGTGGGAGGGAACACATCCTATTTAAGCCTTCTGAACAGTCTCTGCAGTAAACAAACTCACTTCTTTACATGCAGTCACTGAAATTACCCACTGAATATCCTTATTAGAGTCAAGTCCTTTTCTCCTATCATCATTATCTCCAAACATCTTGCGAGATTTCTGTGAAAAAATGACTTTTCTGTTCTCTGTGGAGGTTGAGGACTAGCCTAAATACTCTTGAAAACACAGACAACAAATATCAGAGCCAGTGTCCATGCAGGACAAGCTACTTTTGTTTTAAACACAACTGGAAATGTTTGTACCCTGGCAGTGACATTCCAAAAGATGACAGGTAGTTCTCACCGTAAAGGTCAAATGACAATGTAAAACAGTTTTATAAAATTACAGTGCCAATAGAAGAGCATCAGGATTTACTTTTTTTATTGGCCTCACATCCCTACAGGTAAGCTGTACCTGTATTCTTGGCTACATGCCTCCCCAAACCCATACAGTGCACAGATTCCAGGGACACAAAAACAGCTGCTCTTTAGAGGGGCAATTTTCCTTTGGCCTAATTCCTTTGCATGAATCAATACGCAGCTGCAAAAGTAAGAGTATGAATAAAAGTAAATAGTCTCAGAGAAGCTCATTAAAAAGTTCTGCAGGAAGTAGCCTGGTCTCTTTCATCTCAAAACCTAATCCAAATTTGTGCAAATAAATACAGGCAACATGACAATGGCCACTGCTTGCGTCTGCAGCTACCAATTTACACCAGCTAATTCCATCCTCCTTCCTGCTCCCATCACTTCAAAACCACGTCACAAATTTAACAGCAGCAGACTGATCCTGCCCAGGTGTGTGCCAACATCCACTCAAGCACTGCTAGTCAGAGTTACACTAGGAAAGGGAAGTATCCCCATAAAATCAGAGAACCCAGTGGAGTTTTCCCAGGATCAGTCCCTCCAAGAGCAAGCTTTCCAAGTTAAAGCCACATACATCCACTTACTGACACATGACCTAGGGAAAAAAAATATCTGAGAAATGCTCATGCAAGGTTTTGGAGACAATTACTACAAACAAATGAGTGGTAACCCCTAGTGGGAAGAACTCTAGAGAAGCAGAATGTCAGTGCAAGAGTCACAGAATTATATTTGCATGTGTTTAACATCGCCTTCTGCAGGAATATGGAAGCACTCAAGACAGGAGCTTAGATTTAATTTGGAGACAGAATTGAGGAAGTTGAAGACTTATTACAAGCCAGTGCAACTTCAGCAGCTCCATGCACCTAGGCCAAAACCACCATAATAATATATTTGTGTAACAGAAACCCCAGACCACATGAAAACTCAGGAGTAAGCAGATGACTAAGCTTCTAAATTGCACCTAAATGTGGACACACTCAATTTAGCTGCTCAGACAAAGCACAGAACAGATTAGTCCTGCAAGCTTTATCAATTTAGCAAGGTAAAGAATCCTTCAAATGAAAGGCAAAACAAAGCAATGACTAACACAGGAGAGCTATCAATTAAACAAGAGCCTAAGCCACCAAACAAACTCATCAAGAACTCAAACATGGTTAAATTCCCCAAATAAGCTTTTATACATATGTAATGTGCTGCTAACAGAGAGGGAGATAACCAGGCAGGAATGGGAGGAAAATCACAAAGGTTCATGCTTCACATTCAAGCAGGAGGCAGACACTGACCCAGAAGACTTCTGAGCAGCTTCTCAGTATCACTGGTTCCTTCCAGAGCTGAGGAGCTCAGCTGTCAGGCTTTGATCTGCTCACTGCATTTCTGCATCATCTCAAACTGAATGTGGCTACCAGCATTACTAAATGTCATAAAGAGTCACATATATGACACTCTACCTGTATAGAAAACATTTCCACTGAAGGAAATGATAGAAATTGTAGAAATAATCACATCCGATAACTGAAGCACAGCTAAGGAAATTCTGATTATGGGAGTTTGATAGAGCAATCCTAAGGAACGTTTTAGAAAGGTAAAATATTTGTAAAATATTTGGGATTCTCATGGATGTGTTTACATAGCCTTAAATCTTCTTCCTTTATTAGGTCAAATGTCTTACCAGTTGCCCAGCTAAAATATAAGAATTGCTATGCCCACTCCAGAACTTATCTAATAGATTATCAGTTTTTCTCCAAAATACAAAAATTCTATCAACTTCTATTTTTGGTGAGGTGCTAAGTTGCTCACAAATGTGGAAGGGATCAGAAAATACTAAGAAAAACTACAAGGGCAGCTCTGCCATCCTGCTCAAGGACCCCTGTGGAGCATCACATTCTGCAACATGAGGACATACTGCAAATATGGAATATGATGGCTATGCTGAGCATTCCTTCTCCAGAACAAGCATAACTGGAAGTCACTCCTGGAAGTGACAAGGATTTGCTTCACCACTTATTTTCTCCAGACCGAGTAATTTTGTTGGGCAGCAGGACAATTTTCACCTCTTTTTAGCTCTTTATGAGAGGTGAGCCAAAGCTTCCACCTCAACCACACAATTAGAAGACTATCATAGAATGTAATCACAAGGTAAAAACTGCAGCACAAACCTAACACTACTTGCTATATTTGCAAAGTTACTATTAAAGATCAGTCTGTGTAAAAATTAAAAATAGAAGTATAGGGTTGTTTTATAGCTCTGTTTCTGTGATCACTGGTTAATCTGTGGATTTCCTTCAAGGCAGAAATCACAGGTACAAACCTACAGACCTTCAAAGTGTTCAGGGGAAAAAAAAAGAAATCAAGCATGCATCTCATTTCTCAGGAAAAATCAGTAATCAAAGCTAGTTCATTTAATAGAACTTCTCAATAAGAAATTCTTTTTCCCCTGAAGATATTTCCCATTGTTTCCTTAATATTTTCAGTTTTCCTGGGTTTCATATTAACACAAATTTGAATAATATTTAACTTGGCTCCATTAGCCCAAACAATCTGTAACATTTGTCCAAACACAACTCTAAAAGCTTGGTGGCAAAATATTTTAAGTGGTGCTATTAGATCTTTTACTAATTAAAGCAAAAAGTTTCCGACTTGAACAGGTATGTGGAATTTTTAGCTCAGGAGAATGCAGAGAGAAATAAATACCTTTCCAGAGCACAACAGTTTAAAAAGGCACTTCGTGTGTGGCCATCAAGAAACTTGTTAAAATTATTTTCCCAACATATAAACATGTCTCCGAGATTAAAAATATTTTTGTGATTTCAGATATGATCAATTTGGTCTTATTTACATGCTAAACATACTAGTAAGAAGATTACACATCAACCCACTGTTATGTCATAAATAGTTACAGGTTGCTGTGGACCACAGGGCAGAATGAGATACTCTGATATATCCTGTGGCTGGCTGATGTTTCAGCTGTGAGCAGAATTTACACTCAGAGGAATAGAGTCTTTTTCTCTCTACTGCTTACATCAGAAAACCCAAGTTGGTGCAATTAGTAGAAATCTAGATTTGAAGAAACCGATACAAGCTTTAAAACAGTTGTAATGAAGATGTTGCTGGACGCTACAGAAACAGTGAAAGGCTCACAATGGACTGACAGAAATGCAAACTGAAAACAATACTTAAAATACAGATTAAAGTGTTACCACATGACCTTCTGTATCCTATTTCCACAAGGTTTCAGCCACTGAATGATCCAACAATACACTATTTATATGTGTTAAAAAACCCCAAACAAACCATCCAACACAGCTACATTTCACATTTATCAGTGGTGGTATCTCTGAGGTTAAATGTTCAAACTGAATATTGTGAAATCGCTACTATTGTTCTTTTCGAAGCCATTCATCTAAAATTTAAATCTGTAAATAACACCAAAAAAGAACAAGACCAAGACAGTGATTATGCTCTCCTTCATTCTTTTTAACACTTAACCTGCCAAAGCCAAAAGCCTTCTTCTGGCTCAGCTTCCTGCAGCAGGCAAGGAAAGTTCACATCTCTGTGATGTTCGTTCTCGCCAATGAAACCCAGTAACGACATGAATTCAGCCCCCCTGAAACTCCAGCTACAACAAATTACCATTTATGAAATGGTTCTCAGGTGGCCAACTAACCTTGTGCTTGTGAATCACTTTAACCTTCAATTTAAAAGTTTAATTCTAGCCTTTAACTCTTTAAACCATTCACACGCCTCACCAGTGAAGCACACAAACCACCCATGTTATCACACATTCTTGGCATGCTCCCCTGGTACTGGCTTGTTGTGGGATTTGTTGTTCCAGATTTGGGGGTTTTTTGGCTCTGAAATGCCAGGTTGGTATCCACCAATTTCAGAGTATACCGTTTCAGACACAGAAGTTAAGGTTTCTATAGCACTGGCATCTGAAAGCTATTGCTCACACAGCTGAGGTTAAAAGGAGGGCTGATATGGCCACAAAACATTAAAGGTTGTAGAATAGTGTAGTAAGAAAGCTGCATATTGCTATCATTTAAGAGCTCTCAGCACTATAAAATGCATTTAGAAACAGCCAAGCATTCTATAAAATTTCATTCTGGGACAGAACTTTAGGAGCGCTCTTTGCACACAAACTTTGTTTGCTTAGTAACCTCATCCAGCTTTCTTCCTCGGAGGAAAAACTGCCTGAGAATTTGAAGTTTCCCCAAGTCTATGACCCAGAAGGAAATAAAACAGGAAGTCAGGCCATACAATCTACAGCATTTGCTTACAAGTTCAAAAACATTTTAAGTCAGGGGCCAACCCACAGGAGGCACAGCCGGGTGCGCTCTCCTGGGGTCACCCCGGAGCGCTGCGGAGCCCGGCCGGGGCTGTTTAACATCCCCCCTGGAATGAACGTGTCCCTTTAACATCCCCCCTGGAATGAACGTGTCCCTTTAACATCCCCCCTGGAATGAACGTGTCCCTTTAACATCCCCCCTGGAATGAACATGTCCCTTTAGCCCCCTGGAATGAACATGTCCCTTTAACATCGCCCTGGAATGAACGTGTCCCTTTAGCATCCCCCCTGGAATGAACGTGTCCCTTTAACATCGCCCTGGAATGAACGTGTCCCTTTAGCATCCCCCCTGGAATGAACATGTCCCTTTAGCCCCCTGGAATGAACGTGTCCCTTTAACATCCCCCCTGGAATGAACGTGTCCCTTTAATATTCCCCCTGGAATGAACGTGTCCCTCTCTGTGTCCCTTTAACATCCTTCCCTGGACGTGTCCCTCTAACGCTCCCCCCCTGGAATGAATGTGTCCCTTTAACATCACCCCTGGAATGTCCCTCTAACATCCCTCCCTGGAATGCCCCTCTAACACCCCTCCCCGGCCGTGTCCCTCCAGCATCCCCCCGGCCGTGTCCCTGTCCCGCACCGGGCACTCTGAGCTGTGCCATCTGCTATGCATTAAGGCACGTCAGAGACGCCGTCCCTTGCACCGAGCGAGTGCCAGAACTCTATCAGAAAACTCAACTTTGCTTTCAGCTTTCTCCCTAGGAACTCAGTGAGCAAGTAAAAACAGTCAGCTAAAAAACTCCCGAGAACTTACAATACGGGGGATTTGCTACGAACACATTCATTATTCTCCGTGCTCCCCACAGCGTTACGTTGCTATCATAAACCCTGAGGCAGATTAAAAATTGAATACCCAGCTTCCCCGCAGCAGTTTAAAACAGAAATTAGAGGCTGTTTAATGTGACTTCTCCGTTTGAATTAGTTTATGGAAGCAGTCGGTTTTCCATGGTGATGAAATCACCATGCTGAGAAAGTAAGGAGAAACTGCTACCAGCCGCCAGGTGAAAACATCCAGGTTTCTAATTGCATATTAAATTGCTGTTTGCACTGACAGTGATTACAGCCGGGAGCACTCCAGGTACAGCTCCGAACTCCATTTCAAGCAAGTCACTGCAAAACCCGATCGGGCGGCAGCTGAAAGTTACGGTGAAACTCTGAAACCGATCGCTGGTACAAAGGCACAGCGGCAGGAGCGCCGCAACTCCCGAAAAGCTCCTCCCCTTCCCTCCTGAAAACATTAATCCGTGCTGGATTGCTGAAACTCCTGTTACCGAGTGCTCGGCACTGATAGGCAGGTGTTGGGAAACTCGTCCCAGGTGTTCCTACAAGTGCTCGAGAAGCCCTTAACGGGTTTTTTTTTTTTTTACTTACAGTCTCTCCGCATTCCTGGGAATATCCCTCGGCACAGTTTTGAGTCCCAGTCCATGACAATCCACGTTGGAAGCAATACACGTACACTTATGCGGGCATCCTCCAACAGGCATCCAACTCACGGAGCTCCAAAAGCTCAGGATCGTTCCGAGGCACAGAAACGCGCTTCTCCCACCACACAACATGGTTCTCGATGGCTTCAGTGGGTATAAAAGTGAGCGCGAGCAGCCGGCCCTTAAAGATGAAATGCCTCTAAGAAAAAGGGGAAAAGAAAACAAGAGGCTCTTAGTACAGCCCAAGGGAACCCACCACTGCCATCATCGCCGGAGCACCAGCAAAGCTTCAAAGGCGCCCGAGAAGGTCACGTTAGGTGGAAGAAGGTGGGGAATTGCCTTTCGGGCTCAGGTTTCTTTCTGTTATCTACGAACGGTACCAGAAGGCAGATAGTTTAACAGAGCTCGAGCCAGATGCGTCCTCAGATGAAAGAGAACCCGGGAGCGGAGGCAAACACACACAAAACATCCATCGGGAGCGGCGGCAACCTCCAAAACAGCCTCCTCCGCTCTGCACCGCCCCACCTGGGCCGGGCAGGTAACCCACGGAGGGGACGGCCGGGGCTTCGCAGCGACCCCTCCGCCGCGGGCCCGCCCCCGCCGCGGGCTGTGCCGGAGCCGTGCCGGGCTGTGCTGTGGCCGTGCCGTGCCGAGCCGAGCCGAGCCGTGCCGGAGCAGCGCTGCCGCCGCTGCCGAGCGCGGAGCGGGGATGGAGCGGGGCGCGCCCCCCCCGCCGCGCCATTGGCCGCCGCGCCTGACGTCACCGCCCGCCCGGGCCCGGCCCGCAGCGCCGCGAGTTCGAGACCCGCGGGGACCGGGACGGGAACCGGGACAGGGACGGGAACCGGGGCAGCGCGCAGCGGGGCCGGCCCGGGGACAGTGCCGAGGGGACGCAGCGGCGCCTCGCATCCCCTTCTTCCCTTTCCCGCCCGGCGCCGCGGCGGGGGGACGCGGCTCCCGGAGCGGGGGCGAGCCCCCCGCCGGCCCCGGTTCGGGTTTCGGGAAGGAATGTGCGGGCTGGAGCACGGGAACGGGAGCGCAGCGGCTCCGCGCTGCTCCTGCGGCCGGGGAGGCTGCGCCGCCTTTTGTTGCCCGCGTTCGCTCTCCCCGAGTACCCCCTGGCGGCGGCTGCTCGGCCGGGACACGGGGACACCGGGCTGTGCTCCCGCCGGGGACACGGGGACACCGGGCTGTGCTCCCGCCGGGGACACGGGGACACCGGGCTGTGCTCCCGCCGGGGACACGGGGACACCGGGACACCGGGCTGTGCTCCCCGCCGGGGACACGGGGACACCGGGTTGTGCTCCCGCCGGGGACACGGGGACACCGGGCTGTGCTCCCCGCACACCGCCGGGGACACCGGGGCTGCTGCTACGGTACAGCGCTCCGGGGACATGGGGACACCCGGACTGTGCTTCTCGCACATCGCTCCGGGAACACCCGGGCTGTGCTCCCCGCACACCGGCACCGTCCCTGTCCCTCTCCGGGAACACCCGGGCTGTGCTCCCCGCACACCGGCACCGTCCCTGTCCCGCCCCAGCCCGAGCGCGTCCCGTCCCGGGACTCCGCTGGGGTCACTGCTGGGCTTCGAGCGCTGAAGTTCAGCACCGAAAGTTGAAACTTGGAAAAATGTGCTTAATAAGACAAAAGCAGGGTCCGTGTGCGTGGTCATTCTGTTCTGATTTAAGGCTCACATATTTTAACTAAAGAGGGCCAAAAAAGGCAGCACACCCCCAAAGTCCTAGAGCGCTGGGAAAGTGGCCAGTCCTGCCTGAAGGCATTTTTTTTAAGGTTAGTCTTGGCTCCTCAGCAGGTAGGGTCGCCCTGTAGTACACCATACACACAGTGACCTCCTGACCCAAAATAAAGCTGGTGGATCCACATCATGAACATCTGCCTGTTTCAATAAACCTTGTTTCTTATTTCACAGACTTAAAAATAGTTCAAAAGACAGGTTTATGACTAACTTACTTGGGAACACCGATAATCTGTTCTTTATCTGCATCACAAGGCTTGTGGTCCATGACTATGGAGTCTAGGCTCTGATCCTGTGGGTAAGGAAGTTTTCAATAAGGATCATGGCCAGCATTACCACAAAAGCCTCACAACGCTCCAAAGATTTGACATGGCTAAGTTACATTAGGATTCAGGTTCTCAGATGTGCCCAAAACATGCTCTCAACTTTTTTCTACAAATATTTAGTATTTTAAGTGAAGGGCTAGTAGCTAGTAGATCACCACAAGCTATGGATGTGGCCTTCCAGTTTGCAGTAGCAGATCCCAAATAACCTGTTCATTTCTGGTAGAATTTTCTTCATGTTTTGATTACTGAAGTTTGGAATTACCTGAGCCATTCCTGCCCTCCTGGATAGCTGTTTTTGCCCAAACCAGTCAAGTGTCCCCCTTCACAGCCAGCAAAGCAGCTACTTGTCTACTGCCTTCTGTAACGAGCAAAGATTTGGCGCTCAAGTGTTTCCCTGTGAAGGCAAATTTGTCAAAGAGCACAAGCAAGACCACAAGTTAACCTTCAACTCTCCTTGTCTTTGTCTGAAAAAGCAAGAAAGTTGTTTTTCTCATATAAAAGTGAATTATTTGCATGAAAAATTGTATTTGTTTATAGAAACCACCTTAATCAAGCCTTGAGATTCAACCCCTTATGAGAGAACCCAAAGCTCAGTGCAGTGGCCCCTGTATAGCAGTATCCAGCCCTGGAGCTCAGTGGCAAGTGACAGGAGGTTGGAAAATGCCCAGAGGGATTCGGCTGTCACCCCCTGAGCTTTATGCTGTTTCAGAAAAGATTAGAAAACACTATCCCCTCATCCATCCCAAATTCAGAGAGACCAAAAGCTTGGAAAGGCATGCATCACCCTGCCTGGATTCCCAAATTAACCTATCCTTTTCCAGATCAAAAGGCAGAGGGGAATAACTTTGACCACCAGCGTGAGCAGAAGTAAGTGGCAAAGCCCCAGAGGCCTGCCCAGCCTCAGTGCCCACAGCAGCCGTGATAAATGGGGGGTTCTGAGCCGTGTCCCTCTCCTTTTCCCTCTCCAGAGGCCAAGGCACAGCCAGCTCCAGGCATGTCACCGACACTCAGCACTATCTATTCTGAGGCCAGCACGCTCTGTCAAGTGTGAGCCTACAAGAGATCAGCTCTTGAACAAGGAACAGCTGGTTCAGACCAGGCA
Source organism: Pyrgilauda ruficollis (assembly GCF_017590135.1). NCBI lineage: Eukaryota > Metazoa > Chordata > Aves > Passeriformes > Passeridae > Pyrgilauda > Pyrgilauda ruficollis. The sequence goes on from NW_024530599.1 coordinate 3,578,815, forward strand.
GGACAGAAATTGCACTGCTTAGGAAGACAAAGTACTCGCAAAGCTCTGAAGTCTCCTCTGCACAGACTGATGGGGTACGCCCTTAGCTCATTCTGACACTGAAAATACTTTCCTTGGAACCTGACTTCCCTTGGCAGCCAGGCAACATCATTCCAAGGAAAGGCTCTTTTCCTGTTCTAGTTCACTAGCAATCATCTGCCCAGCCCTGAAGACAGCCCTAAGGAGAGGCACACACCCCTCGCCTCAGGATGGGGGTACAGAAGCAGTTGGATGCTCAGTAAATAAGATGATAGGCAATGCAGACATCATAGCAAAAAACAATATCCCTAAAACCTCTTCAACACTGTCATCCAAAGCAGTTGACATATTCCATGCTTCAGTGGTAATCCCTCACAATAAAATTTCCCTGAAAGACAAGTGAACCTGATTAAATGGCAGAAAAACGGATGAGCCAAAAGCCGAGCCTATCCTTGAAACATATTTAATTTTTATAAAAGCTAAGAGGCACATTCTCCAGCATTCCAGTTAAAGCAGCTCTTAAAGGGAGATGGTCACATAATCTCAGGACACACCACAGTGGAGCAGGGTGTTAACTCTGTTGGTTTTCCTTCACACACATCCCATAGCTCCTGGCTCACAGCAATTGCCACAGGCTGGCAAACAAGTCACTCTTCATTCTCTTTCTAGGGCATTGACAGAGGTCAGCACAGCAAGTGTAACACAAAACTGCACAAGGTTACAAATTATTGGATAATTTGAATAAATAAAGTGTTTCTTTCTAATATAAATACAAACTTAGGCAAGTTATTTTTAGGAGCCATCTAAAGCTGGACAGCTTTTATCTGTACTATTTCCTCGACTATTAGACACTACCAACATTTCCATATATGTAAAACCCCTTACAAACAAGATTACTATCAAAGGTGTGCTGTCTGCTCAGCAGGGATTTAAATCTTGCCTGCTGCTTCTGCAATAAGAAATATACTACAAAGAAATATAGTTTCTCTTAGTAAATTAGTAGTTCACTACTTAGAATATCTTTGAAAACTGACTAATACATAAATATTTGTTTTCAAGTAAGGAAAAAACAATAGCTTTGTTTTTTCCCCATAGCATGGGATGACATTACTAAGCAGATGTTCAAAGTATATCTACATTCAAGCAGTGCTGCCACCTAAGTACTTCTATAGCTGCCTTCTCTTGAGAGTCCACCATCAACATTGCCTTGGAATAGCACCCTCCACCCCAGCCCAGCAAAGCTGAGCTCTGGGAGCAGGGTGGGCAGAACCAGACAGAACCATCACAGCAGCTGCTTGGGGAAGGTAAGGGGGGGAAGAAAAACCAAAATAGAAATCGGGACAATTTTGAGCTTCCAACACATTCTTTGCGAAACACGCAAGCACAAGTGTTTACAGTTAATTTCAAGATAAATTACATGGTGTGTCATGCATAACGTCACCGTGTCCCTTGTTGGGGACTTCCTGGGCAGTTGTGCACAGGCACACGCTGTGCAGCAAGTGTAGCTTGTCTGAGAAGGGCAGGGCTCGCTGCACTGGTGCTGTGCATGTGGCCTGCACATGTGCAGGACAGCTGATGCCTCCCAAATGCTCATTTTTTAGCATGCACAATAGTCAGTTGTCTAGAGGCCTGATGGGAACTGGTCAGCTGGATGAAGTCCTGAAATCTCAAAGTTTATGGGCAACAAGTAAGACCTACTAAAGGAATCCAAGCATGTGGCACCCTGGTTGAAGAGCACAAGAGCATCAGTGCTGCAGGAGTACCTGCACAGCAGAGCAGAGCTTCCACCAGCAGCAGCCAGCAGGGTGGAGAGGAACTGACTAATTTTGATCACTTCAAAGGAATCAAGCCTTGAATCTTATCATAAGTCACTCTGAACAGCTCAAAGAGGAGCTCTCAAGCGCATCAGACACATCACAGGCTGATGTGTGCCTTTCAAACCCCGCCCGATTTTAAAGCCCGTGATGCAAGCACCGGGGCAGCGGCGACATACGGCGAGTTAAATAAAGTCTCCGAGCACATTGCCTAAAAAGGACATGAAGCAAAGCCTCGGGCACGCTGTCCTCGCCGAGGCTCTGGAGCTGGGTTTTCCCGGGAGCAGGCCGGGTTCGGTGCGAGCTGCCCGGTGCCGCCGTGCCGAGCCGAGCCGGGCCGAGCCGTGCGGTCGCGGTGCCCTCTCGCGGCCGCGCCGCTGTCCCCGAGCCTCCCGCCGTCCTTCGCCGGGCTAGCCGAGAAAACAGACGTTTGTTTTCTTTGTTAAGGGTGAGTTAAGCTGAGCAAACGATGTTTGCACCTCTGCCTCCGTTTTTAAATATTGTGTGTATTGAAATAAGCTCTTAAAATACTATGAAATTAAAACAGTCATCAGATCCAAGATGCTGCTGAAGGTTACTGCTTCCTCTGAAATAGCAAAGGGATTACAAAGTCCAGCCAAGGAAAGAAGCTTTATATGCCCTTCAAACAGGTTAAAATATCAGCAACCTGCACATCTTTAGTCAAAAATCCACACCCACAGGGAGAAGATGGCTCCGTGCCAGAAGGGTTCTGCCACTTGTCCCCTGGCACACCTGGGATTCACCATGTAAGACAAAAAGAGTGTGGTAACTTTAAACAACAAAGAATTTAAATGGGATTTCTTCCGCTTAAAACAGAACTCTCATGCACAGTAATTTGATAAGAGATCATGAATGAAACTTAAACCATCTATTTTCTCTCTTGCTTAGATTCAGAGACTGAATTGCAATTGTCCTTGAAATTTGGAATTCGTTTATTCTGTCAGTTTAATTCTAATAATGGATGGTATTAAATTCACTTGCTCCTTATTATAGTTTCTAATCTGCTATTGCTTCAGTAGTCAGTAGGAAGTAGCAGAAAGGCAACACAGAGATGGGATCATGCACCTTCACAGCTGCTGAAAATGTTTTAAATGTGTTAAAGAATTTTAAATTACAGCTTATGAAGTAAACAAAAAGTAGTTCCACTAAAAGCTTAGTAAATTAAATTAGGTTTTTCTGTATTAGATTTGTATCCTATATCAGAAACAAGCCTTCCACATTATATCCCCTCTGCTGCTCACCCTGCCATATATTCCATCAGCTCTGGAGCATTAACAATATATTGAGTTACCTGTCTCATGCACACACAGCTTGCTACAGCTTTTTCTGCTTCATGCTCAGCATTTGAGTAAATGAATGACCAAAAGAAGGAAAAGACAGGAAGCAAGCACTACTCTTATATGCTTTTACCACAGAAAAGCCTCTTAATAAATGAGCATTTTCTTCTTAAATCTGCAATCCATATGAACATGGCTTGCATGTAGCAGGCAATACTCAAGAAATTTTCTTCTATTTACAGAGAGTATAATAATCCTGCAAGGAAGTATCAAATTAGTTGGAAAATCTAAATAATTTCAATACTTATGAAACATATAAAAGGGCCAGGAGGTCACAGCATGGCATCCTTTCAGGTTTGAGGGTGTTACTTTGGATACAGAACATAGCAGGCTTGGCAATGGTTACAGGACAGATCAGAGAGTCAAAGTGTACAACCCATGACCTTCACTACCACATGAAGGACTGCTTTAGATTCAGTTTGTTCTTCTCAGCTAGAAATTGTCACTAAGCAATTTTGAGAGATTCTGCATCAGAGGACATTTAGGGTTTGTTCTGTTGTTTGGTTTTTTCTAATTCAATACATAGTTCATTATTCAAGGCAATAATTCATTATTCATGGCTGTCTACACCAGCAGTTGTTAAAACTCCCAAACAGAGGGGCACAAATCATGGCTAGAAATTTGAATACAGGCTTCTTGCTCCACCACTGAAGTGTGTTAAATGCTGAAGTCTTCAGAGCTGTAGGCCCAGAAGTGAACTCTTCTCTTGGACAAGAGCTAACAACTCCAAACTTTGGATAGAGACTGTCAGCTTTATAACCTAAATATTTAAAGTTTTAAATATTTGACTACTTCCTCTGTTTGGAACCCAAATCAGAAAGATGGGGCAGGACTTACCCTAAATAATGACCTTTCACATGGAAAAAGTGTTTATTACCTTGCATTGTCTTAGAGGACAAAACTAAGCTGCAAATTTTGGCATCTTTGGAGAAAATAAAGCATTCAAAGCTGTAATAAATCACACGTGTATTGTGATTGAATGTTATTAGCACTTGCACTTAGAGCAGTGCCACTGCCACAGTGTGAAATGTTCCATTACCTCACCCTGGATGCTTCACATGACCAATGTGTCGAGCAGAACTGTCTGGTTTTGAAGCATAAGTGCCTTCCTAGAATGTTTGCTTCGAAAGGTGCAGCAAGAGAAGTTAAAATATCATTTAGCATGTGCTGGCAACAGGGGTGTAGGTCTTCACCTACTCACAACAGAGTGGTTTCCTACCATGGACTTGAAAAGTTCAATAACGTCAGAAGTTAAAAAATATGTTCAGTGCAAAGCTAAGGCTGCTAAATCCCCATTTTGCCAACACAGTCACATTAAAAATTCTTCTGAGCACAGAGAGGAAATATCTAGTGCTTAAAGCAGGAACCAGAAAACCTGGATTTTGTTTTTGTGTTACTTAGGGGCTATGACCTTGGCAAGTCAGCCTTCTGGCCCCCATTTAGTAGTTTGTAAAGATTTATAATACACACCAGGTTATAGAGCAGTCTGAGCTTTTCAAAGCATGTTTCAAGAATTATTTTTTCTGTCTAAGTTAAAGTCTACATTAAATATAAAGAACTAAAAGTATTTTGTAAATATGCAATGTTTTATTAATGTGAACATTTTGTGGTCTTTGACAGTAGAAAATTTTTTTTCCCTTATGGATGTCTTTTAATGGATATGGTAATTGAAAGCAAAGTACTGTAAAAAATTCCAACTTTTCCCTGTAAGTGCTTACATATGTATGTACATTGATCTGGAAGGCTGTAGAACAGTATTTTTAACAGTACTCTTCAATATCTGCTCTGCATGTTGTATACAAGGCATGGAACACCAAAGAAAAGGATCTGAGAGCATTTTATGGAATTTTCCACTTGAGAAGATTTGCATATCTAGTTAATTCATTTTGTAGATTTCTGCATGTTTGGGCTTTCTAATTCCACATACCCAACCCCCAGGGGGAAAAAAAGGACAAGAAATTTCCCAATGAAACCAAAACCATCGGCACAATACTGTGACCACTGCACAGAGCAGAAAGGATTTGGCTGGTCTCCGGGCTGCACAGCCTTCCTCAATTTATTCCAAGGCAATTCCTAATTTATTCCAAGGCAATACTTGGAAATAAACTCCATAATGGTTATTCTAAGGCATTGGAATTGAAGATTTCAAGCTCAGTCTTGCACTTGCTATAGAAAATTGGTAAAACCCACTGGAATGAGAGCAGTCTGTATTCAATGTGGTTCCTAATTGGAAACCAGATGCTGTTGGTTTAATGAGGTTGATGGGCACAAAAGACTCCAAAGTTTTACTTCCAATCTTGTTTCCACTTTCAGGAACAAAAGAACTGGTCTGCTCAAACTTTTGAAGTATTAAGAGAGTTTAAACATGTTTAAAGTACAAATGAAAGCCTTAAATGCTAACGTTCCTTGTTAAATAAGGATCAGTAAATAATGTGTTTAGCCTTGAAATAAAACTTCCTTGTGATCATGGTTGTCTTTTCTCAAGGGAAATTGTTTAGGAACGTTGGGATTAAAAGGGCAACTGTGCTTCCTTTAATGAACGTACAGAATATGGAAAGAAAAGAACAGAATTGGAAAATAAAGCTTCTTTTGCTGGTGGCAAGCAGTAGGCCTGATTTCAAACACAGTTTAATTTTATGACATCATTCACTGTCTCTGTGGAAGAAATAGGAGAAAACTCCTGAAATTATGTAACTTTATATGTGAACTCTGAGGATTCCATAACCTAATTGCTTTTCTATCATTTTCTCTTCAAGAAGTACTGAAGCATTTTATGATTCACCCTCAACAACCCTCTTCACAGAGAATACAATTTACAAAAGAAAAGGCCTTATGCTATTAACCTTTTACTTCTTGAAAAAGGTCTCTGAATGTCAAAATGCCAATTTGCCCTATAGTGACTCTAAACCCTGGCTTCATAGCCAGGATGATTTCTAAGCTTGAGGTTTTATGCCTTAGGAACCCACTCCATACCACTAAAATTATGCTAATGCTATTGTAGATTACTATTTCATTATGAAGAGTCTAAAAGATTTAACTTTATTATTCCCTTTCTTTAAAATGTCTTTTACTGGAACTTGTACCTTGTTTAATGTCTGTCATAGACAATCATTTACCCTTAAGCATGGAGAAAATCAAAATTCACATCACAGATAGAATTCTTTTCCAAGATGCTGTGCAGAAAACATATTTCAAGTTTCAATACAACAGCTAAATATCTGGCAAAAGCCTTTTCCCTCCATAACTACTGTCAAACATAATTATTTACAACTTCCAATAGTTATTTTCACTTGCATTATTAAACTGATTTTTTAATGCCTCTTCCTTCTCATTTTAGCTTGGCCAGTGGAATTTTGGTCCCACTCTGCAGGATGCACTGCCCCTGCCTCCCACACCATCCCCAACAGTTCTGTGTTTCAGGGAGCACAGCTCAGCACTGAGCCTTTTGCCTTTTTCCTAATCTAGAAATGAAATCTGATATAATTTTAGCAAGGAGAGAATAGAAAAGTGGATCTTTATTTGAAGGCTTTTGTGGACATCTTTCCATAATTGCCCCTGAAGGCCTTCAGATAAAGATCCACTTTTATATTACCCTCCTTACTAAAATTATCTGGAGTCTCAAGGCAGGCTGGGATGGGACGCAGCTCCCAGGTCGGGGCTCTTTGTGCTGTGACAGCTTTGCCTTCATTCTGCACCAGCTGGTGAGCACAAAATACCAGCTGGAGCACTTGGGCATGGTATTTAACTCTCCTGAAGTAGATGGAACAGGAGACAGTAACCAAGAAAGTGACTAAACAATTAAGCATCTGAGGGAACTAAATTCAAAATATACGACCACAAAAAGGAAGCGATAGTTATTCTGTTACTGGACATTACAATAAACTAACAAAGTGGAAAGTAATTGCTGTAGGAAGCCTGGATTTCTGGTCACTCTTGATCAGTTTGAATTTAGGATGAACATTTCTCCACCACTTTATTGTCATACAACTGCTTCCTTGTGCCAAAATGTAAGCAGTAATTCCAGAAATAGGACAGAATTTGTCTTTTGTAAACGGGCGACCTGGAACAGGTTCAAGTGCATCAAGTGCAAATTTATGTGGTTAGTGGGAATTTTTCTGGCAATCTAATTATCGAAGTAGCATTTTTAGAGCCTAAAACAGCCAGGAGACAGAAAATGTCATTTTAGAAAATGTCAAACAAAGGCTTTGAAGTTTCAATTGGAAGTCTAAACTGTTCTCTTCTCCATTTCACACAAACAAGTTTTTTTTTGACCCATCATTTTGAACTGGAAATCTTTCCAGCGTAATTAGGCAGAATAAATATGCAGGGGCAAAGGTCAACTCCTGGAACAGAAAAGGGTGTTGGGATCGATTGGAAATTTATTTTTTTTTTTTAATCAGAACAAGATATCCAGTGGGAGTATAGTCAGATATTTTGACTACAGTTAGTTGTAACATCACTGCTTACTGACACCTTGAGTCTCTTCCTCAGGACATAAATTACTACTGCCCAAAAAAGGCCAACAGCTCTGGCTGGTTCCATGTTATCGCATTAACTTCCATTATTCAAACTCAACATTAGCTTCAGTTCTCTCTCATGCCACTTCCCAGTGTTCAGCTAACATAAACTCATAAGGTTTGTACAAAATACATCCTGAATTCAAAATTACACTTGAGCCTAGACACATGCAAATCCCCATCCAGTCTGGTGGGTATTGTGGCAGTAGCTCTCTCTCAACGCAGCTTTTAGGCCAGCCAGCTTGAGCCATTGCTACCACAAACCTTTCTGTAGAGCCTGGCATGAGGAATTAATACCACCACCTTTTAGTGATGTCAAATTTACCATGCCCACATAAAGACAACAGGAAGTGTGCCTTTGTACCTTGTGTATTTTGAGACAGCACTCAGCCAAGTTAGACTGCAAGGTTTCCCTCCAGGGGCTCACCTTGATCCTCACTGCTATTCCTCATTTTGCTGACATTTCAGAAAGACACTCCCAGCAATGCCAGAGCATCTCTGTGCCCTCACAGTCACCAAATTCTTGGTCAATCTTCTCCTGCAGCTGGGTCACCCCTGCTGTCACTGCCACCCTCTTGGAATTTCAAGCCCTTTCTTGCTCCAAGTTCGGGGTGAATAAAACTCAGGGGGTGAATAAAGTTCGGGGTGAATAAAACTCATTGTTTTTGAAGCCTCACTCTGAAGCTTATTATCCTTATCTATTACCAACTCACAAGATGGGAACTCTCTCTAACAAAGTCAAGAAAGTGACCTAAAATGGTGTCTGTTCAAGGCTATTTAAGTCCCAATTACCCAATAAACAGCTGACATCTATATTATTTATGCTTTTAACCCAATTGGGATCACCCAAAACCTGCAATGCGGACATCCTTCACCCAGTTAGAGAAAACCAACCAGATTCATGAAGAAGAAGGAAGAAGAAGGTGCAAAAAAGACAACCAACCCACACCCATAATTCCAGTGCTTTAATCAATTTTGGAAACCTTCTCCACAGCCCCGGGTCAAATGCAGTGTTCTCCTGAGGGTCTGTGCCTTTCAGCACAGAAAGTTTAAAATTCTCAGCATCCAGGGTTCCCACACCACCCCTGCTCCCTAAGCTGGGTATTTAAAGCAAGAGATGCAGCCCAGGTAGGCAGGGGCTCACTTCTCCCTTGCTGACCTTGGTTAGAACAAGCTGCTCCTGAATTCTGGGCTGGTGCCAACAATGCCTTGTTCCATCCTCTGTTCCTGTGATTTGATTGATGTGATGAAAAAAGCATTATTGGAGACTGGACTGAAAAGAGAAAGAGGTTTCTGAAAGCTCAAATGAAAGGCGTATTTAGTAACATTTTAGGGAGATGTACGCTGGTTATAATGCCCTGCTGTGCTTCATTTTTTTTTTCCTTAGAAAATATTAAATCTCTCAAAAAAAGCAAAGTGTTTCTGTACCAAAGTTACAGAGGGAAGAACAGGTAGTGAGAACACCCAGAGCAAAGGGCTTCCTGTGTACATTTAGCCCTCCAAACGTGAACTAAAACCACTGTATTTGAAATAAAGTTTCATGAAGTTACCCGCGCTGACACCACACACTGCTGCCACAAAGCCATTCTGTCACACCTGACCATCAGTTTCCCTCAGCTTTCCACCATGGAGCACTTGGGAGTTATTTTTATCTGACCTCCAGAAAAGGCTTTAGGTGTTGTAACATCTGGAATTTTCACATTCACTGCAGCCCAGAGAGAGAAGTTGCTGGAAATGATGACCCACAGTGTAACAGGGAGCCACAGTGGATTGTCAGCATCAGTAAGGGTTGCAGCTCTGAACCAACCTGCAATTCTTTCAGAAGGCTCAGGACAGCCATCTGGAGATGCTGCTGAGCTCCAAGACATGAGCAAGGCTGAATTCAATGCAATTAGAGCTGGAATTTTCACCCCTGAAAGAAACTTCTCTGCCTTCTAGGCTGCTGCAAAACCAAATACCAAGTAGTTCATTATGCTCCAACTGCACAGACCATTTGTCAAGACAAAAAGAGAACATGGAAAACTCAGAAATGAAAACTCAGCAGTGTCTTCAGTATGTACAAATATCAAAGAGTAATCATCTAAACAGCAAGTGCAAGAGAGACCATGGCTAAGCTCAGGAGGTACCACAGATTCAGTTTTCTTTTTACCATCCTATCATCATCTCCCAAAGAAAGAAGAACTGGAAGAATCCTGCCCTTAAACTTGGGCAACAATACAAAGACTAAATTCAATATTTGAAAGCACTGTTCAATCATCTTATTGCTGCCTCAAAAATCTTTGTGGAAAGAGATCTTTAACTGTGCAAAATAAACTTCTGAAATCACTCCTCTAAATAAGTACATATTAGAACTGTAGGGATTTTTCTTCCTCAGTCCTTAAGTTCTGTGACTATACACCAGGAAAAGATTTGTTCTTCCTGTTGAAGTTTATTACACATAAAGCCTCATTTAAAATTCTTAAGTACACTGGCAATAATAGAGCCATTCCAAGAAATGACAGGGAATGTTTTTAGAGAGCAGCAGAGTTACAAAATGCAGACTAAGAAGAAATGCAACCAGGATGAAATATGTTAAGCTGTATACTTTGGGTATTACTTGTGTATACAGACACAGAAACACCCAGATTTTGCAGTAGGCCTCTTGACCCATTCCATAGAATTATTGCCAAAATCTTTAAGTGTTCTGGGTCTGCTTAATGCAAATATTTTGGTTGTAATTATTGATTACTTCACTCTTTTTTCAAATCTTGGAGACATAGTTTCCTTCAACTTCTTCGAAACTAAGAACTCCAACATCTGTAAGACTGCCTTTATTCAGACTGCAAATACTTTAAGGAACAAAAAAAATAGTTCATAAAAATCACAAGAAAGTTTGTGGCTTTCTGGGGATTTTTTTTTTTTAGTGGCAATTTTTTGTTTTATTTTTTTACTATTAAAGTTGATTTTCACTTTGTTAAAGTTCCATTATCATCATTTTACTACCAGTTCAACATTCATCTGTCAAATTGAACTCATTGCTACAAATTGCTTCTCAGATAATAGATACCTAAAGCTTTCCTTGAACAAGATATTCAAAGTGCATTGCATCTGAATTACCTGCTTTGTAACTATGTCGACTTGGAAAATGTTAGGATCAAACTAATGAGCACCTGTATGTGCACATTATTTATCTGTACACACAAAAAGAATAAATCTTGAACCATTACTCATCTGAAAGTGGTTTCCAAAATTGCAGCACAATCACTTCGGAGTCTTCCTGAGCTGCAGAAGAAGCTCAGCCCTCTTAATGCACAAACCAATAAATTCTGCAGAGTTATTTCAGCACTCATCTGGATTAGCTTTTGATGTCTTCCTGGGTGAAAAATGTAATGTAGTTTTCACTGCCTATTGCTTAACTTTTAGATATTTACCTTTTATATATTCCCTGTAAAAACAAAGCCCTCAGATGCAATGTAAAAATAAAAACAATGCATCACCCATGAGAATAAAAATCAATACCTTAACTAGATCTTTTCACACTTTCCACCGAGTTATTTTCATCCAATATTAGGAAGGAAAAAATGCAGAAATTGCAACTTGTTCCTGAACTTATGCACTCACTGCCCTGACAATGATCATTTTCACTACTGTATAGTGTTCAGTACAGAGTGTTTGTGATCAGTGCTCATCACATTGATACAATATAAGAAATTTAAGATGATTTTTCTTTATCAAAATATTCAGGAAACTATAGAGAGTAAATGGAAACCTGGAATTTAGCCTTTAAAGGCTTATGGAAGTAATGACAAAGTTCACTAATAGTGAACAGCCACACCTTTTCACAGATCTTTACTGATTTATCACAGGTTATCAACAAGGCTCACTGAACTTCAGGAAAAGATATTTTTTCCAAGTCCCTTTCAATTCCTGCCTCCAACAGCTACTCTCACCTCCACAGAGGGCCCTCCCAGCTCGGGGTTGCTCTTCCCTTTGGAGCATTTTGATGAGCACAAAGTCCAGGAGTGAATTCAGCATTTGATGTGCTGCTAACAGCAGCTTGCTGCCTACATTTCTATTTTTTTAGTCTCATGCCACAGACCTCCTTCAGACTCGGTTCACTGTAGCCGACTCTCCATTCTGAATGTAGAAATGCCAAGGTTAGGCAGCAGCACCAAGGCAGAGCTGGCAGTTTTCAGTCCTTGTGCCCCGCTCTCAGTGTGAGCATGCACCCAAACCCATCTGCCTGAATGTGCAACCCCTGTGGCCCTGCACAGACACCAGCACACTTCAGACCCAGTCCTCAGCTGCACGCCATGAATTCAGATTTTACAGATCCACTCTGCACCAGGATCTTTCTAGGAATGAGCTGTAACAGCTCAGTGTGCTGCAAGAGAGGAGAAGTCCTTTCCACGCATGACTCAGGATTTCCTGCCCCAAGTGAAGGGTGGGATTGCTGCTGCTGTGTGCATCTTCTCTGGAGCTTCAGGCTGCTCCCAGAACAATGCCACAGCTCCAGCAGCCCCAGCCATTGGACTGGTGCTTCCTCACCTCACTGCAGCCTCTCCTTGCAGAGCTGCACGTGGTGCAGCAGCACAGAGCTTCCACAGCCTCACGGGAGCTCATTTCAGGGGACAGCTGCTACAGAAAGATCCTTATGGACCTACACAACCCATTTATTACAATTAAATGCTCATTTTATCTTTGCTGCCTGTCACCAAAAGCAAACATCAAGTCAAATGGACTGTTTAAAACATAATTGTCACTGCAGTGGTATTTATTTTGATACTACAAAATTGTATAATTATTTCTTCAATTTCTAAATTCTTAATTGTCACATTTCTCTTTATATTTTCTTTCTAGCGAAAAAAGGGTGAAATGTGGTGTTGCATTTTAGTTAAATGGTATGCTCTCACTCCTCCAAAATGTACAGTTTATTCCAAGCTGTGTTCCTGCCCTGAAGTCCTGTGTCTCTGTAATCCCACTGGCCCCACTCTTACTCCGCACCCACTTTGAATCTCCCTGGTGGTATTTATTTTGATACTACAAAATTGTATAATTATTTCTTCAATTTCTAAATTCTTAATTGTCACATTTCTCTTTATATTTTCTTTCTAGCGAAAAAAGGGTGAAATGTGGTGTTGCATTTTAGTTAAATGGTATGCTCTCACTCCTCCAAAATGTACAGTTTATTCCAAGCTGTGTTTCTGCCCTGAAGTCCCGTGTCTCTGTAATCCCACTGGCCCCACTCTTACTCCGCACCCACTTTGAATCTCCCTGTTAAGCTGTGCGAGGGAGACCTGACTCTCTCTTGGCCCTTCTCTCTCCCAGGCTCTCCCCTTCCCCCTCAGTAGCCATGCTGTTCCCGGGGGTGGGACCCCCAATAATCCCCCATCAATCAGCACCTCAGAATCCGTGTGTTCTCCTTGCCTGCCCGCTGCTCCCAGCGAGCTCACAGCCTAGGGGGCCCTCCAGGGAGCTCCCTGTAATGGATGCAACAGATCCTAATTCCTGGTGCACAAACACTGCTCCTACTAAAATAATCTGTCCTGACCACAGCTGCACAACAGCCCAGAAGAGAAGGCTCTTCACTTCTCACCTGAGCAGCACAGCAGTAAGGCGAGACCCAAGGAGCAGAGATGCCTCAAGGTGAACGAGCAGAAGAGCAAAATGCAGGATGACAAATCCTGGAACAGTGATGCAGAAGGACAAATTCAGGGAACACACAGCAGGAGCTTTGCACATCAGTTCCCTGTTCCAACACCCATGGAAAGAAAATCTATCATACAAGGAGGGACCTCAGAACAGCACAATTCTCAGAGTGCAAGAACAAAACAGCCACTGAAAGGCTCAGCTTTAGCACTAAATCCTGCCCCCAGGTAAAATTAATTGATTATATTACTAGAGACAACATCTTCTGTAATAGGAACCCCACCAAAATCAAATAATGACAATGACATCCTGAGTGAGAAAATTAGTGTGGTTAAATATTGCCATGAGGTAACTGCTTTTGGCAAAAAAACCAAAACCAACAAAACCCAACCTGTTATGGTAAGGTGATTTCTTTCTAAAATACTCAATTCAAACTAGATCAGATGCCTGCATTGCATTCATTATTCACACACATCTTTCAGCTGAGGATCTGATGTCTTCAGATGTATTGATCTACCCCATAGGAAAAACTTGCCTGGAGAAGGGACCAGGTATTAGTAGACTTTCATTTATGGCATTGAATTTGCAGAATAGGTGTTGGAAATTTCAAACTAAAACCACCACTCTCTTGTCATTATTTTAGTCCACTTTTTCTCCTGTCAAATTAAGACATTTCTACATGAGTCTTAAACTGAACCAACTAATCAGAGTAGAGAGCCCTGTTTCTCTGCTCTCCTGGTGTACAAGGCTGTCCCATACTGATGCTGGCCACCAGAAACTGGATCTGTTAATTCCAGTTCCAGGACTGGCCAAGGTCTGTCAGCCTGTTTTCATGGACTTCCTGACTTGACAATTTTTACCTCCAATTTCAAATGGGAATTTCTTGTAGTCATAAGCAACTATTTGGCATAATAAAAGCATGATTTCTGATAAGACTTAAAAACCTACATGAAATCTCAAACAATTGTTATTAACAATGCACAAACACAGCAGAAGGCCTGGGAAATATTCCAGAAACACCCTCACTGGACCAGACAGGAAACATTCACTACCAGGATGAATGAGGTCCACACACTTAGTGTGGAGAGGACAGACTTGTCAGAATATTTTGAGTTTCCTTTTGAAGCCAGTTGTTAAGTCACTAAGGTATCCAGCCTCACCCCCTAAACCAGCCACTTCCAAAGCAGTCAGCAAAAGGAATCTTTAAATAGGAGTCATGTTTGTGTTGTCTTTGGGTTTGTTATTAAAAAGAAATAAGGAGGGAAAACTTGGCTTATCTTTCAGATGTCTTAGCCTTAAACTTCTTCCAAAGTGAAAGATAACTATCTGAAATTGTAAACATCACACACTTAAGGGATAATGCAGAATCCTCATTTTGGGAAAAAAAAACCCTAACAATAAAACCTCCTGCAACAATGCTAATACTATTCTCATTTTTCTTGTTAACAAATAATAACTTCAGTTACTGAAAAAAAAATTATTCATTAATGATGCTTTTGAAAAACCCACAAGGTAAAACTGTGCTAATTTTTCCTTATAAATATCTGCCTTCCTTCCTTCCTGCACTGAAAAACTCTCAGTGTGCTTATCAAATTTCAGGGTGAATGATAACACACTATGGAATTCTGTTTAATAGAATCACTGGTGGTTTTTATGGACACTCTGCATATGGAGTAACTTCTTACATGAACTTTTAAATATACTCCTAAAGCTATACTTCAAAGTTCAAATAGAGTGAAATTTCAACTTCATATTAAAACCAGTTGGATTTTTATGGACTGAAAAATGCTGGTAAAGTCCATACAGTCACATCCCATCGCAGGATATGCACCAACTTCAATAAAGCTCCAGCGTTTTAAGATTTAAGGAGATTCTAATTAATTACTAGGACAAATAGCTTTCTTTTTTTTATTTTTATTTTTTTTTTAGTGTCTAGTAACACCTAAACAAGCAATGAGTGATGGATGCTCCCATCAAAAATGTTTATACAGTAGTCTGGGCATGAGAAATTATCCCAGCAGATTGCAGAGGAAAGTGACAGCAAGAGCTATTGCTTCAGGAGTGTAGACTGTCATTCCTCCTCCAAGTGACATTATAAATCAGTGTCTCCAAGTATTCCATCTAAGGAATGCTGCTCCAGCCATGAAAGAAGCTGCAGAAATGCCAGAGGTGGTGGAACAGTGGGAGACTGCAGGTGGTGACATGACTGTCCCAGATGTGACAGTTGTAGGGACACTGAAAGCTTCAGTTTCAGTTGTTGATCACAGGTATTGTAGTAAGGTAGAAAAATCATAAAGAAAGGCTTCATAAAATCAAGGCTGCTCTCCTGGAATCAGTGACTGGCCTTGTCGAGCTAGCCCTTTGCAAGTTCCCACGTGAAAGCAATCCTGGTGTGAGCAGTTCATTAGCACAACAATCTATTCCTGGGTGAAAAACAACCACCACCTCTATAAACTGTTTTTACACTCTTAGATAGAAAAATTAAAACTATCTCTCACAAACAACTTTTCCTGCACATACACACTGGAGGTTTGAGTGCCCAAGGAATACAGAACAACAACTTGTTACAAACCAATAAGTAATTGGCAAGAAAGCTACTGACCAACTGGAGTCACACACAGGTCTGTAAAATTGTGTAAAAAGGAATTATGTGAATAAAGAAGGGCTTTTTTTTTTCCACCATGAAAAAAAAATAGAGTCCCATGTGATTTATTCCCATAATAGGCCATTTTTAAGGTGTGATTGAGGCAAGACTCATCTTTTCTGAAAACTTGTAGCTACATATTATATAGCTAATGTAGCTAATATGTGGCTACATATTATCTTTTGATTAAAAACTACAGTTTCCCCACCTGCTCTAAGCAGGGAACCCAGCGCTGCCCAGCCGTGCAGATTTCAGACCCCTCTGATCCCAGCGCGGCCCCGCAGGTGCTGGTTTGGCCCTGCTGGCTTTGTACTGCACAGGTGAATATTGGTTTGTGTCTGTGCCTCGCTCGGGCTGGCACTGCCCCACCAGAGCCCCACCCTGTGCCTGGGGCTGCTGGGAAGGAAGGAAGGAGTGAAACTGGTCTCTCACCCAGCAAATCTGAACTTCCTGCTGTTATAGATGGATAACGAGATGACTGGCTCTTGTAATTAAAAGATAACTATTGTGCAAATATTAAGAAAAGCTTTATTGATGTATAGTTATGTTATTGCAGTTTAGATGTCCTCTGCTCTCCCCATGGTTCCCTTTTCCCCCTGTACTGTTGCCATCAGACAGCCTGGGCTGTCTAGGACAGGGAGAAGAAGGCGTGCACGTGTGTGCCTTGCATGGGGCAGTGGGGAAGGGCAAAGCTTGGTGCTTAGGGGGTGGGCATGGCAACACCTGACTCCAATCGAGCTACAAGAAAGCAATCTCCACTGATAAATGGCAAAGAAGAGCTGACTGATGGATTTTGGAGGGGCCAGGGCTGGCTGATGCAACCCCCGGGGGTATAAAAGACTGAGCACCCATCTTGAAGATCAACCAGCCACGTGGTATCCACGAGGGCAGTTCCCAGCACTGCAACTTTTTCCTTATGTAGTCCTTTTGTTGTACTTTTGTCAAAGTTTAATAAACCTTTTCAAATTTTCAAAGTGAGCAGTTGTTTCTCACATAACCAAGCACATCCCCACGCCCACTGCACACAGAGCTGAGTGCTGGGTGCCATGGGCAGGTGAGGCACACAGGGGAGGCTGCCCTCCACAGGGGAGGCTGCCCTTGTCACTTGGCTCAAACCATTTTGTTTCCATTCTCAGCTGGTGCAGCTGCCTGGGAACAGGCTGCCCTCACCCCACATCCCTCTGCCAGGTCTGCAGGAGGAGTTCTCAGCTGAGGAACTTTCCTGGCAGGATGGCTCCTGCTCTCTGGGCTCACTGGGGAGCATGAGTCCCCTCATTTTTGCTGTGGAATGAGACCACACACAGGGAGTGGGGCAATGTGAATTGGTGACAGTCACAAATTCAGACACTGTAGGTAGCAGGAGGTATCTGTAGCTCCTCCAAGCACCTCTGCTCTCCTTTCTCCACATATTTTGGTCAATTACCCAAAATAATCCGACACAGACAGCTGAGCATCTCCTGCACCAAATGCTTACTGTGTGTGCAATTGATAAGTTTTCTTTTTAACTCTTTCAGCATTTATATTTCAATATAACTGGCCAATATACTCCTGCTTCCATAATCTAAGATACCTCACATGCTTGCCAGGTAGTCAGTCAGGGAAAGCAGCAAAGTTCTCAGATCATTACATTCCTCTAATTACTGATGCATGTGTTACGGGCACATTTTGGGTAAAGAGAAAGGAAAAAAAAAAGTAATTTGTTTCTTTCAAGCTCCCTTGTCTTTCTGAGGAATGCCCAGAAGAGCCAGCTGGCACTCACAAACTCTCACTACTTATTGCAAGACAAATGTTTACTTCCTTTATGAAGTGCTAAAGTAGCACATCACTGACAGTTTAATACCAGGACCAAAAGCAATTTCCTGCAGAAATCAAAAAAGTAACCTTGATTAAAACAATCAAGAACCAATTTTGAGACACTGAGTTATCTGCTGAAAAAAGGAAGACTAAAATTGAGCTCAAATTTATTTCTCTTCTATGGTAGCATCCTAGATTTCACTGAACAGGAAAATAAAGTTTCTGTTAATTAACTGCTTGGGAGTTTAACTAGTGCACTGCTGCTAAATGACACTCAGTGCTGATTCAGAGGGTGGTGGGGGTTTCTAACATGATGTTGTGAACAATCAATCGATTTCACATTCTAATAGATGTAGGACTTCCTTGTGTTTCCTATGTCATGAATACTCATCTCCCAGTGCTGCAAAGCTTTCTATTGCCCTGTTGTTTACTGTAATTGTGAGCCTAATTTTGAGAACACTTTTATCCAGTTTCAAGCTCATTAGCTGCTACACCAAGCCTGCTATAAGAAATTTGTGTTCCATGGGGATGGAAAAAAACCCACAGAAACAAAACCCAAACAAAATGCATCCAACCAAAAAAGGGCAATCTTTTTCAGTGCAAGACATGAACAAGAACAGAGTTGTACCAAGGTACACCCAGCTCATCTGTGGTCTCTCAGACTGATGCACACACACTGCACCCATTCCCCAACTCTGTACCAGAACTAGGAGGAGCTGAGATCCAAAGGTGGCTGTAAACCAGCACAGTTCGAAAATTTATTATCTTGGAAAACACATAAAATCAAAGTCAGCAAAGAAGAAAGCACCCCAAAATATTAAACCCTGGAAGTATTCACACTCACTATTTCTTCTGTGGTTTTCTGACAGTTTAACAGTTTCTGAGAAACTTTGATCCCTTGCCAATTGCTTCCTTTTCCCCGGATCCAGGGCAGCTTGCTGCAACCATTTCCTTGGTCTTCCAGCACCTCCCTTTTCCCAACTTCCTTTACCTTTTTACTCTGAGGCTCACTTTAGGATATGGAGACCCTGTAAATACATATTTATGCTTCTGTTCTTGCTCTGTAGCAGTATTTATCCATCTTTTCCATAGTAAGTCCATTATTTGATACATTCACAATTTGAAATGTGCTAATAAATTAAACAAAGGCGACAGAAAATATTATTCCTTGCATTTGTTATTACCAAGTTGCCATTGTAACTAAAATTCTTGAGTTTCTATAAATTGATAGGAGCAAAACAAAGTAACAGATTCAGGGTGCTCGGTTGTTCCAGTTTTATAAATAAGAAACTGAAAGGATGCTCAGAGAGCTCAAGACAGTAAAGGCTGCATTAAACTTTTTTCCTCAGGTGATCTTAACCCAGAAATTATTTTGTTCTACTCAACAGAGACTCTGAGAATCAGGAATTCAGAGCTGACAGGATTATTTTTATGTTTACACTTCTAGCCTATTTCAGATAATTAGAATGGTAGAGGAAAAATCCACCAGGGAGAGTTGAAAGCTTCAAACCAGTTTTTCTTTAAAAGGTGATTTATCTGTGTAGACTGAATTACAGCTGCTTCACAGAAACGTGGCCAAGGCTGGCAGCTGTGTCACTGCCAAAACCAGACAGTAACACAGGGCTGGCAGCAAAACTGGGGGTCAGTGGTGACACACCGTGAGGGCTGTGGCAAACCCTGCCCTGAGGCACCTGACAGAGAAAATGTGCTGGTCTAAACTGAAAATCCTGCCCAGAGACAGGAAAGAGCCATTCTCCCAAAAGGCATCGCAGCAGGATCACAAGAACAATATTCTCAGGACTGAGGAGGAAGAGGAGACTCACCTAAATCCTCAAATGGAGAAAAGGAAAAAAAAGGGGAAAAGATGGGGGAAAAACACTGAGGAAAAAGGCAGGGAAGAGAGAAGGGGAGAAGGGGAAAAAGAAGGGGGGAAAAAGGGGGGGGAAGGGGGGAAAAGGGAGGCGAGGAAAGGAAGGGTGAATGGAAAAGAAGGGGAAAATACGAAGGAAAAAAGAGGGGGAAGAAAAAAGGGGGGTAAGGGAGGGGAAAGGGGGGAAAGGAAAAGAAGGAAAAAAGGAAAAAGGAGGGGAAATGGGGGAAAAAAGAAAAGAAGGGGAAAAGAAGAAGGAAAAAGGGGGGATAAAAAGGGGTGTGGGGGAAAGGCAGGAAAGAAGGTGGGGAAAAAGGAGGGGGGGAAAAAGGAATTGGATGCAGGGTAACTTGCTAAGTAACTAACATGTAAATAGGTGAACTTTGCTTACACTTGAGGGTGTGGGCTAATCAGCAACCAATAAATTGATTTCTAAGCACTTCTTCCTGTGGCCTCAGGACATGAACTAAACCAGGTTGAAAATAATTTTAAAGATCTAATTAACTTATTAGCTTGAACTAAAAAAAGGTCTCTTCCTCATCACAAACAGCTGTAGGAGCCACAACAAAGCAATGTGGATGTTTTTCAGAAATCTAGAAAAGAGGGAAAAACTGTCAGGGCAGCAGGATCTCACTCAGAATCCAGTGTCACACCCAATGGTGACAATTCACCCCTCAGGGATGGCAGGTAAATTACAGAATACTGGGAAATACCTACTGCACATCCTTTAGTGAAAATATGTGGACTAGAGCTTCAAAACCACAGAAACTCTGCAAACTGCAAGAAAAGAGTTTTCTTGCAATACCATTCATTCAGAGAGTATTTTTAGAGATAAAGAAATTGTAAGAAGATAGGGGAGAATCTACTGAGATTCAGCCTGGGCATCACAGTCTACAAGCTACCAAGGCACAAAATATCTTTGAGAAACTCACCTGGGATAGGAATTCCTATGAATTCTTTATACAACTTAAAGGCATTGCCCCTGTGCAATTAAGCCAAGAGCCCTGAAACTCCCCTGGGTACCTCTTGCCCCACTAACACAATATCTTTCTTTAGGAACTCCACATAGCTCCAATATTATTCAAGACAGTAATTATTTTTGTTTTCATTCAACCAATTCTATGCAATCAAACATACTTCATAAGCATGCTGCTGGCAGTGTCTGGAATTAATGAAAAGAACAATACCAAAATGCAAAACTAACCAGATAGTCTGGATGAATACGGTGGCTATTAAGAAATGATGAGTCCAGATTCCTGCAGACAATTAATCAAGAACTCAGGCTAAATGAGGGAACAATAGTTAGGGGCAACAGTGGATTACAAACCCTGAGATAATACTCTTGAGAGGGCAGTGAGGGAACCAGCTGATTGCTGGAACACCCTCACCCACCCTAACCTGAATGTAGTCCAGGCTCCTGAGAGAAATGAGAATCACCCCAAAGAGGGCAGGAGAACAAGCACCAAAATAAGACTTGGGTCACTCTCGCTGCGTGGGATGTAGCCTGGGGGGAGGAATCCTGAGCACACAAAGAGATAAGAGATAAACACACCAGGGCTTATGTCAGGAGAGACCAGAAGTGTTCCTTCTCTGCCTGGTGGATAATCAGCACTGCACCAGGAGTTACTTTGTCACTACAGTGACAGATTCTTCACTAATGTTAAGGAACATTAGTGCAATATGGGGAGAGAAATACCATTTCCAGCAGTTGTTTATCACTAGGGAACAGCATGTAGGCACACAGTTAACACCTCTGGAAGGGTTTAGGAATAGAAAAAGGCACAGTGTAATTTTATTATTAAAATTATTATTAGTTTTGAGAACATGACACAATGTCCTAACTTGTAGCTTTTAGATATATTTTTATATACACATATATATATACACATATATGTATAAACATATATACATATACACATATATGTAAAAACATATATACATATACACACTACTACAACCTTTAGAGTTCGGGTTTGGAGTTTGTTTGGGATTTTTGCTTTGAGTATTTAGATTTTTTTTTAATCAGTACAGCATAAGGGCAGATTAATTTAATTTAGATTTTTTTCATAGATTATTATAGTTTCAAAGCTGAGGACTACAAGCTTCAAGAATTTACAGTTATACCACTATGAATTCAGCAGAAATAAACCCTTAATCATTTTTATTTCAAGCCTTATTTAAAATACTCATTTTCCTCTCCTGATAACACGTTCTTATTTATTGTTAATGTGGTAATAAGTGTTCAATAATTCCTTCTTACTCTGTCTGCATTCAACAGACAGATTATAATATCAAAGAGAAAATGATAAAAGTGGGCCAGCATTTGAAGTGGCCATGTATCTTTATGATTTTTTTTGGTGTTTGCATTTAAAGGTCAGTCCTACCTAAACTTTGAGAGCCAGGAGGTGGAAGCAGACCTCCCAAGTGGCATTGTAGACTTCCAGCCCACTGAAAAAGTGGAATAGCAGTTGGATAAAATAAAGTCCAAAACCACAGCTGCCCCATGTAGATTTTACCTATGTGTTATATAAACCAATTTTGTGTTTTCCTGGCCCAGCTTCAAAGTTATTTTTCCTCTTTGGAGGATAAGAAGACCTTAGACAAGCAGTTGGTTCTTCTTGGGGTATTGTTAAACACTGGAATTATGGGAGATGAAAAAATGTCTGCTGTCCCTTAAGCAGAGCCTGGTTTTGCCATCAGAAATGCTGAGTTTGGGTATTATTTAAGAATATTTTACATTTCCATGCTCATCTCACAAAGTTTCTTAGTGACCAGTGACATCTGTTATGATCTCAGTGAGATCTGAGGCTGAAGTTTGATATGGAATTGTGGCTCTCCATTTGTTTGAAGCTTTAAGGCTCAGAACTTGAGGGAATATTTCCAAAGCTTTGTCAATGCCCAGAGCCAAAATCTCCTCTCCAAAACAAGAGAATGAGTAAAACCTTTGGGTAATAAACACAGTGACACTGATGTATTTTTTAATAACCTAAACACTTCATTTAATACTTTGTTGGGCCTGACAATGAAATTGCCAGCTACTTATTCACACAGTCCACCAAATCCCAAGATACAGGCTTCTGTTAATCCTCTGAAACTTCTGTACTACATTTTATAATCCATTCACTACACTAACAACTAACTTGCCAAAAAGCAATAATCTTCCTGGTTTTCAGTATTTCTGTCTCAGCTGGAAGAACACTCTGCCCATCGTGCTTGTGAGGAGACTCACAAACCACAGCTATCCTGCCATGGCAGAATGAAACCCTGAACTCCAGCCTTGCAGAGGGGGGGACAAAAAGCTGGAAAGTGATCCATTTCAGAGAAGACCTCAAAAAAAACCCTGCCAATCTCTGTAAGGTCACTTCAGTGCTCTCATTGTTTATAGAGCTTACATATTTAATATGAAGAATGTATAATACCGCTAGAATCGTCACTTTTAATAAACATCTATTAAAATGAAAGTTGAAATTAGTAACAATAATGAAGTATTGTAAATTAGTTGTTACTTCTCACATAGCAGGTGGTACAAGAAACCAAAAAGTTTTCTTCTCTGTCCCTGTAATCTGGCACCCACACCAGTTAGAGCTGAGGATGGTTTCAAAGAAACACCTTAACCTCCATCCAGGTGAATGGTCTGAGCTCCCAATTTCCACAGCAGCAGTGTTACATAGGAAATAAAGCAGCAGGAGCCACAAACCTCTGCACAAGGTGCTCCGAAGTGCATCTGAAGCCTCCCTCAAGACAGGCAGCAGCTCCCGTGCAGCTCAGGGAGGGATCAGTGTTTGGCAGAGTCCTGCCTTAGACAATGGTTGGAAAGTTAAGTTTTTGTCCTTTGTTTTTCCTTTTCCCAAACATAAACTTCATTTGCAGCTTCCAGCCAATGGGAGCTTTTCAGTTGTAATATTTTCACTCATTTAAACCTTCAGTGCCCTCCATGTGCACAGGTCTATGTTAAATTAAATTTGATCAAGTGCTGCCTTGACTGTTTCACACTGTTTGACCTCAGTTGAGCTACAGAAATTGGCCATAATTCAGGGTCTTCCAGTCATCACAATTACATCTCATAAAAGCATTTTTGCTTTCTGTTTATCTTAAATGGATTATAAAATTGAGTGGGGCAAGCACACATACACTGAACTATTTGACTTAAGGACAATTTAAAAGAGAGATGAAAATTAGATAATGCTTTTTCTGTTGCACAGTGTAGGATTAAATGGTTTGTCACTTTCTACTTCAATAAAGTGAATGATTTCAAATAATGCTGCTAACATCAATATTCAGTGGAGTACTAAATTGGCTTTTCAAAATATTGCTCACATATTTACAAAAACCATAAAAGCTCATAATTCTCCCTGTTCTCTCTTTGCTGTTACATTCCATCCATTAAGTCCCTGAGACATCCATTCCACAGCAAGACAGAGTTGATGTCATTCATACACAGCCATTTTTCTAAAATTAATTTGGTTCCTGCGCAGCCAGTGTGTCAGCTCTCATAAAAAGCAATTACACCACACCACAGAAGAGTTCTCAGACATGTTTTTTTTTTTGAAAGCTACCAAGAATTTAACTTTCTATATGGGAAATTTTACTTAACTTTATAATATAGCTTCATCTGGACACCTTTATACCTTTGCTGATCTGTTTAAAGGTTTAAACTTCGGAGCTGTTACCTGGAGCAGCCACAGCTCCATAGGGATCACCAGCATTGCTGGTTCCATTTGTACCTGAAAAATCACAATTCCTGACCCCCAAAAATAAACATTTCATGTTGTTCTTGACGTCCAAGTTATCTCAAAGTAAGTTCCTAACCTGCCTACCCTCTCTGATGCATTTGAGTCACAGCCTCCATGCCTCTGTATTACTGGCAATATTATATCCTGAAGGTGAAGGAGAGATGAACTCCAACCTCAGCATCCACCGAGCCTTGAGCTTCGTTTGTAATGGTGCTGATGCTCATTTAAATTGCTTAAAACATTTGTTCAGTTTGTTCTTATGCTCTAAGATAAGCATAAGAACAAAACTGATTTGAACATAGTAAAATCAGTAAAGCAAAAGTGTCTTCAGTGAACGCTGAATCTGCAAAGGAGGAAAAATCTGTGTGAGGAACCACAGCACAAAGAGTTCAGTGAAATCTAGGATCTTCCCAGCTTCCATCAGCCCAAGTGTTTTGGTGTTTCACCTGCCCCATGGTCTGGGCAGGTGAGAGAGAATGTACCTGGTGATCTCCAGTGTGACTGGTTTAAATACACTGTCCCAGAAACAACCAAAGAGAAAGCTCAGCTCCCAGTGCCCCTGCCCCATCCTGGGAGCTGTTCAATTCTCTGCTGGCAGTGTGTTTGTTTTAGAATCTGCTCAAGTTCATTCTTCAATTTTCATTTTCAGTTCTCTCATACTGTATTTTTCTTTCTGACATTTTTGTTATTTTATTAACTGCTATGCATTAAAGTGACAGACTGCAAGAAAACAAATGGACACTAAGATGAAGCACAGCCAAAATTCTGGAACACTGGTGAGATTGTTGAAGGTGATGAAGGAAGAGAGAGTTGCAAATGACTCTTCTGCAGAGGAGCATAGCCAGAGCTCAGAGCAGGAATCCAAGGACACTGCCCAGAGCCATCAGCAGCACACTCCTTGGAGGATCATCTGATCAGATCCTTCCATGGAATGGGAGTTGCCAGCACTGCAATCATCACTAGAGTGCATGTGGCAGACAGCTCCTAAATGCTTTCTTTAAATTGACCTGTGTATATTCTGGTCTGAGTGAGAAAATTTCAGAAAAAAAAATTTCGTAGACTATATATTAAAATTATCTTTTATGTTTTACCCAATTGCTTGAACTCTGGAGCTGTTGGAATTCAGTTTCTTGTTCCTTTCAATATGAAAACTAGGTTTAATAACGGTTCATTAATTATACTGTTAGTTACAGAGGACAATGTCCTGTGATAGCATTTTTAAGCTCCAGACCACACCAACTAAACCTTAAAATCTTCTGGACCAACACCAGTTTTCACAGACATAAAATCTATGGGTTTTTTTAGATATGCAAAAGCTAAACCAAGTTCCTCTGTTAAATGTTGTGTAGAAGCCTAAAAGCAGAGGGGGCAGATGGAGCTGGTGTCCAGGCTGGGAGGGGGATCAGGGCAGGGACAACCTGCCCAGGGAAGTGATGGAAGAGCTCAGCTGTGTCTCCTGTCCCTCCCATTGAGATGTTTTGGCTATGTGGGTACAGTGGAAGCAGTCAATAAAATCCATTTTAGCTGCAGGAAGCATCAGAAAAGCCCTGCAGTCATTCTGCACATTGATCCACGTGCAAACAGAAAAGGTGCATCTTTGCACTGCAGTGAAAGCTCTGCACCTCAGTCACTGGCACACTTGGGGATGGGAGGACATCTAGGAGCCCACTGGGTGCATGGGATAAGTCATGTAAATGTTTTGATTTTTCTGAGTCAAGTTTCTCAACACAAGCTGCAATATTCAGCTACTGTAACCAGCAGGAAAGGCTGATAACACAGTGCCCAGAATTCCCAGCACTGGGGCCAAATGGATCCACGTCCGTTCTTGGAGTTTATGGGCATTTACTTCATCGTGGTCATTCCAAGAAGCACTGAAGGAATTTCTGACTTCTGAGAATAAGGCTTCACGTCAACTTTTCAGTGTAAAATGATTACAAGTAAATTATCTATTTAGCTCAGAATTAACTGCAAAAAGTATAGTTATCCAGTAATATTATGAAATATAATGTCCCCAAGACTTGCTATGAATTATTTATGGACCCCTTACTGAGCAGGAGGAGAAGAGGAGGGTATTAAAATCACCAAGTCCCATGGAGTTACAAGCAGCTATGGTTTTTTCCTGTCCATTTGACCTGACCTCTCCAAACTTCCTCAGCCCATGCTCAAATTCCAGCAGTTAAAAGCTCCATCTTGACTGTTGTTAGAGAGTTTTATGTGACATTAAAGCCCTCCTCTCCTGCAGCATTCCTGACCAACAAGCTATAAATGACCATCCTAAGGAGGATTTTAGCAGCTTATTCCCATACTTGCAGTTCTTAGAAACTGGAAAGACCTTGGATAAGTGACTTAGGGTTAAGGGGGCCAAAGGAGGACCCTGTGTCATGATCCATCCTGAGGGTCACACCTTAAGTGTTTATGTGCATTTTGTTCCCTTTGATTTTCCAGCTGAAAGGATGTGTCCTCCTCCCCCAGAGGCTGTGACTCAGAAAAAAACCCACTCAAAATACATCTGACAATTCAACATACTGCCATTCCAACTCCCTGAAAGCCACACACAACCTCTGAAACCTATATATTAAAGACAAAGATAATAACCACTGCTGTCATTCTATTTATCTAAAAATAAATCAGTTTCTTGTAGAAAGTGATAAGCATTGATAATAACTAAAAAATAAACAAACTCTTCCTAGAGAGCACACCATTTCTGCATTACTGAATTTTTTTTTTCCACACTACTCTTTTTCATCAGCTCATGTTCTTATCTGCAGCATCTATCCAAGGGTAACTGATGTTTGCAGGGAAAAAAAGTCTCTATCAGTACTTGCACAGAAGTTCAATACATACAAAATTTATCTTGGTAATAGCAAAGAGAAAAGGAGAACATTTTGCTCAGTCAATATCTCGTACAATAATTTGATAACAGGGGCCAAGCCTGAGCTTATTGTGCTTCCAAACAAGATAGGCAATAAAAAATCAAGGACACTGGAGCCAGGGACTGTTTCCTAACACTTCAGCAAATGAATTCTGAACATTAGTATTCTGGCAGTGCTGCAGTTGATGGATCCACACAAGAGATGACATTTTGCTATCTGCAAAACTCACTGAAGTGATAGCTGTTGTACATTTTGCAGGGACTAGTACCTCATAAGAAAGAGCTGCAAATAACACTTGAAAAGTCCATGTCATGTGTGCAGTTCTCTGACTGTGCACCAGAGCTGGCAAACTTCCCAAGACATGTTAATGGCTAAAGCAGGGCTAATGGAAGGGCAGTGTGATGGGCTGCTTGGGGCTCTCCTGTGCAGGAGCTGGACTTTGATGCTGCCAGTGCATCCCTTCCAACTCAGGATATTCTGTAATTACATTATTCATTGAAGAGATGGAATATTTTCCTATTATGCTGTGTACTTTCCCCAGCTGCAGGACAGCAGCCACAAAGGCTGCAGACACCAAAATATTTTAAGCCCATTGTGTTTCTCTTGTACTTTTATATCAGTGCAAAGTGACAGAAGCAGCAGCATTAGAAGAGATGACACTTTATTACTCCTGTGAGAATGATTTTCACTGCTCCTTTCCCACACATCATGTAATGCTTACCCCATTTCCACCACTAAAAGGATTTTTTACCTTTTTTGGTCAGGGTTAGGTGGGACACACTCCTCAAAGTACATTTTAACACTTTTTACAGACTTGCTATGTATTTGATCTATCTTAAATTCTTAACAGAGGTTAAAAAGGTGGGAACTTAAGAAAAAACAATCTCATGCTAAGATCAGTCAAGAACCAATTCTCATGTAAAAAGCACCTACCAGAGCCAGTGTGGTGATTTCAAACTCTGTGAGATCATCTGTCTAGGTTTTCTTATGCTTTATACTTCTGAAAAAAAAACATCTTCTGAACAATTATTCTTATTTTAAAGATGCCTATCAAACCTAAAGTAGAAATCTTGTAGCTCTCTTTCCATAGTTAAGCACTACTTTTATAGATGGAGGAATACAGCTCGGCATCAAGAACTTGCAATAGAGCAGCCTTAAAATAAAACTAAATTAAGGGAAACCTCTAAGTTATAATTAATTTGGTGAAAGCAGCAATTAAAACTGAGTCTTCCACATCAAAATCTCATACCACCCTCTACCACTATTAGTTTCATCAGAAACTGATAAGTCCCAGAAACAAATGAGTCAGCAGCCAGCACATGGAAGAATTCAGCTGTGGGAATGAACAGCTGGTAAATGTGCCTGGTCAGTTGTTGACCATTTTTAGGTCAACTGTCATAAAAACCCACTCTAGCCACAAGTCATACACAGATTAAAGCACAAGAAAACAGGTGGATGATCAATTTCTCTCATTATCATCAGTGGATAAGTGTTCGGACTGCTATCTGTTAACAGAGTCTCATAATTACTCTAGGTGATCACCTTCCCTGAAAGCACAACTCAGCCTGTTGCATCTTGCAGTGCAGCTGACTAATTGTGCTCCTACCCAAGGAGAGTCAGTTACAGGAGTGGTAAATCAAATACAGTTCTGTTTGCTTTTCATTAGTTTTCAGAGATTTGCATTAATTAAGTTACTGATTATCAGAATGAACAAGACTCCTAAGGCTAAGATTTTACATGAGTCATCTCACTTTCAACTCAGGGAGCCAAAACCTGCAGTGCCTACATATTGTTCCATAGGAAGATAATGGAATCTGGCATCTGATGCCACCCTTCTCTTTATAGTTACATCACACTATTGTATTTCCCTCAACACAGCAGAAATCAAAAAGGGCAATCTTTGTTTATAGTTCCAAACCACTTCTAATAAAGTGAACCAGAAAGCTCTTTTGTTTTTGGCAGTGAGAAGTGGGGAGGGTGGGGATGGAATGTCACACTGAAAAGCTTTGCTCAAGGTACCTCTACAGGTTGCTTGATCCATCCTTGGGGCCCTTTTCTGGAGCAGCCCTTCCTGTTGATCTCACAACCCTTCTGTGGGTACCATACCTCCCAGAAGGCAAGGCTCCCTCCCTCACATCCCTTCAGGGCTCCACTCTTGCAGTGAAGTGTTCTAACTGAGCATTTCAGTTCAGTTTACTTTAGGGAGAGAGGCACCCCAACAGCAAATACACAAATGAGTATAAAACTAGGCAGGATCACAGTTTCCCTCTTGTGCAGAAAAAACCAGCTCATTTAAGCAGGGATTTTTGGTACATACACAGGATTTTTTGCACAGATGAAAATTCCTAGTGCTGTGATTCCTAGCGTATTGTACAGACACTATGGAAAGCAAGACAATAATTTAATGAGTTTTTCCCAGGTAAGTTGTAGCTCTTAAAGAGAAGTAACCAAAGGAGCCATGCACCTAAAATAGCCAACGAGCCTGTTTTCCTTAAACCTGTGTCTGCCCAAGAAGCAAAACAGGTGAGAACATCTTAGACCTCTCAAGAGCATGAATGAGTGGTGGCTTAAATGCTATCATGATAACAGATATGTAGGATAAAAGGCACAACTCTCCTCCCCTCCCTCAACACTGCTGGCCCCAGGGGAAACCCTCAATTCTGCAAAGCCCTCAAACCAAGGTGACAAAACCCTACTAGACACCTACAGTCAGTAAAAAATGAACTGCAAGGGTCTCATGGCTGATGGTCATGAAGCAGTCACATGCTACTTACCAGTCTCCAGAAAGGCTGACATGCTGCAGCCACACTTGCTGGAATACAAGCTAAAGAACTGTTCAAAGCATTTGAGAACTTTAAATGAACCCTTTGCATAGGGTTTCTTTAATTCCAGCAATCTAAATCCACATCAGTCATGTTACATTATTGCACAAGGAATGTACAGAGAGGAGCCAGGCTCCTGAGATTTTTTTTGGTCTTCATATTTGCAATTAGCATTCTCTCTAAGATTCAATTCTTTTACAATCACTTGGTGTTCAAAACTGGAAAAGATGTTTTCACTTGAACTACACATCCTATAGAAAACAAGGGGGTAAGTTCCAGGGTATTCATTTGGCAAACTAAGGTTACTACATCTCTCTGGCACCAACTGACAGCATCACATATTTCTGTGGAGAAAAGAGACCATCATGCTGAAATGGCTTCTTTCTTTTGATTTGCTTTGCAATGTTCTTGTGATAACCCTTATATCTGTAGCACTTAAACTAGGGGTTCTTTCTGTGTTTTCACATTGTTTGTATTAATGGGGAGTGCATTAGTAAGCCCTTCAAGGACCAGAATTGGAATGTCAAATCATTTACAGCTCAAAGCACAGACTTAGGAGTTCACCTGCCCTGACACCCCAAAACTCAGTGCCTTATACCCTGAGGTGCTGATGGGAAAGTGGCAGCACCTTCTGCTGTAGCCTGTGCCAGAAGAGAGCTCTGGAGAGAATTCTGCCTGTGCTTGAAAGCTGTAAGCACAAAGCAGCCAAGGCCACTCAGACTGTGCCTGGCTCGCTGTCCATGGGGAGGTGATCTGCTCACTGCTCACCTCCAACATTTCTCCAGGCACCTGCATTGTCCTGGAGAGCCTCACATGACCCCAGACCTTTTCTAGAAGTTATTTCATTTTATGTGTCCTAACACTCCTACAAGATACACATAAGTCTCTAGAAGCCACACACTCAACAGGCCACAAAGCCTGATTTGCAAGCAAATTATTGTAATATAAAGCAACAAACCAAAACCTCTGTCCTCCAAGTACTCCACAAAGCCAAATGCTGTCTCATGGCTAGACAAGACAGGAAAATTATACTCACAGCCCAAATGAGAACCTTGGATTTTCCCCAATATATGAGCAACTCATGTATTAAAGCCTTTCAAAAATGCAAACTGGGAAGAGAAACAATCACCTCATCAGTTCAATTTCATATCTTCTGTTTTATTTTAAGGCTTACTAGTAAGGGCTTTCATGTATCTGGGGAACTTAATTTTGTTTAACTTTCCAGTCTTAATGTTTGTTTAACAGATACTATTTGTAAACTTATAGTGTTTCTACATCCAAACTCTATTTGTGTTTGTTTCTCCAGCATTTTTCCTCCCTCCTGTGTTTATTTCTCTACTGACACATCAAGGGAGGGCTTGGTTTTGGCACACACTCTTGCCAAAACAAATTGTTTTATGTACTATTTTCTTTCATCAAAACTTCAACATATTAACAACTTAGGATATTGCATATAAGTCTATATCAGGATTTTAAAAAATGATGGGAGGAAGAACAGGACACATGTTGAGGCAAGAAAGATTAAAGGAAAGTATTTTTCTGAATTAAAGCCCTCATAACAGTGCAGTGAAACTACGCCCCAAGTTTTGTTTTGTCATTAGACAAGTTCAGCCCTTGATGAAATCATGTTTATAAGTAATTTGGGATCAATCTTCCTTTCCTGGAAACAATCAACAGAAAGTTAAATTCAAAAGACTTTCTCTTTTTGTTGGGGGAGTGAGACAGTAAGGTGCAGCTGGGTAAAAATAAAAGTAAATAGAAGAACAGAACTAAGATAACTAGCTATTAACTGTCTCAAATTGGCCTATGAAATGGGAAGTAAAACTTATGGCAGTTGAAGGTATATTACATAATGTTGTTCCAAGTCAAAACCTTCCTCAGAGCCAGCTAAACATGTACATTAATTTCTGTGATTTTCCACATACAGACTTACAGATATTGGCTAGAATAAAGAAAATAAGCAGAGTAATTCACATTTATAATTGAGACCTAATAGAATACATTAAGTAATCTCTACTATCCCATTTAGACCACACTTGGCAAAAATAGCTTTGATAATGGATATCTGTCTAACACATTTTCTTGTGGATCCTGATCTGAGATAGTCCTTGATTTGTTCAAAATTCTGTTCATAGTCAAAAAGATCTGTAAAGATGACCAACTGTGTCACTTAGATTATTTCTCCATTAGCAATGCCATGTCAAATAAGCTGTGACAGCACTGATTTATCATGGGACTCAGAAGATTATCATACATTTAAGCAGGCAGAAACTGTCCTCAGAGTTACTTGCCTCCATCTCCAGTAATCCCCAAGGCATTCACTGGGCTCTACGAGCCAGGTGATCTCAAAAAGCTACAGAGAACTGGGGAGTTTGCGTGTGAGAAGTGCACTGAGCAGCTTGCTTGTACACATCTTGTACATTATAGATATTTATAAATCCATTAATTATTATTTTACCAGTCTACCCCTGGATACAAAGTCACAGCACATCAGTCACGTCACAGCCTTAGACATGTGTGTGCCCAGGACATGCAGCGCAGCATTGATGGCCGTGGTGGCAGGCTGGGGCTGGAGACATCCTGCACCCTTGGGAATTCTAGGAGGCAGAAGGCCACTCAGGCCCACGAGCCCCTGGACATGAACCCCAGCCCTTTTCCCTATGAAACAAAACTCAGCACCCCAATTTGCTGATGTCAGTTTGCAGGAGGTGCTTGGCACTGCCAGGGCAGCCCCAGTTGTAGGTGGTGGTAGCTTGGGTCTGGGAGCATCCTGTGCCTTTCAGAATTTTAGAGGCAAACTGTCCATGGTAGCACAAAGGAAGGGCACCAGGACAGCAAAGCCATGACACATTGCCAGCAAAGCTGGCATTTAGGCTGCTTAAATACAACTGAAGGGCTTGTTTTCCTTTTGGTTAGCAATAAATGTATGGATTATCACTTTCACATGAGTTAGTGGTGATGGGAGCTCTGTTTCTCCCCTTCACATTTCCATTAGAACCTGTTAGGTGAAACCTGGCCAGTGTCAAAGTTTTTTCAGGGACTTGGTACCAGACTCTAATGAAAAAAAACCCAAAACCACCAAACAAAGCCAAGCAAGTATCACATCAGTGAAACTATGAAAACAAAGAAATTCTTATATAAACTGAGAGGAGTCAGTGATAAAAGTACCTAATGTTGGGAAGGCTGGTAGGTTAGATATGATCCAGAATCAAGATTTTAAACTCACTGTACAGATATTGAACAGGTGAAAAGTGGTTACAGCCCCTTCACAGGGTTCAATAGTTGCAAAAGAACTGCAGGTTATCTATTGCATAACCTGCAGCAGGGGAGTTGGGAAAAAGTCTTTGAGGGCTATGTCATTGTGGAAATTTTGCTAAACAATCTATCTGTAAAGTTGATGACAGCAAAACCTTCCAGGCTTAAAGCAGCTATAGCACACAATTATTTTCTCACCCAGTTACCTATTTTTAAGTACTTGCTCCATGCACAAGTCCACTCCTGAAACAAGGAATACAAACCAGAAATCCTGCTGTGAACAAACATGATTAAAACCCACTGATTTTCATGTTTTGCTTTGGGTTTTTTTTTTTTTGTTTTTTTTTTTTTTTTAAGTTATCTCACTATGGTCCATGCAGTGTTTTTGCCACTATGTGTTATATAGCCAGTTTGGAGCAGAAATTGAAGAACTCATGACAAATTCTTAGTAGAGCTCTACAGTAAATTACTTGTTGTGAAGTTAATACAATTCATGCTTATATGATCTTTTTATTTTTATCTTCATTTTTCCCCACCCTACTATGTCTAGTCTAGCTCACCAGGCTCTATACACCTCCTTAAACCCTTTTGTATGCCACTGCCCTGCCCATGGCATTCCTTTTGTGCATGGTCAAGGCTTCAGTCTCATGAAACACAGCCAGTACCTACCAACTCTGATGAAAAGATCATTCCACAGACACACAAAGGCAAATGGCTTTGGACCCCCCACTAACATTAAAGAAAACCCAAGGAAGGAAAATTCAGGAGTTGGCAGAGCTAATTACATTTTCATAAGATGGATAAGATCTTAAAAATTCATAAGCATTGGAACACTTCTGTATTATGTGTTTGAGACCTCAGTCACACTTGCTATGATTAAAGAGTTCTGTGAAGAAAACAAAAACAACAAAAAAAGAGAGACAAAACCCACTCAGCCCCCTAAAGGATCAGGAGACATCTGCCAGTCACGGCATCTGGCATGGAAAAAACATTTTCATCTTGCCTGGATTTTGATTAAGCAAGATAAAGCTTCAAAAGCACAAGTAGTGCTATCTATTGGGCCTTGTTTTAAAACAAAGCTTTAGATGCAACCCTGTTGTCTCCAGATTGGCTTTTGCCTGCTACACAAAAATTGTACCAGTCCCATGGGAGTTGATGACATTAAAAAGTGATCAGAAAGCAAGGACACACTCTGAAAAACAGAAAAGCAGAACTTGAAAAGATGTTTAACATTTCTGGCAACAGTTACAGGTGCTGTAACCTTTTGATTTGGGGAGGTGGAAAATAAAGCTTGTTAAACATGAGAGCAGAACAATACCTGATTTACCAGGTACTAGGACATTTTCCTTGAATTTCACACCGCAATGAAAGGAGCCAGTTGTGAAATTTAGCACAGAATGAGGGTCAAGCATAGTGATAATTGGTGGTGCACCGCCGCTAATTGCTTAAACAGCATGAATGGATATCAAGAATTCCTTTAGAACACAGCTACTGCTTTACTATCCCACACAAATACCCCAGAGGAACAGGGATAAGTAACCCAGGTGTTGTCTTTCTTGCCATTTGTCTGCTCCAAGCCCTTCTCCACAACCACAATGCTTGCAGATGAGCCAGCTACAGATACAGCTGAACATTTTGACTTGGTTCAAACTGCTTGATCAGGTCTTACACCTTAATTTTGCTATGCCAGCTTTTCAGTAACTTAGCATACTACTGAGCTTTGCTTTCAGAACCTGGAAGAGGTGATTTTTGCTGGAGGATAGTACCATGACTTCACTGCTGGAAGAAAAGCTTTCATTGTTCAAGTTACTGGCACAATTTCATAGAGGTGAAGGCAGAAGATAAGCTCTCAGCAGAATTTTCGTTCAGGCACACATCCATATCTTTATCTGCCTTTGTCTGTGATTCACTTTTCAGCTCTTGAGTTTGGATTGCTTGAAAAGAATTCACCCCATTAAGGATTCAAATATTTGAAAGCTCCTATGTGAAAAGATTTCAACCCCTTAAGATTCACACCAGATCTGCATCAGACTTAAAATTATACTGGAAATAGTGTGGTGAACTGCCAAGAACAGAGAGCCAGTCCTCTTGGGTAAAAATTTGGATTTCTGTATCATGAGAAAAAGTGCTTAATGATTCTAGAATGCAGATTCACATGAACTGGTGAATCTAAGTGGTACAGGAAAAACTATGCAGAATAATAACCCTGTTTGTGTAGCAGTAGCAAGGCCAGCCTGGGTAATGATCTCCTAAGTTTGCTCTAGTCCAGGAAATTAGGCTGGTTCTGAAGCAGACACCACCACAGAAAGCAGAGTCAGTGAAACAGCACTGGGAGAGTTTTATGTCAGCAGCTACAAAGGATCAACATTTTTCTTTCAACTCAGAAATTTTAATCTACCAATAAAGAGAAAATCAACACTTGAAAGTTTTATTCCAGTAACAAAAAGTGACTGGGACACATTAGCTAAGGTCTGCCACAAATACCCTGGCAAACCATTCACCCTGACTTGGAGGAGATTTCAATCAACCAAATTTAACTATTTATTGAAATACACAGACTTAGTAGAAGAACCAGGCTATAGAAAGAGGTCTGCTCTTCCATCAGTAAAAGCCAAACTGTCAGCAGTAATGCAAAACAGGATTTACTAACATTTTAATGGCATTATCATTACAAAAGTATTTTCCCCCAACAAAAATTTAGGCTAAATTTGACAGCAAGAAGGTCTAGATTTGAAGTGTTTCCAGCTATCAAACTTAAGTGAAATCCCCATCTTGAAGTGTGGGAAGGCTGACAGAAGATACAGGATTCTGAGAGAACGGATTTCCTTAATCGCAATTGATAAGTTGATTGATTTAATACAATAGTATATCATCAGAAAAATATCAGGACAAAACCAAGCATGTAAAAAAAATTCCTCTACTTATAATTCTCAGATTCCTTTTTGCTCTGCACAGACAGCTGCTTCAGTCCCAGTCCCTCGCCATGCATGAGGGAGTACATGTGAATTACCTGTGCTGTGAGCCTGCCCTTTACTCTTTCATTCTTACCCTTTTTTCCCACTGGATATTCACTTCCCTTCCTTCCACCACTTACCCCAGGGATCCACCTAAATCAAGCTGCTTTTGTCTTTGGGGCTTCAGCCATCAAGTTCTTTTGACAAGTGTTTAGCAACTCCTGAAAGAAAAATCAGGCTGTGTTCTGTACATGTTTAGCTTACTTCTCTTGCCCAGAATACATTCTTGGGGACTGCAAAAGTCACTCAACAAATGGGATGGCAATGTGCAGCAGCTTTGAGCACTGATATTTAAGCACAGCTGGAGTGGCACTCAGTGCAATGCCTACTGGTGAAATTTGACTTTTGTGAGAGCCCTTCTTTGGATCTGGCTAGAAGAAACATTGAGCAACTCCAGTACATATAGACAAATTCAACAAGTTCAAGACTTCCTCTTACTTTGCTTGCTTAACCCATTAAAACAGGACATTCCAAATCATCAGGATCCAAATCAAACAGCCAGTTTTGCAGCATCACCCCAGAGAGCCCAGCACACATCCTGAAAAACTAGACAGTGACCCAAGGCACAAAACCCTCATAACAGGTTTCAAGCCTGATAATTCCCATAAACACATACTGCAGCAATGAAGTCACTACTACAGCTGTCCAAAACAGAAATATAACTGTATCCTTCAGAAGGGACCAGATGACAGCATCAAGCTAAAGTAACTCTTAATTACAAACAGTAAAAGCTAACAAACACACAACAATAAAATTCACTTATTTTATCCAAATTCTAAATCTTTGGTTTCCAGCTCAAGTCCAGGTGCTGTGTTTAGGTACATTCACGTGGTGTTTCATTGCTTGACCTTGATCATTCAGAACCCTATTTTGCTGCCAGGAGCAGATGCTGTAGAGATCAGGCCCTGGATCCACTTCTGCATCCAGGATGTACCAAAGGATCTCACTGCAGCCAAACAGCCAAGTGTTTTGTGCAGACAAGGACATGACACCAGTGCCTTTCCACAGTAAAAATCAGTGTCTAGGTAGTGAGGACCATTTAACCACCAGCACAAACTCCACCATTCACAGCTCACCAGAGAACCATTAAAGGAAAAGGAATCATTATATTTCCTTTTGAGACTGTTCCCAGACACAGAGGTCAGAAAGTTGTAACAATGCCTAGAAAAGATTATTGGTCAATATCACAAACTGCAGGCTTTTTGATATGTTTCCATTAAGGCTAACTTGAATACAGCTCTTCCTCTCCATCTTTATCAAGATATTGCTCCAGTAAACAACCACAATTTGCAATGTTGCCTTTTCATCGCAAAATACATCTATATAAGGGACTGGAAAAGAAATGCGGCTTCCCTATCCATTACAGAAATTGCAAACACTGCAACAGGTTCTACGTGCATCTGATTAAATGTGCAATATTTTATAACGCCTTGATGCTGTATCCATGTGACAATCATCACAAGTGATTGATTAAATGTGAGCAATAGAAATTTGTGCAAGTATTTGCATTTCACTTCTAACAGTTTTGGTGGCCGAATTGGTGAGCAAATATAATCAAAACAGGTCAAATCCTTAACACAAAAAACTATAATTTGTAAGAAATAACGCTAGCAGAATTATTTAAAAACTGCATTTGTTTTCCAGGTTATTTTCCAACTGGCAAGAGGAGCTACCACAACCTTCTCAGACATCAATACTGGCAGAGCCAAACAACACATCTAAGTCCTGCCACTGTTTAGAAAGGACAGAAAATGCTAAATGCTGTCAGGACCCCAAAGGTCCCATCCATGTACACTAACAGACTCTCACTCAGTTAAGTAACTTTTACTGCAATCAACCTTGACATTTAGAAAATTTAGGTTGTCAGTTCAGGATTTTGGGAATGCCTGCTCTTCATGTGCTGCTTTAGTGGCAACTGTACATCCTCTCAACTCCTATAAATCTTAGCTACAGGAATCTCCTGCTTCCCTGAGGAAACTTTAGTGAAGTTTTTCATAAAGACAGCATTCTGCAACAAAAGCTTTTCCAAACACAGGAGAACTTTTAGCCCTAACTTGACAGGTAAACTTACCTGTCTTTATCAAGAATCTTAGAGCCTATGTATTTACAGTCAAAATGGACTTATTACACACCAAAAAAAATTAAAATCAAGCCTTATAAGGCAAAGTAAATGGAAATTGATCAGTAAATATAGTGTGAATAAAGTAACTGATTCAAGATTAAACTTCTGCTTGTTTGCTCTCATCATAATAAAATCAAGATCTCAGTCTGAGGATAGATCCCAAGTCTTGTTGCAAAGTCATGCTCCAGTTGCTAAGATTAATTATGTATATCCAAACAACAAATGACAAGTTGTACAGCATACAGGAAGATTAATTAGTTACAAGCAGAACTTTTTACCTCCACAGAACTTACAACAGAAATAGTTTGAGCTATTTGGTGCCTGAATATGGCAGACAGCTTATTTCCTAAATGAAAGAGTATTTTCAGCTGTTAGTGAAGTAGATACAAGAAAAAAAATAAAGTTCAGTTACATTTCAGCTTCAAAAGGAGTCAGTGAAAGGGCCTTCAGCACAAATGTTGGAGTGGTATAATTTCTCAATGTAAGTACCAGAGAACTTGTCCCTGGAAAAAAGTTATAATCCATATTCTCCAGAAAAGATCTGTGAATCAGTGAAATCCTTATCTAGGACTATTTGACAATAGCTGTGAGGCAGATTACTAAAGGCAACATTTTCCAGATGAAACAGTCCTCTAATTAGAAATAAAGCACTTTTTTCTTCCTTTTTCAGAAAAGACTGCTGTAAGGCAAAACAATAGAAATGGCACCATCTGCTAATAATCCAATTAGAGATTTTCAAAGCACCAGCTAAAAAAGCTAGCTGGTAGGGATTTATTCTTCTAAACATATTTCTCAATTACACCACATGGATGTCCACATGCTTTCTAATTACACTCCATTTGGAAACTGCAAGAGTTCACAGGATCAAGGAGAAATCATATCATGGATAATGCAAAACATGACCTTTCCCCAGTTATGTTTGTTCCCTTGTGACAGAACTTCAGTGCTTTCCTATATTGCTCCATGATAGGTCTTAGTCAAACATGTCTCAGACATGACTTTTCACAGAATATTCTCCAGAATGACCCAGGATATGCCCTCTCTTCCCGCTTGGTTTATGGTCAGAATAATCAACAGATGCCAAAGAAACAGTAATTGTGACAAAACATTCTGAAATGCTGTCTTTAGGCAGCAGTTGCTCCCTAAAATTCAGGATTATTTGCCCAGAGATGGAAATTCAGCTAACTCTGTTTAGGTGGGACAGGTTTACCAATGCCAAACATATCACTGGCTCTTGGCTTCTTGTTGGCAATAACAAAAAACCCAAAAGCCAACCACCACCAATATTTGAATATGTCTTCAAAAGATACTGACAGGTTCAGTAAAACAGCTGAAAATTCCACATGAGATCCAATGTTCGGTTTCTGCCTTTCAGTAAAAACACTGCTTCAGCTTTATTGCTGAAGGCAGACAAAAAACTCTTCCAAGCTATAAAGTTCTGAATCTAAAGGTGATTTTATAGCAAAAAGAGATCTGCTAAAGGTAGCATTTGCCACGAAACCCTTCAACGGCAGCTAAGGTGTAAATCCTGTGTCCACCATAACTGCACTAGGTCCAAGTACTTTCCTTTCACTTCCCTATCTCCAGATTAGCTTCCAGACAAAAGTACCAAATATTATCGAAGGTCTGAGCTAACAAGCTTAACATGGTTTTACTGGGCCTTCAGAGGAACAAACTGCTAAACATTGGCCTCAGGGCCAATACTTCACTGAACAGCAGCTCTTGGAGAAACACCAAAGGCTCCACGTGGATTATGGGTGCACAAGGAATATCCAAATGCCCAAATCTGTGAGGACAGCAGAAAAACCTTAGGGCATTTGTGATCCTGCCCCAAGAACAAGCTCATTTCTGTTGTTCAGTAGAAAAAGCTAAAATGAAGCCTTTGGGGAGTGATTAATCCCCCAATACTGCCCACTGCACAGAGTCCATGAAAAATACTGATTTCTTCTTCACCTGTCTCTAGCACACCTGCAGTGTGGTGGAGCACAACTTCCTGGTAGATTAAAGAAAGTTTAGAATTTTACCACAGCAGGTCTCTTGTTGCTTTTTAACCCTCTTGAGTGTGTGCAGTGAGACCACTCGTGTGTTTGAACTTGTGTGGATCTTCCCAACTCATCCCTAAACTTGTTCCTTTACAGCAGCAGCACAAAGATCAGTGCAAACCAACAGCAGGCAAGATAAAATGTGAACTGACCTGAGTTTCATCAACTCCTGATGATGATAATGTAACTTCACTGACTAACATACAATAAAATATTCTGCAATTACACCCAGAGATTCCCGAATTCCTAATAAATGCAATAATTCAGTCACAATCTCAAGCAATCTATTGACCTAATGAGCAACCCCTTAGCCAATATATGAGGTCATCATGAAATTTCAGTACCAAGAGCCATCTCCATGGCATGTCACCAAGGTCACACTTGATGGACAGCTATCATCTCTGTTTCTGGCATGCAGTTGAAAGAAAAAGATCTTTCTGAGCAGTTCCATTTCAACTTTATTCACTTTATTTTCAGAGAAAATGAAATGGTGCCATAGCACAACATTTTAATGCAATTCATCTATTTAGTGATAAGCAAATAGCTATTCTATGAAATGTGATCTCATAATACTCAATTCAGGATTTGACTGCTGTTTTCACACCAAGCTATATAAGCAAGGAAAAGCTTATATTACAGTACTGTATTACAGTACACACAGATTTCTGACAAAAATTTCAGGATTTGACTGCTGTTTTCACACCAAGCTATATAAGCAAGGAAAAGCACAGTACACACAGATTTCTGACAAAAACATACCTCAACTGGAATAACAAAAAAAACACCTGCAGCACAAAGCCACTGGATATTTAATATGGTTTCTTAGCCCTGCTTGTATATTTAATATTGAAAAATAAGTTGTGGGGATTTTTAATGAGGTATGTCAATGCTTGATTAAAAGATCCATTTTCACAAGTGTTTTACTTCCATGTTAGTTACTAGAGCCACATCACTTTCTGTAGAATAAATAAACAAACAATCTGAGGCAGAGGACAGCTGAGCTGCTGCTTCAGTTGGTGATTATTTCCATGTTGACTGGCAAACCCATGCACTTCACTTGTGAAGGTCATTGAAAACATCACTGGTAGTGAGTGAACCCTTTAAACAGACTGGGATACAAACCTCAGCTTCCATTCAGCATCCTTCATTTTACAGCTCTTGAAAAGTAGAAGTTTCATTTCCCACCCTTAGTACCTACATTCAACAAAGCGTTGTACTGAAAATTGGAGTGGGCAGACTGTCAGAATGAACTGATCCCTAATACTTCAGAATTGCAGAAATATAAACATCATGTAGGACTCCAGCAACACTACTGAAGAGATCTCCAGCCTGTGCATAAGCACAGCTGTTCATTAACTTTTTGTTAATGAAAAGTTAACAGTGTGGTGTAAAAACACACAGCAACAAGCTACTAAAAGTATTAACAAATAGGTTTGCTAATACAAGCACTGTACTCAGTGTTAGCACAATATTTCCCAGCTTGGTGCTAAAGCTAATCCAGATTTACACATGGATTTTGCTCATTCCAAGTTGTTGGAACTCTGGATGCTGAGAATTTTAAACTTTCTGTGTTGAAAGGCACAGACCCTCAAGAGAATACTATATTTGACCTGAGGCCATGGACAAGGCTTCAAAATTGAATGATAGCACTGGAATTATGTGTGTGTGGTTTGATGGAAGTGTCAATATCACATGGTGGAAAACTTAGAGTTTAAGGTTTTAGAATATAGTAACACACACAAGGCTAAAATGGAGGTTTTAGGGTGGTGGCTGGTCCTTCTTCACCACCTTCTTCAAGGGTTTGGGTGGTATTTTGTAATTGTCTAGAAAAGCCCACATTGTGGGACATGAGTGATTAGTTATTGGATTAAAAGTAAAAAATAATTTAGGTGTCATTTCTTAATTAGATAGTTTTTCCTTAAAATACCTTGTATAGGTAGATAAGGGGCCATTTTGGAGCTTGTTAGTGAAACGCTGTAGAACTCACAGCTGGTAAGACTGGGATATAGATAAGAAAAAATAAACATCTGAGCCTGAACAAAAAAATACCATCTCAAGCACTTTCAATCCCAACCCTAACAGAGGCAGAAAAAGAAGATGAAGAATTGACATAATGTCCCAAATGCCTACAAAATAAAGTGTATCTTCCTTATTCCAAACAGCTGTCTTTTGAAGACTGTTTCAGAGACAGTTTCTGTACCTAAAAAACTTTAAGAAATGATGAATGGTAACTTAAATATAAATTCTCCTCTCATTCACTCTCCACTGTAATCTAATTGTTAATAACCTGAATGCCTTTCCCTGACAAGTCTGCTATATTGATACCTTTTAGGTCTTCTGCTCTTCTACCCTCAAGAACAAAATCATGTTTCTAATGAAGCTAAAAACCAGCTGTTTTCTGCTTTGATTTTTTTTTACTTGCTTTACTCACCTGCAAATCCAGAAGCAAGATGACTACATGCAGAGACAGAGGAGGCAGCTCTAAGAGATAACACAACCTCTGTGCTGGATATTAGCTGCCCATAATGGGCTAAAAAAAATTTAAAAAATCAGCAAACAAGAAATTGTCTGGCAGCCATCTTCCATCAGGATGTGACTGTACTAAAGGCTGAGATCTTTAGAACTCCTGAGGAGAGGCAGGTGCTCAACATGTAACTGTCTCAAAGAGTTCATTTGTTTGAAGATGTCAGCCAAGAAGATTAAACCCAATGTGCTCCAATTCATTTTAATTCATATTCTGTTGGAAGGAGCATTAATTGCATAAACTTTTGCCAGTTTTCTGCCTAAAACTTAGCTCATTTCGTTCTAGTCCCCTGAAGGAAAAGCAGGAATAAGTAGCTATCATTACAAAGGTGTATAAGGAGTCAGCACAAGTGCTCTCCAAGGAAGGAAAACTTGTGGTAAACAACTGACTCAGGGGATCAGTCTTCCTGCTCTGCCCAGCACATGAAAAGTTTGCCTAAGGAAAAGCCTTAATTTGGGCTTGCTTCCTCAAACTGGGAAGCAACCGCCAAAACTGCTTCTGCTAGACATCAAAAAAAAAAAAAAAAATTGCTTTATATAAGTGACCGTTAAAATCTTCATGTTAAAATCTGCTAAGTGTGTAAAAACCAGCCTCAGCAGAAGACATTAGGTAATGAGTGTCTGCTGGAATTA
Organism: Pyrgilauda ruficollis; assembly: GCF_017590135.1. Taxonomy (NCBI): domain Eukaryota; kingdom Metazoa; phylum Chordata; class Aves; order Passeriformes; family Passeridae; genus Pyrgilauda; species Pyrgilauda ruficollis. The sequence goes on from NW_024530599.1 coordinate 3,622,475, forward strand.
ATTACAGGACTTGCACACTTTTCCCCCCAGAAGTGATGGGAGTTTTCTGATGAGCAGCTTCCAGGCTGGGCACTGGAAGCAGCCAAATGAATCATCTCTTCCCCTAAACCTGGCAATTGATGACTATTCTTTGACATCAGGGTTTAATTAGTTTTTGCTTTCAAAGCCAGTGCACAGCGCAGCATTCACTGCCACAGAAACCCAAAGAAGCAATGAAGACCTAAACTCCTCATTTCAGCAGCTGTCACTGCCTGGTACAAATAAGTCTTTTTTAGATGTACCTCTTGGAAGCATCCTTACACACCAACGAAGTCACAGTATCAGAAGTACCCTCTGCCTCTTGCATAAGAACAGCTTTTGGGAATAGCCTTCATGGTAATTCCAAATAAAACCTGTTTCAGTCTAACTTTTGTCACAAGGCTATGACACTTCATGAAACAACACTTTAGGACCAAGCACATCTCTAAAAAAAATAAAAAAAAACAGCTGCAGTTAAAGTTCACAAGAGATGGATATTAAAGGCCCAGCTTACTGTCTGTAAAGATTAAAGCTTTAATCTCCAATTTTGATAACCTTGCCTTTTAATTAATTATGCAAATAAAAAAACAATACTTTACATCACTGAACAGACCTCAAGGCAAAATAAAGGCTTTAATTCCTGTGAAAGTCAACTTTATTATCCTGTACTTTTTGTAAGACAACAGCAAAAAGCAGCAATTGTTTCTGCTATACAAAACATATTTTTTCTTTTTTCTCCCTCCTTTTTTTATATATTCTTGCAACTCCAAGGCAGATCAGAAAAGATCAGATTAGTCTGTGAATATGTTTTGGAACAAATCAATGGCAGATAAATTATTGTCTGATTACACATGTGAACCCTGAGCACAAAACAAAGCATTACTCAGCTCACATAAAATATTTACATAACACAACCCTCAAAACCTCTGAGCTGCTATTGCTGAAGCCTGAATTCACTTAAAACATCATTAGAATATAAAATCCAAGGGAAAAAATTTCTAATAACTGTATGTGGTATATAATTATTTACTGTGAAAAAAACACTACCTGCTTTGTATTGTGATTTAGACTTGATTGAATGATTTGTGGGAAATGATACAGCAGTGAAGCAAAGCTTAGAAAGATGTGATAAGGAAAAAAAAACACATTATCTTCATAATCAGTCATTCAATCAGCAAGGAATTGTTCCAGTTACATGACCCTGTATCATGATTAAAGCTAATCATGGTTAGTGGTAAATTAAATTAAGTCACTGAGGAACTACAGAAATCTCTCACTAAAATTGTTGAAGGGGCAACCAGGCAAGAACAGGAAAGAGCCAACACAATGGCCAAGCCTTTCAGTTGCAGTATCAAAGTTGATGGAGAAATTAAATATGCAATTGAATTGATACAAGAAAATAAACAGTACCAATTCTGATCCACCCTGCCATATTTTCACAGCAGAGAGGGAAAACATTTTCACAGCACAAGGGACAAACACAGCCTTCAACTTGAGGTGCAAACCACACTGAGCTTCAGTTACTTGGGGAAAGCACACCTCTCTCACCATCTTGGACAGATGATGCACTGTGCAGCAAAAAATGGCACATTCCGTGCTTTCCTCATGATTTCATCTGGTTCAGCAGCATTTAAACTGCAGTAAGAATTCAGCTGGCAATTCTTCTGTATGAAGTAACAGGTTCTTTTTTTACAAATTTTTTTTGAAAAGAAACATGATTTAACTTCATTCCTATTAGTGGTCTCTCCATGAAAAACTTTATTAGAAGACTTTCTCTCTGAAGTTACTGAAAGCTGAGTAGCACAGAACTACACAGGCAGAGCAGTCTTACCCCGCTCAACCCTGAATAATAAAATACAATAAATTAGAGTCTAAAGGCAAGGCACAAACCTGCCATAACAACACCTATTCTAAATAATTCCCCAGATACAACAAATACCATGGCATTAGAAGGGACTACAACTGTAACTAAATATCATTAATGCAAACCTCATAATCAGCAGATATAAAAATCTCTGCTAATGAGAAAATAAAAAGTTTTGATGAGACACTGTAAGTCCAGTGGAACTTGTATTCTAGTTTTAGATCACTCACAAGAAATGGGGACAGACAAAGCCCAACTGAGCAGGCAGCCTTCCTGTAGGAATCCATCCCTCTCTCTCCTCCTCCCTCATTTCCTAACCAAGTTCCCTGCATTGGACACATCAGATCACAGAACAGGTCTCTGCTATTTTACCAGTCAAAATACCTTGCCTGCTGTTAACCTTAATCCATAAGCCTTCTTCATAACCCCTTTGAATATGAAGCCATGTCTAAGAGAAGTCAAGATCAGTAATTGCCAACATTTATCACAGTATCAAAGAAAATCTGACCTTTTCACTTGGATAAGGACAGTGTCACCCTGTGGTTCATTACTCAAATCAGCAATGTGTTTTAAAATTGCCATTTTCAGAAGTATTTCTGAAGTCCTATTACTCATCTAAACATGATAATTTAAACAAAAGCCAGATCCCAGCTGCTCAAATCAGCACACACAATTTAAAACAGATCCTGAGACTACAAAGGCATTCTGCATACCACAGGAAAAAATAGAGGCTTACTATAATTTTAATATTACTACTCTTTGATATAATCAGTGTGAAAAAATCTGTTAACAATTAAAATATAAAGAGCATTCGACCTTAAATGCCTAACAGAAGTTAACTGTGTCCTCATTGCTATTATCATGAATAAACAGTTATTTAATGAAGACATGCATAAGTATCCTAATTTGTAGTTCATGGTTTAGTATGGGAATATTGCTGCTAAAGATCAAATAGCCAAAGCTTTTCACTGTGCTGCTTAGATACCCTTGAAAAGGCACCTTCAGTGCTCTGTTTTGACCACCTGAGAAAGGCTGCAGTGCCTGTCACAGGATTATGACCACACTTAGGGCTTGCCAAGACTATTAAGAAGTTCAACAAATAGCTTCAAAACACAAATATGTGGGGTTTTTAAATTTAGTACTACCCAAGATAAAAATATAACAAAAGCAATAGGCAAATATTTCAAAAGTTATAAAACGTAATGAAATAAAGTTGAAATTAGCCCTTTGATAGTATTATTGCCCAGCTACCCAGAGTACACCATAGTTTATAAGGAGCATGGGAGAACCCAAGTAAATCCCTACATTCTCACTTCATTTTTCTATTACACCCATTTATACTTGAACTACTCTTTCACCTTACTCATCACTAGTAAGAATCTAACAAGAGCTGCTTCCCTTCACACTGAATTAATTAGCACAACGTAGCACCCCAGCAATTTATCTTAAGCCATTCTATAATGGGGCAGACTCAGTCCACCAAAAATTGGCCCTGAGTGCTGAATTATGTGGTTATTTTGCTGCTCTCCTAATTGTGAGTCAATAGTTAGAAGCAATATCATAAGAAGAGTGTTTTAGTGCTCAGACCTATTCACATTCCTCCTTAATTTAAGGAAACATCTACGAGCCATTGCTGCTGAGATTTTCTATGAGAATTTGCTCCAAGTCACACTGGCATTTTTTAGTTAATGTTGCCCAAGTTAAGACTTAAACAAGAACATGCGTGCAACTTGATATTTTAGCAGGATTGGTATAGGGTGATAAGTTTGCTCAAGAGGTACTTCTAAACCTAAAAACTTCAGGTGAATCCACCTAAGTCTGAGTAGATTATCCAGGCTGAGTTTGGCTAAAGCAAGATTTTGCAAAGTTTGACACACTGCTTCTCATCAAATGCCACACTAAGTTCCCTCTCTGGGAAGCTTTTTGGAGCACATATTTTAGGTCATTCAATAGCACAATTTGTCTGTGGAAACAGATCAGTTCTATTATTAAGTACCAAAATCACAGACACAAAGCAGTAAATATGGTTCCAGACCATCTTCACTGAGGCATTTTGTGAGATCTTGCACTCGAGATGAAATAGCTTTATATTTTGAGATACAGCATGAATATTTAACAATGAAATAAAAGCCAATTGTGTTTAGAATTAAAACTAGGCTCTAAGCTGTGGATCTGCCAGTAAAGCTATTAATTAGTATAATTACATAGAAAATGAATCTGGGATTCTTGATGTCAGAATATTTTACCATGCTAAGCAAATAGAAAGAACAAGCAACATATTTAAATGATTAGACCCTTCTGTTTCATCTCTCCAAACTGCCCCATTTTATTTAATCATGTTCACTTCATTGCTTTTATTTTTCATCTTGCATTCAAAAGTAAGTATAAGGGGAAAACAATTACACTAAGGAAAAAAAAAATCAAAACCACCACAAAAAGGCGGGGGGGTGGGAGAGGGGGGGTGGTGTTTGGTTTTTAACAAACATTTTCCAGAAGCTTTGGAAAAAAATATCTGCTTTGTGGTGAGACTTAACAGGTCAGGGCATTTTAGCCCAGCAGTCCCAGAATGAGACTGGCCAGCCCTGTGGGTAAAGATGGAGCTGGAGACTGGCAGGGAAGCAGCAGCTGAAGACAGAACTGGTGCCTACAGGCCTGAAAACTCCCTGAAAGCCATCAAACTCTGCATCTGCTACTTCTGTATAGAACCAGACACTGTTAATTTAGTTAACTCCTAAAGCAGCAACTTCTACCTGATTTAGGTGGTTTCATGACATGTTATACAGCTCTACAGTCAGAGCAGAACTGCTTCACCCCAAACAGGACCAGCCAAGCTCCCTCAAGAAGAAGAAAGCATCCCCTAGGTTTAGGTGATAAATGGTTTGAGTTCACCCTTCAAGGGGGATGGAGTAGGACAGAGTTTGGGGTGAAAATTAAAATCAAGAGTTTTGATAAAAACGTAATTGTTAAAAGCAGCCTTAAAAAATGGAAACCTAGAAGGGAAACAAAGCTGAAGAATTCATTACTCTCTTATTACAACTTACAATAAATATACTCAACCACAGAGTAATACTTCAAAAACACAATAGCAGCTAAGTACTCTACAGTTGCATCTTTTAATTTCTGTAGAGCAACAGACTCTACCTAAGGAAATATAACTGATAATTTTTAATGCATTTCCATAAAATACTATTTATGGAGGATCTAAATTAAGCCATGGCCATTATTAATAAAACCACTGTTACAAATAGCATAAGATACAGATAACTTATAACAATCTTAGCTTGAATATTTCATGACACCATCTTCTAATAGAAACTGACCTCAAAAGTAAAATACACTTTTTAAGCCATTGAATATTGTTGCAGTGAACTTTTAACTTAATAGATTTTTAAAAATTTAATACATTTCACTTTCCTTTTTTGTTTCAAATTCTTTATTGTTGTAAGCATCAAATATATACACCAATAACTAGCACTTTCAATGTTCCATAATAGATTTTTTTAAAAATCCATGGAACACAAGTTTACAAGAACTCCAATACAGTCATACCATACCACATTTTAAAATACTTGGTTTAGCTTAAGAAAAAGCTAAACCAAGAAGGGTCTGCACTTTAACATATTTCACACAAATAAACGCTACATATTTTCACAAAAGAGATATTAGAAAAAAAAAATTACCTTGCTTTTTGTAACCACCAACACAGCACACCTAAACTATCACACTTTTAAGGGAAATCAGGCTCTTTCAAAACAGCCCTGAAACGAGCTCCAGGTGAAAGCTATTGATGGCAAAATAGCTAATGACCTCCAGCTGGCAAAGCTGATTAAACTTTTTACTCAATTTGATTAGAAATTCACAGTGACTGTGCTAAAGTTATCATCCCCTGTGTAGCTGATGATCTGGATGAAATTTAATCCCATTAAAATTCAAGACCATCCCTTTGTCCAACTGTTTAGCGGGAGGGGAGGGGAAAGTGCAGCCATGGCAATTAATTTGAACAATATCTTCGCTCCAAAGGAGCTATATTTGCTGATGAGGGAATTTCTCCCGTTAATATTTGCTGCCTCGGGTTCCCCGCGCTCGGCTCCCGGGCCGGGCCGGGAAGCGGCAGCGGGAGCCGCAATGGCGCGGGACGGCCGCCAGGTGGGGCTGGAGACCGCGGAGCCGCGGCACAGATATTAGCTGCCGGGAATGAAAACCGGGAATGAAAACCTGCGGCAAAGGCAGCGCCGGGTGCGTCACTGACTGCGTTAGAGTCCGCTATCAGCGGGCACGGAAAAACCCGCACGTAAACTGCAGTCATTTATAAGGCGTTTCAGAGAATGGTAGTGTTTGGGTTAGTTGGTGGTTGTGCAATCAGAAGTGCTGGTGCCTATATGAATATTTTTCCCGCACGTAAACTGCAGTCATTTATAAGGCGTTTCAGAGAATGGTAGTTGTTTGGGTTAGTTGGTGGCTGTGCAATCAGAAGTGCTGGTGATGGTGCCTATATGAATATTTTATATCACAAAATGTGGCTTTTATGTGTTCATTTGATGCTGCTGCCAGAGGAGAGCAGCATTTGTACACTGAATTAGCTAGATATCAGTGCAACAAATTGAATGTGAACTTGTGTCAAGTAAACTCAAAATATGAGGAAAAAAGGGGTGTGGGCTGTGACCCACCATTGTGGTAATATTGGATATCTGCATTTATGCGGGGTGTAAAGTTCGAGTGGCTGAGAGAGTGTTAAAAGAAAAGTTAAAATAGCTTTGAGTCACCCTACACTCCTGCTTCTACTGCACGTGGATTTGGGAACCTTGTTCTGGGACTGACTGATGGCTTGAGTGATCAGAAACGAACCAACAACAAAATCAACTCCCTGAGGGTATCAGAAAACTTGCATTGTTATTTTGTTGTTTTTAGCAACATCTTGCAATTGTGACTTTAACCCTGGGTATTTGGAAAATACTAAAGATGCATCAAATTTTACCCTTTCTTTTAAGAATATATTGCACACTGAAGCAAGTATATTTTCATAACTGGGTTCCTCAATTACATAAATCCAGGAAGCTGATTGTGAGGCTCGTGTCCCATTCCAACAAGCAATAAAAACATAACCAATCTAAATAAAAGTAATGGAAAGTTTTCATAAGGAAATTACAAAGCTGAGAGTTTGTTTTTGTAACTCTCGCACCTGTTTGATAGGTTTTGCAGTGATCAAACCTGGGTTTTTACATGTGGCCACAGAAGGCTGTTTAAGGTCAGACTGGTGAGAAAAATGCTGAGTAAAGTTGTGTTTTGCTAAGATGACTGAAATAGCGAGATGGAGTGATTTGGATGAGGTCAGTGTCTAATAGTTTAGAGAGGATTAGAAACAGTCACTGGCCCTCAATCTGTTGCTGTAATTACTGAGCTACCCAAGTTCCACACGGAACAACTCAGGTATTGGTATTACAGCTCTTGGTATTCACAGTAATTAATTAAAACATATTAGTGTTCTGGCTTCTGCTTAATGGAAGGTGAAAGTGTCCCATCTCAAAAAAAAACCCAGAACATTTTCATATTTACCTGCTGAAAAATCTGGATAGAGTTGAACCTGGGTTTTTACAAAGCTGCACTAGTAAATAACATGGCTTCAAGTTGTGCAGCTTTAAGTGTTCTTAAATAATGAAGAGCAAGAACATGTAAAAACAAACAAACAAATAAAGCACACTCTAATGCCCCAGTTAGTTTTTCTTGTGGTGAAGCCTGGGTCAGCTGTGCCATAGCGAGGGGTAGCAACCAGCACTTCTCACCAGACTCCGTGGGTCAGTAAAACATTTGTCAGCTCGTATGCTACCCTGAGCAATTAGCAGGGAAAGACCAAGAGGCTTTTTTAAACTCATCGGGTTTTATGCAGATAAAAGCAACAAGCCTCCTCCTCAGGGGAAAAAAATAACCCACCAACACATTTACTTGCTGCAATTAATCCCTTACTCATGTGGAATTCTTGCCTGCTGGTAGAGAAGACTCACAAACCATGGATTTCCATTTTATACAGGGTCAGCAGTGCACAGGTTTAGTTAAGAGTGCTGATACAAAATGTCAATAAACAAAATATGCAAATCCACACTTAAAAAACATCTATGCTTCAGTAGCTACAGGATTTGTAGAATCTCTAAAGGGCAGTGGTTGCTGTTGGGATTGGAAGCAGCGGAAAAAATATTCCTACCAGTAAATTTACGGTTACAGTAGCAAGCTAGGGACTAAAATATAACCTAAGCTGAAAAGAAACATGAAAAGTGACAGTCCTGTCATAGATAAGTAGGACCAAAGTACTTTGTTTCCATAAAGCCATATTCACCACAGCCACTGGACGTAATGACCTTGTCATTCCATGTCCTTAGAGCCTCTTAGCGTGAACTCCAGCCTCAAAGCTAGGGAATGCTGGTGTGTATCAGAGTTAGACATTGTAAGAGCAGGGAGTGCTCCCGCAGCGCTCTGGCAAGGTGGTCACTGCGCCTGGCAGACTGCTGACAGCTTGTTGGCAACCCGTGCCTCACTTTCTGTTCACAGGTTGTAGATAGGGTCTGTAAAACCGTCCCAGGGATCGCCATTTAGCAAAGGGAAGAGAACAGGTCTGAAGGTAACGGATTGTTTACATCATCAATTAGTTACTTTGCATCTAAGCTCCCAACTCTGTTTTAAAGCATAAATGAAAATTCTAAGCTGAGGAAAATATTATGGAGTTTGCTAAAATATTTCATGTATTAAACATCAGCTAGCATAGATGACTTTGGAACCAAAGAGGGGGAAGCAGCAGCTATTTTAACTCTTACTATTTAGCAGGCTACAAGGATGGAGTAACCATGTTAATACTTAGAATTTACAACATATTTTATTTTTTTCTGAGATATGCTCACTCCCTGTCAGCGGAGTTATATGGATTTGTTAATTAAGTCACTGCTTTCCTTGTTTTAAAACAAGGGGGTTTAGCTGTGGGTATTTGGAGTGGTTAATCACACAGTGAACGCAGCAGAATCAGGATTAGAAGAACAGGATTGTCTCGTTTCCTGTCCCTCTTTTAATCAACTTGGTATTCTTGCCTGTCTAGACCATTCTGTATTTAATTTTTAATCCCATTTCTATTGACAGAAACTAGACTCCCGTTTTGATATTAAAGTAGAAGTAGCATAATTTTGACAGCAGTAGTGTTTTATTGGCTCCCTCTGTCATATTTTAGACACTCCTTATTTTCCAAGCCCCTTTTTTCTTAGGACATCTATTTCTGTTTCAGTTTCTCCAAATAGGATTGTTATCCTTGCATCTACTTACAGCCTGTTGCTTGAATTTAACCTTGCATTACTTGATGTTTCACCACAGGCAGAATTTGCTATCACACGTTTACGTGCAGTGGCTTTTGTTAGGGACGTCACATCAAGTAGAATAGTAAGTACAAAATTATATTAATCTTGTAGAACAGAATCTTGCAGAAAATTTAATCACTGCTTAAAAGGTAAAATTTACTAAGGTTTCCTTTTGGGGAAAAAAAAACAAACCCAAAACAAAACAAAACAAAACAAAAAAAAAAACCCACCAAAACAACCAAAAAAGACCCCAAAAACGTAGACACTTGTGCTTGGATTCCCCAACAGCCATGCTGAAACACTTCTGCTGATGGATTTTGGTCTTTATTGATATCACTCAGATCGCTGCTCAGGAAACCTGCGAGTAGTGGACACTTCAGCACCCTAAAATCCCTTCCTGGTACGGAAGTGAGGATGAGCTCTAGCAGAAACTAGAGCAAGTTAGACAGGAAACGGCAAGTTATTGACAGCTGTGCTACCAGCGCTTCACTTGCCGTGCGGCTTGGTCGGCAAAGCCCCGCAGAAATGAGGGAGAGGCTGGGCCGAGCAGGCAGGAGGGGACATCCCCTCAGGAGGGGGAGCTGACAGATCGATGAGAAACACACACGAGGTGTAACGCAAACAGCGCTTTGACAACTCACGAACAGAAAAGTTATGGAATTCGTAACCAATGAGTGCCGATGCCTTTGCTGAAATGCATAAATAGCATAAAGCTCTGCTGATCGGTGAGCCAGCCTTTGGCGTGTTACCACCCAGCTCCGACTCCGGGCAAACTCGAATAAAACACAGAAATCGCTCTCCTCGGTGCGCGAATTTGCTCAAGCGATCGGGACAACGCTGTAGCGTGGTATTTAACGCCAATAAGCCGCGCAGCCAGGGCCACCGGAGGCGCAGCGGGAGCCGCGGGCACGACCCGCCCTCACGGGGCCCCCCACGGCCCGCCCTGCGAGGGGGGCGGGAGCGGGTGGGGCGGATCTCGCGAGACTTGGGCGGTGCCGCGGAGCCAGTTTGAACGGCAGCAGCGGCGGGTGCGGCGGTGAGCGGGGTTTGCTCTCTGTGGGGCTGCCGTAGTGCCGGCCGCCGTTCCCTGCAGCTGCTGGGGCCGTTGGCTGTCCCACGGCCCGCGGAGGAGCGAGGCGAGCCCGGTCGGGCCGTACCCGGTGTGGGGGTCAGACCGGGTCTGCAGCGGGTCGGGCCCGGAAGGAGGGGACAGCGGGGACATGGCTCTGGTAGCACACAGCGCTGCCAGAGCCGGCTCTGTGCTGGCTGAACGATGAGGCTGTAGTGTGATATTTATTGTTCTCTGTAGTACCCACCCTCCCGAGGGCCTGTTTGTGGAAGGTGATCAGCTCCGGAAATCTTTCGGCCTGAGTGTGCAGCGTGGTGGGTGCAGATATGGACTTGTGTAAGTAACGGGCTGGAATGGCCGTGGGAATAGCTGGGCTAAGGGAGGGAAACCACCCTGGTGGTTGTGCTCCTGATCAGAAAAATAAATGCCCAGGTGCTTCTGACAGGGTCCGGGCACAGCCGGCCGTGTGGCAGGGTCGGGGCACAGCCGGCCGTGTGGCAGGGTCGGGGCACAGCCGGCCGTGTGGCCCTGGGGAACAGGAGTTTAACCAGAGAGCTGTGCTAGAGTGGGAGACGAATGCTGGCCTGCCAGGAGACTGCCTTTTATCTCCTACCTACCCGGTTACTTTTGTTAAGGAGACTTTGAATGGTTGAATAATCGAAATGTGCAGCTCTCAGCATAGAATCTCTCATTAAATGTTTGAAGATATTTAGTCAGAAGTGTGTAACTTCTTGTAACTCAGTAGAATAAATGAAGACTCACGTCTGTTATTTCCTCCCTCCTGCCTACTCACCTTGCTACCCATTCAATTAATCTTAAAACGTTATTTTCAGAGTAATTTACTTAGCCTCATGTAGAATATTAAATTGCTGGCAATTATTTCAATGTACAAGTTCTTGAACAAAACTACCTGGATTTGTTTGATTCATCTGAACTTGACAAGGAAAAATTGAGGCTGGCTGTGCTCCAAAAAGCATACTTGCTATTTTCCCTAACAGTCAGCAGGAATGTGTGACTAGGAAAGCTGTTTCTCTTTTCCTCTATACTTCAACTGTAAAATTAAGAAAAAACCCATACTTTTTTTTTCTGTTGTCTAGTAAATAATTTATTAGGAACTCTAAAGTTCTTGTATGTGAAACTGGAAGAGAAATGCAAGAGAGGTTGAAGAAGTAGGAATGAGTGGGACAAAAATCCCAAAAAACCCCCCTTAAAAATTACCAGATGTACCAGAAGAAAGTGACCCTGGCCAAATTGCAGAGCATCCATCCTTTGACAGCGTTGCCTGATCTGCTTCTAAACTGTCTGACAGCTGCCTAACTGAGATTTGAATAAGATTTGCATTTGTGTGGGGCTTAGCTTGTGATCTGCATGTTCATGAGGCAGCCAGCAGGGTTAAGCCTGTTCTGAAAAGGGACTGCTCTGAAGGGCTGTGCTGGCAGCTCAGACTCATCCAGCCTAGACAACTGTTGGTTTTGGTTTTTTTTTAAGGTAGAGTGGAAGAATAACGTCAAAAGATATTTCAGTGGACTTCTGGAGGTGAGTTAAACATGTTATTCATTTAAGTTAGTAAACTAGGAGCTGCCAAATGGCTGTGTTGCCTCTATACTATTGTCTGATCAGAAAATAAAGCTATTTTTAAAGTTCTGTCTATGTACATGAACAAGGATTTATTCATCCTCTTTACTATTGGAAATACATGCCAGAAGTTGTCGCCTATGTTCTTGTATTGCTACACCTTGTCTTAAACACTTTTTTATTAAATTGTATGTGGTGTCCCTGTCCTTGCATTAGTGTAATACTGACGATTCTCAGTTATTGGTATGCAAGATTCCTGTGTTTCCCTGGCTTATTTTAGTATAAGTGCAAAACTAGTATTTCAGGCATTGCAGTGGTTAGAGGTGAAAACTGAGGTTTCAAAGCCTGGCTGGATAAAGTCTCTTTGTATGTGTTAAACCTGGATAGCAACAAGTGAGGAGAAAATGCAAAAATCAGAATGTGATTCCTTGGAAAGGAATTGGCACAGTATGGGCACAATTACTTCTGCATGTTAATTAAATTCTTTTCTATTAGGAGAAGCTGAGTAACTCCATTAGGAGTTATTCATGTTGAATGAAAGTTAGCAAAAAATAAGTGAAGGATATTACAACATTCATAAGAATTATGTATGTGCCAGTAAGAAACGGCAACAAATAAATTGCTTCTGTGAGAACAAAAAGCAAGAGTCAGGTCTTCAAAACAGAAGTACTTTAATTCTGAAATTTGTATAAAAGTTATGGGCCCTGACTTTGGAAAACTAACTGCAATTTTTTTTAGTGTGTTTGTCTCTCTCTGTTATTTCCTTCTTTCTGAGAAAACTCTTGGCACATGTTGTTCGGAAACCTGAGTTACTTAGCATTTTCTGTCTTAATAGGATTTTTCTTGCAGCAGGCTGATTTAGCAGATTTGGGAGCAAGCAGTCATACAAGCTTATGGTGTTAATTTGACTTGATTTTTTTTTTTAAATACTCGGTATGTTGGATTTACTTTAACTAACTTTTTTACAAAATTCACCTTCTGTCTTCTGTTATACCCTACAGTTAGAAAAGGATGAATTTTCTGAAATGTGACTAGGAGATGATAATTTACCAACAAGTAAACTAAATTTTGAAAGACTCCATTCAGCACTTAAATAAATGCAAAGCCCTGTGTTAAACTCCATATATTTTAACAGGGCTTCTATTTTTGACTCTTCCCTTCCTTGCCTTTTATCTGTTTCTCTATCCCACATAATGTTATTAGGAGTACACTCTCCTGCTAAGGCAGCTGCCTACGCCAATCTTAAGTGTTATTTGTGTACACAAGAAATGCTGGACTTAGTGGGGCTTGGTTTATAATACAGAGAAAATAGTGTCAGCCAAGTGCATAGCAGTGTTTTCCTAAGGTTATTTAATTGTCTTGTTCTTGGCAAGAGAGCTCTATCCTAAATTAACTCTGGTTGTGCTGTACAAAGAAACCAGGCTGGGTGCACAAGAGTGCTTTTGCTGCATGTTAGACATAATCAAAAATAAGGCAGTAACCAAGTTTATGAAGAAATAACTCTTATTTTACTGTTCACAGGTCTGCTTGTGAGCTTTTTTTTGTCTCTTGTATTGCAAAAATATATGGTTCTGTCCTGGTTAAGAAAGGAAATCCAATAACTTTGTTCAGATAACTACTCTTATCTGTAAAATGTGTTTACTGCGATGTATTTTTAAGTAATTTTTTTTCTTTGCAGTGTTGAATAAAAAAAGAAAAATGGAGGCAGAGACCATTTTAAGTCTTAAGCAGCAACTCAAGGAAGCAGAGAACGAGCGAAAAAAGGCAGCACAATATGGTTTGCATTTACTGGAGTCCCAAAGTGAGGTTCAAAATCAGCTGGATCAAGCACGCTGCGAATTGACTGAGAAAACTGAGGTGATGACTGCCTTTTCTTCTTAAAGTTCAAAACCTGAACTTCATTTTTATTGTTTTCTGAAAGGCACAGGTGTTTTACATGTCTTCTAGCATCTAGACTAATTGTAATAAACCTCTGAGTAGTTGTAGAGAGGGCTTTTTTCTCAGCTTTAAGACATTGAGCATAATTGTCTCTAACTGGGAGAGGGTTTCATAGCTAATTATGCATCAAGTGTTCAGGATCATGTAGGACTAATTGCCTTTAATGTAAAACGAGTGCTAAATGCTAAAGTAAATTTGCTTCAGAGCATGTTTTTCCTCTGTTTAGCAATCCATTTATGTATGCTCTCCCAGTCAGCTTTATATCACTTAAAAGCTGTGTGAAGAATGCTAGCAGCAAGACTGTAAAATTGATTTATTCTCTAGTGAAGTTTTCAAATTTTCCAAATACCCAGGGGTTCTGAACTTTTTAGCACATTTCTTTGTAGCTCAGAAAAAAGAGTAGTATAGTGCTGAATTACAGAGGTATTATTTAGCTGACCAGTTTTCTTTTTAGTAATTGAGAAGATTTCAGTTGGGACAATCTCTTCCACTGTTCATAAAGGCTTTAATGGTCATCTTTCTGTTCAGCCAGCTCATGTTTCAGATAAATTATTTATCTTCACTTAGTCTGTTTCTGGTTGTGCATCTATCCCTTCTCCTGGGATAGAGCTGAAAGGTTTGTTTTGTAGCAGCTGTAGGGTTCCTGCTGTTCTGAATGGACAGGATTTTTTATTCTGGTCAGTTCACCATTAGTAAGCTTTGTGTGAGAGGCAGCTGAAGGCACAGGTTCCAAGGAAGCCAGGGCAGGACCATCCTTTCCTGCTGAGCAGCACAGAGGGCAGGTCTGAGCTGTCAAGCTGCTCCCATGGGTTGTGATCCTGTGTGAGAGGCTGGAGCCACCTTCTGAGCCTGGCTGGGAACTTGGATTGCGGGGGTGGAGGGTAGGAACTGTGGGCCTTCATACAGTAGAATAACATTTTGTGTGGGAGCTGTGCTTACCCAAGAGCTTCTTTAGAGCTTTTGAATCTCTCTGGCTCTGCTCTGTGCGCTCTGAGGCAAGTAATGCAAGGCAGTTACTGTGAACACAAGTGTGCGTTCTACCAGCAGGCACAAAAGCCTCTCAGAAAGCTCTGTGTGCTCTTCTGTACCAGTGTGCAGGCAGATTCTTGCTGAGGTTTTGTTGGTTTTGGCTCTGGCCAAACAGTGCACTCCAGTAACTGTCCTGTGGCCAGTCTTTGTCTTTGTGTTAGAGCTCCTGCCCTGGGTATTTGAGAGCTAAGCCTGTCCTTGATAAGCTGTGTCTAGGCCACAGGGGTCACTTTGATACCTGACAGCTTTCAGTTTTTTATTTAATTCTGTTCTGTCTCTCAAGAATTAGGTTATTTTTAAAAGGAAAAAAAAAATCTGCATGTTTAGATTCATTTGGCTTCCTTATTAACTTTTTTGCTTTCAAGATTCTCTTTTTCTTTTCCTTAATTGCTGGCTGAATGGAAGAGTAAAATGAAGCCACCCTTTGCAATTAGCAAACATGCAATCAGGCGTAGATAGCAGCTGTTTAAAAAATTATTCTTCAGTCTGGAGGAGTTGATGGGATTTATTATGAAAAAGACAATTTAGCTGTCTTTAAAAAACTCTTGAACTCAGCTGTTCTGCTTGATGGACTGTAGTAATTTTTAACATAATTGGGTTCTGTAGTGGTAGAAAGGACATATAAACTCTGGCTAAATTTATGACACTTACAGAAAAGATACCCACACCTTTCATACTGGGTGCAAAGAAATACAGAGTTTCCATGAAGAAGAGAATATTTCACAGTCCAATTATAAACACAACATTTATAAAGCATAACATTTTAGAGCAGTTATTTTTTATTTTTAAAACATGGATATTACAACTTTCTAATTGGCACTCCCAACAAAAGACTAAATGAGGTGCAAGCATCTTGGTTCTGAGCCTGTGATTTTTCATAAATGCTTAGGGAACAGTGTACAATTACATCTAGATTTATTAGTGTGTCATTTCTTTCAGAAATTTGAACAAGAGAAATACACACTTCAGAGAGAAATTGAACTCAAGAATCGAATGTTGGAAAGCTTGAATTTTGAGTGTGATTCCCTTAAGCAACAGCAAAATTTGCAACTGGATAAACAGAAAGAACAGCTTGACAGAGCCTATGGACAAGAAATCAGTGACCTTAAAAATAAGGTTTGCAAACTAATATATAGCTAAAAGGTTGTTAATACTATTTTAGATACTATTTGCTTAACTTATAATTGCATTCTTAACTACCAAAAGAAAAAGTAAATAGTTGCAATGTATAGTATCTTGTTTGGTTGGTTTTTAAAAAATATCTGTATAGTCACTTACGAATTACATTGAATTTCAATGTTTATTTTTAAAAGCTACTCTTGTGTTTCCAAGACATTTTCTGTAATTGGAGCAGTCAGAAGTATTGTGCTTTTCAAGAATTTACCATGAAATGATACTATTTAGTTATCAACTGTTTTTAAGTTGGAGAACCTGAAAGCAGAACTGGATGAAACCCGACTCTCAGAGAAACAGCTGAGACAAAAAGTGGAGCATCAGAAGGAAATAATCACTGCCAAATCAGAAGAACTGCACATGATGTCTGAGCGTGTCCATGAGACCATGTCTTCAGAAATGCTCAGCCTGCAGATAGAGCTCACTGAGCTCCAGAGTCAGAAGGTGTGTGAGTAGCACTGCATTTGCAGTGTAGCCTAGTTGGAGATGAAATTCTGCCCTTTTGCTCATTTCATTTTTAGGTGTGTTGTCTGCAGTGCCATGTTAGGATTGACTTTTATTCAGACAATGTGCACAGCAAAAAATGACAGCTTTAATAGCTGGGCTTTAATACCCTCTCCAAGATAATATTTTGTATTAAAATGAATTGCTACTAACAAATGGCTTTGGTTTACTTAGGCCTGCTTGTCTTCCAATTGTTTTAAGTATTTTTCATTTCATGCTTGTTTTTTGTTTGTTTAGGCCAATGATAAAGAAGAGCTGAATGAGCTGCAGTGCACTAAGGAACAGTTGGAGCTTGTGAACAGCAACTTACGGAACCAGCTGGAGCGGCTGCAGGGGGAGAAAGAAGAGAGGGAAAAAGAAGTTGTCTTTTACTGCAATGCATTAGAGGTATTCTCTTACTTTTATGTCACAGTGGTAGGTAATCCCCAAATTGCACAAGCTGTTCAATGCATTAGAGGTATTCTCTTATGTCACAGTGGTAGGTAATCCCCAAATTACCTGGTTTGTTGCCAGGTTTTTGGTGAAGGAGGAGTTTTGAGGAGTTGTGAGAGAGAGGGAAAGGAGAAGGATAATGGTTGGTCATGTGGGGTGTTGCCTGGTGGTAAAAGCTCTCTGTTTGCCTTGTTTTGTGGCAGCTGTGAAAGGAGAGCCTTTGCATGGCACTGTTCTGCCTCTTGGCGACCTTCTCACAGGTCACTGGCAGAATTCATTTTATTTCAAGTTCCTGCTGACTGCCTTGGAGAATCTTGTACTGGGAAGTAGAGCATGTGTTACTGATGAACAGTTGGGAGTGATCTGAATATCATTAATCCAGTTGACAGACATCAAAGCTTACCCTTAAAGGCTTTTAGTTGTGCTCTTGTCCTGAAGAACAAGTGGAATATTAAGTATTTTAGTGAAATTAAATTAATTTGTCGCTTAGTTACTAGAACTGTATGTACAGTTAAGGACTTCAGTACAATTGAATCTCTGCTAAAGTATAGGAAATTAAAAAGAGTTAAAGCTATCTGATTAAATTTGTGTATGCAGTACATCAGATGCTTAAATGACCAATATCCTCTTTGCTTTAATCTAGAAAGCTCATGAGGCTAATCAGGAGCTTCGGGTTCAGCTGGATCATGCAGTGCAACAATCTCTGGACCCTACAAGTAAAGGCAATTCTCTCTTTGCTGAGGTACAACTATGCAACAGATGCCTGAGGAGTATTTTCAGTCTTCTTTTTTTATGTTGTATTGAAAATGTGGGAGTATCTGCACCTGATCTGGCCAGCATGTAGCTCTATTCCTCAAATATGACTTCAGTGTTGATCTGACGTGGAAAACCATTTCATGCTCTCTCTGAAGATAAGGAGTTAGTAAACTTTATGAAATCACTTCAAGTTATCTGACTATCAAGTCAAAAGTTGTGACTGAGGGTTCATCATGGTTCTGTCTGTAGCTCTTGGTTTTAAGTTTTGTTCAGCTGATAAATCCATCTTTGATGTAGAAGACAGTATGTGAAATATTAACAGTTGCTGCTAAAAGCTGCCTTACACACTTCCTGAAAATGTCTGGATGTTTGAGCTTTTGGGAGGGTTTTGGAATTAGCTTTTGAGGAAGAGTTAAATGCATAGGGAGCCTTATGCTTCATGGCAGCATCCAGGGGATGGGTGAACTTGGGAAACAGTTCAGATTATTTTAAACTGTTTGTTCTGTTGCCAGTGGACAAAACTATTCTACAGCAACACTGAAGTATATGAAATGTTACTTTATTTTGATCTCAAAAGAACAAAAGAAAAATCTGTTGCATGTCACTGGTTGAGTTTCAGTGGCACTGTCTACTCACTTCTGTTACAGGGCAAAGACAGTAGCCTGTGTTTTCAAGTGCTGTTGCTGTTGCTGAAAAAGTGTTTGCAGACTGAACACCAATTGCTAGGCAGCATGTCCTTATCAAACTCATCCAAGTTTGCAGACTGAACACCAATTGCTAGGCAGCATGTCCTTATCAAACTCATCATCCAGGTGACAGCAAGTGTTGTGATTTCACAGTAATAATTGTTCACAATGTTCTGTAGGTGGAGGACCGTAGGGCAGAAATGGAACGACAGCTGATCAGTGTGAAAGTAAAATATCAGTCCCTACAAAAACAGCATGCATTCAGTAGAGAACAATTGCAAAGAATGAAGGTAGGATGATTCCTGTAATACTCCAGGGTGTCCTTGGGTTTGATAAGGCACTGCTTTAATGCATAGGCCAGGGGATTTGTTATCTTTAAAATATGGTGTAGTAGTCTGGGGGGAGGGAAATGGGAGAAAAAACAAGTGAGATGATGTTGTGCTCTCTGAGTCCTATGGTCCAACAGCATCCACCTTACAGTGGAGGCACCGTGTTTGCTGACTTTGGCAGTAGTTGTTTAATGGATAAAAGTAAAACACAGCCTCCTGTCAGTCAAACTAGCCTTCAGTTTGTCTTGGTAATTGTTTTTTCTTTTCTTGTCCAGTCCTTGTACTGCATGAATGAAATATTTGTACGTTACCTGTTGTTGTTAGGAATGAGCATAAAGAAAAAGACAGACTTTTACCACCATTATTCTGTAGGGGTTTGGGTTTTTCTACCTCTGTGTTTCTTTCTTGTCTTTGTCCATATTTTTTCTTCTTGCTCTTCTCTATTTTTGGTGTAAGAATAAGTCATAACTTCCATAACTCTTTAAGTTAAATAGGATGGGAGCCTGTTGGTTAATATTGTTGAGATCTAGTTAGCAGAAGCTGATTTACAGGACAGTGTCAAGGGGGTGCTGCAGAGCTGCCAACTGTTTTCATGTTGGTCTCAAGATTTTTCCAACACTAAAGTGGATCCTTTCACTTTGATCAACTGCTTGGTCATGCAGTTTGAGGAGAGTGCTTAAACATCAAGGGTGATTATGATGAGTTGCACTGAAGGTTTGTATTAGCTAGATTTTAAGGAGTAGGTTGAAAATTGTTTAAACAATGGTCTTAAATGAGAAGAAAAACCTTACTGATACAGCAAAGATTTGAATGAGGGCAGTCATTGGGTAGGATCAGTTCCTTTGGGGAATTTTCTTTTTGTGATGTCAGGTAAGTCAGTCATAGTGATTGACTGGTGTAAGAAACAGACCTAATACTCAAAGGACCAAAAATGGAGGCAAGTTGGTATCCCTGTACTAGTACTTAATGTTTTTATTTGAAATACTTTCTAATTTTTTTCTGATAGTACTGGAGATGAGTAGTTTGTTAGGAACAGCTGTTTTGCTTAAGCTGCTGTCTTAAATCCCTGTGAGCATCCTCTCTGTGTTGTGCTGCACTGAGATGCTGCCAGTTAAAGCTCAGTCTGAGTTTAGCTGATCTCTCCACTCAAAGCTGCTTACCCCACAGGAGGGGTAACTGCTGTTACATCTTTAGTTGAAGAATCTCACTTTGTGGTAATTACTGGGAAATCCTGAGGATCTGACTCCTGAACAGAATGTACACAGTACTCCTGGGAAAGCTTTCCCATCTCTAGTGTATTTTTCCTAGTCCAGAGCATCCTTTTCCAGTTTCTTTAAGTTCCTTGTTATGTAGATCAGCTGCAATTTGCAATTTTGACAGTTAGCAAGAGGGCTTTTAAGGGAAAAGGGAAAAAGGTTGGGTGTCTGTGCTTGGGAGCTGTGAGGATAGTTTTAGTCAGCCAGTGAGGTGGAGTTTACAATTTTGCCTCCCTTACATCCTGTAGAAGCTCTGGAGAGATGATTGAATCTTTCATTGGCTCTGCTTTGTGCACAGAATCATCTGTACCCTTTAACTGACATAGGAGATTCTATAGGGTAAATGCTCTTCTTGCTTTCCCTCTGTAATCTCATTTTTTCACTTGATCCTTTCCCTGTGATTTCTCCCAGTGTTACCTTACCCATACTGACTAGACTGATAAAAATGCCTCAGTTTTCATTAACACCTTGTGAAATCTTTCATTTATTCTGTTTCTTGTTGTTTAAATGTCTGATGTATCACCTGTAACCAAATGTATTAAGACCTTTGTACTTCAATATTATTAACACCAACAGAAATATTGCTGTTAATGTAACATTTTTATAACTTCTTTATAACGACAGAGGGTGTTCTTTTGTCTCAAAGGAGGTATTCCATTGGAGAAGCAGAAAAAGCTCTTGGGTTAATATTGTGGAAGGCAAACATGGTGTTACACCTGAAAAGCAGAACTGAAAAAAATGAGGGGTTAAGCTTGTGGGTTTTCCTAAGTGAGTTCTCAAGATGCATTTCAGCACAGACAAATCAGCCTGGACTGAGAGTGGCTCTGGCTGGCTTGGTGCTGATGGTGTGGGTGTGGAATGCTGTGTGTGTCCTTGGCAGAGTGTTTGTGTGCTCCTCAGCCAGTACAGAGGTGAGTGGGACACCCCAGGGCTGCACTGCTCACTGAGATCTCAGCTGTCCTCATGCCTTGGGATGTCTGTGGTGATAATTGCTGGGATTATGTCATGCAGACTAAATTCAAGCATCCACTGCCCTTCTATATTCAGGTTTGGAATTACAAAGCTAGAGTACCTAAACAGTTTTGTGTAAAAGGCTGGGATTTTCAGTCTCTAATCCCAGTACTTGTTGTAAATAGTTTTTTTTTCCTTTTTTCCAGCTGCAAATGGCTACACTTCTGCAGCTGAAAGGCTCCCAGGCAGAATTTGATCAGCTGGAACGCTTACAGTCCATGTTAGAGCAAAAGAATGGTGAAATAAAAGATCTTCTTATGCAAGTGAAGCAGCTAGAAAAATTTAAGGTATGTGGTTTTTAATTAAGTAGAAAATTGTAATTGGAAGCTAAAACATGAAAACAAGAAGAATTATGAGAACTATCTTAAGTCCATGCTTAGGTTTAAAAAGGTATCCAAAAGCTGACTCATATCTTTATTTCACCTGAATTGCATTTTGCAGCTGGAGCATATTAGACTCCTCAAGTGCAGAGAAGCAGAAAATTATACCCCACCCAACACCTGGGTTGAAGAAACAAGTTTTTGTCCTGTGTGAAGCACCTTCATATCATTTATAGTTCTACCATTTAAATTCAGTTACTTGGTCAAAGCTCACTGAGCTGTGACATCCAATTTTTCTCTGGGAAGGTGTAGTCATTTGGCACTTCTATTGTGTGTGCTTAGGCTTTAGCCTTTAGTGTCTCAGCTCTATTGAGCTTCCTGGATATTTATTTTCTTGATGTGTCTTAACTTTGCAGCTGAAGCATGCTCTTTTCTAGCAAAACTGATGTGCTTAATTATCCTTGTAAAGCAGTTTTTTCAGTCCTGTTATGCAACTTGAGAACATCTTGTCAGTATTTTGAAAAGTGAGAAACACACGAGGATTTCTATGTACCCCAGTGTAATGCTATTGATGTTTGTATGTTTCCAGATTGGAAAACTGGAACCTTTCTTAGTTCTTGCTCGTTTCTGGACTTGTTTGGCCCTTTCTTATCAGAGCTTTGGAATGCAATTTGAGGTGTGTTGGCTTGTGCAGTAGGACTGTGCTTTCCAGGATAGCCTCCTGTATTCTGTATTTAGCCCAATAACCTGGTGTGAAGCCGGGCTTAACCCATTTTAGCCATAACTGAGGAAGCCTGATTGTTTTACCAGTTTTGTCATGTTTAAGCTTGATCTGTACTTAATTTCTGTCTCTGGGCCATAAATAAGTAGTGTTGGGAAATTGAATGATTGATTCCAATAACCACCTCTATCTGTAGTATCTGTAGGCAGTGACTGACAGAGGCTGGGAGGTCTCTGGGACAGGATTAAATTTCAATACTGCTTGTTTAGAAAAAAATCACCAAACAAAAGCCCTAGTGTCACATGTTACAATATCTTTACTACGAACCAACTTCCTCATCTGAAAAATGTAATTGATTTTGAGATTTTGACTATTGATTAGCATGGCTGGTATTCCTCTGGGGTCCAGCTGCTGAAGCCTAGAAATAAATGCTGAGAAAAATTCCCTGTGGGTTAACTAAATACCCCGTATTTTCAAGTAAAAAGCAAGAAAGTGTTCTGCAGTGCTGCTTGCAAACTTTCTGGAGTTGAGATACCTCACTTTTTTTTCCTTTTTTCAGTGAATGAGAGAGAGCTGTCAGTTTTAGTGCTGTTTGACATTTGTAACAAATGTGAAAGTACTCAGAGCAGCTGAGTTTTATCATCTATGTTTAAATCCCTCTATGATGAGGCTTCACCATCAAAATGCGTAGAAAGTGTCTCCTAAGAACTAAACTAATGTGCTTCTGAAAGGTCACTGCTTGATAAGCTGACACTTGTTCTTTACCAGAGTTTATATGAGAATATGGAGGAGTCCAGACCCGCTAATGGAGCGAGAGGAAGCGATTCTGAAAATGATTACTATGCAGATTTACTGCAAATTAAACTTGACAAATCAAAGTAAGTGATTGCAGCCTGAAGCCCTGGTTGTGGCTGGGTTATCTTCTAGGTACTTGTTTTTAACCTCCCTTTTTTGTTAGTGTTTGTATGCACTGGCTGCATGTGCAGATGGGTTTTGTTGCTGTTGTATTTTCTAATGCTGTGGAACCAACGTCGTTATAGGACTGAGAGTTGTTTTTTTGTAGTTTTATTTATGTTTTAAAATAAAACAGCAGAAATACTGTTTATGATTATTGCTTTCTTCCAGAAATGTTGTTAATACTCCCAGGTACAGGGCAGTTGAGACCTTGAATAAATTAAAAGTTAATCTCTATGGAAATTGTATGAAAAGTCTTAGTCTTTAGGCTGTGTATGTTTATTCTGTTATAAAAAGTGATATAATAACACTCAGAATGTTTTCTAGGACAAAAAAGCTTGATTTTTCCTACTGATTGGTATTCACCAATACCAATTCTGAAGTTCAATGCTTCGTTTTTGCTTTGATAAAAGAAAAAAAACCAAGCCTAATCCAAGTGTGACTGATTTTATAATTTTCCTCCCATCCCAGCAAGGAAACTGAAGCACTGAAAAATGAGCTATCACTGCAGAGAATGAAAGCTCTGCATGAGAGCCAAAGGGTCCTGGAGTTTGAAAGGAAGCTCTTCACAAGTGAGAGGCATTTGCAAGCTTGTCAGAGTGAGAATATGAACCTGCGGGTTATGCTGGATGAGCTGAAAATGAAATATGAACCTGAAGGTAAAAACTTCTTTTCTCTTAGGGAAAATATAAATTTCTGATTTTTCTCAGCCTTTAGAAATGTAATGACATTAAACAGGAAAACATTGGTTTAGTTCCAGAATTTATTGCTTAAATAGCTGACTTTCTGAAATAACCTGATCCAAAATCTGCTGAGGTGAAGTAGAAAAGCCCTGCCTTGCTCGAGACCTCACTTGAACATGTGAACACTGATTGGAGGAGACTGAAGAATGCAGTTTCACAGTTTAAAATGGCAGTGTTCAGGGGCTTTATTGAGCACAGGCAGATAACCAGACTCAAATAGGTGGATCAAATCTCAGGTGTTTCCCACAGTAGCAGCAGTGTCTTTGTGGTGATGAGAAGCCTCAGCTCTCTGGGTGTAGGAAGCTGATGGGAGCTTTGGAATAGGTGCCAAGCATTTACAGGAAAACAGTTTAGCAGCTCAAGTTAATATGGTTTAAATTTTGGCTAGAGAGACCCACCTGACTAACAGCTGATACCTCAGCATGGGCAAAGCAAGGGAGCTGTGGAGGAAGAGGATTCTCTTTAAACTGAGAGCAAGTTTATATGAGATATTAAGAAGAAACTTCCCTGTGTGGGTGCTGAGGCCCTGGTGCAGGGTGCCCAGAGCAGCTGTGGCTGCCCCATCCCTAGCAGTGTCCCAGGCCAGGCTGGATGGGGCTTGGAGCACCCTGGGGTGGTGAAAGGTGTCCCTGCCATGGTAGGGGGTGGAATGAGATGAGCTTTAAGGTCCCTTCCAACTTAAACCATTCTGGGATTCCATGAATGGGGAACCAGATAGGAAAGCTGGTTTTGTCCACGCCCAAAGAATTTACCTTTAAAATGTAATTTGTGGAAGCTTACCTCAGCAACCTGTAGTTCAGAACATTTAATTTAAAGCCTTGGTGAAAAGACAGAGGTGAATGAGGAGAAAGGTGTTGTCTCTTTTTCAAGCTAACTTCTGTTGGGATGATCAGATTATATGAAGCAACATTCTTTAAGGGTTATAAATTGTCTATTAAGAATTATTCCAAGCTCTTTAGTTGTGTGAAATATTCTTACTTTTTTTATGAATGTGTTGGGGGACAAGTAATCTCCAGCTTCTCTTTTGTACAAAAAGTATATTCATTTTTTTCCTTTAGAATTACTTAAAGATGCTAAAATTAAAAGGAAGAGGGAGAAAATTCCAGTGAATGCGACTTGTGAATACTTTGACAGCAAAAACACTCCAGGGAAAGAAACTGCTCTCACTCAATTGCCAAGTAAGGAAGGGAAAAAGATGGCTACAAAGAACGTGGAGCAAAGTGATGCTTCTCCAAAAAAACAGCCTATCCAAGCATCCCCACTACATACAGCTCTCCAGGCAATACGAAACATTGTTGAACCTGAAAGAAAAAGAGTTAAAATTCAAGATGAGAATCACGTCGCCTGTACTTCACATAGCAGAAGTGGAAACAGTTCCTCGGCTCCAGCTGTCTCCAGGTCAGTGTCAGCTTCTGTCTCTGCTCAAGGCACTCAGCACAGACCTGCATCTCTTTTCTTTCGCTGCATGAACTGTGCTCTCCACTGCTTTATCTATTTCCTCAGTGTTGCATGCAGTGTCATTCCTCAGCTCCGCCTGCCCACGCTCAGCCTCTCACTACCTTTTAGAAGGACTAAAACACTGACTAATAGAAAAGACTTTTGAAGCAGTCTCTGAAATAACTTTCCCATTGCTTGAAGACATTTAGGTGTGCAGGTAGCATGACAGCTCACTTGGTTTGCTCCAGCATCAGAAACTGTGTTCTTGGTGCCCTCAAAACTGCCACACTGCTGTGTTACAGCTCCAGGTAATAAAGGCAGCTGGAGTCATGCTCCAGTTTCATACCTATTTTCAGCCCCCAGCAACTTCCAGATTTAGCTAAAACCCTAAAAATTATTTAAGTAATTCTTCACCTTAATTGTGTCAGCTTTCATTGTGCATAATAATAGAGAATTAATTGGCTGTGTTGTCAGACAAGTGAAATGCATGGTCTGGTTGCATGGTAGCTGGAAACACAACTGCCACATTAAGAAGAAATTTTTCCCCCTAACTGAATTGAAGTTACTTTTTGCTAGGTGGTAAAGTAACTGAGAACAGTCATTATCTCCAGCTTTTTTATCCTGCTGAAAACGATGCTGACTTTGATTTTCTACTTTTTCAACTAATGCTTTTTGTATTCTCTTCATACTCTTTGTAAACACATATTTGAGTGTTTGGGGGTAGAGAGGAAAAGTCTGGGCTAGTCCAGAGGTTTAGGCTTGAAACTTGCTGATATCTGCTAGAAGAAATAGCCAGAGTTAATGGCATTCGGGGTAATTAGATTGATGCTTTGGCTCTTGGATCAATTACTCAAGGTTGCATGGATGTCATTAACAGATTTAAAGTAGCCAAACACTGCGGTCTTCTTAAACTGTGGAGAGAATATGGCAGAAACAGCAGTTCTAACAGCTGTGTTAAAATGTGGGATTGTTAGTGAGGAGGGAAGATCAGGAAGGTCAGATGTGGATGATAGTGGAGAGGAAAGATTGGGATAATTTAGTGATGGTGTTGGGTTTTGACAATGTCCTCCACACATAAAGGAACAGGCAGAATGTAACCTGATATGAAAAGTTTAACTTCTTCATATTGCTTTGGGAAAAGAAGCTATAATGTCTGCTTACAGGAAACTGTTGGAAATAGTTTATGGGAACTGAAGGGGGAAACCTACTGGAGAGGGGGTGAGGAGTGGAAATTATTTATGGAGTTGATGCTGGAAAGCAGAGAGAGTAGAAAAAATGGAAGAGGAAGGTGAAACCATAGTTCAGAGGGAGGTTTCTAATATTTTACCCATTGCTGTTGGTTCAAATAAGGAACAAAAGATGGAAAATATTAGAAAAATAAAAACCACAAACACAATTAAGCTGCCAGAAAACTCCATATAAGCTGTTAAGCTTTTTTTGGTGATAGTATGAGTCTGTAAAAGGCAAATCCAGGCAGAAAGTTCATGATTGTGTTCATGAACTAGTAAAACTCCAGGTCATGATATTAAGCTAACATTAAGGATTTACTTGTCCCTGATCTGCTATGATGTGCTATAAAATAGGAAGTCATGTTGAAGTCTGAGTATTTGAGAAGCTGGTTTTCTAAACACTGAAAGAATCTCTGGACTGTTCTGTGATGGATGTGGCTGAACCTTGGGCACAGAAAATAATGGCAAATTGATCAGGAGTGGGGACCTGAAAAGGGAGAGTTTGTGGGAGGAAAAAATAAGGGTGGATAATTGTCAGTGTTTCACCTTGTGTTAACTAAAATGTGATGCTGCAGCTGAAAAGGCTGTTGTGGTCTCTGGGGATTGGTTTTGTGCCTGGAATAATTTTTGTGCAGTAATTAGTGGAGCTCTGACATTAGCCCAGGAATTGTGGGAGAACAGAGCCGCTTTAGCTGTGAAAGGGCTGCAAACTGAATTTCTAGAAAGTGGGGTTTGAATTTGTCATCTCAGCCCAGGAGGCAGTGAGGAAGTGGTCTGAGTGATCTGGGTGTGCTTGTGGAGGTGACAAACTCCCTTGTGTGAAGAGACTTCCTTGCTGAGGAGATTTCAGCAGGTACAGTTGGATATTCTCAGCCAGCACCTGGGTGTGCAGGGCACCTCTGTCCTTCCAGAGGGCTACAGCCAGCACTGGAGTAGCTCATTAGGTGGTGGCACTGATCAGGTTGTGATGGGAGTGTTGAGACTACAGATTTAAATATTCAGGTGGTGATTGTAACTTCTCAATGCATACTGAAATTCTGGCAGTGCAAAGGTTTTGTGCTGTGATAGCTTTTGTTTGGCCAACTAACTGGTCAATAGAAAGAAACATTTCTCTATTGAAATGCTTTTCTTCCCTTCTTAAACTGCAACAGCTGACTCTAGCCCTTGCTGCAGTTTATATTGCATTGAGATTTGAGGTTGTTTGCCTGAGTTTGATCTAAAGAGCTTGGATGTCTAAGAGCTTATTTGCTCCCTTAAATTATTTAGTTGGGCAGCATACACCAAATCTATTTCACTTGGGCTTTGTCCAATTGCCTGTGGCCATTTGGCTCAGCGGATCTGTATAAACTAATGATAATCTTTGGGGTTTTTGGCACAGCCCTCAGCCTTGGGAAGTAAAGCTCCACCTGATGCAACAAGTTCATCCTCCTTAAACAGGTAGAAGGAGCCCCAGTTATATGTCAGTTTTGGAGTCTGTAGAGTCAAAGCTTGAATCATGTCATAATTTCACCAGCGTTTGCTTGAAGAGTTTAACCATTCTGTTCTTTCTGATCCATTCCCTGTGCTGACACCTGATGAACCAGCACAGGGCTCTAAGGGGTGCTCTCTGAGCGCTGTGGGCTGAACCTCAGCTTGTGCCAGCTGCACATCAGCTGCTCCTCCCTCTCTTGCATAGGACAGATGAGAGCACTGGATGGAAAAAGTTTGTGGGTAAAGATGAGAGAGGTCATGGACAAACCAGACCTGGGGGAAGATTAACTCCCTGCCAGTTAAAGACAGTGGGGCAGTGAGAAATAAATAAATAAATAAAACTGCCCCAGCCCTTCTTCCCAGGCTCAGCTTCACTCCCTCAGTCCTGGTTTCTGTCTCCTCCTCCCCCAGAGGCACAGGGCGAATGTGATTGCCAGAGTTGTTACATTAGAGGCTAAGAGAATTATATAATGCCATAAAAGGGCAATATTGTGTATAAATCCACTTGTGCTGCTTTATGACGTAAGTGAATGTGGTTTTTATTTGTTCTTCTGGTTTGAGTTCTTTCTACTTGTTTATAGGGACTCTGTTGGCAATTTTGGCCACTAGAGTAGTGATTTTGGTGGCCTTGGACAGGGGTTGTTTAAGGCAGAAGAGTGGGAGAGAAATGAAGGGAATCCATCATAGGAGCAGGTTCATGGACAGAAACTCTCCATCCCCACTGCAGCTGCTGGGGGAGTGCAAACCACATGATGGCTGCTGAGAACACTTATTTTTTTTTCTTCCCTGAATAATTCCTTGTAGCTGCAACCACATAAGGATTTGTCCAGCTCACGTGAAGGTGACCATGGACAGAAGGTGCTCAGCCCTCAGAGTTGCAGATGTGGTCTTAATACAAAGCACATGGTGGAGCAAACCCTGATCTAGAGGAGGTGCACAGCAGAGCCTGGTTTTCTCCAGCCTGTTGAGACAGTGCTTGTAGGGAATAACATACACAAGGCCTGCAATGCATCATACTTTGACAGCAGTCTGAATCTGTAGCTGAATTCCCCCAAATTTTTTTTGTTGCAGCTCCTTTCATAGTTCTCATGTTCAGCTGCACCTTTCTGTGTTGCAAATAAGTCTCTAACAACTGAGTGGCAGCTATTTGTTTTGGGAAAAACATCACTGTTTTTTGAAAGCAGCTGTCCATGGTGTGGGTTGCTCCCTGAGGGCTCCTGAGACCGCTAAAAATCCACAAGGTCACCAGAGAATTGCTTTAATATATGTGCTGATAAAGGAGTGTAGAGTTTGTGTTATTATATAAAGTGATGTTTAATTTGGAGCTTCATTTTCCATAATTTCTTTCTTTGTGAAAATAATCATGTGCAACAGTCAATGGACTGTGGGTAATTTGGTTGGGTAAAATATCACTATTCATCAATTGTTCTAATGGCATGTTTGCATGTTCGTTAAATTAAAAACAAGATTTAGGCATCTGAGCACAATCTGATGTTTTGATTTCAAAATTATCTTTTTAACAGCAATGAGACAGGTTTTAATTCTGCTATGAATAAAACTGTCAGTGGAAAAATGATATCATTTAGAGCCTGAAAATAAATCTTCCCCCAGCTGAAGATAGTCAAGCACTAAGCTGAAGGCCATGGGAGTGCAGAACAAGGATGAAAGGGGCATGTTATTTTAAGGGTAGGTTTTTGGTGGTGTAAAAACAAGAAGCCCCATCCCATTTGTATGATGTTGCTCAGACTTTTCACCTGGAGTTGTGCTTTTGGGGACTCCTTTCTGTGCATGTCACAGTCACTGGTGTTTCTGAAGGCTGAGCTCAGCCACTTCACATATTCAATAACCTTTCTTACCAAACGTTTCAGCAGCTAAAGTGTGGGAGGGAAGCTTTAAGTGATGAAGTGTGATTAGGACTGATGTAAAAATGCTTTGGTTTAGTCTCATTTTCTTCTTAAACCGTGCTTTCTCTGTATATGGATGGTCTTGTTTGGCAGCTGGCTTGTTGATTTTGCCTAAAATTCTTATTTTAGTCCTGGTTTATATTAACTAAATATGTATTTAGAATGGTTGCTTTGCCTATAGGTTAACAGCTGAATCCAGATTTGAAACTACAGAAGAAGAAAAGAGAGAAACTAAAATCTCAACAGAGAAGAAAACACAGAAGAAAAAATATTCCACATTGTATGTGTCTTCTAAGGCAAGTTCTGAAACTCAGTGTGCTCAGCAGTAAGTCACTTCTGCAGGGAACCTGGGCACTTTGGGTCCTGCTTCAGCAGGGATGCTGAGTGAGCTCTGTCTCACATCAGTGCACAGGCTGCTAACTTGAATGTTGATCTGCCTGCTGGTATGAAGGTGTGATTGCCTGGCAGAGCTGCACTTTTGATGCCTTCCCTGAGGGCACCTCTTGAGTTCCCTGCCCTTGACCTGAGGTGTGGCCTGTGCTCCACTCTTGGCAGAGTCTCCAAACATATTTGCTCCTTCTTTGAAGCAGCGAAGGGCTGTTGTGGAGAAGTTCTGGGCTAACAGAGGTTTTATTGTATGGTAAGACAGACTAGACAGGGTTGATGGAAAATGCAACTAAGTGATGTGCTCCTAAATTTCTTCCAGTTTCCAGATTCAGAATTCTTAAAATTTTTCCTCCTAATATATTATTTTTCAACATTAATAAGGCTGACCTGTTTGCAAAAGTGCATGTGAGTCAGTCACTCCACGTGTTTTGTTGGTCAATGTTTGAAATTCTATGGATTCTTGTATTTGTACTATTAATTAAAATAAAGGTTTATTTCTTTCTTTATAAAATGTAGCCCATATTGTATTTGAGAAGAAATATGTATCCATTTTTAAATGAAGGTGATGTCTTTTGTAGAGCTTCTTGTTAAAAAAAAAACCAAAAAAACTCTCAATAAATGATAAGAAAGTGTAATGCAGGTGCTGTGTGTCATGTTTTTAAGAGACAATTCTCTAACTTCCTGAAGTTCATGAAGAAAAATTCTGAGGAGAGCTTTTAAGCTAGGTATTTGTGTGGAAGTTGGATACTCCATTTGAGTCATGATACTACAGTTTGAGCTCCCTCTGGTGAATGGATTTGCCAGTTTCTAAGTGAAAGACTTAGTAATTAAGGTGAAAGTTTTTTAAGACTTTTCTAAAATCCACCATGGAAAAGAATACACTGGGGAGCAATCTTGCAATCCCCTGGCTTGTTTACAGGTCTGAAGTGGTGCCTTGGATTTTGTTAACTCTGGTGGTGCATGTGGGTGGCTTTAGCTCATCAGTCACCTCAGCAAAAACTGAGTTCTGATCACAGCAGAAGTGACCAAAAAGGTGGAAATGTCACCTTGAATGACCCCGTCTCTCTTTCCAGGCAGCTCCATCTCATTATGAGAGCATTTCTGCACAGTTCTGTTTACACTGCTGCCTCTGTGCAAAATAATCAGAAATCTGTGTCATGGAATCAGATTGTGTCACTTCACTGATGTAAGGAATTTGCTATGTAGCTGAGTTTTTCAGTCTGTTGTTAATAAAGCTATATAAACAGAATATCTTCTTGTTAACTTTTACTGAGGGATTATTACTGACAGCAAATGTATAGCCATGAAATAGTTCTTGCTCTTCTTGACTTTGATATGTGAACTTAAATGATGTCACATTGAAGAAATCCTGGCTTTTATGCTACAAAATGTTAGAAACAAATCCTTTATCATGCAAATGATGAAAGTTACATTTGTTTACTGTCACTACTGTGAGACACAAATAGCCTAAAACAACTGAGGTACATGATTGTTCTACTTAGAGAAAAACCTGTGGTAAGTTAACATTGGATAATGTGTTTAAATGGCAGTACTGAGCTGTAGATTGTCTATTAAGACAATTAAATGTTATGTTAATTGTGTGTTGTTTATGTTATAGTTAACTTTATGTTGAGCTACTTGGCATGTGGCATTGCTAAAATTTTTTCTAGGTTGAAATAACTAATTTATGTGACAAACAAAACTGGGATGTCATTTCAACAAACAAAGGAAACTGATTAGGATTATCTAATTACCCCCAGGGGTTGCTTTACAGCTGTGCTGCTGGAGTCCACTTGGAGTGTGCAGCCTTTACCATCTTATGCCATGGATGTGTTTGCACGTGCTCCTGCAGGAGTGCAGGTGGGGAATGTGTCTGGGGTCCAGCCTTTGGTTTGCTGTAACACGCTTGAGGTACTGTGCATGGGAGTTCTTGCTGTATTTTCTTATTTGGTTCTGGTTTGTCTCATCAGTTGCTTTTCTGCAACTGTGCTCACAGGTCTTGGCATAGAATAGAATTTAGAGGCAGTTAAATGCAACTTCTGTGTTCTGCTCAAATTCTTTATAATGGAAATTAACTTAGCTAAAAAATGGGTAGTAAGCTACTCATCATCTTACAAGGTCTTGTTTTCTGCAACTGATAGCAATATTGAGGGAAGCAGGAAGTGTCTCTCTTCTGCTTGTCCCCAGCCCCCAAAAGGTAAGTTTTTCTTGTCAACTTCATCCACAGAGAGCTTTATCTTTCAGGGAAACAAGGAATTTTCCTTAGAAAA
The DNA here is from genome assembly GCF_017590135.1 of Pyrgilauda ruficollis. Classification (NCBI taxonomy): domain Eukaryota; kingdom Metazoa; phylum Chordata; class Aves; order Passeriformes; family Passeridae; genus Pyrgilauda; species Pyrgilauda ruficollis. Next base: position 3,654,881 of record NW_024530599.1, read on the forward strand.
CCTTCTGTCCTGAAAAAGACTTAAGGAAGAAATGGTGAGGTATGTGAGGGTGATGACTGCCCACTGTTTTCTGTGGAATATCAGTGTGGAAAAAACTGCTCAAATAAATCAACTTGGAATGAAAACCTCCATGGACAAAGGGTGTAACTATTGCCCACCTTAATTCCTTAGACCTGTGTTGGGGTTTGTTCTGTGCTGCAAGAACAGGATTTTGGGGTTACTGTGTGTGCTTTGCTCTGATGCACTTTCCTCTTGCAGCTAAGGAAGGATTTGGTTCCTCAATCCATTCATTGGGAGTTAGAGGCAGGAATTTCAGACACAGCCAGACGAGGTGGGAGCTGAGTGAGAAGAAGTGGCAGTGGGTTCCAGGGGCTGAGGGGCTGCAGAAGCATCATCACGGAAATCTGCCCAGGAGGGAGTTCCAGCAGCTGTGCAGTGCTGAGAGCTCCGAGGGGAAGGGGATGGCAGTGGGAGGCAGCAATTTCTGTGGGAGTTTTGGCCCTTGAGTTGGCTTTTGGGGTGAATCCAGAGGGTACAAGAGGGGATGTGAGCTCTGCCCAGAGCCCAGTCCCTTTGTGCTGTGCTCTGCAGAATCACATCAGGCCATCAGAAAAGTGCTAACTGGATCCCAGTTTGCAGGTGACATTTCTTTATTTTAGATAATTTACTTCCAAAAGACAATAATATTAACTAGGTATTTTAGACAGCCATGGAGAAGCAGGTTTTTAAATGAGTGCAAGAAAGGAGCAGTTTTCCTCTGAGCTGTTGCTTTACAGGGAAACACAGTAAGGGAGAGCAAGGTAGAACAAGAAAATAAAAACAAGGCAACCTTTAGGCCAAGTAGTGCATGGGAAGAGGGGATTTGCTGCAACAGGGATTGGGAGGAGTGAGGAAGATCATTACCACTGGTTAGGAAGTTACTACCCAACCCAGAATAAACTCAAAGAAATAATTCAGCCTCAAGATCTGTTTTTGACAGAATAACAAATAAAGTCCTTTTTCCAGGGACAGAAAAGATTAAGAACTTTTAGATGAAGCTTGTTGTCTGTAAATGGAAATAATGGCAGCTGCTGGGAATGTAGCTGACTTCAGTAAAAATAACAGGACTTCGAGTGTCAGTTTAGGGGAGAGCAAGGAGCTGAATCCTTTTCTAAGCTAGTATGGTTAAGATTAGACCAATTCAAGCAAATCTGTGGTAATGGTTAAAGTGATTTTCTTGTGGAAATAAAAATCAGAATTCTACATGCAAGGAGAGAGACTGGCAGTCTGTGCTCCACATGGTTGCTAGTTAAAATTGAGAAATAAGATGTTGTGTTATAAAAACCAGAGGAAATGTTTATCAAAAATCAGGAGATGGTTATCAAAACTCAGGAGATGGATGTAGCATGGCAGTGTTAAACAGTTTGGATAAACAATGATTGTTAAACTGTAGTGGAATATCCAGAGGACAGCATTGTCAACTGAATATGTTGTACTAAGCAGAAGATCAAACAAACAGTAAATCTTGTAAGGATTTCATTTGAGGTTTTTTAACTCTAAACTATGAGTAAAGCGCCGACCTTAGGCTTTAAGGTGACATAGTGCCTTCAATTCAGTTTACTGTCCTTAATCCATGTTCCAAAAGACTTGGCTTGGTCTTTTGCTCATCCAAGCTGTCCTCACCCAAGCTGGCTCCCACAGCAGCCTGTGTGCAAGCACAGGCTGGGAATATACTAAAAATTACTTTTGGCAGTTTTGTATTGACAGTAAGTCTTTAAGAAAGTACTGCTTTGTTTAGAGAAGAGAGAGCCTCCTACTTCTTCCTCCAAACATACAATGATAGAAATTTAAAAGAATGGGTGTGGTTTGAAATGTGGCCTTGTCTTCACTCCTTTTCTTTTTGGAGAGGTGACATGAAAAGCTCAAATCCAAATTTGAGGGCAGGTTAGAAGAGCAGAGTTTTTAAGATGTAGCATCCTCTGAAGTCAAACCTTTCCAGCCTGGTGCTGCTCTGGTGTCCAGCACTGACCTGAGCCGTGGTCAGTGATGGTCGCTGCAGGCACCCTGAAGTCCAGGGGTGGTGCCAACTGTCCCCGCTTGGGTTTGGTCCTTTTGTGCTTCTGTGTTCGCTGCTGACACGGTGCAAGAGCAACACGCAGGCTGGGATTCCCCTCCCCCATGACACGGGCACGGTATCTCGAGTTGAGAAAAGAGGAAGGAAGCTCGGAGAGGCAGCAGATCTCACAGAGCCCTCGCAGCTCGTCCTGGGGCTGGGGAGCCACGGCGCTTCCGGGCCTGCCCTGGTCACCCCTGAGCTCTGCACCCCCAGAGCCTGGGCTCCTGGGGTGCCCGTCCCTGGCAGCCCCTCCGAGTCACGGGCCATGGCGAGGTGGCACAAGACAGACAAGAGTGGCGTGGGTAAGTAGCTCAGGGAGCTGCCATTGGAGCGTTGTCTTTGTGTCCTCTGAGCAGGATGTGGGCAGGTGTTTTCTCTGGTGTGATGGGCTAGCACCGTCCCCTTCACCAGCGGGGATTAACTGGAAGGATCAACTTTGTACAAAGTTTTGATCTTTCAAACAGAGCTAGAAGGGCACTAGAGTCAGCTTTCCGCTTTGACAGTAATGCGGCTTTTCCCACCTTGGTGTGGTAGAAGCAGACTGGATAAATAATGTGCTGTATAATGTGCAGCAGCCAGAAGTTATGGGGAACAAATGTAGGGGAAGGGGAATCCTACAGCTGCTTCTGCAAAACTGTCACTTATGGTCAGTGCTACAGGAAAAATCTGTGTCTGAGTTGGTAAGTCGTACTTTTTGGAAGGAAAGTAATCTTCAAATTTGTATGAAGGATGGAATTTCTGTTTCAAAAAAGCCTTAAACAAGTAGGAATCAAAGCTAAAGCTCTTCAAAGATGCATGCTGCTACTTAGTTATTAACCTTCTAAATGCTTCTAAAAGAAATGTTTTTATTTTAAGCAGGCCATAGTTTTTTATGATATGCATTAAAAACCCAACTGGCTTCATGAAATAAAATGCAACAGCAAGAAATTATCAAGAAAATAGCATGGTGTTCAGTGTCCATGTCCAGCAGTAGCAGAACTGCAAAATGGAAGTAGCCTGTTCTGGTGGCAGTTTACATTACAAAATAAAAGGTGTCAATTTTCTGTTTCAATTTTACAAATAGTAGAAAGCACATAATTTTTGCACTTGTGGTAGTCTCTCTATGGTATTTGAAGGCTACAGCAAACCTCACACAATAAAAAACCACCTTGTGAAATGGAATCTTTCAAAAACTAATGACAGTCCAGCAATGTTTGTTTTTGTGTCCAAAACAGTACAATTTAGAGTGGGTCATGGGGAAGAACTGACACTGCAGCCCTGCTGCTATTTCCTTTCCCCTCTGTAGCTCCCCTGCTGCTCTCACTGGGAGCAGAGTTGGGTGCAAGAGACAATCTGGGCCGTGTCCTGCAGTGGGGAGAGAGTGCTGCCCCTTGCTGGCCCCAAGTCCATGTCCTGCGTTAAAGAAAGGTTTTCCATTAAACACCTTCTAAGGCTCTTTATATTGCTATGTGAACATCACAGTTGTAGTGGTGTCTGTGGTTAATGTGTCACAAAGCAAAATAAGCAGCAATCAAATGGACTTCCCAACAATATTAGAATAATAATGGAAGTGGGCATACATGTGGCTTATGGTAGGTTTTCTTCAATTAGAGCATTCTGTCTCTGTTTTTGCACAAATGCTAGAATTTAACAGATGAGTACAAATTCAACAACCTTTAGCTTATACCCAGAAGTTCCTTTTCTTAGCCAAACTGTTGGCTCACAGTTTATATTACTTTATCTTGGAAACCAAATGTATTTCATTATATATGTTGGTGAGAAGAAATGGGAGACTCTTGCACCCAGAATAATTAAAACAATCAAACTCAAACAATCATGTTTGGGTCACAACGAGCCACCATCACTGGCTGTCCTGTCCCAGAAACGATATTCTTAGAGATTTATATTCTTAATTTATATTCTTAGAAATTGTCAGGAAAATAGTGTGATTGCCAAATTTCAAGTAAACGAAACTCATGGAATAGCAAGGCCTGAACAAGGGCTATTGAAAACTATGGGCACAAATGAAGAGGTTTTTGAATTTACAGTCTGTTGTAAGCCTCTTATGTCTGAGGGAAATAAGAAAAATGGGCAAACTGAGTCTTCTGAGTCATAAATGCTGTGAAAGTTGGTGAGCTTTTGGAATAATTCACACCAGAAGATTTTTGAACATACAGGCCTATTTTGTCTTCTGTGCTTTTGAAAATCGTTGGGTTTAAGTGATTACAAACCTCACATCGAATTTTCAAGTCTCTTTTTAGAAGTGTGCCTGACGTCTTCAGTTTCTGCTGATGAGCAGAGTTTCAGTTTGAGAATATTGGGCCCATCAGGCTCTGGATGAGCAGAGTACACTGCAGGGTGGGTCTGGAAGATCTCACCATCCCTTGCTCATGTAAATTGCAGTCTGTTGTGCCCACTTTTGTGTTTTATTGACCTAAAAATGGAGCAGTCCAGGCAGCAGTACTAGGAAAATACAATCCTGATTTTACATATGAAACCTGCTCTTAGTCTTGCAGCATTCCCAGCATAAATTTGTGTTATTCCTATGGACAGGACAGGATGGAATAGTCGTGGCAGGCTGGTGGCTTTGGGTGGCAGTTTCCTGATGAAAAGTCTTTGCCATCTGCTCGGAGTTTGAGCAAAGTTACAACCTGGTGAAATATTATGCTGGCATTCTAAACTCAAACTCATGTTGGCATTCTAAACTCAAGGATCAGATTTACTCCTTTTCTGCTGAATCTGAAAATGGATGTTTGTCCTTTTGAAGCAAAATTATGGGGAGGAGTGGGTGACTTCTTTGAGGGTGTAGAAAAGCGTATGTTCAGCCCAAGTACACAGGGCTGAGACAGGCTTGTCTGATTTCTTCTGCTGAAATCCTCTGAAATTATTCTACATCTCTGAAATCTGAATAGATTGAAGTGTAAGGGAGCAGAGCTTTGTTCAGGGCAGGTTTTCTCCATGAAATGCACCCTCTGAACCCAACAAATTGCTCCAGCTCCTTAGGAAACAGCAAAAGTTGGAGAAATAATGTTTTTATTCATGGTCCTTCATGAAAAGGAAAAATTACAGCTAAATACCCTGTTCTTCATGAAGAGTTCTAAGAAAAATGGCTGTGCTACAATTTTATCTGAGAAGGTAAAGTGTCAGAGACAATATCTTTATATGAGTAGTTTGGTATGTTAGAGCCTCCTGGTTCTTGTAATCCATCCTGGTTTTATCATGTTTAAGAAGGAAAATAAATAGGTCAGCTAAAATCTCCATCTGGCCCCATGGGTGAGCAGGGAAGGAAATCTGTATTCAGTTGTTTTCTCTCATTACCTGAGAACTGCAGAGTTACCCTTTGAGCATGATTTGCAATAAATTAATCAGCTTCTAACCTGCACCAGAGGTTTAGGACAAGTTTCTGCTCTGTCTTAGAGCTGTGGCCATGTTGTGGACATTCAGGGCACTTCCTCAGTGAGATTTTAGGGGACATCCTTAACTTGGAATACTGGAACACATTTTTTCCAGAAGTCAAGAAATCCTGTTAGGACTGTATAATATTTTCACATTTTATCTGTCTCCTTGCTGAATAATTTCACTCTGTTCTCATGGGAAGAAAATGGTAACTGAACACTAAGAACTGATCTTTTATGTGTACTTGTCTACTCATAAAAGTGGAGCTGCTTACTTAAAAAATAAAACAGAGTGCTTGCTGAGCCTATTAATTAGTAATTGTTTGAATATACAGGACACATCATGAGTTATTGCATCAGAATCATGCCAAATTGTCCTTCTGTGGTGGTAAAGTGAAATTAGGAGCTGGTTCTGCAATACCTTAGATTTTTATTTTTTTTTCAAATTCTGTATAAGGGTGGAAAAGTAGCCAAAGAAAACAACTTGTAACATGGCTTGTGACAGAAAGGTGAGTCTCAAAATGAAACAGTGTAATGCTTGTATTTTTTGTGAGGCACAGGACAGGCAGCATGTGAAGGAAGACAGACAGCAAAGACACTTAAAATTATTGGGCTAATAAATGGCTTCAGTGTTGCAGGTTGTGGGATTTTCCTCACTTACCATTCCCATCTCGCAGTAGCTTACAGGTTAATCATGTAAATGGCAAAAACATGGGGCTTTAACTCTGAGTCAATGTAGTTTCTTGAGAAAGGGGTTCTGTCACCTGGGATATTGTGACTCTTCTGAAGCGTTTTGTGTGTGAAAACTCCCTAACAAGCTCCACAGTATGAGGGGTTTTTGGTGGTTTTTTTTTTGTTTGTTTGTTTTTTGTTTTTTTTTTTTTTTTTTCCTGCTGGCCATTTTCTAATTTGAGGAGGACATGTCATTAGGGCAGGTCAGCTGTTTTCTGTCTCCACAGCCATCTGTGCAGGAGTGCACTCACATCTTTATCTGGTGAGGAGAACGTGTGTCAGTCCCAGCAGCTCTGGCTGCAGTAGATGAGAAGGAGCTCAATGGAAGCAGAGGGATTTCCCTCAGTGTTCCTCTCAGATGGACACTGGGAGATGCCTTTGCTCAAGCTCTGGGTGTGAGGCTGACACAAAACCCCCAGAAGTGCTGAGGGTGTCTGCTGCACGTTGTGTTTGGCTGGGCAGGAAGGGATCCTCTGGGCACTGCTCACGGACACCATGGGAGCTGCTCCCAGCCCTGAGGGACAATTCAAAGCCACCTGGGCTGGAGCAGGGCTCACTTTGGAAGGCTGGCTCTCTCAGCACTCTGAGCTGGCCTTTCCCCTGCTCTCTGAGGAATATGGATGTTGTGGTGTGCTGGCCTTCAGCTCTGCTTCCCAGGGGTTTGCACTGGGCTGCTTGTTTGGTTGTTTGTTTGATTGTTTGCTGAGTTGTGTGTGTGCCATCAAATCACCACAGAGGTTATGGCGAGCTCTGAAGAGATGGTTTTCCTTTGCTCATTCAGGGGAAAATCTTCCAACTGTGTTGTAGTGGGCTGTAAAGTCCCCGTTTAGGAACACTGCCATAAATTTGGGGTTTCTGGGCATTCTCTGTGCCATCCTGGGGGAATCCTGCAGCACCTGTGTGCAGATCCACCGCTGCTGGGGACACCTCAGCCTGGGGCAGCTGCCACCCAAATCTATCCCTCTAATCCTATTGCCATGGCTTCAGCAGCTCCAGAGGTCACTAATTGCTGTTAGGATTGGGAGTCAATGCTGGGGCCCTCAAGCAGGTCACTTCTGTGCCTGGAGGATGCTGACTCCTTTTGTATTTACGGCTGGGATGCAGGATGCAGGGCAGAGGAGTAGTAGGAGAGGTCTTCAGAGTGATTTGAAAGGGCTTTATTTCACTTACTGAAGAATTTATTTTTTAAAAAACCAACAATCCATTGTGAGTATCCCACCAAAAAACATTTGAATTCCTCATGGGGTTTTCATATACTGTTTTTGAAGAGAATAATGAGTTAAATGTGTTTGTGCACACAACAACCCTGAGGATCTTGTAAGAGGGGGGAGGAAAGGGAACCCTGCTTTTGGCTGGTGAGCTCTGAGGTGACACTCACAAATACATTGCCCACTTTGTAAGGAAAATGACATCACTTGCACCTGACAGAAAACATAAAAACTGGATATAATAGTCAAATTTTTATTCACAGTTAACAACTAAAAGAAAAGCAGGTGTGATGATCAAGCTGTCTGGTGCTGTGGTTAAGACCTGTGGATGTAGTTGCTGGTGTTGGGTCATGTGTTACATTTTTTTGCAAGGTGGTTTGGGATGTGGTTTGGTAGATAGATCTATAGCCCAAAACTTTGTACAGGGATTTTTTAAACTCATCCTACCCAACAATCCAAATTCTACACTAAGATATCTCTTGTTAAGTTTCCACTTACTCATTTAGAAATATCTAAGCTGATACAGCCACTTCCTTTGCCAGTTTGTCACTGCACCTTTCAATACATTCAGGGCTATTAATGAAGTTTTAAGAGAGCAAAACTGAAATGCAGTGTAAATATATGACTCAGTCATTTGCATCTATATTTTGAGACAGCTACAACTAAGTAGAGCAGTGCATATTTTGAAACCTAAAGTATTTATTGTCAGCAGTAATCTTGATCTCCATGGACTTTTCAGGAAGATAGGATAAGAGAATGGGAATGCCCCCACATCCCCCACCTCCCAAACACTCCAGGGAAATGTGTCCTCAAGTGTCATAACAACTTTGCAGGGTTGTTTGCCACCCTCCACTTCTGGAAAAGAGACCAGTCAGAATAGAATTACACGTGTGCTATACCATGTAGACTCAATTTTGTGTTGGGCTAAGGCAGTTCTGAGGAAGTGTTTTCAACTTTCTTTCGAATAAATGGCTGAATCCGAGCAGCAGAGTCTCATTTCAAAGATATATTTCTTCTATTCCTTCCCATATGTTGAATAATTCAAGCCTTGCTCTCCCCACTCAGGAGAAGGAGCTGCTGAGAACCTCTTTATGTCAAAAAAGCCAAGAATTTATTCCTGGTTCAGTAAGCCTCCTCAATCTGAAATTCCTTCTAATTTCTGTTCCAGAAATATAACAAATAAAATGATGGCAAAAGAAACAAGACACATAATTTATGGAATAATTGTAAAGGGAAGAAGATGAATCTATTTAGCTCTACACTCCTACTTCAGGCATTTTCCTGGAAGGCAATTTATTTTGAGGCTTTAATAATTTAAGTAAAATAAGTAAAATGTTTAAATAAAATGTATAATTATATATGTTGGACTAGCAAAGATGAATATTCTGCTTCAGAAACCTGGAGAGGGGAGCAAAAGGAATGCAGGAAGATGCTGAAGGTAAACTCTGCTTTACAGATCAGCTTTCCCTCATCCCAAATCCCTCAGGTTTGTTGCTGGGTGTGGCTGGCTGGGGGCACTGCCAGCAGCCAAGGCAGAGCTCTGCTGCCCAACACCTTTCCTGCACGCCTGGGCTCACCTCCAGCAGCTGCTCCCACCTGCACAGCTAAATTGGGGTTTCAGGTGTTTGTGTTTTAGTCAGTTTCCCTCAGTGCCTGCAGCTTCAATCATCTCTCCTGCTCTAATTCTGTTGTAGAAAGTTTTAACCAAGCCTGTGAAGGAAAAAAACTTACAGAGGCATGGTTACCATAGGAGCCCACATCCTGGAACACAGCTGGTGAAGAGCTCCTTTTCTTGAGTTGTCTCTGAAATGCTGCTGTTTCTCAACCACATGTAGATAAGTTTCTGATTAGAACATTTTCAAAATCTACTGCTCCTGTGCTCTTTTCACAGTCATACAGAGAATGCAGAAAATTATGAACCTTAGTTTTGTTTCCATGAGACACAGTTTTATATTAAATTAAAGCATCTAAACCCAGGAAAGAATTCAGTAAATTTAGTTTTCACAGGCATCTCTGTGACCTTTCATACCAGTGTAGCAATAAATTTCTATAAACTGTGTGCTTAAATCCGTGGGCCATTAGATAAACCATTCCCCAGCACTGTGACTGTGTATTTATCAAAGACCTGCATCTAAACAGGGCTCCTAAATCCTGTGCAGAGCAGGGCTGATCAATAGCTGGTGTCCCATGCTTGCTGAGTTTTCTGGGGGATTCTTTTGTTCGGTTTTTGCTTTCAGCACTGGCCCTTTTCACCACCTTTCCATTCTCATGAGGAAAGAAATAATTTAATGCTGACACACAGAGCTTCTTGATAGAATTATAGTTCTGTTTGTTTAGCCTGGTGTATTGATCCCAGTATCCAAACCTTAATAACCACGTGTGGATTTTAGTTTCACTGTGCTGTGTGGCTGTATTGAAAAATGTTGTTTTCATCCTTTAATTTTCCAGCTATATACAATTTCAAAGGCTCAGGGGTACCACAGCTATCTCTACAGATTGGTGATGTGGTCCATATCCTGGAGTCCTGTGAAGGTAAGTCACATTTTCCATTTCTTTGTGGATAACATAATCCTTTCACCTCACAGCAGTTCCCTGTGTTACATCAGTAGCTTTCTAATGCCCTTATTTTTTGTGGTGTGGTGTATTTTGAGGAAGAACCTAATCTTTTCCAAAGAGCCAAAATTAGACATATTACAGTACATGTGGTTTTTTGGGATGCCTTTACCAAATGAGGAAGTCATCAAGGTGAATGTAGAGTTTGTGAAGTTTGTGCCAGCTTGTGATATACCTCAGGGAAGTTACATTAAATTTAAGATTTAAAGGAGTCTCTAAACTAAATATTTGTTGCTAGGAGATATTGAGCAGCCTCATCATCCTGTTGTATAATGAGGAAACCCAGTTAAAGAAATCTGAGTGTCAGGATGATAGAAAAAGTTCTGAAAGCCATCCAAAATATTGAACACGTTAAGCAGCAGAATTCCAAGTCAAGTTGTGCATGATGGACAGTCAATAACTCCCCAACCCCACTGATTCTAAGTGTGACAGAGCTGCACAGGTTTCCATCAGTCAATAACTCCCCAACCCCACTGATTCTCTCTAAGTGTGACAGAGCTGCAGAGGTTTCCACTAGTATAAAGCAAGGAGAGTGGAGTTATTGTTACTAACTCAGCAGTTAGGTATCTGCAAATGTCACTGCAAAAGTGATTTATTTTCTATTTGACCACATCAAGAGTTTTTTAAAAAATTACAAATTGCTTAAAGCTTTGAAAAATACATTGTAAAATTATCTTCAACTTACTTCTATTGATAGAATGTGTGTCTTACTAACTGCAGTTATGCTAAAGAGAGGCCAGTGGCCTCATGGCACAGTGGCAGAGCCAGCCCAGTGCTGAGACATCTCAGGTGTGTTGTGGGCTCAAGCTGCAAAGACTTTGGGGCTGTTTGAGCCCAGCCCCTTCCACCACACAGGGCTCTAGGTTGTTTTGCCCGGAAACAACAAAGGATTCGAGGGAGGAGCACCTGAAAAACCATGTTTGCAAAGTACTGGAGCACAAAAACATATTTGTTTCTCTTCTGTTTGTAAGATTAATTCAATATCTTTAAGCATCAGTGAAAACATTGGTGTCACTCAGAAGTCAACAGAGTCACAATGATTTGTGTCCTCTCCTACAAAAAGTAGTTCTTCAAGCCTCCATTCTAAACATTTTGGCCAAGAGCAAAACACACACACAAGCCAGAGACCTCCTCATCCCCGTGTTGTCTGTTAGTTGCAGAAAGAGCATTTCAGGCTTTGCGTTCCTGGGGTCCATTTGTTGTCAGCCCAGCCGAGTGAGTGGAGTGCTGATCTTATGGGGTTATTTCTTATCTAAAAGTCTTTTCTGAATCCCCTGCCCTTGATATGCTCTGTCATGCCATCTTTATGAAATATGTTTATCAATGAAGAAGTGGAATCCTTCTCATTGTGGGAGTGAAGTTCATTTTTTATCAGATATATTTAAAATATGCTGCCAGCTGCAGCTGGCGAGTAACCAACAGTGACAGGATCCTTCCTGTGCTCCTTTTATGTCCTGTTGTAGTTGGTTTTGCATGCACAAAATTTATGCACAGAACACATATGTGCTGTCACAGCAAATGGAATGAAACCAATTTTTGAACATTGGGTTGTAAATTGAGTCTATGTGCAAATAATTTAGTTTTAGCAGTAAGGTGGAATTTTATTGTTGATGAAACACTGAGGGAAAATAATCCCACTGCAGAACAACCTAAAAAAATCTGTCCTGAGTCTTTCTTTGAGGTCAGCAATCATCCTGTGACTTTTAGCATTGCCTTTCTGACTGTGCTGTTGGCATTTGGGATTTATTTTTATTATTTTATGCTTTGCCTGCATGACTGCAATACCTGTGAGAGAAAGGATGATAGCAAAGAGATCATATCTGCTCATGAAATTACAATTACAAAATGTCTGCTTTTGGTCACAAATTCTTTCCATGGGATAAAAAATGGATACATTCAACAGAGTTAAACATTGTTCTGTGCAGGTGATTTTTCATGATGGGGTGTATGCACAGTGGGTGTGGCCCCTGACCTCATTTAGCAAGATTGAACTCTGCTTTTTGTGTTTTTTGTAGTTTATTGAGACTTAACTGTGGAATAGATGGAACAAAGCCAGAATGAATTTTTAACTTGCCACTGCTGCAGTTCTGCACTCCTGCCTTTCAGAAGGGTTTTATAGTCACCAGTGCAACAGGAGCCCGATAATGGTCCTGAGTTTTCTTGACATTCCAATTTGAATTTACACCAAGAAGCTGCTTATTATGGTTGTGTCCAAAAGCCATAGTTTCTCATGGCACAAAAATGACTTAACCTGCTCACATTGAAGGAAATTGTAACAATCATGTGCTGCACTGGATTAATACTGGGCCTAGAACACAGTAAGAGCTTCATGGGCTACCCAGGACCATGGGGGTCATGGCGAATATAGATATTTAAGGGTGTGCACATATTACTTTGCTAAACAAATATTCTACCTTTTTAATGTGAGCATGGGGTGTTACATTCTGTGTACCATTATCTGTACTTACTGTGGAAGGCTTGAAACAGATAATGCAATCATGTTTGATAATATGCAAATCATGCTTAATATAATCCCTGCTATTCACTTGAAGCTCTGTATGTTTGAAGTAACTATTAATTTTTACAAATACCATGCTAAGTGGTATTTGTATTTTTAAAGTGAAATAAACCCCATTACTTTATTGTGTGCTTTGTAATGCACAGGTTTTTTGTCATACCAAGTGATTTTTCTTCCTTTTAGATTGGTACAGGGGTTACCTAGTGAGGTACAAAGGAGCAGAGGTAAGGTCGCGTTGTCTGTTCTTATGAGACTGTTCTGAAGGGGCGGCTCATGAAGGGGGTTTGTGACATTTCTGCCTAGATAGTCCTGATCTCTCTGGTCTGATCTCTCAAGTCAGCTCTTTGTACTCTTTCCTTTCAAGATGAGTAAAACGATCAGCATTCATCCTGGACAGTGCTGGTAAATAGAAGTGAGGGCTGGGAAAAGCAGATTAATGAAGAAGAAATGACTGTGCCTTCAGGTTAACAACTGTCGAAGACACCATTTCAATTGAATATTGGCTCAATTGCTGCTACATGTGCTTGTTTCTGTACTTTTCCCAAGGATTCTTTAGGTTACAAACAGTATAAACAACTTGTATGAGGCTTAAGTTCTTAAATATCTCTTATGTACAAAAATCATATTAGTTTCTTTTAAAGTCAGTATTCTTAGACTTGAAAATGGAAAACCACGGAGGAAAAGTTTTTACCCTGGGAATGATGAGCTAGGTAGCAAGAAAATTACTTCTAGTTTCAACTGCACTTTTGTAGAAGAAAAGCATTTTTGTTTGTAACTTCTTGGTATAAGATTTTCTAGGGAGCAGCAATGCAAATGAATTAAAACACTGCACCTGTGTTTTAATTACTTTGACATTTCTTGTGACTGAAAATGTTATTACCATTCATTCTACATAAAGTTTCTATTTTTATAGATTAAAATTTAGCCTAAAAATAAAAAAGGGAAAATATTTACTGGAACTAACCACTTCCTTTTAACTAATTCTTAATTAATTCCTAATATTGCTAAAGGGCTTCAAGATCATCGTGCATAACATGCTTTAAGAAGTATTATTAATTTCATGTACTAAGATATCACTAAAATTACGATTACGGGACCTTCTTCTTTTACTTTGCTTCTTCATGGACTTTTTTGAACTTCAATCTTAATGAAAAAAAAAAGTGGAAGTGATAAGACACAATTGTGTTTTGATTAAGATCCAGTGCTTAAAAGAAAGTGGTTATAAAAGCTGCAATCTGATTCAGAGAAAGGCTTTGCAAAGTAGCACATATGGTATTGAATTATTGTGCCACTTGAAGTACCATATGAGGGTTGTTGAATAGAGAATCCAGGAAGGATCTAGTGAATTACCAAGGTGAGATTTGTTTTTAAAGTGAGGATTGTCATGGACAGAGTGATTGTCAAACATTCCTTCAGGATGACTTGAGACATTTCAGCCTTTGTAGAGCAAGGACAGTCACATTAGAACTTTTTGTCTGGTGCCCATTTGTCTTCTACAGAGGTCAGTTAAAATAGATATGAGATGATGCACAGACACAATCTTTCTTTTTCTGGGGTGGAAAATGGTGTTACTTAGGAAGAAAGATGCCTATGCACTCTACTTCTGAAGAGAAATGAAAAACTTCAATTATTTGTCTGTCAAATAGAAATCATCCATCTGAACAGAAAGCTAAATAACCAGGAGTTAGTTTGGGTATTACAGTTTGTCATTACAGTTTATGTTCAGTCACGGTTGTTACCTAAATGTTTTTAGAGAATAAGTGTGGATTTATAATTTTCTTCTCCTTCATCAGGGAATATTTCCTAAATCCTTCATCCACATCAAGGAAGCTGCTGCTGAAAAGAAAAGGTATGGAATTTATCTGTTTTATTACATTATTGAGCTTGTCTGCTAAAGAATGACTTTTAAGGCATTTATGTACCTCACCCACAGTGAGTATGATATACACCCATGAAACCAGACACTCTTTTGATCTTTCCTTCTCTTTCCTAGACATACAGAAAATGTCATACCTGCTGAGATTCCCTTAGTCCAAGAAGTTACCACTACTCTCTGGGAATGGGGGAGCATCTGGAAGCAGCTCTATGTGGTAGGATATTTTACATGCTGTTTGTTACCTCTTAGTCCTATTTATGCACACTGGGGCCTTGTTCAAATTAGTGTCTCATCCTACATTCAGGGCAGGGTCTGGATTTAAGAAATTGCTTTCTCACCACTGAGATTTTCTTCAGTGGCTTTAAGTGCCTAGTGACTTTAAATCTGGTCCAGTCACGAGCCTTGGACTGGATCATGTTGAAGGTCTCTCCCAGCCTGGATGTTCTGTAAAGGGAAAGCTGACATTGCTGGGGAGTGGTGTAACTTCATGCATATTTGTATCCTGTGCATGATAAATTCTTCATAATTTTGATTTGTAGCATAGAAAAGTTTCCAGATAGGAGAATAAAAGATAACTGGGATGCATTTGAAAAAGATTCATGGTGCTCTTGGACTGCTATAACAGGAGTTGTTCAAGATTACTGGGAGCAAGTAGCCATTAACAATTGGCAATTTCAAGAATTATGCTGACTGTTCCAGCACCCCAGCCACTGGATTTTTCTTTATCTCTGTTGGGGCAAATGGATCTTGAATGTGCTGTAGTTTTCTGAAACATGTCACTTTAGTCTTCTTGATTAAGCCAGCAATGAAAATCCTGGTTTATTTTCAGTGAACAGCACTAGAACTGCTTCAGTCACTTCTGTGTATTCTCTCATTTATCTCTTAAATGCATTAATACCACACTCAAGTGTTGTTGTTCCCATCAGTACCTCATACAGAAGTTAATAGTTTTTGTAATGTTTTCTCTTGATGAGAATTTGTTCAAGAATATTAAAACAACACAATTAATACAATAAACAACACAATAAACCACAAATAACATAATTCCCTATCCTGATACAAAATTTCATGTCATTTCTTTATGATCATGTAGGATATTCTATCCTTAAGAATTTGTGGGATGAGACATCATTATTTTGCTTACTTCTTGTTCCTGCTGTCATTTAGCACTAAGTATGACATGTAGCTTTCAGTTGTCAAGCCCAGTATTTCACTTCAACTCGAAGCCTGAACCTCACTGATGTTTTATTCTCTCTCAGACAAACAAGAAAGCCAGGTTCCAGCAGGTGCAGTCCATGATGTGTGACTTGATGGAGTGGCGGTCACAGCTTCTGTCTGGGACTTTGCCAAAAGATGAGCTCAAAGAACTCAAGCAGAAAGTCACATCAAAAATTGACTATGGTAACAAGTAAGTGGCCTACACTGCTTCTGGAAAGCACGGTTTAGTTTAAAGCACAGCACCAAAGAGATGCTGATAAAGATTTCATGTTTACAGGTTGGAATTCAAAAGTATGGTTCATATAGAATCTTCCTTTTCAGGCTTTTCCCTGTAACTCCTGTGCTGATAGTGGATACCACGATGGGGCTTTTCATAGCAAAATACTTTTTCAAAATATTGGTTTGTTTCTTCATTATAAATACATGAACCTGTGAATTGAGAAGATTTGAGGTTGGATAACCAGCCACTATGTACATATACCACCAGCATACTTGGGACCCAAAACTTGTCCATCTGTCACAAACATGGCCTGTGTGCAGTAAGTGACCCCCAGAAGTGGTGCTGGCAAACTGCACTAAGTGTGCAAACAAACACATCCATACCCACACCCAATTCACTAGGGAATTTCCAGGCAGAACTCTGGTTCTGGTAATAGAAGTGAAACTACCAGGGACAGAATAGTTACTTGACAAAGTATCTTGTCTGCTCCTTGCCAATAAAAAGTCACTGCAACACAAGATACTTTTTGGCCAAAATTATGGGGTTGTGTGAGGTTGATGGTGTTCCACCATCTGATGAGGTGTGGGGAGAGAGAGCGTCACATCAAAAATTGACTATGGTAACAAGTAAGTGGCCTACACTGCTTCTGGAAAGCACGGTTTAGTTTAAAGCACAGCACCAAAGAGATGCTGATAAAGATTTCATGTTTACAGGTTGGAATTCAAAAGTGTAGTTCATATAGAATCTTCCTTTTCAGGCTTCTCCCTGTAACTCCTGTGCTGATAGTGGATACCACAATGGGGCTTTTCATAGCAAAATGCTTTTTCAAAATATTGGTTTGTTTCTTTATTATAAATACATGTGAATTGAGAAGATTTGAGGTTGGATAACCAGCCACTATGTACATATACCACCAGCATACTTGGGACCCAAAACTTGTCCATCTGTCACAAACATGGCCTGTGTGCAGTAAGTGACCCCCAGAAGTGGTGCTGGCAAACTGCACTAAGTGTGCAAACAAACACATCCATACCCACACCCAATTCACTAGGGAATTTCCAGGCAGAACTCTGGTTCTGGTAATAGAAGTGAAACTACCGGGACAGGTACTTGACAAAGTATCTTGTCTGCTCCTTGCTAATAAAAAGTCACTGCAACACAAGATACCTTTTGGCCAAAATTGTGGGGTTGTGTGACGTTGATGGTGTTCCACCATCTGATGAGGTGTGGGGAGAGAGAGCGTGGTAAGAAAATCTTCACAATATTGTTTTTACAGGCATTAGAATCTGCTTATAAACTGTGTTTTGCTATTTTAAGTGACTATGGTTGTTGTGGCCTGAAGGCCTCTGTGCAGCTGAAAATTTACAATTACCTGTGGTTACACATAAAAATGACCACAAGTATTACAAAATTCTTAACTTGTTCACTGTGACTTGGATGCAAATTGGTAATAAATTGTATTCATACAGAGCACACTATGGAATACACATATCCTGCTGCACTGTGTGGAGCTGAATGCTCACTCAAAACCAGAATTCACTTTGAAGTTCTCCAATCAACAAAGCCCAGCTGTGATTAAGACAACATTAAAATTCATTTGCTTTCAGATTTCTGTTTTGTCAGTCTTAACATTCCTTCTGTATTCTGAGACAGTAAAGTGCTTCCTTTGGAAGAGCAGGGGTGAAGGGGATGTTTAAAATTATTTGGATTGCAAGCTGGAAAGTGTTTATAAGCTCCTGAAAGTGTGGGGTCGAGTTGTGTGTGCGAAGGAAACTTGCCAAACTGTGGAGAAGGAATAAAGGGGAAATGACAATGAGGGCTGAGGGAGGCGTTGTGGGAGAGGGAAAAAGAGTGGCAGGAAAAAAGGCACAATTAGTGTGAGAGCAGGGCAGAAGAGAACAGAGTTAAGTATTGGGCCAGAAAGGGTGAGGGAGCAACATAAAAGCAGAAGTTAACAGGAAGACCCTGAACATCTTGATTACAAATGTTGAGTGTTAAAAGCTAAAAGCAATGAAGACTGCTAGAGGTCATTGAACAGGGTGGATCTATTTTATGTGAGAGGCATTTCAATGTTTTGGTGAGAATACTAAAATTTCCTAAATATTGGACAGCAACTGAAAAAATAATGGGATATGGTTAAATTTTTCTTCATTAAATATTGTTGCATGTATTTAAATTTTATAACTTTAAATCTTTAAGTGTCTCCTTGTTTGTTATATTTCTAAGCTTTCTTTATTTGGAAGGAAATAACCCTACCATTATGCCTTTTGTGTTTTCACAGAGTACTTGAGCTAGACCTGATAGTTAGAGATGAGGATGGAAATATCTTGGATCCAGATAAAACCAGTGTTATCAGCCTGTTTCATGCACATGAAGAAGCAACTAATAAAATCACAGAGAGAATTAAGGAGGAAATGGTAGGAATGGCTGGCTAAACTTGATGCTTCTTTTGCTAAAATCCAAACAAAAATTCATCTAAGAGTTGAAGGATGGAACCGTAAAATTTGGTGGAAACTTTTTCCTCTGACTTGAGAGTAGAGCCACAGTCTTGTGTTATAAGTATGGCTAAGCCTCAAATTGAATAGCATTTGTGCACTGGCTTTGGGCTGTGGGCTGGGCTCAAAGCTTGTGTCTAAAGCTGGTTCTAAATCCGTTCTTGAGCTCCTGTATTGAAATATGTCCCCACTCCATCCCTGGACTACTCAATAGTCAGAATTGCACAGGGAATAGTCACACACTTGGAGCTCAGGCTGCAAAGCAGCACTGACCACAACTTGTTTTCACAAACTCTTGTGACTACACTGCTTGCTGCTTGCTAGTTAGTCTGATGGAGCTGAAGAATTTAAGCTCACTAAAGAGGAGCTAGGGTGAATTCAGCATAATCTCCTGGACACCAGAAGTTCATGTGCCAAAGCAAAGCTGACAAGTGCATAAATTAAATCTTTTTAAATGCAAAGCAGGTGACTACACTTCCTTGACCTTTTGTAATATTAAACCTCTGCAAGGATTTGTAAGCCTCTTTGGTTCTTTTCTCCTTTATGAGAAAGTGAACTGTAAAAAAGCAAGTAAATCACTAAAGAGAAACTAGTTGGTTTGTCATGACACTTCAATAACACCCATGACAAATCACTGGAAAGCACCTTGTAATTTACTGACAATATAAGGAAAATCAAACTTGGGAGTCTGTGATAGACTGTGGTGACTTATTTTTAAAATAGAGACAAACAATGGGTTTAGAAGTGTTAAGAAGCTTCTTCTTGATGGTTAAGATGGGAGGTAGGTAGAATTCAGGAACCTATTTTTGCAGCAGTGAACCTGCTCAGCTGTGTCCTGACCTCAGCATGTTATTTGTCTCCTCTTCAAAGAGACTGACTTCATTTTGCTATTGCTGTAGCACACTCTAACCCCTCTGTGATGTGGATCATAGGCCTTCTGCATTCAAAAATAAACTCCTTCAGGCTTGTAGGCTTGTCTCTGTGCTGGCATCTTGATACTTGCTCTTTTCTTTAAGAGTGGGGGGAATATTTCCCCCTTTACATCATTGCCTACTGGCTGAAGAACTGGCCTAAAACATGGGAGTCATAGAATAGCTCAAGGTGGAAGAGAATTACGGTAATTACTGAGTCCAACTCCCTGCTCTCCGTTTCAGTTTTAACTATTACGTATACCTAATGTAAAACTGCTTGTAGTATAGCAGCATTTTAATTCCTGGGTTTTATTAACTCCTTTTCCTCCTCCTGATTAGTCAAAGGATCAGCCAGATTATGCATCGTACTCCCGACTCTCTTCATCCCCCACCCACAGCCTGTATGTGTTTGTGAGGAATTTTGTCTGCCGAATGGGAGAGGATGCAGAGCTCTTTATGTCTCTATATGACCCCCAGAAGTCAACAATTATAAGGTAAAGCTTCCTCCTCTGACTGCAGAAGAGTAGCAAATGGAACTGGCCAAAATGAACTAAAATAATTGTCAATGTGCTGTAATAATGCAAACAATATGTAAACAAAAGGAATGAAACCAAAAGCAAAGAGTGGACACATCTTGTTGCTGTCTGCTGCTAAAGAATTCTAAGTTTCCAAATATTTTCATATGTAATTCCTGGATTGAACATTTCAGAAGTTTGGAAAAGCCTGAGCCCTTTTCAAGTTTTAGAGATTGTTCTAGATGGGTAATATCGTGGTGTTTGGAGTAAAGTGCTGAAGGGGGAGGAGTGGAAAAAAAAAATTACATTTATAAATTTCTGGGTAGATTAAGATTTCTGTTGAGTATTCCCACCAAACAGACTGATGATGGTAAAGTTGCCTCAAAAAAAAGGCGCCCATTTTTTCAAGTTACTCTTTTAAAACTTACTGTTGATACCTCTATAGTGTTTTTCTTGTCTTTTTAGTCTGGTCTTAGATTTGAATTATCACCACAGACTGTCTGCTAAGTGACTTCTGTACTGTGTAAAGGGCGAATTTTTTAATCCCTTGACAGTGAGATATTTATCTTCCAAACAGTGAGAACTACTTGGTGAGATGGGGGAGTCGAGGCTTTCCAAAGGAAATTGATATGCTCAACAATCTTAAAGTGGTGTTCACAGTAAGTGTTTTCCAGTTTGCTTCCCTTTGTATTTGCAAATGAAATTCTCTTCTCTGTGGTCGCTGTCAGATCTCATAAAGAGTGACCAAGGTGAAGAAGGAAGCAGAGGTAATCCCAGAAACAGAGCAAGGTGACAAGTCTCTAAGTTCTTTAGGGCAGTGACAATGCTTCAGTGACCTTTCTTCAGATCACTTCGCTGCTTCGTGAATTTCTTGATGACTTGATTTATTTAGTTTTATCTGCTGTCTCTCTTGATTGTTATTATTATCTTTATTTATCTTACCTTATATTTTTTTCAAACTTTAAACTGTCACTTTTTTAATCCTTTTGATGAGCTCAGATTTTGTAATTTGTTGAGGTTTTGGGAGTTTGTTTGGTTTGAGGGTCTTTTGTTTACATTTTTTTCTTCCCCAGTGATTGCTAAGATTCAGTTTATTGCTGCAGGTCCTGTTTAAATTTCACAACTTGCTTTTTACCCAGGTAACACCATGGTTCTTTTTTTGTTTGTATCTTAGGATCTTGGAAATAAAGACCTTAGCAGAGACAAAATTTATTTAGTTTGCCAGATAGTGCGAGTGGGCAGGATGGACCTGAGGGACAGTAACTCCAAGAAATACACACAAGGGCTGCGGCGGCCCTTCGGCGTGGCAGGTACTGGTGCCTCCTGTGCTATGGCTGAACCAGGATATCAGTGAGTTTTGCAGCCCTGGACTATTAAAATCTCTGCCAAGACATGTCAGAATACCCATCAACTCTATCAATTTTTTCTGTACTTTCTGAAGTATGTAAACACTGCACCTACATTGATGTTTTAGTTCAAGTCCGAAATCCACTTTTGAATTTCATTTCCTAATTATTCATAGAGTGCCAAGCTGTGCGAGTGAAAGCACAGAACCAATTTAATAACAGATGCCCTTGCAGATGAAATAAAGTCAGTGGTTATGTCCCAAAAGCTCTGATACCTGTATTCCCAAGTTAGTCTGAATTCTCCCTCTCTCTCCACAGCAGCATGTTTTTAGTGAGGGCTTTGTACAAAATCTTCTGCCCCACAAACCCAGCCCTGCTGCTGAAAAATCCACATTTACCTTGAGGCACAAGAACGCTCATAGATAAGAGAAGCTATTCTGGAATGCTCTTATATGTTCTGATGATTTTTCTTTTATTCTTCTAGTCATGGATATTACAGATATCATAAAAGGAAAATCTGAAAGCGATGAAGTGAAACAGCATTTCATTCCCTTTCATCCGTAAGAGTGTCATAATATATTTTTTTATATGTGAAAGAAAATATTTATCTATCCTATTTATCTATCTCTGTTCCTGTAACAATCTGTGAAATGGCTAAAGAATAAGAAAGTTTTTCTTTAACAATTTTATGTTGTAATAATGCTAATTATTTAGGTATGACTTTAAATGGCATTTAGGGCTTGCACATGTACCACAGCACATTAAATTAATGAATAATTCCACAAATGTGCTCCTTCAGACAACTGGTACCGTCTGATTTCACAAACCCAAGTCAAATAGTTATAAGTGAGATTTGCAAGCAAGGATAACTACTATTTTATGAGCTTGGTTCTGTTTAGAATTTGAGAAAAATCTGAGTAAAAAAATCTGAGTAAAAACTGTGTTTCCTTTAAAAAGTAATAGAATTATCATACACTATGTTCAGAAGAAATGCCAGAGCAGCTGCCTAAAAATGTGATGCTCACAGATCAAATGCAGAGATACCAGTGGAAATACTGGAAATAACTCCGTGTGTCCTACATAGCACTGCTTACTATGGAGGATAAATTTAATTCTGAAAGACCCAGGTATGACATGCTGGTTTATTTTTTCACTTGTTTCTAATTTGACCCAGCATGTTTTCTCTGTGAGGATTTGTTTCTAATTTCAAAAGTAGCTGATAAAAATTCCAAGTTCATTTATCTGGCTGTTTGTCAGGGAAAGTGGACTGAGCTGGAGTGCACTCACATTGTCACTGTCACAGAACACCATTCTTGGTGGCTGACTGAATCTTTCTCACTTCAGTGTACACACAACTGAATGTGAGTGGGCTGCAACTTGAGTGAGAGATAATAAAAATACAGACTATATCACAATCAGGCAATACTGCAAAGACTGAGGCGTTAGTCATTTGTATTCTAAATGTTGTCTGATATATTTATATCATTTCCTGAGCAGACATTGCTGTTTCTCTTTCAGGGTAGTGGCAGAGAATGACTTTTTACACAGTCTCCTGAGCAAAATCACTGCATCAAAAGGAGACAGTGGTGGACAAGGTAAAGCACATTTTTATTATTTTCTTTTAAGTAACACGGTATTTTTGTGAAACTTCATTTTATGTTGGAGCTGGAGTACCAGCATGGAGGTGAGTCAGCTTTGAAGCTGGAATTGAGGAACCATGAGTTTGTTAAAGAATCTTAGGGATTATTTAAATTAGTAGTGACAATTTGCATTATAGAGATTTTACTTTCATCTGCAGGAAATGGGAAAGCAAATTCTTGTCCCTGTTTTGGTGAGCAGAGGAGGCAATCATCTGAAGACAGATTTTTCTTTTTTCCCTACCAAAAATGTAATCTTTTTTTCTTTTTATTGTACTTCATAGGCCTGTGGGTAACAGTGAAAATGCTGGTTGGAGACGTGATTCAGACTAGAAAGGATTACCCACACCTTGTAGACAGAACCACGGTTGTTGCTAGAAAGCTGGGATTCCCTGAAATAATCATGCCAGGTAGGAGGTGCTTTTTTCTCTGATAGGAAGGGATTTCTTCTCATTCCCTATGTTAATAAGCATCAGCTGCTGCCCTTACTGATTTCTGTAATGGCTAACTCAGAGGATCTTTGGAATTTACTCATGGTAAGTTTTGTTCCCATATTATTTCACTATTAAATAGTGAATTCCTTGGAAAGTAGTTTCTAATACTTAAACAGGAAAAATAAAATCCAGACAGTGAGGGATAAACCTATCTCCTTGTACATAACTTGTAGGTTATGGTGGATGTCACTTGAATTTTAAATGAACCTTGTTTTTATTGAAAGTTATTGCTGTCCTTTAACAATAACCAACAAATCAGTGTGGAATATCTTGATTTCATTTGTATGTATGACAAGATATTTTCCAGTTGAAATCACTCACTGTCTGCCAGGCTCCTTTTTAAAAAACAAACAACAAAAACCTCCCTCGTCCCAACTCGAGTAAAATCTTGATCCTTTTAAAAGTCATATGAATTCGTTCAGAGGAAAGAATTAAAATGAGAAGCTCCCTCCAGAGAGAGAGCTGGATATTTGGGGAAATTCCTGATGGGCTCATCTCACCAGCAGGTGTCGGGGCAGGATGGGAATTGCATCGAGTCACTCCGAGCTCCCATTTGCTTCTCCTCACATCCTAGTTTTGCCTTAGCAAAGATAAAGAACTGAAAAATTAAGTTCAGATGGAAAATAATAAATTTTTATCTGTTTCACAGCTAACAGTGAGGTAGTCATGTGTAGTTCAGCTGATCCTATGCTCTCAGAGTATTTAAATTGCTTTTTAACCTTTCAATTTCTCTTTTAGGAGACATAAGAAATGACATATATATTACATTGCTGTATGGAGATTTTGATAAATACAATAAAACAACTCAGAGAAATGTTGAAGTGATAATGTGTGTCTGTGATGAAGAAGGAAAAGTGTTGCCAGTAAGTTTTCCTTTTTTTCTGCAATGAGGGGCATAGAAACATGAGCTGAATTTTTGATGTAAGGCTTAACTTACACATTTAATAAAACACCACTATTCAAAAACTCAATTTCCTTGTGTCATCCTGTGACATCTTGTGACAAATAAGCTTTATGATTTTTAAAAAATTAAAATCTATTAAAACCCTATAAAAGTCTTGCATAAAATGTAACAAGGAATAACATTGAATGACCTATTTTAGCTGTGCCAAGGAACAAGTGCTGATTCTGACAATTACTGCATTCTTACTCTAGGGTTTTTCTTGAGGAAATTCCCAGAGGAATGCAATTTGCACACTGAAATGTTAGAAGTACCATTTCTGCTACATAGCAAATGCTTGATTTGTGCCAGGAAGTTTGTGTCACTGTCACTGAATTAAGTACATGGCAAAGAATGAAATTAGTGACAACAATTACATATGCAACATAAATATTTACAGTCTTTTTGCTTGTCTGTTCCCATTTTGAAGATCCTTTGTCTTTTCCTTCGGGTTTATCACCAGTTTGGTATTCAGGGGGATTTTTGACCTGTCATTTTCTGAGCTTTATAGAGTTGGGATCGTGAGGGTGAAATCATAAAGACATTCTTGAGATAAAATAAAGATGGAATGAAACACTGGGTTCATGACTTGTTTATAAACTGCAACTAACGGCTTAAAATGTAAGTTGAAAGCTTGAGTAAAGAAAATTCTAATCCCACATAATCTTTAAGGTCCACACAACAAAACTGTAGCTCTGATTACAAAACACTGCGTGTGCCTATGACAGCACCTGACCGTGGCTTGCATGCACAGGAACTAACTCTGTTCTGTATTCTGTCTAATCACATATAAACAAAAATATTCCTTAGACAAATAAACCTATTATCACACCTTAAATCTTGCATTCCAATATTATGCGTGCTCAGTTCTGCAGATACAGAATTTTAAATCTTAGGAGAAAGTGAGTTTGTCTTGTTGTCTTTGAGGTGAAATGTCACACCTGCTTTCTGTGGGCAATATGCCTTGGATATATTTAAGCAACAATTTTGAGGAGGTAATTCAAATGCTGTAGAATGCAAGTAATAACAAAAGTGACTGGTTTTTCCTTTTAGCCTGTAAAGATACTCCAAACCAGTAGACTTTCAAACCCATGAATTTCTATCAATATTTCTCATAACAAGAATATGTTCACTACACAGGAAAGTGGTTGGTTCTGTTCAGGTATCAAACTAGTCCCAGTTGCAGAGCTAGCCCTTGATTTACTGTCACAAGGAATAGGACTTTTGTTCCAAGTGCATGTCATGGAGGTGACAAACAAGTACATGCATAAACCTTGAAAAATCTCTGCTCAGGCAGATGAGACATTGCTCTCTGCAGTTAAATCCCTCTGACCAGATCATACAAATCGTCTTCAGGTACCAGCACCACACCCTTCTGGTCACAGGGCGTCCTGGTGTTTGAAGCAGACTTTTAAGGTTCACTGGATTTTCAGCAGGATTATTGCACCTTTGCAGCAGTTAGTGCAGCCTGGATTGGCTTAGTTGAATCAGTGCCTTCAGTAGAGAATTTAATGACTGCTTCCTTCAGGGACTTTGGTTTCATGTCTGGCAGGTATCAGGATCTTGGTGTCTCCCTGTCCAGCAGTAACTTTTACTCTGCATGTACAGCTCAGCTGCAGTCAGCCAGAGCAGACAGATGCAGGCCAAGTCTTCACAGACTCACTAAGGAAAACCACAAGTTTTGAAGCTGATCAGATCTTTCACTTGTCTCTGTCCTAGCTCAGATAGTTGTTAAAGAATGGGAAATTCTAATTGTTTATTGTTGGTGCCTCTACAACATCCAGTTTGGAAGTCACCTCTGGTGTGTGGCCTAGAACTTCTGAGTCTGTGCCAGAAGAAAGTATTTAAAAATAAAATGGAGAAATAAACAGAATAATGAAGATACATTTTTATTTTTTTTCCTTTTGTATTTCTTCTACTAATTGAGATGACATGTTGGTTACTTAAGTTCATCAGATGGAGAAATCAAGTCGATTTTATGTTCTTCACGCATCTGCTAGAGCCCACTCTCTGTGATCCCTGTATAAAGCAATTACACTGTCTGTGCCCATTGATTATGGTAAATGTTTATTTCCATTGTGTTCAGAGACTTAGAAAACGCAGTGTCTTCCCCTGTGTTGGTGCTGTCATTATTATTTAGCTTTGGATGATGCCATGCCCAAATCAAGCCCACAGCGGGGCGGGAGCGCAGCCCGTGAGGGCAGGCCGCGTCCCAGGGCCGGGGTGGAACTCCCAGCTCGGGACTCAGGGGAGCTCTCTGGGGACTTTTTGGTTTTGTCTGAGTTAATTTACCCAAAACTGCTCCAAAATGTACCCCAATGAAGGAGGCACTAAACAGTGTTTGTTCCCTCTTTTGTAAGAATGCTGTGTGCCTGGGAGCGGGGGACAGACCCGTGAGCGAGTACAGATCTGTGGTTTACTACCAGGTCAAGCAGCCGCGATGGATGGAGACACTGAAGGTATGGTGTGGAAACTTCCCACTTTATTTTTTCCTTTCTTAATGCCTCACACAGAAAGGCTGCACAGCATCAGCTTCCTCCAAAAACCGTCTTGTCCCTGACTA
The DNA here is from genome assembly GCF_017590135.1 of Pyrgilauda ruficollis. Classification (NCBI taxonomy): domain Eukaryota; kingdom Metazoa; phylum Chordata; class Aves; order Passeriformes; family Passeridae; genus Pyrgilauda; species Pyrgilauda ruficollis. The sequence goes on from NW_024530599.1 coordinate 3,681,636, forward strand.
CAGCTGAAGAATGAAGCCTTAGTCATACATCAGTTATTAGAGATACATGGTCACTGAGGCTTGAAATTTGGCCTAGAAAGGGATGTGTAGGTTTTGTTCAGCAAAACAAATGAGATCATCTTAGATAACTTTATGTCCTAACAGGGCTCATCAAAAATGAACTACTGCATTTGTTCTATTTTGGTGAAACAATGGAGATGAGGAGCTTCAATTAAAAAACAAACAAGACCAAACCAAAATGCAAATGAAAACAGCACCCCCCTCTTCTGATTTCAAAAAGAAAAAACTGTCTTGCTTCTCTTAGAGATACACTAATAATTACCTAATCAGGCTTCAATGTCCATGATTGGAATATGCTCAGAAGCTGCCAGAAACAGCTCTTACAAACTGTGACAGATTTGCTTGCTTTTTTAAAGAAAAAATAGCCACGTATGACAAGCTTGCAATAATTACCTTAGGATGTGTTACCTGTGATGGTGAAGGACAGGGAGGGAATGGAAGTATGACTTCAAATAGAAGCTCATTTATTGTTTTGAAAACATTGACCCATTCTTTTTATTGCTTATTGTATTAGTTCCTTTTTAAAATTATTCCGTAACTCAATCTTGTGTACAAGATCACTAACAGCAGATCCTGTTGAAAAGCATCATTAATATTAAGGCACTGTTCAGTAAGATTTGTGAAGGGAAGTTGTGAATGCACACAAAGGTGTTCAAGTCCTTACATTTTTAGAACTGTGAACTTGATAATATGAAAAATTGTGCTTTCCCTTACACAGCAGGCCTTTTTTGTTGCATGTTTGACCTAAAGTATGCTGCTTTAAGAATAAAGTACTTGCAAGTTCCTGTGATTCTCCTCAAGGCTTTACACTAAATTTAATCACTAAAATCATCAATTTATTTTGCTGGAATTTTTGTACTGTTTTCACCCGTTTAATAAATTGGTTGTCAATTTCTATATCTAAAATGTGAGAGGTGCATAATGCAGAGGTGTTTAATTTTCTGTGGTTAAAAGGGTGAGCAGTAGGACTGCACTGTGATTGTTTTCTAGCACCTGTGTGCATTCACTCGCTGGGTTCTGTGCTTCATTTCTTTGCTGGTGCCAGACTTTGAGCAAAGTCTGACAGATCATTGCTTACCAGCCCTCACCTTGCTACTGTGACCAGGCTCAACAGTTTGAAACCACCTGTGAAAGGCACTATGGAAACAGAAGATGTGGGGATTATTTATTCTAAAATAGGGGCTCATTACATGTGAAACCACCCCTCATAACTCTCCTCACTCTTTTCTGATTTTACTAAAGGTAGCAGTCCCCATTGAGGACATGCAGAGGATCCATCTGCGCTTCATGTTCAGGCACAGGTCAACTCAGGAGTGTAAGTGGGGAATTTTTACTTTAGTGCATTTTAATTCATTGATGGGTAGTCAACCCAAGGTCTTTTGCTTTGCAGCTAAAGATAAGGGAGAGAAGAATTTTGCAATGGCCTACGTAAGACTAATGAAGGAGGATGGAACAACTCTCCATGATGGCATCCATGATTTGTTAGTCCTAAAGGTATGAGCTCAGATTTCTCTCTTTCTCTCTTTCTCTTTCTCTCTTTCTCTTTCTTTCTCATACTGTTGCCTTTGGCTGCCCTGTGTATTTGCTTAGTGCTAGATTGATTTTATTATTCTATCAAAGATGATACTGTGTTTTGCATCTGAACAAAATGAAAAGGTGTACCCTGTTCTATTGTCAGTAAATATTGCTCTGCATTTAAATAACACAAAGATATTATCCAAACACAGTGAGAGATGATTACTCTTTTTACTGGTATTTGTGCTTTTGGCCTTCTGTAGCATAGAGAAAGTTGTGCTGCAACTCTGTACTTGGGTGGGTACCATTCCTCTTGCTGGATATGGGAAGTGATTGATCCACTTGGGATCTTCATTTCATGAATAATCTGGGAATGCAGTCTTAGGAAAATGCTTGTCTTAAACTGCTGTGTAGTTCCTCAGGTACAAAATTGAAAGTTTCAGCAATTTAGTTCTGGGTGTGAAGAATAGCTTTAGTTGGCCCTAGCTAGAAACAGGATCTTTAACTTTGTGAAGGAAGCAGGGAGCAGATGTTTTGACTTTGGTTTTATTTTCCCTATTGGAGAATGGTGTCTAGCAGGGACTAAGAACCAGAAATCACTTCCAGTACAAAGGACACTTAAGTTATTTCTCAGCACTCTTCTCAGTAAACAAGTTTGCTGTATCATTAATACCAAGTGAGATGCATGCAACTAAATCAAGTTGCTTAGGCAAGCCAAAGAGATTAATGGCAGCATATAGTTATTTATCTTCTCTTCATTGAAACTATCATTTAAAATATTGAGACTAGAAGGAAAATTGTGGACTGTGTGGTTAATGTTGGTTGTGAAATTCCACCTAATTCATTTCTGCATCAGCTCAGTAATTTTTTTGAAGTGACAGCATGGATGAGAAATGCTAAATGGAGTTGACCTACTTTATGGTTGTGAGAAACAAACAGATTTTCTGACATATGCTTGCCTATTCTAGTATTAAAAACAGTAATTGTAAGCTGTAAGTGTTTAAAGTAAGTCATACACCTTGGCCTCTCAAAATAAGTAATTTGAAAACTGCTAAGTTTAAACCGTCTTTAGGCATTGGATCTTTTTGAGAGACTTTTGGATCAAAACTTCATCTTTTTCCCATTGTTTGTCTGACTTGTCCCAAAAGAAAGAAGTCAAGAGTTTATTTTGCTTCCAGAAATTTGGGAAGTAATTATTTGGCAAGCCTGATACAATCATAGATGTGGGGCTGCTGTGTGTTTTGCTGTATAAAGGTTTTGCTTCTTGTCTGTCTAGGTCTCTTACAGACAATTTTTAGCCTTGCCTCTTTGATTTGAAGTAGAAACTGCATCTCTGCAGTCACTGAACCAGATAAAACTGCAAAACTTTAAAATGCCTTTCTAGATCATGGTTTTTGTAGCTCCTTGTTCATCCACATTTGTAGACTAAAGGTCTGCAATTCAGTAATATCTGTCGCAGTGTTGTAGCTTAAAGTGACGTCATCAACAGGGAAATTCTCTGGAGTTTTGTTAAAGAAACAGTGTTCTTTAAACAGTGGGGAGCATGATTTTTGTTGTCTTTGCCTAAGACTTCTTTCCTGTCTGGGGAATCCTAAGATAAGACCCAGAAAATCTGTGGGGTTGTGCCACAGAAGTTGATGAAAGAGAGGAGGGAAAAATCTCTGTTGGCTCTCTGGTTTTTTACAGTTCATTCTACTGAAAAGCACGTATTCTATGTCATTTAGTTACTGCAGCATACTGTCTGATTTAAAATATAATCTTACCATGCCCTGATTTTTTTATGTTCAAGGTCCAGGTATGGAATTATAATGAGGATGTCAAAACAGTGCTGCTATTCTTTCCTTGCTCAGTCCTGCTTTCTGCTTTTAAGCTGTGTGCAGACAATACAATCATGTTGTCCTGTGTACAGTCTTCAAGGTGATGCTCAATATTCTGCAGTGTTCCACACCCACTGACATTCTAATGAGAGATTGGCTCTTGCTTTTTTACTCTGCATGGGGTGTCACCCCTCAAAGTCCCTTCCTGCACCTCAGTTTTGTTTACTTCTCTAGTACAAAAGTACAAAATAAGTCTAATTTTAAATCCAGGGGTGTGAAATTTGTAATGAATGGTGTATTGTTTTTCAGGGGGACAGTAAAAAAATGGAGGATGCTGGTACTTATTTGACATTGCCTTCTACACGTCTGCACGTGGAAAACAAGGGAGCAACCTTAGTCAGGAGCTCAAGCATTGTTGGGGGCCTTTCAGTCAGCTCAAGAGATTCATTTTACATTTCAACTCTTGTTTGTTCCACAAAGTTAACTCAGAATGGTATGTACCTTCTAAACAGGTGGGAGTTTTGAAATAAAACAAATTGATAAATCAGACGTTAAATTTTAATGTCTGTCCATTCATTTTCCATTAGTGGGCCTGCTGGGTCTCCTGAAGTGGCGCGTGAAGCCAGAGCTGCTTCAGGAGAACCTGGAAAAGCTGAAGATTGTGGATGGAGAGGAAGTAGTGAAGGTAAATCCTTATTCTAATAATAGTTATTCTTCAGGCCCATAATGCCTTTGTTAGTTTGCAAAGGACATGAGCAAAGCTCTTCATTAGAGGGAGTGAGGAAGCCAACACCCGGGCAGGATCCTTCACAGGCCTGGCCAGCTTTCCTTCTACTTTTTAATTCCAGATCTCTGGTATTGCCTGTTGTTGGGCTGGAAGATTTCCAAGATTATTACTAGGAGATTAAGACAATAATTATAATTAATAATAATAATTAATAATAAAATATTTTCCATAATCTCTATTCATCTGTTTCCTTTTGTCTATCTGAACTATCACAAACAATTCCTATTGCTTTTTTTGCAGTTCTTAATTTACATGTTGATATTAAACCAAGAAGTGTTATGTACCCAACAAAGCACTTTCTTAACTTAATGAGTATATGAATAAAAATTGTCAGTATTTTGGAAAATCGCATGTACTATTGCCTTTGTGTCTTTAAGCATAAACTTGAGATGTCTCTGTAGAGAAAGAATAAGTATTAAATCCAAAAAAAAAAGAGGAAGTAAGAGGAGTGGTTTTTTTAACCAAAGATTTGTCCCAAGACACTGAGATACTTTTCTTTGATTTAGTGCAGAATTTGAATCAGACCACAGAAGCAGGAAGTCTTTTTAATCAATATGTATATGTGAAAATAGCAAACACTGATCTGTGTCACTAAGGAACATAGCTTTAACAAGTTTTGTCATTTATATAATATTTTTGCCTTTTCCATAATCTTTGAACTAAGCATGTATTATCGATGAACCTGAGGATGCAGGTTCTTAAAACTAAAGCAACTAAAGCCTAAACCCTTGGAAATATTTTCTCAATTTAGGTGATGCTTCAGTAAGGACAGTAAAATTCTAACTTGAGGGAAACCAGTTCTGCTATCAGAAAATTTTCTTGTGAGGTTTTCTAGTTGAATTGGTTATCAGTTTGTCTTTTCATGTTCTGTAGTTTCTCCAGGATACATTGGATGCCCTGTTTAACATCATGATGGAACATTCCCACAATGATGAGTATGACATCCTTGTCTTCGATGCACTGGTAAGAATCAGCACAATGAATTTATTTGTCAAAGTAAAGAACCTTAGAATTTTGAACAAACTATCAAGTTTTGCAGTTCAGAAAATTATTCCTAAAGTTTCTATAGAATAGAGGAATATTACTCACTGACTGAAAATCAAATTTCTTTTAAAACTTAAATAGAAAATGACCAGAAATATTTTAAGAAAGTGAACATTTAAGTTTGCAATATGACTCTGGCTAATTGTGTCTCTGTCTGTTTAGATCTATATCATAGGGCTCATTGCAGACCGTAAGTTTCAGCACTTTAACACTGTTTTGGAAGCATATATCCAGCAGCACTTTAGTGCAACCTTGGCATACAAGTAAGTTTATTTTCTCTTCTTTCTCTTCTTTTCTAAACCTCCACCATCACATAAAAGAAGTAAATCTTGCTTGTGACTTTTCTGATGTAATTTATGGTGGCTGTTGTTTTGATGCTGGTGTTTGCTTATCTGCCTCTGAGACATATTTGATTATAAGTGGAATTAATGAACCCATAGCAAATGATTTGGGGTTAAATGATGCTTTGGCATTTGTTTTCTGTCACCTGGATTTTGCTGTGTCTGAGCACTTCACCTGTATCCTGTCAAATTTATCAAAAGAAGCTTTGCTGTGAAACCTCTCCATTTGTATCCCTGGCCTTACGTTGAAATGCCTCAGGTGAGGACTTGTGGCTCTCCTTAGCCCATTTACATAGGTTTCCACATTTTTTTCCACATTTTTTTTCCACATCAAACAAACTCAAAGGACAAAGAATTGTTTGGGAGCTGTCAAGTCTTCGAATGCATTTTAGTCTGATGTTGTGTCAGAAGGGGTTCAGTGCAGTGAACTGGAATTTTGGTATTTGTTATGTGTCCTGCTGTGAGATGGAGTTTTAGTATTTGTTACATGGTCACGCGAGTGGATGAACTTGTTGTGGATTTGTTATTTATTTCTTTGCTTTCGACTTTTGGAGCTTCTACGCAACACCCAGATGGGAACTCATAGATGGACTCGTGCAAAAGAGTAGAAACTGTGCAGACATGTTATACACCAAATTTAATCCTGCATTCCTACTTTATTTAGAAGAGGCTTTTGCAGATGATAGTAGGATAAAATGACTGAATTATGAAGGAAGGTAACATCTTCAGCTGATGCAGATCTCTGGGATGTGCTCTAAGAGGATGGATGTGGATTTTTAATCTACCTGATGTCTCATTCTGGCAGCTTAATGGAGTGGCAGATTGAAGCGGAACTTTAATTTAGAATATGAATAGTACAGGGAAGACCTGAACTGAAGGTTTGGAATAGCTGGGGCTATCTTCCAGTGCCTGTGTTAAATTTCAGTTCTAACTCAACACTAAATGTCACAAAAATCATGCACTAAACCATGAGTTTCCTAAAGCTGAAAGGCAGCAGTGTCAAATCAGCCTTTTCTCACACCTCAGTGAAGTGAGCATTAGTGGGCTTAGAAAACTCAAGCACAAACTATGTGCTTCAGTCCTCTCTCACTCCATCAGTAATAAGCACATGTCATTTAGTGCTTTATAGTACTGTGAAAGAAGAAAAGGAAGAGTACAGAACCTCTCAGGACAGCCTTATTTGCATAAAATAATCTAAGACTTACCTGGCTGAGAGTATCTGTTGACTTAGTCAATGTGGTAGAGGCAAATAACATTTATGATTGCTCCCCACATCGCATGTTTTCTTGGCATTATGGATTCAACGCACATCGTGGAAGACTTACTCTGGTTCCAGAATCAGTTATGAAATAAACAAGTGTGTGTGTGGCCTAACTCGTAACTAGGAAGGAAATACTGTGTCCCAGACATATAATAACCATGTTATGATACGGTTGGTTGGCCAAACTGTTACCTATTTATTCAGTTCCTGTTGAGTCATCCTTTCTCCTGGATTTTAGAGAGCTCTCAGAGGGCTTAACATGCACTGCCCCTACCTACAAGTTGGATAAATATTGGTCCAACTCAGAGAAGCTGTAAAAAGGAGCAAATGCAAACACAATGGATGTCATGCCCAGGAGGCTGAGAGGCTGAAAGCACAGCATTTTGTTCTGAAATGTGAGTTAGCTGGGCGTGTGTATTAGTTACACAGAGAGCTGGTCGTTGGCTTGGTTTGTTTAGGGCAGGGGACAGCAGGTCTCTCTTTTTGTAGAGATATAGGAAAAAACCCCCAACCACCCTTATCTTCATTCTTATGGCTGCATTAAGGTCAAAATTGCATCACTAGTATTTCTTTAATCACTTAAGATGATTCCATAACTACAAATTAAGGGATTTAGTTTTAGATTAACTTCTACTCTTTTGTAGCCAGCTGTGTCTTTAGAAAAAGTTGCTTTTAGATACAGAGTAAGGAAGTGTTTAAATAAAATAAATAATTTAAGCAGATGTTGTTGTGTACTGCTTTATTTACATGCTATATTTACACACTGTTAATTAGAGCATGCAGTGGTGTTTAATCACTGCTCAGTGGAGGTAGGCAGAAGAAATATTTTGTGATACCTTGTGCATGTGTATTACAAACTTCTGTAAAGGTGCTTCCAGAATTGTGTAAAGTCATGCTGCTCTTCTGGGATTTCAGATTTCTCTCTTGCTTGTGCAGCTAAGAATTTATTCCTCATTTGTTTATACTGACAGAATTTGTGCAATATAAATCCAGAAATACACTCAGTCTGTTTTCTTACGTGTGCTTGACCAAGCATGAACATTTAGAGCTGCCAAAGAAGCTAAAGAAGGTAATTAAAAAAAAAAATAATAATGAAAATTATTTTTAAATATTTTTTTTTAAACTTCAGGAAATTAATGAGTGTTCTGAAGACATACTTGGATACTTCCAGCCGAGGGGAGCAATGTGAACCTATCCTCAGAACTCTGAAAGCACTGGAATATGTTTTCAAGTTCATTGTTAGATCAAGGACATTATTTTCCCAGTAAGTACTCAGATATTGTAATTTAATTAGCTGTCTAACATCAGACATAGGAGACCTGAGAAGTAGAAAAAGTTGGTTCTAGAACAGAGCTGGTTTTTTATTTTTACAAATAAAACATTAAAACTGGCAAGTGCTTTAAAATACAAATAATGCTGAGATATGTTTTGTAGAGGGAATATTCAAAAATCTCCTTTCTGATTCTCAGTGTAAGTTCCAGAGACGTATTTAATAATAGCAGCAGGTTTCAAAGGGTGATTATTCTTTGTGTCAGGTGGCTTGGCCTAAGACCAGTGGATGGCCAAACGTCTCAACAGATGGCAGGAGGCTGGAGACTTGTCCTTGAGAACACCGTGTGCAGCCCTCAGACCGTGCACAGAGCAGTGTCATTGCAGCACCATGGTCACACTGAATTTAGAGCTTAGGACCTCCTCTTGAGGAATTTACAGGGAGGACTCCATGGACTGGATGTGTGTAGCTCAGGCAAACTGAGGTGTAGTGTTTACAAGTGCTGTTCAGGTTTAGGGAAAAGGAGGAGGGGAAAGCAGAGGAAATGAAAAGTGGAAAGAGAAGGATTACACACTGGTAACTACTTTCCTCATACACCACAGACCCACTTCCTCAATTACTTTCTGCTTCACCTTTCTCCACTTATCCTGAGCTGGTTTGCCCCTTCAGCTTGTTCTGATTTGCCTTTGCTCTGTGGCTGAAGGATTGCAGGGACAGAGGTCAGGCAGAGCAGACTCAGATCTGTAGGGAGAGGGAGTGCTTGGGTGTTGTGTTTGTGGCTGCCATTCACCAGAGCAGGAAGGTTCTGTTTTAGTTATCTTCAGTGTGTGCTCTAATACAATTTTGCTCTGATATTCACTGTCCATTAAAAAAAAAAAAAAAAAAATCCATGTAGATTTATACTTTTTTTTTTAAATTTAAGTTTACTTGCTGGATTATGATGTTTTGGTTGAAGTACCAGATTCAGAAGGAATTTGCTACTATGGATAGTACATTAGAAATATTATTGTCTCTAGGAACTTACTACTTATAGATGGATACAGGTAAACAAGGTGTAAAGCTGTATAAGGAAGGAGATGGTGCCCAGGAGAGCAGAATACAACTTTATCCTATATTTGTATCATGGATGTCATGGCAGAAGGGTATATTAGAGTTTTGGGGAAGGAAGCATTGTGTAGAGGATTATGGAAAAGTTCTTGTCTGGATGAAGGTCAGAAAGCAGAAAGGGTTTGTTTCAGGGAGAACTTTGGTCCTCATTTTAATCCCTCGTGTTATCCTGCAGCTTAAAGTGTTCATTGGACAATCTGTCATAAAGTAGATTATTGCAATGTGTTGCATATTCAGGTGATCAGCTACATATTATCTACTCCTACTTTACTAGAGATCTGAAACTCTAAATTCCCTGGACAATTATTATTATTTTAGGCAGTCTTACATTTCAAATTGAAAAGAAAATGAAATGACACTGCAATACATAACTTTAAAAAGCAATTTTTCTCTTCTGATGGAGCAGAAGAGGCAACACTCAGCTCACAGTATTCTACTCCCATTTCAGGATTCTCTTGTCATCTTGGCTTTTTTCTTAACTTGTTTTTCTTTAACTCTTGACAGCTGTTTCACATAACTAATTTCACATGTCACCAGTGTTTTTACTTTTTATGCAGGCAGTATTTAGTACTAAGAGCCATATGAGCATTACAGGAGAGATAATCTGAGGGATTCAAACTTTAGAACAGGGAATGGAGAAATAATGGAGTGAGTTCAATTTAAATGCACTTTTAAACTTTTAAGTGTCAGAGACATTTTTTTCAAGAAGCAGACTGGTTAATGGGGCCAGTAAAAATAGCTCTTGGAAAAAGTGACAACAGCAGCAGAAGACAGAAATTGTCATGATTTGTGAAAAATATCCTGGAGTAGCTCAGTAGTAGTGGGGGAAAAAAAAAACAATTTGGTTTTTGGTTTTGGTTTTCTTGTATATAAGTTACTTTGAAGATAAAATTATTTATATAAGCTTCAGTCTGGGAGGTGTCATGGTTTAGAGGCTTTTAAAACAATTGGAAGTGTTTATTGCAGTGTTCAAACTGAAGAATTCCCACATACAGTGAATAGCTGTTATAACCCATTGGGGAAGTATCTATGTACATAATATTGGATCAGCTTCTGAAATATATATTTAATGTTAAATCTGTTGCATTTGGAAGAATGAAACCTGAAAGAATAACTTAATGCATCTCTCAACAGATTGTATGAAGGCAAAGAACAAACAGAGTTTGAAGAATCAATGAGGAGACTCTTTGAATCCATCAACAACCTGATGAAAAGCCAGCATAAAACTGCCATTTTGTTGCAGGTTGGTGTGTTCCTGCAAACCAGTTTGATTTGGTTTTTTATATGGTTTTTATACGTGAGCTTTTTATTTTTGTTCTTTTTAAATCAAGGAAAAGACACTCAGGAAATGCATCCAATCTGTCTTTTTTGTAATTCTCCTCTGTTGGAAGAGCAGGCTATCTGATAAATTTGCAGCCTGGTTTGAAAAGGTCAGGACAAGATACACTTACAGAAATTCTGTGAATGTAGTCAAGGAAAGAACCATGGCACAGATGTTGGAATATTTCAAGCAATCTAATGACATGAAGCCTCCTGGGACCTGAATGTTTAATTCTTGAGTTTCTTCAGATAAAGCTAAACAGGGATCTCACCATCTTAGTTGGGAAAATAAATTTTATTGTCTCAATCTTTGGGAGTTACATTGTTAATATTTCTTTTTTTTTGCCATTCATGTCAATCACAGTTATTCTAACACTCCAGAATCTAATGTTTTAAAGAAAACCAGAAAACAAGGAGCTATTAACATCATTAATATCAAATAATTTGCAGTTCTACATTAAGATGAAAAGCTATCAAGATTTCCTATAAAATGTAGATTTATTAGACAGCTGCAATATTGATTCTTCATACCTTCTTTATTTAAAACTCATTGTATGCATTGGGCTTAAATTTTCTTCTGGTTTTGTGTTTTGATTCCTTTTGATATGACTTAGATTAGAAGTGGAAACCCATGAAAAATCCTGTGTTAAATAAAACCTCAGGTGGCTGATGTTGACATTTGTATCAGCTGACAATTTGCATGGAGTGTTTAATGTGCAGCTGCAAAGGAGATGAGAAAGGAAATACCAAGTTAATTATATAATACCATGGTTACAGTAATATTCTGAATGCATTTAAAAATCAATCAGATACTCTGTTACTTGATAATTCTGTAGAGGCCTTCCTGGGAATAGTTTATACATTTGAACACTGCATTAGAAACAGGAGGATCTTCTGAAGGAAAAAAGGCATCTTTAACGTAATACTGAAAGAGTTTATGTTTGCCCTTATGGTACTTGCACTAATTAAGAGCTCTTGGAGGGTTTAGTGCTCTTTGGGGAGAGTGTGACACTGCGTTCTGCCCTGCCTGATCTCCGAGGGGCTGTGTGGGATTGTCCAGCTGATGAGCAGAACACTTTCTTCTTGAGAGTGACAAGAAAGGCTCACAGAAAACTTCTTCATTAACAGTTTCTTGGTGTGCAAGTGGGGCCCCTGAAGGGCTGCTGGGAGTGTTTCAGAGCAGGTTGTAGTGCCAGCGGCACCACAGCAGTGCATGGACTGAGGAGTGTGACTGTGCCTACCCTCATTTCCATCTTCCCATGTTTAATGCCAGCTCCCAGTGTTGTGCCTGGCTGGCAGACATTCGTGGTGTCTTTGTTGGTGTTCCTCAGAAACAGCAGAACCTTGAAAACAGGGCTGAGCATCTCTGAGGAGAACTAAAGCAAAGAAATCTACACTAATTTTAAAGTGCTCATTAGTGTGTTTCATAAACAGACTAGTTATTAAACAGTTATGCTTTGATCAATACCATAATGAAAATCAATATTGTTGATTTCTAATGAGTGCCATCAGTTGTGCTAAATGGATCCTGTTTATTCATAACCCTGAAGCACTGGTGGGCTTTTGGGTCTCTAAATCTGCATCAGGTACTGAAAGTTTTCTTTTTAGCAGGAACCTTTTATGGCAGATGTGAAATACTGGTTTATAGCATAGCTTTGCTCTTGTTCCAGATACTAATTACTCATACAGCTGTGTCTCTGAGAGAAGCCTACAAAGAGATTGCTTTACATACAGTAAATAAAAACTACTGTATTAATGTTATAAAATTCTGATAGGAGAGGCATGGAATGAGCAGTGTCCAGCTGCTCAGTAGTTTAGTGCTGGCTGCTGGAAATAAGTTTAATGGGGGCAAAAAATATAAAATTGACACTCCTCCCACTTGATCATGAGCTCCAAAGGCTGCCACAGCTTCACAAGGGAAAAAATTTCTGTGCCTGCTTGGAGGAGACTTCAGTGCTGACACTTGAGACTCCTGCTGTAGTAGGTGGACGCAAGCCAGAAAACTGAGATAATTTCTGCTGAAAGGGAGGAGAAAGTAGTAGAAAGAAATTCATAAATCTGTCTCTGCTGAAATCCAACACTGATTTCCCTTGGGGAATTTGAGATGACAATGATGGATGTTGTAGGTAGTACAAATTAACTTTGCAGAGTAAGGGACAGGTGGTTATTCAGTGATCCTACAGACACACGGGACTCCATGGATGTTACAGTTTGTGTGCCCAGAGAGGGAAGTTCAGAGAGTCTGTTGGAAAAATACAGGAACAATCAGAATATTAAAACTGGCTTAAATCTGTCACACTTGGAGTTATCATTGATAAGTGGAACATAGATTGGTAGGATCAATGGAATGTGTTCAAGTAGATTATGGTCTGAAGATATCAGAGAAGAACATTTTAGGAGCCCTGAAGAAAGTTAAATTGGCTTTTTCAGGTTATTGAAACTTGAACTAGTATGCAGAGCCTTTGGATGTGAATTTTTAACTCTTATTTCATCCTTGATTGTCCACCTGCCTATCAGATTTAACTGTAGATGATTTAAGGAATTATTTTAAAACCTGAAGTTTCTTGATCACTGATATATTTATTTTTTTAATTTGGAACTTGATCTTTTAGCCAGTAGTAATTTCCCAGTTGTTTTTACTGATAGAATCACACTCAGACTTGCATGGGAAATTAATTCACTCAGGAAAGGATTTTTTATAAAATAATGTGTTATATGGAACAGCCTCATCTGTGCCAGAAGCACTTTATTGTTTCAATTTAACTTATCTACTGAGCGATATCTTACTTCCTGATCTGTTCAATGCTGTATACATTTACAAAAAGTTAAATATCTCTTTTTAGTCCCTGTTCTAAGGCTGACTGAAGTGGATTGAGGCTCTGACTTAGTGTAGTGCCTGAGCTTTGGGAAGGACAGATATCTGGTTTTGAGTACTGTTTATATAAGCTTTGAACAGCTGAAGACTGAATTGTTAATTTATTGTTGGCAAGCTGGAAATGTACATATTAATACACATTAGCCTTTTTAAAAAAAAAACTTCTGGAGTTGGCCAAGTTACCTTTTTCATTAAAGATGCAGAGAGAATGCTTCTCTACTTCAGCATTGCATGAAGTAATTAAACTACAATTAAGATTATCATTTCAATATTCCTTTTGTGCTGATGTTTAAGAGCAGCCATCTGAGCTGCAGGGTGGCCTGGGTGCAGGTCCTGCCATGGTGCTTTTTAAGGCTGGCCCTTGGGGTGGAGGCTGGAGTGATTTAATTTTGCCAGTACAAGAATCAAGGTGTAGCTGTAGAGTAAGGATTCCTCCTTTTAAGAGGTTTCATTTGCAGATTTTTCTTGTAATTATTTAAAACAATAAGTTCAGCGTTACACTGTCTTTACAGTGGCAGGGCTTTCTAGGCACTAGATGTAAACCTTTCTTTAATTTCTTTTGGCAAGGATGATGTTACAGCTTGGTTGCATTTACCAGTTGCTCTTCTGTAGTCATTACTGGTGACTTTTGTAGGTTTTAGAGAGATTTTTTCATGAAGTCTGTACTTCTGTGGGAGAGAATCCTTGAAATTTGGAAACCTGGAAATCAGTCTCCAGAGACTGCAAAGAGTTTGGTGAAGGGAGGCTTGGGGATGAGGGGGAATATGGGAGCTATCAGCACCTTCTATCCTTTGCCTGAGCACTCAGGGAAAAAAACCATAATTTTTAGTGGATATGTCTTATGTCTGTTTAAATCACCCTCTATCTCTGGGGAATAAAATTGAATGAATGATTTTAAAATTTCAGATTATATGTTTTTTAGATTGTTATACTGTTGACTTCTGATTTGTAGTCTGTGAGTGTGCCCCTTTCATTGACCAGCTTGTGCTCTCAACCTCAAATTACAAATGAAGCCCCTGCTCCTTTCCCAACTGTTCTGTTCCCCAGCTGACACACCACGTTTGACCTACAGATGGTCCTGTCTGCTGCAAATGTCAGCTCTCCCCAGCTCGCTCCCAGGCACTGATTTGAGAAAGCACAACTCCCTGTGCTGTGTGTGCTTTTGGAAACCTTAGATGACATGTTCTCAAGGTCATTGAAACATAGAAAAAGAAATTGTGTGTGGCAGTGAAAAATATGAAAAATAATGGAATATGAAGCTGCTGCCTTTCTCTCATTCTTCCCCATGCAATTTTGACCCACCCTACTGCTGCAGTGGATTCTAAGGATTTTATGCATCTCTGTACATTTTTCTTATGAGAGAATAAGCCTACAAAAGTACTGATAGTGATGCATTGCTTGTGGTGCACAAAGGGGGATGGCACAGCAACTTCTTAAAGTTGCCTTGATGGCTAGTAAAATTAGATTAAGAAACAGAGCACCAGTGATTTCTTCGAATGTACTTTTCATCTCATGGGTACTCGAATTTCATGAATATGTATAATGTAATGCTGCAAAAAGAGGGCAGCTAAAAATAAGCTTGGTCAGGAGTAAAGGTTAAAATAAATTTAACTGTACATTGTATATGTAAGAAATAATTTTCTGCAGTGCTGTGGGTTTATCTGTATCCAGCTTTAAAAACTAATCTCTTAAGGTTTGAAGAATGCAGAACATCTTGTACTGCTGACTAGGAGATTTTTATGACTTCATTAAGGGCAGTGCTCAATTGTGTCCATAGTGCATCATTTGAAGCAATTATTGCAAATGAAATTTGGGAGTCTAAAATAGTGCAGGGGATATACTCATTGTTGTACTTCAGCTGGAATTGTGGATCTGCAGAGAGGTTGCATCTCTATCCTTCCCTCCTATGCAAGAGTAGAACAGGGAATATGTGAAAGTCAGACAGCACAATAGCCCAGGTGTCAGTGAAGTACTGCTTGAAATATTTTGTAGCCACTGGTGGCTCTATCTTTTATCACACATCTTTCACAGTACCTGTGAAATGCTGTAAAATGAAATTCAGATGCTGCTGTGCAGTCTCTTCATGCAGTATCTGTTGCTTGAAAAGCAAGGAGCAGCACTGTTTGAATTAAAGCTGGAGGCAGTTTCCAGCCAACACAGGTGTTTGTTTGGGTGCTTTAAATAGCCCAGGGATTCCCAAGATCAGTAGAAGGTACAATCTCTGTTGAAGTCGCAACAGCTTTTAAACACTCTGACCTTTCTAGATTAGTGTATGAGTGTGGGATGAGATCTGCAGGAGAATGACTTTACCTGAAAGTATCATAAACCAGCATTGAGTCTGTTTGAAATACTGTACTCACTCCTGCTGCAGAATAAGCTCTCCTTTTCAATAATGACGTAATTAGTTTTTTGTGTTTTTTTTTTTAATTGGCTACTGCAATGGAAGTTCATACAAATAAAATTATAGCTTGATTGTGTTTAGAAGGTCTAAAAGAGAGCCAAAGAAAGCTGTGCTCTGATTGTCTTCATTCTAAGCTCCCTACTCTCCAGAAAGAGACTGTTCTTAACAGGGAGCTTGCTGTGTACAGGTAAGAGAAATATTGAACCTAGATAGGCTTCTATCAGATAGATCAGTAATAGAAGGATTCACATCACTGTGATTTCGTTTTTAGCAAAATGCTGGTAGGAATCTACACCCTAAAGCAGCACAGTGAAGTAAAGTACTTCAAGTTAGTTTTTATGCATATTAGCCTTAAGTATTAGTGGTGATTTTGAGCCTGAAATAACCTGCTGAAGTTTTCTTGTCCATGTAAGAAGAGCAACTTTTCTCTTAGCCTTGTCAGGGTAGGGTTTGATTATCCCACTATGCTGTCAAAAGAGGAACTGATAGGAGGAGATAAACCACCCCACAGCCTGGCTGCAGAGGGTTGGGTAGGGGCATGAGACCCCTTTTCATCTGTTCTGGGAAGGGTGGCATTGTGGGGGGTGGGTGACTGCTACCCCAACTTCTGCCTCCTGCATGGCACATTTCTGGCTTGGGATTGGTACAGCTCCTGCTTTGATCGGTGCTTGGTTTACTTATTTGTATCACAGTGACACTTTTAGTGGTCTGCAAGGAGATAATCTACAAAGCCTGGACCCTTTCACTGATTGGGTTGGTCTCACTCTCACAAACAGAGTCAGATCTGCTTGGAACTATGGTAGTTAAATTCCTCAGTATATCCTCAGCATATGCAACTCCGTGACAAAATTTATTCAAATGTGATGTAAAATTCCAGTCTGGGGAAAGAAGTCCGAGTTTATCAGTTTGTTTTCTGTCTCAGTGGTGTGCTCTGTGCTGTTCATGTGCATGTATAAACATACAGGATTAACATGATCTGTCTGTCAATGCAGGTTGCTGCCTTGAAGTACATACCATCAGTTCTTCATGATGTTGAAATGGTTTTTGATGCCAAGATACTGAGGTGAGTCACTCTTGAACAGTTCCTAGTTGACAGCAATTAATTCTTGCAGATCAGTTTAGGTTCACAAAGCTACACCAGTTCCTACTGATCAAGACAGTGGTGGGTCCCTGGATACATTTGTTACTGGTCTCTTGTCAATATTTGTGATTTATAAATAAATATAAGTCTTTAAAAGTGATAAATGTTACAAATATGTGATCTTTTGTTCTTTCTCTCTGTCCTTATTAACACCTGATGAATTCATCTGTATGGTATTTATGACATTTTTCCTTTTCAGCCAACTACTATATGAATTTTACACTTGCATTCCGCCAGTGAAACTACAGAAGCAGAAAGTGCAGTCCATGAAGGAAATCGTACGCAGCAACCTTTTTAAAAAACAAGGTAAATACAAAATGCCTCTAAGTCTTCGAATAAATGAGTGAAAATTTTCAGTGACTTACGTGTTGTGCAATTCACGTTTGCAATGGAGTGAAACAAATAGTGAAAGAGTGTGAATGCCAGGAGCCTGGGCTCTGGAGGGATTCAGCTCTTTCCACAGGATGGCAAGAACTGTGCAAAGTGCGATTGCTGGCCTAGAGCAAGGAACAGGTGGGGCTCAGAGGAACGGTTTTGTGTGGTTTTCTTATGTTATAGTGGTTAGGTGGGTGAGTGCATATCCTTTCAACCCAGTTTAAGGTCTATAATGGAATAAGAACAGGAAGTGAAACCTTGTGGACACAGATGTTCAATAAGGCCTCTGCCTGGGAAGAGGGCAAAAACTATCTGATTGTGCTGTGGTACACTGAGCTGCAATGCAGCATTTCCACTTACAGGAATTGCTTCTCAACTTCTACCAGAACTTAGTGCCTTTCTCAACTCTCAGGAGTGTTAATGATACTGAAATGCCTTTATCACCATTGTGCTCAGTTTTCCTTCATATTATCACAAGAAGTGAATTTTTGCTGAAGGAATCCTATCAGAGTAGCCAAGTTTTACATGACTAGTTTCAGCTCAGTGTCAAGTGTTCTGACTCCTCTCCTGTGAACTGGATGGTTGCTTCTCTCTCCCCACCTTTTTGCTGTGTAGATAACCTTCAGAACCTGAAAGGCACATGGACTCCTCAGACGAGTTCCAATTTCTGACAGCTTAGAGATAATGATTCCTGAAACTTGACAGTACAACAGTGGGTTGCAAATAGTGCTGTGTGTGAGTAGATTGAGAGAGGATTGCTTTGCTCACCTCATTCTGAGTTGCCAGGAGAGTGATGCAGTTCTAACTAGCCAGGACAGATAAAAATTACACTTTATTTTCAGACCTGTGTTGCATTCCATTGAGACTGAATTGTATATTGTAAGCTTTAACAATAAATAGCTGTGTCTGCTATGTTTTAAGACCATTGTAGATTTCCTGGGGAAAAAAGTCAAGAAAATAATGTAGGTGGTTTTAATGTTTAGATTAAATTAAGTAATATTTTAACCTATCTTTATGTTAATGGTTTCATGGTCAACAGCTGTGATTTATTTTTTTTTAACTATGTGTAAATTCATATTTGATTTGAATTGGTGAAACACAAGTAGCTGCAGCTTAGGAATCTCCAGACACTGATCCAAACTATTATGAGCAGATTCTAATAAATTTTCAAACAGTTCTAGTCCTGCATTCACAGGTTGCTCTGGTAGTTAACTGTATTTCTGTTTTACAAGCAGAGTCTGATGCATCATTGCAGTATGAGCTGCCTTTATTGTTGCTCTTTCTAAAATCAGAAGTGCCAGACTCAGGTTTATCTGTGGTGCTTGTGGTGAGCAGAATTTAGACCAGAAGGAGAAATATCCTCTCACAAGAGTGAAAGACTCTTGGGTGTAAATAAGGCACTCTCCTGAACTCTTGACCTTACTAGAATTCAGTCAGCTACCCTATGTGTAATACTGAGAAATTAGGTGTAAGGTATAAACTATTTT